>NC_080696.1:56017645-56748895 GCF_030445035.2 Dasypus novemcinctus | reverse complement strand
TAGAGAGATAGAGACCTTGAGAGATGACAGCATCCTGAAAAACAAGGGTTCTGAGCCACTCAACTCACAGAATGTTAAGAATGGAAGGAGGGATAGCCATCTCTTCCCTCAGACCTGTGCTTACCCAAGTTAAGTTACTTGCATTATTTTCGCTTCTTCCTACACGTCCCACTTTCTGGTCCTAGAAACCAGGGTTTGTCCTCTGGCCGTCACCTTTGTGATGGTTGCTTTCTCTGCAGACTACCTGTATGATTATTTATTTTTTCAAAATCAATTTCAAATGGACTCTGTTTTTTTCTTTTTTTAAAGATTTATTTTATTTATTTCTTCCCACCCCCTCGTTGTTTGCATGTGCTGTGTCTGCCGGTTGTGTGCTGGTACTCTTTTTAAGAGGCACCGGGAACTGAACGCAGGACCTCCTGTGTGGTAGGCAGAAGCTGAATCGCTTGAGCCATATCCACTTCCCTGGACTCATTTTCTTTTTCTTTAAATTGGACTAAACAATAATATCCATGAAATCATGGTTTTGATGTACTAGTTATACTCCCCCCTCCTAATTCACAGCAAATTAACAGAACTATTTTCAAAAATTCATACTTGTACCACCTAAAATTGTCTTGCATATGACCGTATTATGCATATAACAAGTTGGGAAATACCACTCCAGAGCAGGAGTCAGCAAACTTTCTGTTAAGAGCCAGAGAATAAATATTTTAGGCTTTGGCAAAGCAATGATATTATATAGGTACTTATATAATGTGGGAGAAAACAAGCTATGACAATTATTTTTCCCTTCCTTGAGATGGCCCCCTTGTCTATTTGCTTGTTGTTTTTGTTCGTTGTTTATGTTTGTTGTCTGCTGGTTGTTTTTGCTCATTGTTTTTAGTTCATTGTCTGCTCCTTGTTTTTTTTTCCTCATCTTTTCTTCTTTTCTTTAGGAAGCACTGGGAACAGAACCCAGGACCTCCTGAGTGGGAGGCTGGTGCTCAGCTACTTGAGGCACATCTGCTCTCTGCTCATTTTGTTTTTTGTTTGTTGTCTGCTCATTGTTTTTTCTCATTGTCTGCTTGTTGTTTTGCTCAATGTTTGCTTGTTGTCAGTTCATTGTTTGTCTTCTTTACGAAGCACTGAGAACCGAACCTGGGACCTCCCTGTGGGAGGCAGGTGCTCTATTGCTTGAGCCACATCTGCTCCTCCTCAATTATTTTTTAATCGCTTAAAATTCTAAAAGTTATTCTTAGTTCAGAGGACATTAAAAACAGGCAGCAGACTGGATTTGGCCCACGAGCCATAGCTTGCGAACCCCTGCTATAAATCACTTATCTGATACTTATTCAAACCTCTGAAATTTCTATAACATAATAAGGCTTATAGAATGAAAACTGTCATTATCAGATCATCATCATCATCATCTTCTTCTCTCCTGATGAATTCTGCAGTAAGTACTTTGCTTGGCACATAGCAGACACCCAACAAAAGGTAGACGGTGTTGAATTTTCAACTGGTTCGAGTAGCGCTTCTCAGCTTTCTATGCACATCAGACTCTACTGAGGGATTATTTTTAAAAACACATGCCAGGTCCCACCCCCAAAATCCTGATTCAGAAATTTATCCCCAGAATAGCCTGAGCACTTGTGTATTATTATTATTTTTTAAGTTCTAGAGGTGATCTGATGATCCTAACCACAAATCTGTGGCTAAGAGAGAGTATAACATGGATAACAGGACCTGAAATTGGAATCCGCAGATGGGCCAGTTTTCACTGCCCTGGTCTACGGTCACATACAGCACGCCTAGTGCTCAGTCCCCTTGGTAAACAATGGATTCCATCTGTCAGTCAGTCAGTCAACACATATTAATTGAACCAGACCTTGAGCTAAGTGCTGGGCATCCAGCAGTGAAGGAGGCAAAGTCCCTACAGTATGACAGCCCTCCTTGCATCCCTTTGTCATACTTGAAGGAGCCAGCTCCACTTAAGTAGAGGGAGAAGCTGGGCATGTACCACGGACAAGAAGGTAGTCAAAGTGCAGGAAAGAGAGTGAGGGTTTGCTATCAGCAAGGTGGGCAGGAGCCAACGATTTGGGGTTCTGTAGGCTTATTCTTCCTAAACCGTACCATGCACGTGAATCCCCTGGGCATTTTATTAAAAATGTCCACTCTGACTCAGCACGCCTGGGGTGGCAACCTGGGAAGCCGTTTCTCTAGCAGGCTCCCCGGGGATATTGAGGCTGCTGTTCTGGGGACCCCACTTTCAGGGGCTTAGGCCGTGGTTGTATCCTAGGAACAGCAGGGTTTTTAGGCGAGGAGATTTTCTGAAGCTCTCTCTGGACTTTATGAACCCACCTTACAGCTGCTGCAGAGCAAAACCCTCTGTCTGGAACTTGGGAATCCTTTGGAACTCAAGTTCAGGGGCAACTGCTGCTCTTTCCTAGTGAGTTTGTCCACCAACACTTGTGGCAGCCCCAATTCTAGGTGGTATCACCTCCCAACAGGCTGTCTTTGCCTGATAGACACTCTCTTGTTTGGGTGCTGCAATTCATTCCACGTATATTTTTTATTTTTTTCAAATCTAGCCAGGCTTGCCAAAAGGAAAAAAAAGCTATGTATCAATATATGTCCATGTATAGGTACAGGTATGGGTCTAAGTATTTTGTATATTTTGTGTGTAATTATATACATACTATATATGTTTGTATATTTATTTAGATAGTCTTTGAAAGGTAATAATAACCACACATGAATTTGAAATTAAATCTTACAAAGACTTTTTCAGCTAAAATTCAATCTATTGAAGGGCGAAGGGACTAGTGTGGTTTGCCTGTGCAGACCCTGCCCTCTCCATACCTAGCCCGGGGGTTTTGGAATCACAGGACCTCTCGCCCACATGGTAAGACTGATCGCTGTAGGCTCTGTCATCGTCCATGGAGAAGATTAGCAAGAAGCTGGTGAGCCAGGCAATGCTGAACCCACGTGGGGCAAGACGAGCGCACGAGCCCAGGCAGATGACGCTGGGAAGGCGAGTTCCCCTTCGGTCACATTTGGGAGGGCCAGAAGAGGAAAGCAGCTGCCTGCACAATGCCTTCAGTGCATCTCTCTGAGGTCTACTGATGTCTCTCTAAGACAATCCGGATGACAAATATGGGCCCAAGAAACACTTCTCTTGTAAGCAATCCCAGCCGCTCCAATGAATGTCCCCAAACAAAGGTTGCATGCAACCCCCCATGCTTGCAGCTCAATTTAATTCCTCACCTCTGCAGCTTTAAATCAAAGGTGGTTCCTATTAAGCATAATTACTTTTGCCAGCAGCTTGTATAACACAGTAAGTGAGTGGCTACTAACAAGGAATGGTTTCTGCAGAGTATTATGTATGCATTGGGCTAAATCAACAGCAGCCAGGGCACACAGCTTTAGCTAGCGACATAATTCAGCCAGGAGCACATGTATGTTGCAGGTAGTCTGTTGCGTGCACACACACACACACACACACACAGAGTTTTTCCTTCCCATATGTCAGCGGCCTAGAAACACCACCATGTGAAACACGAAAAGAGAAAAGGCTTCTCTAACCTCCAATGCACAATACATGCTGCTATGTCAGTTTTTTTTTTTTCCAGCCAGGAAGCAAATTGCCAGGCACCCAGGAAGTCTCTGAACAATCCCAAATACAATCAGAGAAAGCAAACTCCAAGCTCCAAATCCACTGAGTGCTCGTATCTCACCACCTTTCCTATCCTAGGAAAGCAGGGAAGGGATAGAATCCCAGCCCACTCTGACATGCTAATTTTTCTCCCGTTCAACCTCACTACATCTTTCATTGCTGACATACAAAAACATTTTTTTAAATCATGAGCATCTTTATCATTTCAGGCTCGTCAATTCCCATTTTGCCTAATTAATAAATAAATCAAAACCTGAACAGAAATGAAAGGAAAGTTGCAAAGAACTTTGGGCCCTAACCAAAAAGAAGCTATGACAAGCTAGACTTAGAAAGGGATCATTTTCAATCCTGGTGGCTCATTAGATGAGCTCCATTTCACCCCCATTTCCACTTGTAAAATCCTATTGATTAAAGTAGGTGCCCAGAAGCATAAATGAAGACCTCTAAAGGATATATCCCTTTCTCCCAAAGTGCCTTGTGTTATCTTAATAGTTCGCAAACTATTTTTGACGATCACCACCAGAACCACCACATTACTGACATTTATTAAGCACTTATTATGTGCCAAGTATGCATTAAACACACAATATACAAAATCTCATATATCCACACAGTGAACCTATGTGGTATTAGGAGAATTTTTTTTTTTAACTTAGGATACAGGGCCTAGAAGGTTAAATAACTTGTCTAAAGTCTCACAGAAAGTAAATAACAGAATCTGGACTGAACCTCAGTCTGTCTGATTTCAAAGCCCTGGGTTGTAATGTTATGGAGCACATAGTATAAAGCTACCGGTTTTGCCTGCCCAGCATCCTTTCCCCCTATTTTGATGATATCACCCTGATTTTACTTCGGCAAATCCCCACTGCCCACGCCTGGCTCCTGCAGATCTAGATGCACACGTGTGGCCAAGACAGGCCAATCAGAGGCGCAGGGACTGGTTGAGGGAGGATCTCACAAACTCACAGGGGCCAATGCAAATCCCAGGCTTTTGGCTGGGGGTCCTTGGGAGGAGGGAAGGAGGTGCTTTCTTCTGCCAGAGTCCCTGAGCCAGATGTTGCCAGTGGCCAGCGTGGCCACCGAGAGGGAGGGAAAGCAGCGTCGAAGCGAGAGACCGTATCCCCGCCCCCATCACACAGGTCTCGGTATCCGTAAGTGCCGGAGCTGGGCTCAGTTGAGTCACGGAGATGATACCTGGTTTCTCACAGCAGGACTCATCAAAATAAAGTCTCGACCTCTAGAGGTGCTGAGGTCATGTACTCAGTGTGCCTTTGGGGGCAGACATACCTGGATTTACATCCTGGCCCCACTACATAGTTATCCTGTGAGCAAATTACTTAACGGCTCTGTGCCTCAGTTTCCTTGTCTGTACCATGGGGCTAATAGGAGGGTCTCCCTCCTCGGTGGATGGGAAGCCTAAATGAAGTTCAGTGCATGGAACGCATCAGTCCAGCATCTGGCCGGGAGAGGACTCTCAGAGTCTGAATACTACTGTTTCAGGAAGTGAAATAGGAAAAGAAGCCATGGAGAAGCCAGGCTGATTCCACCGGGGTCGCCGGGAGCAGAGACCCAGCGCGGCCACCAGGGGCCAATGTGGAAAACTTCACAGGAAGTTACTGCTCATCAGAGCTGACCAGGCGCTGGTGCACAGGAGAGAAAGTCCCATCCTTCAGGAAGAATCAGGGAGCCTGATCACTGCTCAGAATGTCAGGGACTGCCCAAGATAGAATCTGGGCTGAAATCAACAATTAGACCCAGAAACCAACCAACAGGCAAGAATGAGCTTGCGTTCCCAGAGACCATCTTCATTCACTCATTCATTCATCCGTTCAACAAACACTTTCTGAGCCCCTACTGGGTGCCTGGCTTTATCCCGGCTAAATTCTGAAGGCAGGGGCAAGCCTTGTTTATTCCTGTAGGCCTGCTACACGGCACAGGGTCTTGAAAATGTAGAAAGAAAGAAATATCTGTTGAATGAATTAAAGCATGTTTCTCAACTACACATAGTTTCTTACAGGGAATTTATAGTCCTATAATTTGTTGTATCTATCCATCCCTCCTTCCCTCGCACAGTTTCTACACTGCTTTCACATTATTCTTGGAAAGGGACCTGGACCATGCACACTACAGCATCCACTTTGGCCCAACAAGGTTTCAAGCTCAAGCCCTCACCCCGCAAACCTTCCTTAGCTTCTGCGAGCGTCACGGGCTGCCTTTCATTTTTGCCATGTGTCGCATCCACAAACAATTAAAACACCTCGATCCACAAGTTGATTTCCTCAGTGTATAATTTGTCACAATTGTTGTTTTCGTGATTGGGAGCATATAGGCAGCTCATCCCCTCATCTTCACTTTTGTTTTCTTAGAAGACTTTTCTTTTCGGAGAGAAGGTTGTAACTTTCCATCCCTACTGTTTTATCTTGGGGGAATCCCCAGTAACTTTTCCAATTCCTTTCTTCCACTGCAGTTTAAAGTACATGCCTGAGAATTCAAAGTGGAGTTACAAACAACTGTTCCAGTTCATTTTATTTGTCAGAGTGCAGGGACAGATTCAAAAATGCAACCAAAAATGTGAAATTTTTCTTTCAAAGTGGGTAGGTACTCAGGGGACTGTGGTTTAAAATGAAAATCAGATAATTGTTTTGGGGGAAAAAAATCCCACCACCCACACAGTGCATTGTTGCACACCTGAAAATATGTCCCTTAAATGTTCTGCTAAGAGGTGCTAGCAGGTCAGTCCACAGAAAATGCAAGAAGACGTTATATTTTAATCAGGGCACATAAAACACTGTCTAGAATGTTATGTTGCCCAGGGGAATGCAGCGAGCAGGGAATGTTACAAACTCCAGGTCAGTCTCCCCATTACATCACTGTGAAAAAATAAATTTATGAGGTTAAATTATATGGATGTTATATATTGGAACTGTTAGCCCATTCCCAAATGAGAATGTTGGCTGAAATTGCCAGATTCCCTGAGAGAAATTTCTAGGTTCTCTTATTGTGGATGCTTTAAGGGTAACTTTCCATGAAAAAACAAAGACATAGTCTTTGAAGATAATGAAACGAATAAAAAAGAGAAGTCTAACAGAAAAAAAAAGGAGTCTAAACTACAGAAAAGAGGACACCTAAAAGAGTTACACTATTTTTTTGCTGGAGATGATAATACAGAAGTTATTTTGCGGAACTTAACTCGTGACGTATTTGATTTATTCCTCATCTAAGTGATTGGAAACACAGATGTTGATGCTATAACTTTGCTTCCAGTAAATAATTCCTCAAAGGACTCACATTTGTTTAACCTTAGTCACAAGATGATAAAACTTACTAAACCTTTATGGAAGCAGCCACACAAGTCAGTTGGTTTATGGGTTGGCAACTTTTGAAACTCCTTCCCCCAACTTTCCCACCTTTCTTTCACCTTTTCTTAAAACATCTTTGGGGAAGTTGCCATACCTGGATTACAGATGGTTTTACCCCTCGTTCTTTATTTCTTCGTTCGCGGCTGCAGTTTGACAGTAAACAGAAGGGCTGCCATGCTGATCTCAAAGAACAATAATTAAACCAAAGGGACAGTGACAAGGTGCTCCTTTGGGGTCCACAGAGGAAGGATAAAAACCCCACCAGGGAACTGTTTTCTTATGATTGCTAGCTTGCTTTTGAGATGAGCAAATAGTCACGTGTGTGAGTGGGTGTGCACGCATTTACTCATACAAAAACATTTACCAAGAGCCTACTAGATTCAGCACTGTGGACATTTACTAAGCCGGGGTATCTAAATATCCTAAAGGTTTCAGGAAGCTTGCAACTGTTTCTTGGTTCACTCACTCATTCTTTCAACCAAAACACATCCTGGGTCCCGGGCACTGAAAATAAAAGACCCCATGACTTGAGAGATCCCTGCTATCATGTGATGGGTATTCAGGGGAGGAGGAGAGCCAGCCAAACAGAAGTCCCGCTAAGGGGTGCAGCCTTCTTTCTGGAACTGTTTGCCACTCCTGTCTTTCCCATCCAACTGTATTTTTCCTGGGCTGGGACATCCTGTGTCATGATGGCTCTCTCTGCCTCTCACCCAGGAAGTTGGGGGGCAGTGCCACGGGGGCACCCCAGAAGAAATACACCACTCATGGGCAAACTCTGGCACAACTTGGTGGTGAGTCCATTCTAGCGTAGCCTTGGCACGAACACGTTCATGTGCCACCTCCACCACAAGCACAAACCTCAGGCAAAGGAGGGGCTATTTACACCCTTCCCTGTCCCAACACACACCCCCTAGCCCCCACAGCACACCCAATACAGCTGTGCCTGAAACATTCCCACACCCACGAGAACATAATACCCACAAATTCACCTACACACGCCCACACTAAGCACACTCAAACAGACCCACAATGTGCACACACACACAGTGAAACTATAAATACAGCCAGCACAGCTGGCGTACACGTGGGTAACAGACTCCCAGCCCCCCACACAGGCACCAGTTCTGAGGATGCTGGCTTGACTGGGCATAGCCGCTGGCACTGGGACCACACGGCCCTGTCTTTTCATCTTTCTACTCCTCAACACGTTTGCTACACTACATGACATTGCAGTTGAACCGCTTAAAATGCTAAACTGCAGCTGGAGTACTGCTAATCATTCACCTTGTAGCACTGGCAAAGGACATCCCTGGGTCCCCTCTTCCCTCCTCCCCCTGTGCAGGTGTAGCCCCCGCCACCACCCAGCATCCATAATGCCTAGTGTGCATGTGGCATCCATGTGCCACAGCACAGTCCTCGTGGGGCTGTTACAAACTGACAACAAAGGCAATTTCTTCATTTCACTCATGCTTTTCTTTTTACTTTTCCCTGTGCCCCACCCGGCTACTATTAGGACTCAAGGCAGCTAATAACAGTTTCTTGACATACTTGGGATTCAAAGTGTTGACGGCTGAGCCCACTAATTATTGGGATTGCTAACACACTTTCTTTATATGTTCTCTTTACTTACTTCAAGCAGACATTTAGCAAGTGCCCGGTAGGTACGAATTAGCAAGCTGAATTTTAGGTTCAGAGAGGTGTACATCTCAGTAAAGACACCAAGCACTTTCAAAGTATAAAATATTAACTTTTTCGATAATGTTTATTTTTCCTAATTGATTCCCTTGCTAAATGCAGTAAAACTCTCAGAGCTCATTTTCTCTATGTAAATTGCTTATGAGACAATAGTAAACTTTTCCAAGAATATTCAATACAGAACTGTTTGTAATAATGAAAACTTCAAGACATGCTAAATGCCTTTTAATAGAGGAATTGATATATGATAAAGTGTACGTTCTTCAGAAGGAATATTACAAGGCATACAAAAGGAATTAATTGTATCTATTTTTATCTATCGCCTCTCTCCCTTCCCCTCCCTCTGTCTCCCTCTCCCTCTCTCTCTCTGTCTACCTACTTGAATATAACCCCAAACATCAAATAGAGTGAAGAAAGCAGAATGATACAGTGTGAAACCATCTACATAAAAATTTTAAAACAAACTCAAAACAATAAGAATGCTTCCAGCTACAAATACATGCATACAGAACTATTAACAATGGAAAATAAACCTATATTCTAAATAGTGTCTGTGTCTGGGGAGAGAATGTGTGGAGAAATAAGAACTAGTATTTGCAGAATGGTTGTTATGCAGGGAGCATTGTTCTAAGAATTTAATATGTATCAACTTTTGAAATCTTCATGATAACACTTTTGAGGTCAGCAGTCTCTGTGTGCTTATTTTACAGGTAAAGAAATTGAGGCCCAGATATTTTAAGTTTGGTGTTTAAAGAGGACTTCACTTTATCAGTAAAGTTTTAGTTCCTTTAGATCTGAAAAGTATTGATCAAGTGAAATAAGCTGATCATCAGTTGGACTTGCGAGTACATTTTTTTCTTTTCTATTCCATCTGATTGACTATGCCTGCCTGATACTAATAAAGAAAATATCTATGCTAAAGAAAATAAAGTAGGATGATAATTTCATTCCATTTCTCATTAGAATAACTTCAAATCAGATGGCCAGGCAGTTTGCCAAACTTTGTATTAGTACAAACTTTTGTTTCAAAATACTTAAATGCATACACACATATTTAAAACATATACACACACCACTAACGGCAACTAAAAACAATTGAATTTTTTTTTCAAGAAACATCCTATTATGATCTCCGTGGCTCACAACAGTTGCCCTCTGACATACAGCCCCCCTTGATTTTCAGGATCATCTTTTTTTTTTTCCATATTATTCAGAATACTCATTTCAGTGTCACCTATAATTAAATACTTACAAATAACAGACATCTTTAGTGATCCTGGCCATAAATATAATGAGGTACTCAAAAGGGAAAATCTGCAAGGATAGCTTTCCATTTGCTAAAATAAATAACCGGGCAGCGTCACTGCATGTGTTCCATATTTCTTGACGGCCACAGAGAGTCATGGATCCTACAAGAGATTTATGAGGAACAGATGAACGGTGTCGGACTCAAGGAACATCCTCAAAGATGCTGTAGGAAGTGGGTGAGCACGATCATTTACTGAGACACCCCAGATGGATTCTGCTGGGTGTTTTCATATTTTTTCTACTTTTGTTTAATAAAATAGGAATTGCCTGATGAAAATGCCATTGTGGAACGCTCAAGAGGTTTGAAAATTCCTATTTTTAATCTTCATAGGCTCAAGTTTAAAGCTGATGTTTGAAGGATTCGCTTTTTTTTTTTTTTTTTTTTTTGCCTTTGACAGGATTGCCTTACTTTCACCTCGGGGAGACAGTAACTTTTGGTTCCTGCACTTATCCCCTATGAATCTATACTGGACTGTAAATGTTTATTTATATGAGTCTTTGCTGTTAAACTTTAAATACTATGAGAGACAGCAAAGCACAGTGACGGCATACTTGGACTCTGGATGCACAGACCTGAGTCTGAATTTCTTATTTAAAAGCTTATGTGATCTTCAGTTACTTGAACTTTCCGAAACTTCATTTTCTCATCCATCCAATAGGGCTAATACAAGTGATAACAATTATGCATTCTTGTGAGGATATTGTGGTGAGATACTGGGTCAAAAAACAAACTCTATTTACTAAGTGCTCAGTGAATGTTAGCTCCTAAGTCATTTTGGTTTAGCTGTAATAATAGATGTTGGTCATTATGATGATGACAATTATAGTTAGCATCATCTTCATCATCTTCACCTTTGGAGACACAGATGCTAGACCGGAAGGACCTGTTTGTCTCATTACTGGGAGGAAATCAGGAAAGAAAAGACTCAGAAGAAGAAATAGAATCATTGAAGAAAGTATGAGAAAATATGAAAAAACCATAAAGAGGAGAAAGTTGCAAAGAATAGAGCTGGGTTTTCTGCCCTCGTATCCTGAGAAATTTCCTGTTTTTTCCCTTTTCTTAGTGATCCTGGTACCCAGGTTTCCCAGCTGGCTGCCAACAAATAGATCCCTCTTTATTTATTTGCTTCATTGCCTGCCTTTCTCCTTCCTAAATGAGAGATTCACTCTGATGTTTGGGGCTAAGACCAGGTAGACAAAGGCATAAACAGATGCATTTCCCTGTTGAGATACAATAGGAAAATGTTTTCCACCATTTCTAAAATCACAAGCGACTGCCATGGAGAGAAGAATGAGTGAGACACTACTTAATTTTTTTTCTGTTGAGTAAAATCCATAAGTGAAAATGGACCCCTAAAACAATTCTTAAAAGGTAAGTGCTTTGGCATTTGAGAGAGAGAGAGCAAGAGCTAACGAGAGAGAGCAGGAGTGAGAGCAAGAGAGAGAGACACACAGAAGAGTGCAAGAGAACTTGGCTTTTTCTCCTATGTTTGGTAATCAAAGCCACAGTGGGTGCTCATCCTATAGAATCAGAACCTCCAGGCCCAGCCTGGGAATCTGCAAATATGCAATGTGACAAGCTCTCCAAGTGATGCATGTACAAAATAAAGCTTGAGAACTCCTGCTGATATTTCAGACGCAAAACCAGAACACCATTCCTAAACCCTCCATATTTGCAAAATTTCCTAGGAGAGTAAAGACCTTCCAGATTCTCTCTGATATCCTGGGAGGAAAAGTTCCATCTGGTTTTCAAAGATTTTTTTGAAGTTTTAATGAAAGCCTCTGTCTTCTGGGAATTACTTTGACCTGGGCGTGACTTGGCAGCCCTTTCTCACAGCTGATTTTACTGAATCCCTCACCCTGTCCAGACCCCGGGCCTCTCCGGTGTCCATTGTGTACCATGAGGGTTTGGGCAAAATCCTCTTCCCACTATGGATTTCTTAATGTTTCCTCTAAAAATGATCATTCTTTTATTGACTTATATAATTTTATTTTAAAGGGAAAATTTATAGCACTATGGTCAATGGAAGACCAGTATCGTTTGCCATAAATTGATGTTAATCAGATGACATCCAAATATTAATTATTTTATATTTCATTAGCTACTATTGCTTGCTAAAGTCTCTGTTCTGAGATCTGCTCTTCCAAACAAACAAGGGTGAGAGGTGGAAGACAGACCAACACCAAACTGAGACTTTCATCTTGATTCAACCAGAGGGATTGAAATGGTGTTGAATAGGGGGCATTATTTTCAGTATGTACCTCAATGATACTTAAAACTACCTAAAATCATCTCCTACCACCAGTGGTATGGCAGCCCATAACAGGGCAAATTCAGGTTAAAAATTGCTCAGGGAATTGCTTGCTTGCCTCACTGAAACATTGTGTAAGGGTCTGGAAGGTTTGGCTAGAGAAGACAGTCATCAGAAGTTGCCACTGGAGGTGATGATGGCCCAAGTGGCCTCTTACTCTTCCCCCCAGATATGCACCTTCATCTCCTTGGGTTTTCTCACTTTGACTCCTGATAACAATGTCACCATCATTCATCCTTTCAAAAAGCCATGCGTTTAGTGCCAACTAAGCACCAGCTTTGTGGACACCGAAGCAAGGTTTGCCCTTGAAGGTCACAATCTGAGTCATGGTGATGATTTTAATGACAGTTAACACTTACGGAGCACTTACTGTGTTCAAGGCACTGTTCTAAAGTGCTTTATATGTTAATATTTTACTTCTCACATCCCATGGGAGAAGTTTTTATTATCCCCATTTTACCAACAGGAAAATCAAGGTATGGAGAAGATTCTTGACTTGTTAATATCATGTCTAAAATTTATCGAACACTTACTTTGTGCTATGCATGTTACCAGATTTATCTCAATCCTCGGGAAAAAAACAATGCTGTTTAGCAAGTGAGGAAACTGAAACTCTGGGAGACAAAGGTGGTCCCTTCCCTTGCCCTGACCCCCACCCTGAATGATGTGGGCAGGGAGACCTGTGAACAGGCCATTCCAGGACTGTGCTTTAGAAAGACTGATCTCTTCCCCATCCAGTCAATTTTAGACTAAACTTAGTTCCAAACACATTTTCTTTGCCTCAGAGAAAGACAGATTGACAGTGTTCAGTGAAAACCTTATTTATAACTAGAGGAGAAAAATAAAAGAAAAATTAGAGAAAGCACAAGTAGGATAAGCAGAGTCTGGTTTTTCTATACAGTGTCTGCTATACTCTTTTTTTCTTGCATGCCTATCTTCAGGCCTTCAGTTTCTTGCATCTACTTTTGAACCACTTCTCCCATCTCCTCCACCATCAGTCTGGTCCATGTCCTCACCAGCCTTGGGCTAGATTGATGCTGTAGCCTCCTAAGGAGGCAACCTCTGCCTACCCTTGGTCCCCTATAATCGATGCAGTAGCCAGAATGATCCTGTGAAAATCTAAGTCAGATCCTGTCTCTCCCTTGATCCCACGTCCCGGAAGACTCCCCATCTCTGTGGTTACCCCAGTCTTCCCACGGCTCCACGGCCCTACGAGAGATTAGGTTTGGTGCCTGCCCATCCCTCCATCATTACAGCACTTCTGCTCTGCTCCGCCCCAGCCACCCTGGCCCCCTTGCTGCTCCCCAGCACGCTCCAGCCTGGACTTCGGGAGCTGCCCTTCCAGCTGGCTGGACCAGGCTTCCCCCCAGAGACCCTGCACTTCAGTTCACTCACTCTCAGTTTCAAGGTCACGTCCTCAGAGAGACCTTCCCTGACCATCTTCCTTGCAAGAGCCGTGCTCCACCCCTCATCCTCCCTTGATTTCCTTCACTGTAAATGCCACACCCCGACATGACGTGATTGACCTCCTGCTTGCTGGGTTGTGACATTTCTGCCACACTCAACCGAAGCTCTAAGAAGGCAGGCACTTTATCAGTTTTCTCCAAGGTTCTTGTTCCAGCAGCTCGAACATACATAGCAGACTTTTAACAATATTTGCTAAACAAAATGTCCTCAAGCAGGCAGCGAAAATGCCCAAATGCTCTCCAGGAGCCCAAATCTCTTTGTCCTCAGATATACTTTAGCAAGCACCCAGCCAGCGCCCTTCTTCCTGCTCCCAGGAATGATCTGAAGGCGACAATTAAAAAGTGAGGAAGGCGTTACCAGGAAACAGCCTGTAGCCTTCTCCCATTAGCTTAACAACCCCTAAGCTTTGACACCTTGGGCCTGAGGGGATGGGGACGGGTTCCCTGGTAAGGGAGGGGGAAAGTTGTTAAACCCTGGGAGGCTGGGAACACCTGAAGGCTGCCGGCTGGGAGGGCAGGGCACCTGGAGAGCAGGGAGGAGTCAGGGATCTCAGGAGTCAGTCCTGTGCTACCCAACCCTCCACCTCCAGGGTCATCAGCCTCCTCCACGTGGGGTCCTCGAGCTCCTCCTAGGAAGTCTACAAATCCACGTTATCAGCAAGCACTGCCAGTAAGCCGGATAGAGAACACGTGTTACACCAAGGTGAATCACTGCTCTTTGATTGGAGGCAGAGGAGGTTATGAGGAACAAAATACAAGTTTGTCACTAAAATCATAGTGTTTTTGTCATTGATATTTTCTAAATTCATAAATATTCAAAGTACAGCTATTACTATGATTGGTGCCGAGGCCTGCCAAAAAATTTAAGATGTGTAAAAGAGATCCTTATGTTCTCGAATGTAATTAATTAGTACACAAAATAATCATTTGTTAAAGTAGTTATTCATTTGTTTAGTTACAGTTTCATTTATTAGTTCATCAAGAAATATTTATTTAGTGCTTTATATAGGTACTAAAGACTAATTCAGGTGTCTGGATTTCTCTGGAATTCCTACAGAAAAATGACAAGAATAAGAAGAATAAAAACTTTCATTTATTAAGAAAACCCTATGTAAGTGCCAAGATCTGCACCAGGGGCTTTATCTACATCACTTTATCTAATCCTCATGACCATAATGTGTGGTGAGCAATATTATTATCCCAATTTGACTGATGAGGAAACTGAGGTCCAGGGAGGTTAAGGAACTTGCCTCAAAGTTCAAGGCTAGTTAAGTACGGTGGAGCTGCAATTGGATTCCAGGTTTGCTTGGCTCACCAAAGTCATGGAGTCCATGCCAGCATCGTCACTCTCTTCATAAACGCTGGGCTCCTAAGCATCCTCCTGACTGTCAGAGGGCCTCGGTAAATAGACTGGATGGGTGAACGTGCCCAAGTCCATCACCACCTTTTATAACGCACACAAGGGCCTATCTTCCACTGATGACCCAATCAGATCAGATCTTTTCCCTGCTTGAACCCTTCCGGTCTGTCTCACCCACGAGGATATTATTTGTGTGAGGGCAGGGGCTTTTCTCCTCTTTTTTTTTTTTTGGTCCCACTGCTGTATCACGAGAGCAATGCCAGGCACATAGTAGGTGCATAGTCGATGAATGCACATCCATACACCTGAAAGAATGCTTAAGAAAGAGCCAACTTCACATGTGATAGATGGCCTGTAGATTCTTTTTGGAGATGTCACTAAAGGCAGCCTCCTCTGTCATCACAATAGCATCACAACAGACGCAGGGAAAAATAATAGGAACTGAGGTTCTTTCCTTAGAAAATCACTACGTCCATTCTAGATAAACTACCCCCGTAGATTAAGTGGATGGGCCTTGGAAGCAGTGAGAGCTGAGTTGAAAACTCATATCCTTGAGCAAGTTACTCTGCAAGTTGCTCGGATCCCCATTAGTAAACAGGGATTATGCCAGCATTCAATCACAGGAATGCCATAAGAATTAGGACTCAGCTCAAATGCCCTCTCTTGAGAGATCTCCTCTGACCATCCACACTGGAGTTGCTCCAACTCCTGCTCTCATACTTTTTCATTTGTAAAACTATTATCACCATTGAGCTTTTTTTTGGTAGATGAAAATTGTCTTCGTCCCTTATTAGTTTCCATGTGTGTTGCCTGGCTTGCCCCATCTAGAGGGTAAGATCCACAGGAGGGATCATCCTCATCCTAGTCGTCCCTGAGGCCCAGGTAACTAGAACAGGACCTGGCACATAGTAGGAAATCGAGACATGATTTTTGCCTAAATGAGTGAATGTGAAATATACAAAGCACTTAGTAAAGTGCGTCTTTGCTGTTGTTGTTACAGTTGCTGTCTTTGGGATGGCAATGTTATTTCTTGGAAAAGACATCTTTTTTGAGCCACTGCAGAGCTCCAGCCAGCTGAGCATGAGTCTGCCTCAGCAGAGGCTAAAACACTACTCAGCAATTGTATCTCTAGTTTTAAAAATCAAAATTCATCCATGCCTGATTGATTTCAAGTCCTGCACTCCTGGGCCCATGATAATTGGTGGGCTGCTCCTTTTCCTTCTGGCATAAATTTTTCAGGATCTGGCCATTCAGGGTAAAGATACGTGATTCACGTTTACTGGCTTGGCACCTAACAGTTTCAATGCACTTTCTCAGCCTTCGTTTCTTGTAATCCTTTCAAGGAGACCTATGATTACTCCCATCTTATAGGTCGGAAAGTGAGGTGCAGGGATTTGAGTAGCTTGTTCAAATTCACACAGCCAACTCCAGAGGCAGATCGAGAGATTTGAACGTGGTGGGTCTGTCTGACTCCTAAACTCACATATCTTATCCTGTAAGCAAGGCTGATCTCTACAGCTTGCCCAGGGCCTCATAACAAGCATGGGAGCAAAGCTGCAATCAGAACCCACGTCACTTCTTCCTATTCTACTTCTCAATCCGCAGTCAAAAATCTAATCTGAGGTAGGAAAACAAGAAGCAGCACAAACAATGTACCAAACTTTATAATAAAGGAAAATAGCCAAAGGCAATCCTGATATAAAACACACTTATAGCTTTTCATTTTGGCATTTCTTCTGTACCAAATAGTACCAAACACAGAATAGATTTAACTTTTGTCTACAGCATCCTCTTGGCCCAGAAGCTATTCATGTCTCCCCAGTGTATAAGAGAGAGGCTCCTAAATACATAGAATATTTGAAGGAGCTGATAAACGGAGGTGATTTAAAGTAAGCCCCATGCAGTTACATAGATATACTTAAATGCTGTGTGCACAGCAGTTCCTTTCCCTATAGAAGACCTTGACCCTCTGTCTCCTTTTTGTATCTCCCATGTCACCAGATTTCATAGATTTTTCGTGATGCTGTAAAGCATTAAGGAAGTTTCTTTCAAATTCATTAAAAACAGAAGGGCCCCTGCCAAATATGTTTTTATCTCATTCCCACCCTTTGTAACTATTTTCATTAAAAACAATAACTGTGTTCTGCTCATTGTAATATCTAAACTATATAATTTCCATAGAAATGGCTTGGATGTAGCTTTAAGAAGCAAGCTTAGGGGTGATTTCAGAGTATTCATTCAGTTATGAAAGCGCTCAACTAATTAAGACCAGTGGTCTTAATTTTTATACTAACCAAAACTGCAGACACTGTCCTTTATTTTGTATTTTTCGATAACCCACCTTAGTTTCTTAACAGCTTTATGGAAACACGGAGCGTTTCCTTTAGCATAAATGGACACCACAAGCCTTTCAATTAAATTAGTCTTTGGAGAAAGATGCAAAAGAGCTAAAAAGCTCCTTAAAAAATCTTCCCTGCTTCACTGCTTTTTGTTTGCCAAAGGGAGATATGTAGTTAAAATGCAATGCTATTTTCTTCTTGCCCTGCTGAAACAAAGTTTTTGATCTTGAACCCTCAGCTAGCTGCCTTATAGAGCTTCTTGAGGTTCTTTTGGTTTGCATGCCCATATGTGGTTTTTTTTTTTAAAAAACTATTTTTAAAAGGGGATGTGTGTTATAATGGTCTACTTCTTTGTACATCCAGAGACAATTTCATTAGAACCTGTTTCAGGCTGGGGTAGTAGGTATGGGGATATGGAAATTGCCATTGTTGCTTTTTAAACAACACAGATGGAAAGGCAACTCTCATTTAGATGAGCAAAATTCAAGACAAATGCTTTCAAATATGATCCAGGTATTTTTTTTTTCATCTAATTTCTCTAAGCTCATTATCTCTAAAACTTTTGCATTGTACATTTTCTTGTTGTTAAGCATAGCTAAATAATACTGATATATTAATAACAGGATTATCTAGTTGTGCCTGCTGAATTTTAAGTTCTAAAATTTTAAACAATTTAGGCATTGGTTTAGCATCCCACAGTATTTGAGGATGCCCAGAGGATATCTTTTTACTATAGAGGAAATGCAAAAGATTGAAAGAGGCAAAAATTGGAAATTCTAAATGGACATTTTAATGACTTTCAAATACATCTGGATCATTTAATCATTTTACCCATTGCGTTTGCTCTGGAAACAAATAGATCAGTAATTCCCATTTGTTTCTCAGATTTCTTTTCTGTGTGTCTGTGTATGTACAATATGTCTTTGGAAAGAACATGAGTCAGACACCAGTGATAATTCCACTGACAAAATGCACAATACAAATACGGCAATGACGCTGTAGAGGCTCCAGTTTAATGACAAGTTAGAGGCAAACCCATGCATTTGCAGAGACCCTTTCTTATTAGTTTGCAGACATGGCCCAGCAGTGGAGTTCGGACTCTTAAAGTCTCTAATTCTTTATTACCATTTCTTAAAGATCCAGGTGCCTTGAAACCCATTCTAAATGCGATCCCTTCTCCTGAAAAAAACTTCCTGAAACAAGTGACTAAAAGGTCAGTAGTAGAAAAACAAAACAAAAAAGAAATTGTAAATCCAATTTAAAACAGTGTGTTCTACGATAGAGGCCTGTGAATATATGTTGCTTTTTAAAAATCTCTATCCCCAGGTAATCAAGTGCTCTCAGTGAGGGTATTTATGTGGTTAGAATGACTAAGCTCATTCATAATCAAAAAGCTTCTTGCCAAAGGTCACCCTAAGGAACACAAGAATTTCTAACTTTCAATGGAACTTATAAAACATAAAAAAATTAACCACTTACAAATTGTTACAAATTACTGAACAACAACAAAAGAGTATATAAAAATCTCTTCCAGGATGAACATGCTCTGTGAAGGTAGAAGGATGAGCTCTCCTTATTAGACACTACAGCATAAGATATTCTGTATTCGTCACATCATTTAAAAATTAGAATACATTTCTCCCAAAGAAGTAAAAATATAACAGCGTCCTCAACTTGCAAAGCAATAAAATTATTTGTGTTCCAAGCTTCTTTCCACGACCATGCCTTTTTTTTTTTTAATATAGAAGTCACTCAATTTGATTGTAATTAAATATGTAATGAAAAAGCACTGCTTCAGGGAAGCGATGCAAGACACTCTCTAACTTTGCATCAAACGAAAATGATACCCTGTGTATGCCTGGTCTTAATAGAGAATTTGTTAAGCAATTCTGGGTTTTTAAAGGGGACTTGGGTGGACGCAGGCATTGCCTTTGAAATAGTGGCTGAGGCTTCCCAGACCATGACATTCCTAAATAAAATTGATAGTACAAATACACTGGTAGAAGGGAAGCTCAACTCTGGACATTTAACTCATGTCAGCTAATTACAGAACCAGCACAAACGTGAGCAGGGCCTAGACTTTCTTCTTTGCTGATTTTCCTAAGCTCAGCTCCAATGATGAGCAGAAGTGCATGGTTTCAGTGAACTTAAATAATGCCAGGATCTGTCCCCCCTTTAAATCCTGCTCAAATGAGAGCTCAAGTCCCAAGCCACTGAAAGAAGAGAAATAGATCAACCCAGGTATTATACGGTTGGAGCTATTCTGTCAAATGAGTGAGAAGGCAGCTGGAATAAAATGAAAGCATAAGCACTCATTGGAGAATGTGACAAAAGGCAAGATGTTTCCAGGGACCGATCTGCTAAAGATGCCTAGGAGGTATTTGTTGGGCATGAAGTTTTCCCAAAAGGTCGCGATAGATTCCTAGACTTGAAGCAACTGGGAGAAAAATAAATGTAACATAGTGGAAAAATAAATACATAGTATCCAGCAAGGAGGAGTGTTCTAGTTTTCCCCAAAGTAGCCTCCAACACCCAAACCCCAGATCCCTAGGGAAGATTTTCATTGTGGAGAAGTTTCCCAGGCCTTCCTTCCCTTCCACTAGAATTCCCTGTCACTTGCAATCTGCTGATTAGGGTTAATGCATTGTGTCCTGATATGGCAGATTAAAAATGAAATCAATAAATGCCTAAAACAAATGGGCTTTTGAGATGTCCCATTCAATCTCGGTCTTTAAGGGTGAGGTGAGAGGTGGAGGGAAATCAGGAAAGGAATGGGGAAAGGTCCACTTAAGTAATCAATTTCAATCCAGAACACGGCAGGATGAAGGGATTTCAATATATCTATCCTTCCTTCTTTAAGAATCTGCCTTAAATTAAACAAAACAAAACACAACAACAAATGGCCGGGATAGAACACGTTGCTGAGCCCCTTTGGTTTGCATGTACGTGTGCACATGTGGATGTGAGTGTGTATTTTATTTTTTTCTACTTTTCCCCTCATTCTTCTATTAAAACCATACTGTTCAGGTATGTGAAGGCATCTATAGCCTGAGATATTTAGATGTTCAAAGCTATGAACTTGGCTTTCTGAAGGATGTTTAAACCAAGTGAGAGTGCCAGGGTCCCAACTCCTCCCCTCCATTGCTCTTCTCTTGGATCCTGTCCCACCTGCCAGTGAGCAAAAGGTAAACTTCACCCTGAACTCCCTGTCCTTCCCCTGCCCTTCTAGTTGTGATTTCCAAGACCTTGTCCTTTAATCTGGAGTCGCTGCTGTCACGAAGTGGAAAACGACATCTCTCAGGTCATCTCAACTCCTCTGCCGTATTCAGAATCGTCATTGTCCCTGCTGAATATGTTTCCCATGTAAATAACCTGTGCTATTAAGGTGCAAATTGCAACTTTTAAGTAATGATTGCTAATAGTCTAATGTTTACTGCCACACTAGGACATTCATGAAAACAAAATCTGCATTATTCATCTCCATATTAAATAAACAAAATAAATTGAAGGAGCTGTTCTTTCCTGCAAGACTTTACCCAGACCTGGATTATCAGATAGCTTCTGAGAGTCATCAGGAAGAAGGAAATTTCTAATTGCTTTGGGTGGGCAGGGGCAGAATCATATAACTCACATATATATTACATCTTCGCCTGTATACGTCACAAAAGATTTTGTGTTCTGTTGCGATTAGCCTTCATTAACATAAAAATAGTTCAGGATGAAATAGAATATGCTTTGCACAAGGGTGCATACTGAGGGAGATTATAGAAAAATCGAAGAGTTGGAATACAAGTCTAACATTTTATATTTTAAACTCCTGTGCATCCTGCAAAAATACAAACAAATCAAAACGCTGCTCTGTTACTTCACCTTCCTCCTAACCTCTATCCCCTCCCTAAAATGGAGAGGGAGACAGATGCCGCAATGGAATCCTGGAATATTTTCAGATTAAACTGGATGTATTTTGGTGGTAAGTGAAATATGCATTCAAGAAAACAAGGGAAACAAGCGCACACACTTAGACACACACAAACCCCTAGGGTACTGTAGGCTGCTTTCTAAACTTTTTCCTCACCCTAAGTAATAAAATGGTATAATAGTATAGTTTTAGAAAGCCAGGAAGAATGACATTTCAGGGGGAGATATTCTGACTTAGCTGTTTCCTTAAAAGAGAATTGCCTACCTCACATCCCGTCTCCCTAAAGTGGTAGAAATATAACAAATAAAGACTAAACTTGCCCACCACTTATAATATCATTCCACTTATTTTATCTGGAACCTGCTTTATTAGAAAGTTCTATAATTGATTCGTTGAAACGTGGAACTTAAAACTAATAATGCAAAGGGAGCAAATAGCCATGAGCAGATCTTGGGAAAGAGTCCTCCAGGAGAGCCTCCTCTCTGATTCACTCACAGGCTTTTTCTATCTTACATTATTCATTAATCAACCTAGAAATCAAGCTTTCAGCATCAGTGCATAAGACTAATTGCTTACAGTTGTGCGTTGTGTTTAATTTTAAGCAGCAATAAAAGTTAGTATGTCCACAACCTTAGAATCTACCATTTTTTTCCCCTTTGCCTGGATGTTAACTGGCTAAAGAATCTGCGAAGTGGCTAACTTTACTTGTGAATAACCAGCTCAGCTAAAACAGAGTAGGGCATTGATGACTTCAGATGAGTGGAAGATACAGTGCATTGAAAAAAAAAAACTGCTTTAGTAATATGTGAGCAAATAAATACTGTAAGAGGGGTCTGAATATATATGAAATGAATTATTCCCTTTCAGCTTGACAAGGGTTTTCACTTTTTCCCGTGAAAAACATGAGTCATGAAAACAAGCATATAAAAACACTAGGACTACAATAGGCCAGAAAACTGAAACTACCTTTGCAAGTTTCTAAAACATCTATATTACAGCAGAGGAACCAGCACCCATAGAGATCAGTTTAATGAAAAGGGTCTAATTTAAATACTGTGATACAGCATTATGTTACATACACCTGGATCCTCATTGATCAGATAATTATAATCAAAGTAGTGCAATTCTGAGCAATGCACTTTTGGTAATGAGCTTACTAAAGGAGAGGCGTCCAGTTATTCTGGTAATTTAAATCACTGCCCAGTTGTTGATGGTCCTTACCGGAACAACAACGGAAAAAAAAAAAAAGGTAATTTTCATGGCAGTATCGTTTCTTGCTGGACCGTAGCCCAGTGTTCTCTTTCAGGACAACAATAAGGACGTTATCTCTAATAATCAAGCTCAGCTTAAACTTCTGCTGCCAGAACTAGCAGGAGCGAGCTGACTCTCCCTGAGTCGGAAGGCCACTGCACACCCTGGCACCGTCAGATTGCAGAGCAATCTAAATTTTAAGAAATAAGAGAATTAAATGCTGAAAGGGACAGGGCAGAAGGGAGAAACTGTTTTCAAGAGAGGTAGCCAGAGCTGAAAAAAGAAAACCTCACTGGCTAGGCAAGTTCCAAATATACATGGCACTAAGAATATTTAATTATTCTGCTCTTAGGGAAACAATCGGAAGATATACGGCTCAAGCTTAATAAATGATATTTCCCCATGCAACTTGAAACATCCTACACAACATTCTGTGCCCAGAAGGGAAGCTAATTGTGGATGTTTGCTGCCAGTCTGGGCTGGAACTGGCGTCCTTGGAGGATGAACTTGGTGGTCGAGAATGTTCATATACAAATGCCCACTTTCCCCAGATTTGTAACTAACTTTGGATTTGTTCTAAGGGTGACTTTGCAAAGTTTATTAAAGTCTTTCCCCGAACTTCTCCCTATGTTTTGCTCAAGTTGGAGCAGAATGAAATGTGGTGGTGGGTCTGCAGAAGAGCGGATGCTGCCTAAAGCAAGAGGGTAGAGAGAGAGAACATGGGCGAAAAAAAACAAACAGCACACACACAAAAAACTTAAGCTTTCCACCAAAGCCCTAATTCAACTAAAGGACACAAAGAAATAAAAACGCCCACATTAAAAGCCAAACAAGATAATAATTGTGCATGTCTGGCTCTGAATCTAGAGGGCAAGGCTTGCATCACTGGCACTCTGAGTTACCATGGTGAGTGATTTATTGATATATATCAAGAATGAATAGATCAAAGGCAGCGAGATGACAGGTGATCAATCAAATGTCAAATCAAAACTAGCAATCAAGTGGAAAGCTGATTTTTCAGTGGGTGGGTCTGGCAGGAGAAAAATGAACTTTCATATTATACTTCCGAGAAACAAAACCCCAGCATACTATTAAAAAAGCAATTAAGAAACCCAAAAGCAAAAGAAAAATCCCTTAGAAGGTCTTTTGTACTGATCCACTAACCTATTGCTGTCTTTGGGATGGAGTTGGGGGTGCATAAGTGAGGTTTCACATGGGATAGTTCTAATCCTAGGAGCCAATTTACAAAGTTTGCAACTCTCTCCGGGCAAAGAAAACCCAGAGCTGTTTAAATGCTTTATGAGGCTTTTCTTTTTCTTCTTGTAAGGGAAGGGAGAGTGTGGATTCGACTTCCAAACGTGGGTCCTTTTAGAAAACATACTCAAAGATTCTTCCAGTTTCCTGGGGAGGATTTCCCCCTCCCCCGTGATGTTCAAAGCTAAACTACTGCTCACCCCAAAGCTCGCCTGCCGCCCAGGGCTTGGCATGCCTCACACTTCAGAGCCCCGTACCCTGGTGAGAGGAGACGCGATCCCCGGAGGCCAGAAGCCACTGGCACTGACCACGCGGCGGGATGCGGGGTGTCTCCCCACTCCGCACCCTAAACCCTCAACCCAACTTTGGCCAAGAGGCAAGGAACAGACTGTGAGAAAGTTAGGGGTGGGGTAGAGGGTGGAGGAAAAAAAAGTTTAAGGAGGAAAGGCTGGGTGGGATAGCTCCCCCCACTCAACCGGCGCCTGGAAAAGGATTTGGGAGACTGAGAGAAGGCGAGAGAGGATGGGGCTCTAAGCAGGGCAGAGAGGGGCACCGGCGGGGGGGGGGCGGGGGGCAAAGTGCCCCGAAAGCTTCGGGGGGTGGCGTCCTGGGAGACCCAGGGGCAAGTAAGGGCGGGCGAGGAGCTCGGCGCGCAGGGCAGCCCCGGCTGGGCGGCCCCGAAGCGGAGCCCTTTCTCTTACCTGCCGCCCGCTTGGGTGCCTGCTGTTTCCTTCTTGGCATCGCTCTACTTCGCTCCAATCACACTTCTGGCGCCCCAGCCCCGAGCAGCGCGCGGGGGCCCGCTGTCTCTCTCGCCTCTCTGGGTCTCCTCCGCCTCTTGCCCGGTGGCTCCTAGGGCGTCACTCGGCCTCTGTCCCCCTGACGATCCCCCCTGCAACTCCTCCACCACGGGCCAGAGACCCCCCTCTCTGGGTGGCAGACACGGGTGGCTTGTGCCGGCTGGTTTGAAGTAGAGGTTGGTTCTGCCTTGTTTGTTTGTTTTGGATTTTGGTGTTTTTTTTTTTCCTCTCTCTTTCTTTTTGTTTTTGCTTTTTGTAATTTTTTTTTTTTTGTGGTGACTGTTGAGACACTTGATTTCTTTATTAAACATCCAAGACCGGGTTCAGATGGAAGGGACGAGGGGCACACGCGCGCCACACGCACACGCGCGCGTAAAGCTAAGGAAAAAAAAAACCAGGCAATCCTGGGAAGGTAGTGGGCTTCTTCTTTTTCTTCTTCTTCCTTCTCCTCTTTCCCTCCTCCTCCTCCTCCACCTCCTCCTCCTCCTTCACCTCTTCCTCCTCCTCCTCCTTGCCGATCTCTATGGCGGATTCGTGCAGGGGGGAAGAGAGATCACTGTAGGTTGGTGGCTGCTGTCAGATCCCCGTCTGTGAGTGATATGCGAGAGGACAGGAGCGGGTTTTGGAAAGACAGAAAATCTGGAATTCACTCACTCACACACACACACAGGCACACGCGCACACACTCACACACGCACTCTCGCTTCCTCTCACACAGACACTCACACCCCCCACATATGCACACACACACACAAACACACACACACACTCTCACACACACAAGACAGGGCGAGGCGATGCCAGCAAACATCGATCCCGCTGAACAAACTGAACATTAACAAACTCCTCCTCCTCCTCCTCTCCCCGCGACCTGATGACAGGGAGAAATTTACTCCCCAGCCGCAGAGCGCCAGGCAGAGGGAGTCTATTAAAGGGACAGCGTCCCGCCGGGGAGCGGGCTGGGGGCGGGGGACCCGGGCGTGCCCAGCCCGCGGCCCCACCGAGCACCCGCCTCCCGGGCCCCGAAGGCGTGCCCACCAGGCGCGGGGACATCCCCTGGGGGAGGAGGGCCGGGCAGGGGGAACCGGGAAGAAGCCAAGAGATGCGGGAGGAAAGGGGGCAGGGTATTGGCTGAACTCCGAGGCTGGAAGGATTGACGCAGAGGGCCAGGCTGGCTGGCCAGCAGGGCCCCGGAACAGTACCGAGAGGGTGAGAACTTGGGGGTGCTGGGAGCGCGGGAAGGGGGAGGGGACCGCTTCCTTTTCCTCTAAGTGCCAGTGGGGGCTCACCTGACCACAAAGACTGTCCCCTCCCACCCCCCCTTAAAGGTAAAGCCCCTGTCCTTCCCACCTTCTTGCTAACCAGTGTCTGTGCACACACACAAATCTCTCATCCTCCACCTTGACGGTTCAATCACATATCCCTCTTCTCATTTCATTCAAACCTTATTTATTGAGCACCTACTATCTGCCTATTCTGGAGATAAAGCAGAAAGAGAGACAGGCAAGACCCTGGCTCTGCTGGCATTTAAATTCTAATGCCGGAGGAGGCAAGTCCCCGGGTAGCCAAGTTTTGCCCAAATGTCACCTTCTCCCAGAGGATGTACCTTACTTAAAATTTTACCACCAGCCCCGCCCTGACCCCATCTAACCTGCCTTTCTTTTTCTCTGCTGTGCTGATCAGCATCAGACATGTTCTATTTTGCTTATTGTCTGAGTCCCTATCTAAAATAGACGCTCCACTGAGGGGGAGGGTTTTGCCTCTTTGGTTCACTGTTATAGCCCCAATGCTATCAAAAGATGTATGGTAGGCACCTAATAAAATAATTGTTGAATGAATGAAAAGTAAGCAACCAGGTGAATAAGATAATGGATAGTGGCTAGATGAGGGCGCAGCTCTGGATTCGATAGAGGAGATGCTATCTGAGCTGGGACAGAGCCAAGCAACCTGTGAGTATTGAGGCCCAGTGATGGGAAGCGCCTTTTGAGGTACTGGGGACATGTCTATGAACAGAAGGACCCAGGACCCTGCCCTCAAGGAGCTCTCCTAATGGGCGAGCCACCAATTAAAAAGACAAGCAATGCATGCTGGGACAGGAGGTATGCCTACGAGAGACAATTAGACTGGACTCCAGGAAGGGAGTATGGTTACCAGGCAAAGAAGGCTTCCTGGGGAGAGTCTAGTCAAAGCTGAGTCCTACGTGTGGAGAAGAACGTAGGCCCAAAGGAAAGTCTAATAGCAATGCCCTTGTAATGGAAAGACAGATGTGCCTAAGTCACTCCAAGGTTGATCTTCTTGCTTCCTGCAAAAGAATATCCTGTGTCTTGGGTTAAGATGCACTTTCCTGGGCCTTCCCCTAGAACAGTTTCCTGGCCTCAGCACTATTAACATTTGAGGCCAGATAAGTCTGTGTTGTGGGGCCTGTCTGTGCACTGTAGGCTGTTTAGCAGCAATGCTGGCCTCTACCCACTAGCCATCCTCTACCTCCCTCTCCCCCCAGCTTTTGACAACAAAAAGTGTCTCCAGACATAGCCACATGTGCCCTGGGGAGCAAAAATGGTCTCTGGGTAAGAACGACTGCCCTAGAACATCTAAATAAGAAACTTCTGGTTGACTGTTCGGGAATCTGCATTTTGACAAGCAACCCCTTGTCACTCCTCTGCTAAAAAATAAAATGCCTTTGTTCTTTGAGCATCTGATATTGCTAACTATAGTCAGCTCAGGCTTAAAAATCAATATAATCGCAGTGTTCAACAGGTGGCATTGCTACTGGGATCGCACTGATGAGGTTCTGCTTATGCCCCCCCTTTGCCACCCCTCCCCCATCTCCTCCATGCATCCTCCACAACTGACAACTGGGGGCTGAGTGGTGGGATCTGGAACCAGTCCCACGCACACCCCACCCCCTCGCTGCTTTGCCCTCACTCCTGGGAATTACCAGGTGTAACTAGTCCCACCAAAATTTTTTTTAACAGTTCATTTGGGCTGCAGGAAACTCACCTTTCTCCATCCTACTTGTCAGCCAAACATGTTATTGTCACTGTTTGAAAAGTGTTGTTTAATCATTGTTAACATCCCTACATGGGAGGCAAATGCTTCTTTCTCCTTCCCACATGTATGGGGCACGTTGTTAATTCACCCGCCCTAAATCACCCGAGTGGCCTCCACCCATGGCTGACCATACCTGATTCCAGCCTAGTCCTTAGGCAACTGAGGCAGAGAAAACCCTACTTCTTAGTAGGGCTAGGCAATGTCAGGAAAAGGTATTAATTCTAATTGCCTAACACACCTTTATTAAGCACTTCGCCAGGGACCACAGCCTATTGAGTAAACCCGGTCCTGCTGTCAAGGAACCACAGTTTTAGGATAAGAAAGTACAGAAAGAGAACTGAGAATGCAGCGAGTTTACCATGAACTGCTCTATGCTAGATGCCCCACGTGATCTGGGGTTTGCATTATATCTGGACATTTAAAGACCGGTCACTGTGTTAGCTGTGCCGAGCATTGTCCTGGCACTGGAGAGGCTGGAATGCATCAGGTAGGGTCCCTGCCATCAGAAAGCTTCTGTTATGAGGGATCCAAAACACTGGGGGTTAGGAGGGCTGGATCCAGCCTTGCAGGGAATCAGGAGAGAAATAGGCAGGAGGAGACTTCGCACTACAGAATTCCTCCCAGCTTTTCTCTAGTGCTCTTCTACTCTCTCCTTCTCCTTAATAGCTAGTAATAATGGGTAGACTTAAAGGCCTTCCACAAAACCCACCTTATAGTTGGCTACCAACACCTTCTAGGACCCACACTTCTGGAGAATTATTTCATTAATTTGTATTTTTTCCCACTGCTGCTAACCTAGACTATTTAGCTTTGTTATCAACAAAGATGATTTTGGCTCCACCAGTCGGACACAGAATACAAATGTACCCAAATGTTTTTCAATGGTGCGATGTGACATTAACATTGAATCACAGTAAGAGACGTATTGCTCTTTCAATTCTTTCTTTTTTTTTTAATACTTTACATTTTTTTATTATCTTTTAAAAAAAGATACATAAATCACTCAAAATGTTATAGTAAAAATAGAGGATCCCATATACCCCACTCCCCACACCCCCCACTCCTCCCACATCAACAACTTCTTTCATAGTGTGGTACATTCTTTGCATTTGATGAATACATTTTGGAGCTTTGCTATACAGTGTGGATTATAGTTTATCTGAGAAAGTCTCAGTTGAGAGCTGCTAGTGTGCCTTCAATGCCTAATACTTGCTAACTCCTATTTTACACAGAGTTCAGGCTCAGAAGCTTGGGAGGGAGGAGACTTTTAAAAATGCTTATTTTCATTGTATTTACTTCAGAGATGCCTTCTATTTTAAGGTTGCTCTTTATGGTAGCAATCTAAAGTTTAAATGCATTTAGTTGAGTTTTAAAAATAAATTTATTTAAAGAAAAATAGAATAAATAATGATATAAATGGGAGGTGGAGATGGCAAAATGTGAGAAAGATGGTATAGGCATGGCTAAAATTTGCCAAATGCTTTGCTAAACCAGACTCTGCCACTTTCAGAAACTTCTTCTAAGAGATGGAGGCTTGGAATACAATGCCATGGGCCTGCCGTGGGTCTCCAGGGAACTTAGCAGCCTAGGAGCCAACACCCAAATTTGGGGATGTATAAGGACGTGGATGGGAATGGCTCAACCATATCTTCCCGAAGAGTTGTTCCCACACCAGCTTGAGACCAGAATCACATGGAGAAATTTTTTTTTTTAAGATAAAGAAGCTTAGGCCTCACCCACGACTTACTAAATTAGATCCCAGGGTGTGGCCAAAAAGAATCTGAAATTTAAAAAACTCCCAGGTGATTCTGGTAAGGTGCCAGCCGTGGGAACCTTCCCTGTGCAGAATATGGGTCTTATTACAAGTAAATCAAGTGAGTAGAGTTTATTGCATGGAAGCACAACCAGGCTATCTATTCTTGGATTCGTTCGAAAGGGAGGATTGAGGAATCTTCTCACTGGTCCTGTAGAAGTTAGTGAGTCCTGCCACCGAAGCACATTGTCATTGTTGCTGTTGTTGTTCGTCTCTATACCTCACTACTAGACTCCAACCCAATGTAATTAAAACAAATATTTCCTGAGTGCCTACCCTGTACCCTAATTAGGCAGCGCCGTAATTGCGGGCACTGGGGTGGCCCATGAGTTTCCTGAGTGTGGGGAATAGCTCCTGAAATGCTTCCTCCTCCTGCCAGCTTGCTTCCTCCAGGATCTATTTCTCCTCTTCAGTCTAAACTCTAAGTGTCCCCTTCTGAAAGAATCTTAGTCTGCCCTCCCTACCTAAAGAGGATGACGCCTCCCGTCCCACTGGCTCGTTCTCACCCTTCATGGCAGTTGCGACAGTGTGTAAGTATCTCGGTAATCTACTTGCCTGTTTATTTTGTCTCCCATCATTAAAATGTAAACTTTACAGGGGTCAGGACCTTGTCCTAGTCATGTTTATATCCCCAAGTTGAGTGCAGTAACTGGCACAGAATTGGTGTCAGTAAAAATGTGTGGTATGACCGAATGCCAAAGTGAGCATATTTTCAAGGAAGGAATGACTTTACAATGCCTTAGGCTCACTGTGAGGGTTTCATTAGATATGGGGATATAGCTTTTTGGCCCATGTGACTCTTAGAGTCCATGCTCTCCTTCCCTCACCAACTTTCCGCCCTCTTCTCCATTCTTCCCTCTTGTCTATAGCTGCTTCTTCCAGGAAGCCTTCCCTGGTGGATCCCATGTAACTCTAAGTTCTCTAATCCAGATGTTTTCAAAACAAAGACACTTGATACACAGTGTGATTCCAAATACATGAGTCTTAAAGCAGGCAGACTTGATCTATGGTTGGGTATTAGGGTGGTGGGTACCCTTGGGAGCAGGCCTGAGGGTTTTGGGGGACGATGGTACTACTCTTTTCCTTAGTGCTGGTTAAACCGGTGTGTTCAGTCAGTGAAAGTTAATTCAGCGGCACACTTGGGATTTGTGCCCTTCTGTGTGTGCATAGCACTTCAATTAAAAGGAGCAGCGTTCTCAAACTTCCCTGTGTATTGTGATAAACTGGGGTGATTTCAAAAATCCCAAAGCCCAGGGCTTACCCCAGACCAATTCCATCCAAGGCTCTGAGCTGGAATCCAGCCATCAGTGGGAAAACTCCCCAGGTGATTCCAGTGAGTGGCCAAGCTTGAGAGCCAGTGTACCATACATTTTGCCCTTGAAGATATAATCCATTGCCTTCATCTTATGTCATTTAACTCATTCAGAATATCCCTCTTTCCTGGAACTGTTTCGTGAAAACTTCAAGCTAGTAATCTCAGGTCCCTGATTCTTTTCTATGCTCCTGTGACAACTGGTACAGCGTCAAGGTGGTGGGGAGAGTCAGGCAAGAGGAGATCCCAGACAGTGGGGTGTGATATGAAGGGACTAAGGGCATTGGAATAGAGAGGAAGGGGGTGGAGGCAGGGCCTGCTTTAGGTTTGGGGTCAGGGAAGACCTCTCATTTAATGCAGTTCTGCAGGGTGGGAAGCAGGAACCAGGGGCGAGGGTCTAAAGCCAGAATGGACGTGTGCACTGCGGGAACGGAAAGGATGAGACCATCAGGGCCGAGGGCGAGAGCTCTAGCTGGGGAGAGGAGCAGAAAGGAAGCAGGAGAGCTGGGTAGGGATGAGGTCAGGGAGAGCGTCCTTGGTCATAATATCAACTTTGGATTTTATTCTTTTAACAGTTGATAAATGCCAATCCTGGAAATACCCGGTCCATTAGAGTGGGTTTGTTCACCAGTGCAGCAGACAATATCTCTCTTACTATTGGTGAAAATTTATTGTCAGAAAACCATTCAAATTGATGACAACAAAGTTTGGGGACACTTGGGGATTGGCAACTTTGCTTCCAAGAATAAACCCTCCAAACGTTGTTGGGCTCTCTTTTCTAAAACTATTTTAATTTGGCTAGGTGTTGAATTTTACTGGAACAGCAATTAACCATTCTGTATCTTTTAAAAGGGCCGATTGTTGGGTGGGCAGCTTAGGAATATGGGAGCTGTTAGATTTCACATATATCACATTCTTCCCTTGGAGTTGTCTACTTACAGTCGGTGACAGTATTTTGCTGCTGCCAAAGAACCCCAGACCAAGTGGCTGGCCCAGTAATCCATTGCTCAACTTCATTAACCACAGGAAGACATTAAGTGAGCGTAAGGACCGGAGCAGCAGCCATGTGATGAGCAGCCTTTAAGATCTGGGCTCCAGTATATTTTATGCCATCTCAACTGTGCATCAAGCTCTACTTCCTGGACTCATTAGAACTGTGTGCCTAAAGGTGTCCCTCAACTTTCAGAAGCAAATGGAGAATGATATAATTCACTCTGAGAACACCTTTCTGTCTTATCCGGAGCATGTCTTATCTATTATGATTAGGCATTACGTGTCCTATTGTCCTTAAAATTTCATGAGATTCTCCCCCTGCTAGCTAGGATTATGTCAAAGTGACTTGTCCTGAATGCTGTTTTTGCCCAACAATACAGCCTGTCTTTTCTCCTTAACCTTTGTGGAGCAGCTCCAACAGGATTTAGAAACCCACAGGAATGAAAAGGCCAAATAGTCCCAGACTCTTAGGAACACTCTTTCTAGAGGGTTTGTGTCTTGGTTTTGGTTCCTCAAGAAGCAGACCCCCAGATAAAGATTCAAGGGCAAGTAGTTTATTGGGGAGGTGATCCTGGAAAACTCCAGTCGAGAAGTAGGAAAATGAATAAAGGAAGGGAAGGCAGCCAAAACATGTGCTCACAAACAGGTTATCCCTGCGGGCAGCTGGAGCCCAGTCCTGCTGGGGAACTCTGAGAGCCCGGGTCGACTCTACATGTCTGAGTTAGCCCTCCTCAAGGATGAGAGAACTGGGGTATTTAGCCACTGACTCTTGCCAGCCATTGATGGCTCCCTGCTTCTCCCCTCAGACAAAGGTTGGCATGTGAAGAAACGGGTAGGAAACCAGCAGCCTCGACTAGTTTGGAGCCCCAAGACTGTGAACTTCGTGAAGGCAAGGACAGAGTTGCCCTTGTTGACTGCGCCATCTGTAGCATAAACTCAGGCACACCGTGCACTTTTGGTCAATATCTTTTGGCTGTTCAAAAGCTCCCCGCTTCTTTTAGTTGCTGTGGCTCTACTAATCCTATTGCTTGTAATAGTCTATTGAGCACTTGCTTGTAAGTCCTTTTGGTTGTTCCGTAATTCTGTCTGTCTCCTTCCTCCCTAGGAGTGTGATCACAGTGGGGAGGGTGCTGTCTCCTCCTCCTCCTGTGCCTCCAGCATGGGTGTCGGGCTGAGTTCTCCTTGCTATCATAGTTTGAGCATTTAAGCAAATGAAAGTCCCTTATGAGGGTCATAGGATAAGGTGGGAAAAATATTTGAAATTAAGATTGTCCCAGAAAACCTATCATCGCTGTGGGCAGACCATCTGGCAACCAGGGAAGAAAGGTAAATGTCACTTGGAATCAAGAGAGACCTACATTTAAAAAATAGCTTCCCTACCTATTAACTTATGACATCAGGCAAGTTATTTAACCTCTCTGGACCTAGTTTCCCCATTTGTGAAATGAGGATCATCATATCACCAACTTCCTAGAGATATGGCTAGGCTTATATGAGAAAATATGAAATGCTTAACATAACACTTGACACATAGAAAGCACTCTTTTAAGTTTTTCACTATTTTATAAGAATCCATTGATCGACTCTTACAGTGTTTCATATATATTCGAAATCTAACATAATCAGTATTAAAGGATAAACCCACTTCATCTCAGTCCTCTACACGTGCAAAGCACCTACTTGCAGAAGCCAGTCAGAGAAACTGAGATCCTCACTGAGAGAGTGAAACGGAGAATAAATTCAAGTCACAAGGGGTGGAGCTCTCCTGCCAGTTCCCTGTTCTCTCCACAGGGTTATCCACTAACGTTTATTAAACACCTGCTCCATGCCAGGCATTAGACTGGATGCTAAGGATACAGCCTGGCTTGTATGGAACATAAACATCTAGGGAAAGACATGCAGATGACAATAATGATAACTAATAGCAGCTAACCTTTATGCAGTGATTACTTGGTGCCAAGCACTGTTCTAAGCACTTTAAAATATGGACTTATCGATCCTTAAAACAACTCCATGTGGTGAGTGCTTTCCTTGTACCATTTTACAGATGAAGAAACTGAGGTACAGTGGGGCTAGGTAACTTACCCAAGGTTCAGGACACGGGAAATGGAGAAGCCCAGATTCAAACCCTTCAAGCCTGGCTCTTGTTTGTCTACCCTTAATGTCCAGGCATTCCTGCCTCTTGGGAATGCTATGGCCACGGTGACTTTTATATCACAAAATCTCAGTTACCACATTGCCTTTCCCTGCTCACACTCTAAGGCCGTGGTTGCCCTACAACAGAGGTCCTCAGATCTTAGTGTGTCTATTTTCTTCTGGAGAGTTGAAGCTGACTCATGGGCCCCATCTCTAGAGTTCCTGATGGAGTAGGTCTGAGGTGAGATCTGAGCGTATGTATTTCTAGTCAGTGTCTAAGTGGCGCTGCTACTGCTGACCCACAGACCATACCTGGAGTTGGCAGATTCTCAACAGGGTGATTTTGGTCCCCAAGGGACACTTGGCAATGTCTGGGCACACTTTTGATTGTGATACCTGAAGGGGGTCATAGCTGACACCCAGTGGGTAGAGGCCAGAGATGCTGCTGAGCACTGTACAGTGCATGGGATGGTCCCCACAAGGTGTCGATAGGACCAAGGCTGAGAAACCCTGCTGCAGGACCCCACCTCCCAAGCTTTACTCCATGCATGAAACACCCAGGGGCCTGTGTAAAGTGCAGAAGCTGGCTCAGCAGGCCTGGGGTGGGGTCTGAGAGTCTGCTCTCCTAACGAGCTCCAGTCCTTGGACAACCCTTGGGATGGCAAGAGCCTAGAACATATATATATTTTTTTAATTTTAATTTTTAGCATAGGCACTTTTAGAACAAATCTTAATCTAGGTATAAGTCTCAAATAAACAGCACAAACTCTCGGGAAGTAAAACCTGAATGTCATCCTCGCTTAGTCTGGAACAAAAGTAGCTCTGTGAGTTTAAATGTTCTCCTTTCACAGGCCCTCTGGCAAGTTGTGCCCCTAGAAGGGCTCTGAGGCAGACGGGGCACAGAGGAAGGGATCCCCTGCTCCTCTCCCAGAGACAGTGAGGGGCCGATTTCAAGCAAGGAAGGACAGAGCTTCGTAGCACCGCCTTGTTTCAGTCTCGCAACATCAGGTCGAGTCTATTGTTGCCTAGAATCGTGGCTTTTTTCCAAGAGCTGCTTGTTGGCGATGGGGTGTGCATCCGCCTGACTTTCAGGGCCGCAAATGCGAGATGAAAAAGTGGCTGCTTTTAAAATGGTTGCTCTCTTGGGAAAGGGCATGGGAGAAAATGGACTCCCTGCATCCACCCTCCAGAGATGGCACCCAGCCCCCGTGATAAATGGCAGCATTAACAAGGTTTGGTTGAGAGGAAGCCTACAGATTTATGACTTCCTGTCTCCGCCAGCAGATGTCATTATGGCTGACAGAACAGAAGGCCTTTCAAGAGTGAGCTGGGGTGGAGCTACGACGAGGAGCGGGGAGGCAGAAGCCAAAACTAGTGTTTGTTTAGTGGCGCTATTGTTGAGACTGTTGTCATTTTAGGGTCGCAAGAAAGTTTTACATTAAACTGAGCGTCTTGAAATATCTTTGAGGCCCAGCTTCTAAGATTTAGGCAGAAACTCTCAGATGAAAGACAAAGTTATGAGCTTCATTCAAATAAGAAAACCTACAAGATTTTCTTCCTGGCCCCTGTGTACCCTTAAAACTTCACCAGGATAAAGCGAGCTCTTTGCACTGAATAAATGTACATTTTACTCTGGGACATCATTTTGATGGGGGTTTAAAATACATTTACTTTACAAATCCAGCAGCTCATTCTGAAATTCCTTTGATATGCATATAACTTAATCCATTTTTTTATCGTTGTATAGAATGTCACTGGTATTTTATGTGCCAGTTATTTTTTGCAGCATTGAAAAATGGTATAAATTTGGCATTTATCGTGGGCCGAAAGCCCATATGAGTTAGTACAACTGCTAACACGTACTTATAGTAATTACAGGTCGCACTTCCCGCTTGCCTCCTTTTGTTCTTCACCTGAAGATTGACCTTCCCTAAGTAAAGGAGGAATTTTTTCCTAGTTGACTCTTTTATCTAATGTTTGCTCAAATGGCATCCTGTGAGCTCAGGTATTCAGGGTCCCAAACAGAGACCTAGAAGGGGCAGCTCCCGTTGCACAGGCTGGGCTGACCTTAGAACTGTCACCAACAAACCATCCCCATTCTGGCCGCATAACTAATGCAACTGCCCAGAAATTAAGGGTCATGGAGGATTTCCACAGCAAGTATCCCCTTTGCCCCTGACGTCTTTAAAAACAGTGACAGCAGCACAACAAATCAGCCTGTTTCAAAAAAACTTGCTTATGAGCCCTCTTCTGTAATTATCAATAGTCATGATGTTGATGCATGTGTTTAAGTGAATATCTAATTTCAGAGAGTCCCAGAATAAATAGCACTGTGGGTAGGAAAACACACACAGCCATATTCCCTTTGGCAAACACTTTGGAGGGACAGTGTGTTGATAAGCGATGATCCTGGGCTCTGGAGACACCTCCTGGAATTCTGTTCCTGGCTTTTCCCCCTGTGTTATCCTGGGCCACTTACTTAAGCTCTCTAAACCTGTTTTCTCACCTGGAAAAGGTGGACAATGATAGCACCATTCTCTAAGATTTTTACAAATGAGGCCCTAACACATTGCTTGTAAAATAATTAGCCCTGTGTCTGGCACAAGATAGGAGCTCAAAAAATTAGCTAGTGTTATGATGATTAATGTTAAAATATCTCTCCTCTTTACTGTTTCACAGGTAGACACATCAAGTCATAGACTGATTCACCGACCACCAGAAAAGAAATCCAATGACAATAGCAACATAAAGTGGAGCTCTCATGTACTGAGCATTTACTAAGTGCCAGTCACTGTGCTAAGTGCTTTCCTGGCAAATCTACTGAATTTAATCCTCACAAAGTATTATTACTCCTATTTACATAGGAGGAAACTCAACTTGGAGAGTTAAGTCAGGGGTTTGCAAAGTTGAGTGTGCACCAGGATCATCTGGAGGGCTTGTTAAAACACGGACTGCTGGGCCCCATCTGCGAAGTTTTTGATTTAGTAGATCTCTTTAATAAGTTCCAGGTAATACTGCTGCTGCTAATTTGGGGACCCCGCTTTGAGTACTGTTGGTTTGGGCAACTTGATAAGGGTTACACAATGAGTAAGCAGCAAAGTAAGTTTTCAAACTCAGGTCTGAATAAATATTAAATAAACATGTATTACTTTAAATTTCCTAGCATCAGACTTTCTTATAGATGGCTTACTGTTGAATTCATAGAGCAAAATGTTTTGGATAGTGTCCTGGTTTGAGTCTTTTGTGGACCCCAGAAAATTATATTCTTAAGCTAACCCATTCCTGGCATGCCTTTTGGTTAGATTCAGTTATGGGAACTTTTGACTAGATCGCTCCAAGTAAGGGCCTTTGATTAGATTGAGAGACCCGGGGTGGGTCCTAATCCTCTCCTGGAGTCCTATATAATGGGAGAAGTAAAAGTAGAGACACACAGGACAAAAGTCTCAAGAGATAGATAGAGAGATCCTGGAGGCCAGATGCTGAAATCAGTAGAGCACAGGGGCATGGAAAGAGGCCCCCTGCAAGAGGCTGGACCCACAGAGTAGCCTGAAGCTGAAAGAGGCCCAGAAGAGAGGGAAGGGATGAACAGGCTGCCATTATACCCTGCCATGTGCTTGATCACCCACAGCTTCATTTGAGAGAAAGCATCTTTAGATGAGGCCACCATGTGCCTCATCACCCACAGCTGCAACTTGGTGAGATAGCATCTCTTGATGATGCCTTGATTTGGACATTTTCACAGCCTTGGATCTGTAAGCTTCTACCCTAATATATTCCCATCTTAAAAGCCAACCCATATCTGGTATTTTGCATTGGCAGCCTTCAGCAAACTAAGATAGACAGCTTCTTGTTTGCATTAAATATTCTGTTCCATGATACTCTTCATGGGACATAAGTTTGTGATTCTTTAGAAGGGGAGGATTTCAGAGACATTTTCTAAAGGAGAATCGAGTCCTTCAATCACTTCCTCTTGACCACTAGAGATACTCACCAGTTAGTGGGGTGTAGGAGAATGCAAGGGGCTGTGAACCACCCCCAGCAGGAGAATTCATTAGGAATTCCAAGATGAAGCCCAATGGAGCAAGCCAACCTGGGTACCACTTGTGGCTGAGAAGCATGGTGGTTTCTCTGTCCCCTATCTGAAAGGACTCTCTAAGTGTAGCCCACCTTGTCATCTGAGGGCACTCTAGATGCCTCTATTGAATGTCTAAGGTCCAGACTCCTTCATTGCTCAGGAGAGCCTCCTACAACCACAGCAGCCCAGGAGGCCCTTGGGACAAGTTTCTATCTGGAATAAGATCAGGGATGTACTCTGGCCAACATAGGAGGTTCGGGAATGAAGAAGAGGGACCTCCAGAAGAGCCTGGTGAGAGATGTAAATGAGGACTAAGAATGCAGTTGTAAGTTCCTCAGTGGACAAAGTAATCCAAGCAAAGGGTCACCGGTATCTTCCTCATTCTCTTGCAAATGAAAAGAGCTAGAATTAAATATACAGTCAAGATGCACTCCAAGAAACCTAAACACTCAAGGGTGGGAAGAAAATACAAGAACTGAGGGAAACAGGTGCCACACCTAGAACTCAGAGAATCATCTCCTTAGAAGATCTCAACAAATTATTTTAGGGAATAAGAGTACTAATGGTACTCCCTTCTGTTTAGGGGGTACCATTAGTTTTAAGGTATTAGATTATGGTAAAAAAACAGTGTAATTTAATAAAGAATAATAATAATAAACTTATGCATAATATTCACTTCCTTGTAAGAATCTGGGAAATTTTAAATTTGTTTCCCCTACTGCAAAAATCATGACATGGTGAGTCTTTGATCTTTGAGAGGTTAGCTTAGCATTATGAAATTGGTTTTGGAGGCAGAGATGAGTTAGAATCCCAGTTTGGCCATGAGTGACCTTGGGTAAATGGTTTTACATTCCTGAGCCTAGTTTCCTCATCTATCAAGTGTAGATAATGACAGTCCCTACCCCAGCACCACTATGAACATTAAATGACATCATTTATGTAAGAAAAGTACTTGGCAAGTAGTATGGGCTCAATAAGCACCAAGTAATATTCTTGTTTTATCGTTATTATATTAGTTTCCTGGCTGCCAAAACAAATACCATACAGTGGGTTGGCTTAAACAATGGGAATTTATTGGCTCAGTTTTGAAGTTAGGGAAAATCCTAAATGAGGTATCAGCAAGGTAATGCTTTCTCCAGAAGGCCATAGCTTTCTGGGGTTGACTTCTGATGATCCTTGGTCTTTGACATTTCTGTCACATGGCAATACATACAGTGATGTCTTTCTCTCTTCTGGGTTCCATTGACATCCATCTTCTTAATTCTGTGACTTTCTCTATGTCTGAATTTCATTCTGCTTATAAAGACTCCAGTAATCTGGATTAAAGCTGATTCAGTTGACTACAATTTAGCTAAAATAATATCTTCAAAAAGTCTACTTACAATGGGCTCAACCCACAGGAATGGATTAAAATTAAGAATATGGTTTTCTGGGGTATATAATTCAATCACAAACATTTCACCTTCCAGTGATCTATGGTATTTTATTCAATGTTTATAACATTATAGTTCTTTAGAAAATAAACGATTAGAAAAGGTGGTGTTTGTGATATGGAGACTATATTATTTTGCCACAGGGCTGCTGAAGCAAAGTACCAGAAATGTGTTGGCTTTTATAGTGAGGATTTATTTTGGATTAAAGTTTACAGTTCCAAGTCATGAAATGTCCGAACAAGACATCCACAGAGATGCTTTCTCACCAAAGTCAGCTGCCATGTGAAAAAGATGACTACTGATCTCTGCCAAGGTCTCTGCCTTCCCCTCCAGAATCTAGTGCCTCTTGGAGCTCAGCTGAGGGCAACTAGGCATAGGCTTTGTCTCTTACTGGGCCTGCTCTCTCAGTCTCAGAGGATCTGCTTTCTTCCTGAGTTCAGCTGCAAGATGTGAAGTATATGACTCCCCTCTCCCTGGGCCTTGGCTCCTTGAGCTTCTCGGGGGCTTCTCTCCTTGAAGCTCAGCTGTGGATGAAACTGGAGTCCTTTCTCTCACACTGCAGGATCAATTATGGCATCCCCCTTTTCCTGTGTCTCTGTTTTAATCAGACCTAGCAAGAGGGTGGACACTCAACTTGGGTCATGCCTCACTGATGTAGTCCAAATGAAAGGGTCTCACACCCACAGGAATAGTTCATAAACATAATGTTTCTTAGGTTGCCGTTCATAAAATAATTTCAAAATGCCCCAGAAAGTAATGGGAAGTGTTTGGATAAGTTGGGTGAGCCAAGCAGACCTTATGAAGTAGGAAATAAGGGGGCATCAATGGTTCACGATTAACCTGTAATCAATGCAAGGAGGAGAGCCAACCATTCAAGATATTTTTGGGTAACTGTGAGGAGGAGGGTCTGGATAGGGGCAGTGGGACTGAAATTGCTTGTGTTCCCTGGACCTGGATCCATTTCCTCCTGGGTACAGCTTGATTCCGTCTCCCAGATTCCTTTGCACTTAGGTGGGCCATTTGAGGAGTTCTGGCAAATGGAATATGAACAGAAATGATAAATGCTACTTCCAGTTCTAGTCCCTTAAAAATTGGGGGAAGAGGGGGAGAGAGAAAGAAGAAAGGAAAAGAAAACTTAGAAAGCCTCCCAAGGAATCCCTCCTGTGCTTTCTTTGCACAACTGCTGGCTCAATGAACATGCTTTAGATCTAGTGGAGGGCTCTTATTCCTAGAACAGGGGTCAGTAAACTATGGCCCACGGACTGAATTTGATCAACAACACCTATTTTAGTAAATGAAGTATTACTGGAACATGGCCCTGACCCTTGGTATATGTATTGTCTATGGCTGCTTTTGAACCTACAATTGCAGAGTTGAGTAGTTGTAACAGAGTTCATGTGGCCTACAAAGTCTAAAATACTCACAATCTTATGATTTAAAGAACAAGTTTGCTGAACCCTTCCCTAGAGGATTGTGGAGTCATGAGATGGAAGGTGGCTAGGTCTCAGAATAACTTCGTGGACTGTGTTGCAGTCAAGAAATCAGCCTTCATTACACTAACCCACGGAGACTTATTCCACCCTCACTAATACAAGTAGTTACAGTAGGAGATATGAAGCAATGGAGGTTTGAGAGAAACTTAAAATTACAAGTCAATGATGAGAGCTGAAATAAAAAATATCTTCAACGTTCTGAGGCACAAGAACAGGCAAATGGTGTTGCCATTGCCAGAGGCTGAAGCTGGTTGGGGGAACATTGGAAATTCCTATTGCTATGACACAGAATGGAAGAATCAAGAAAACATTAGATTTGTTGTTAGGAGCCTGGGATTCTAGTGCTGCCTCTGTAGATGTGGATCAAGTGATCTTCTGACATACAAGGATGCTATTTGTTTATCCAACCATCCATCCATTCATTCAGCAAATACTTATTAAGTGTATATTATGGACCAGGTACTGTGATAAACACTGGTGAAGGGAGAAGGAAACACAGACACAGATCCTTGTTCTTACGGAACTTATTCTCTAATGGGAAAAGAGAGGCAATATATGTAATATGTTATATAGTATATTAGGAAGTGAGAAGTGCCCTGGAAAAAATGGAGAAGTAGGATATGGATTGCCACACGGTATGACTGAGAAATGGCCCATCTCCATTCCCAACTACGGTATTTATTAATAGTAATAAGTATCTCCTTTTTTGCAAAGGAGATAAAATTAAGTCAAATTGCCTTAAGAACAAAAGGGAAAATTTTGACTGCACATAACTCAGAAGTCCATAAGTAGGTCTCTGTAATGGATGCTATTGTTTTTCCTCCCAGCATTCAATCCATTTATCCTTTATTATATAACCCAGATTTTTACTTGAGCATCAGATGCTTTCCCATTTGATTTACATACTGCAGAGTAAACTGACTCATCCCCCAGCTCCAGGATTTTTGGTTCTTGGGTAGGCAAATTGTCTAACAAGGCTGAATCTTGAAAATCTCATTTGGGATAATAGGATATATATGACCTTTTCTTTACTGAGCTAGGAGAGGAACGATTGCCACAGGTACCCATCACATGACTACAAAGAAGAGATGTGGGGAAGAAAAACAGAATGAGAGATACAATGAAGCAGGGAGCAGAGGTGGCTCAAACGATTAGACACCTCCCTCTCATGTCAGAGGTCCCAGGTTCAGCTCCCAGTATCTCCTAAAGAGACAAGGAAGATGAACAGACTCAGCAAGTGAAAAAAAATGAGGGAATGGGGAGAAATAAATAAATAAAATAAACTTTTGAGGGAAAAAAAAAAAAAGAAGTGTTCCATAGAACAAAGTAGAGAAGAGAGATGAATAAAACAACAATCCCAGGTTCTCAATGACATCATTGATCCACTGGATAAGCACACCCTTAAGTAAATGTGCCCTACATCTAGACTTGGAGTTAAATGAGTAAAAAATAATTGCCTTTATGGTCTACAGTCATTTGTACTGGGTTCTCTGTTATTTTAAGTAAAGTGTCCTTAAAGATAAATTGTCTCACTTCAGGCACAACTGCATCCAGGTGCTCATTAATGATATCAGGGATTGCTCTCCTTACATCCTTCCCATTCCCCCTCTGCACTGGCTTCACATCCTAGGCTGGTTGATCACCAGCAACATCAGGACTATATTTTGTCCTGGCAGCACCCACCAAGCCTTGCTCTCATTCTGACTGGGTCGACTTGGTCTTGTGCCCATCTCTGAACAATCACTGAGGTTAGATTGATGGAATACTACTGCTGGTTGCTGATTCTGGAACAGATGCTCTCTCTTGGAGTCAAGATTACCACTTTGTCTGAAAAAGTTGGTTCTGCAAAGAAAAACTGAGGCATTATTACCAGAAAAATGAGACATTGATTTTGGACAGGGATAAACCATAAAAATTCACTGTAGTATCTTTATATTTCAAAGTATTCCCTTTCTCCATACATAAAATGGAAAGGTTGAAGTAAAGTGATAGTCCAAGACTCATTACTGCCAAAGACCCTTTCTGTTGCCTTCCTCTGTGCCCCCTCTGGGGACCAAATTGAAGTAAAATTTAAAGATTTTGTCTATGGTTCACCCATCCACCCATCCATTTACCCCCCCATTCAATGCAGTTTTATTGAATATCCACTGGCTTCCAGTCTTGTACTAACACTGGGATTATAGCAGTGAAAATCATCAGAAGGCATGCGATCCATTCTGATCAATGAAATATGGTGTAGAGGCTGCCGATGTTTTGTTTTGTTTGCTTTCTGGATAAAAAACAATCAGGGCCTTAGTAGGAAAAACCTCTATGTTCCTACCCCTTCTATTCTGCTTAAGAGGTTGGTGTGAGGATGTGATGCTTGGCACTGGTGCAACAAATTTATAACCATAAGGTGACCTGTACAAGGACGAAGAAACAGACTGAGCATGGTGGAGCAGAAAGGCTCATCAAAGCCGGGGACTGCGATGGGCTACACAATCCTTGGGCCTCTGTATCACACCTAGTCTCACTGACATCCCCGTTTTTTGTTAGGTAAGATAATCCAATATCTTCATTGTTTATGTAACTGTTAAAGGTGTTCTGTTACTTGCAGTCAAAAGCATTCCTAATGATACTGTCAGATACAACAGAGGCCCTCTAGCAGTTTATCATCTAAAGATGTATGGTGAAAAGATAATTACAAGTGTCACAAGTGTCCTGAAAAGGAAGTACAGGAGCTTATGTCATGGGGAGCTAATCATTCAAAGTAACTGCGTTTAACAAGTAAGAAGCTTTTCCTATCCTTTCAAAGACCTAGATCAGGGTTGGCAACATTTTTCTTAAAGGACCACATCACAAAAATTCCCATATGGAAATATGCCTTATAGACCATGTCAAACTACCCAACTCTGCTGCTATAGCACAAAAGAAGCCATAGGCAATATGTAAACAAATGGGTGTGGCTGTGTTCCAATAAAACTTTATTTACAAAACAGGCAGCTGGCTGGATTGCCCATGGGCTATAGTTCACTGATTCCTGAATTAGAACACACAACTGATAATTCAATAAAAACAGGCAATGCAGAATAGTTTGTAATATAAACTTTTCAAAATTCTGCTTTACAGATTCCCAGAAACCAGACCTTTAAGTTCATGCATCTGGTAACTCAATGATTCCTTTATGATGCCCTCCCCTTCTCCCACTGAAATGAGTCCCAGGGTGATGCAGCTGGGCTAGAGTACTAGACTATTCTGAACTTAGAAACAGCAATGGAAGAAGTTGGGAAACTATACTGGTCCTTCTTAGATGACAACCTATACCACGTTAAAGTGAATGAGGCAAAAATTAAAAAGCATAACACTTTCTAGCCCTGTTATATTTTTGCTGAGGATTTTATATGTAACATACACATGCTTTCTCAGCCAGCACAAAGATGGCAGTCACAGTTAGCAAAAATTCCAGAACAATGTGATGTGTAATGTGCTGGAATTTACAAGGCATGAAATGTTATTAAACCTCTTTAATATACCTCCCAAGAAGTTTCTTAGTCCAGAAAAGTCACAAAAAGAAACTAAAGAGAAACCAGAACTGAAGAAAAGTTGGAATTATTTTATCTTACAATTTTAGAACATTAACTGTTTCAGTTAGTGGAGGTAAAATTATAATTCTGATTGTGCAAACAATAATTCTTAAAAGAGAAGCAGATTTTCTTCACCCTCACTAACTGTAAGTTGGATAAATTTTTAAAGAGCATGGGATTGAAGAGTCACCAGATTATTAACCCATGTGGCACTAATTATATAGAGACCCACAAATTCAACTGCCTATTAGACCCAGGAAGGTGACACAGATGAAATGAGTTGGATACAAGGCAGCAGGGAATGCTGGAAACTGAGACGGACTGGAGAACCTAAGCCCTGTCTAAATGAGGCAGCCTCTACACCCTCCAGTCTATTGTTTTCCCCAACATAAAGCTCCCCAAATCTTTAAGAGAAGATGGTAATCTGAATTTGTATGTAAAAATTTCTCTATTTGATGCATTTTCTGGCAAGCAAGAAAAACATATTTGCAGACTCAATTATGCCTTCTATTGTAGGTTTGTGACACATACACACACACATGTACTCACATACACAAATAGACCAAACAACAAGCTCCCTCTTCTAGACAAGAAACACATTCCTTCAACAAATATACCAAAATAGTCAGGAGATGTGGACAAAGCTGAGGTCTAGCTGTGTCTTGAAGAATCAAGTTGCTAAACCTTGCCTTTCCTGATAACAAGTATTGTAGAACATGGTACTCCTTCTTCTGTTTCCTCCTATGGAAGTACTGATGTCATTATTTATGGAGAGAAGAGAGTGATGATTTATATATACATTTGTTTTGTAAAAATTATACTCCTAGGCTCAAATCCCAGAATATCAGTCACTCCTTTCTAATACACAGTGTGGATGGACGGAAAAATGCTGTCTCATTGAAGAATTTTAAATTCTTATCACTTGGAGCTAACTGCACCATCCATTGCACCATGCAGATTTGCCTCTAACCAAAACCTCACAAAAAGAAACATGGATCACAGCAGCTCCCACATGCCAAACACATTTGTCCAATAAACAATATAGAATTACAATGGAAATAACACCCTGTGAAGAAGCACAGTACATAATCTGCAGTTTTTAATTGAAATGTTACATGTTGAAACTTTTGTTTAAGCAAGAGAGAAAGTTGATAGAAAAAGAGTACTGACAATAATCCTACTCAATATATTTGGAAAATTGGGACTTCTGAGGAACTTTCAGAAGGAAAAAAACAACAACATATATTCATCATGCTAAAGAAATGTTATTGCATTTGGTATAGAAAATGCTTCTAAAAGAGTAAGCAATAAAGTTTCCCCTAGTCTCTGGAGTAAAATCCAGGAGACTAAAGATCCAAAAGCCAATAAGTAGAATAATGGCAGACTTTCACTGAATGTTTTCTTTAGGCTAGGCCTTGGCTCACCATCTTAACTGGACCATCTCATCAACCTAACACATTGTATGTGGCAGATACTTTCATTAGCTCAACTTTGCTGATGAGGAAAGATACTGTAAGGTTGTGTTATTTATTCAATGTCACAGAGGTGGGAAGTGGTGGAGCCAGGATTTGAACTCTGGCAGTCAGTCTCCAGAGGGCTTTAGACATCATTCCTCTCTACCATGTCTGGACTCCTGCAGCACTTGAAGCTACAAACATAGTTGTCTCCCTGCTTCCTTCAGAGTTCTCAGAAACAAACTCAACAATAATGACTTTCCTGACATAAGATTCTTCACATGTGGACACATTAGAAACCTGTTGAGACCATTTTAAGAGCTCATATTTATATATTTGAGTTAAAACTGTTTTCCCTCTCTTATTTCAGTAGTCCTAAGTAGCCAGTAGACAGACACTCAGGCTCCTATTTTGTAGAGCTGGGCATTCCAAATGACACTTTGCAGGACTGTCTAGAATTCTTGGTGCTGGACATTGAAACTACAAATCTGGTCCTCATAGCCAAGCCTGGCAAGACTGGCTTTAGCTGAAACACTCCTTTAGTCACTCTTTTATGTCATGCTGGCAGGAGCTATGCAGTTTGCAGAGTCCCAGCTTCATGGAGGGAGCTGAGAAACAAAAACTTAATAGCCAGCATGCTAGCAGATCGCTCCAACTCTCCTAACTCTGGGAATGGGTGTCAATCCACAGGGACAGGTCCCTGGCAGCTGTGCTTGTGCTATGTGACCTTGGCTACTTCTCCGATTGGACCAAGAAGGAACATCTGACCCAAACGAACCAATCACATTCTATCTCCCACGAACTGGGATTGAGAAATAGTAAATTAGTTTCTGTCACTGAATCTGATTCATGTAATATCTGAGATGGTCACATTCCACAAAAGCTTCAAAGACCCTGTCTTCAGTGCTCAAAGTCTAGAGTAGAGAGAATGGGAGCAGAAATGAAAGGGGAAAGACTGCCTTGGTGGCTTTCTAGTTCCTGTCCTGAGTGCTGGCTGCATCTCACTCTCTTGTGTTCTCTGAGATACCCCACCCTTATAATAGATAACCCACCACTTGGCCCTGCCTAAATAAGTTGGTTTCTATTATTTACACCCTAAACACATAAGTTAATAACAATTAAGACTTTGTACTGCTCAGAGCAGATTCAAATTCTTTTTGAGACAAGATATCTTACAAATAATACTTACAACATTTTATTGGTCAGAAAGATGATTGCTTAGCTTCCTTGTTAAGATAAGAACTGGACAGGTAAAGCTATTTATTCAATGCTTTTAGCAACAAATAACAAGAAATTTCAAAATTGTTCTTACCGAGTCTTCTAATTTTCTTGTAAAAGTCTTAGGGGGTGCAAAAGGGAAGAACTAATTTTTAATTTTAGGAAAAAGGGTGGTAGTAGTCATTGAGGCTAGAGATGGAGGAAGAAAGTTAGGAATAACCAGAAAAACTAGTGGTGATTCAAGATAAGTGGTCATTTTGATGGGAAAAGACAAACTTCCAGAAAAAGTCTTTACTTTGTACTAGATATAATACTGCTGCCTCTGATTAGAATCTAACCCAACAGCCAAAGTGAGGGGCAAAGGTAAGTAGAAGTAGAAGGAGAGGGGGAAGGGGAACAAGTTCTCTGGTTGCCAGAGAGATAAAAAACTCAAATAAGTTTAATGAAAGAGTAAGAGAGGATTTTTTTTGGTTTGGATCTGGGAAGAGCAGAATTATAGTAATCTTTGGGCATGGCTGGATCCAGGGGCTAGAATGGTTCCACGGCAATCTGTCCCAGCACCTCTTTCCTCTCCTTTTACCTGTGCTGGCTTCATTCTCAAGAGTTTCTTCACATTTAGGGTTGCAGATTTAGCAAATGAAAATACAGGATGCCCAGGTAAATTAAAATAAATATTTAGTATAAGTATGCCCCAAATAATATTTCGAATATACTTATTCTAAAAATTATTCATTTTTAACTGAAATTCAAATGTAGTGTGGCACCCTGTTTTCTATCTGGCAATCCCATTCATTACAAAATGGCTAAGACAGCTGCCAGCACTTCAGGATTTATATTCTATTAAGGTAGCAACTGCCGTGGAAACAGTGCTATTTTCTAAAACCCTCATATAAGTCCCATTGGACTAACCTTGGTCATGTGTCCATCTGTGAACCTATCACTGTGGCCTAGAGAGGGAAATAATCTGATGGGCCAGGCTTGGACAGTGGCGTGACTATGGAGAAAAGATGGCAAAAGAATAGTTGTCTGTGAAAAAATTATATAGCATTATAAAAGGATGGAATGGGATATAGAAATAATCCTAGTCCAAGCACCTCATTTTGCAGATGAAAAAGTGGAGTCCAGAGAGCTCATTTTACCTCTCACCTGGACTTGAACCCCTATCTTCCAACTGTTCAACATGCCAGCCTCTTTCCATGAATCCATGTGACCACCATTATTCTGATATCTACTGGATGAAGCAATTAACACCTATGAGAGCTTCTGCTCTCGCTCTTCACTGTATACAAAAGGAACAGGTAAAAGAAAATGCTTGTCAAAACAAATCTCCATTTGGTTTTCTCCATCGATGGGGCAATTTCTGTAATGTGTCAATCACTTTGTTGCAAAATAGCCCCTCCAAACCACAATCCACTTTTTCAGATGACACCAGCCTGTCAGTCACTCACTAAATCAAAACCAAATTTCATGCCAAGTAAAGACCAGTTTGTCAATCACTTTGCTTGCCACATGTCCACAAGAATCACCTGACAATTACAACTTTCTACTCTCAAATAGAGCCAGTCTAGTTAAGCTTGTTTGTCTCCCCTAATTGAGTTCCTTTTAGGACTGGTAGCTTAGCAACTAGTAAGTTATTTTCCACAATGACTGGCCTAAATTTCATAGCTTTCTTGACCATTGGCACTTGTTAGAAAATTGTTTCCCCTCAAGTGGCTAAACAGCAGATGTAACATTTATTTAACACCAAATTGTTCTATTGTTCCTATTTATAAGCACTCTTCCACTGTTTAAAGTAAACAAGGATATGCTGCCAAACAGACATAATTTTAAATAATTATAAAATATCTTGGAATTTTGTTCTAAAGTCTGAAATTCTCCATTATTGTTGTACTAAATGCTGGAAAAGTGACCAATAAAATAAACACCCAGCATTTATTAGGCTGGAAATCATTTCATGGGTACTTATGGTATAGTGTCACTATGAAGTTATGTACAGGATATTGAAATTGTCCTTGTCCTAAAGGAACTTAGGTGGGGAAGACAGTTGGCCACAAACTCTAAGCCCATTTAAAGAGAAAAGACAGTGCAAATGGGAGAGAACAACAGAGGTAATAATAATCATGATTGTAAAGGTATTACATGACAGGTATTGGGACTTTTTCATTTCTTTGGTGACCCAGCTTCCACTCTGCCATCCAAGTTTTGGAGGACTCCTCCACTGCATGAAGACTATGTGAGAAATCGTTCCCTCACCTCCCATTATGGAATCTGAACTGCTAGGCCCTCCCTCCACCCCCTCCCGCCGCAACCATGGGATTGAAGGTTGGCCAATTGGATGTGCCTACCCTGCATCTATGAATTCAAACCTTCTGAGACTTTTTGAGTTCATCCCAGTAGTGGCACTGTCAGTGCTATCCTAACCAGATTGTTCCTGCTGAAAGAAGATTATATTTCTTTTTTCCTGGAAACTCTTGAGTTGTCTTGGTTCTAATCTGGTCCTCCAACCACTCATTAATTTTGGAATTCCCTGATATACTCCAAATAAATCCTTTAAAAAAAATCAATACATTCAGAATAGGTTTCTTTTGGTTTAAACTTATAACTTTGACATTTTTAATTGACTTAGGCATAAGATAAGGGTTCTCTGCTCATTCTGGGCTGTAACAATTTGGGAAGTCTTCATGGCAAAAAAGGACTTTAAATATTCTTTGCTTGGGAAGAAACCAAGGAGGAAAACACTGATACAGAGTAGCAGGAAATGCCTAATATATTGAAGGCAAATTTTAAGCTTGACAAAGGAAAGACCTTGTCTCTCTTCCTTATCATGTTTTTGTTTGCATTTCTATAAAAATTCAGTTATTCCCAATATCAAATAAGATTATGCTAGTCTACAAATAAGATTCTAAAATTTAAAAAATAATAGTTTAAATTGAATACTTGATGAATCAATATTATGCACAACGCGGAGGTAACTGCAAACTCAACAAACACATGGAGTCATAGAAGGTGGTGGAATGCTATTCCGGGAAGGACCGAATTTTCTCAAGTTCTTGGACTAATCATTGTTTACTTTAGCTGGGGAAAGTCATTAAGTGGCAAACCCAGACAAAGTCTCTGGGTATGTTGAAGACGAGTTAATGCCTAACTGAATGATTGTTTGGCTAGACCTTTGGTTCCTAATCATTTTATCTTCAAGTGACTGAAAAATAATAGGCATTTATTAAAAATGTGTAGATGAATGAATGAATAAAATGAATGACAATGTAAGGGAAAAATCCCTTAGATAAATATGCCTAAACTTGAAACTCCTTCTAGAGGGGAGATAGGAAGTGAGGGGCTACAATTAGCTTAGAGATTATTATAAAGAACCTAAAAATTAATACCAACTCTTTCTAGCTTTTATATCAATTTTCAGCATAGCTTATACACTATTATGCATGAATGCTGAATCAGAGTTCTTCAGAAACAGAGTGTGTCCTCTATATTAGGGAATGTGTCCTAAATTTTTGTGGTCTTGCTCAATGGGAGACAGTCCCAATCTGGAAGTTTCTTTAAACTAAAAGGGACTGGCAATAAATTTCCCCTTGACTATGTTAGAAGAGGTGACTGAGGAGAGAAAATGTTCATGAAAAGAGAGAGAATGATTCTATGGCTAGTGAAGAGAGAAAGTAGGCAGTCCTATGTTTAAAGGAATTGGTGGTAGAATTTATGCAGAACATGTCAAAGGATGCCTACTTCTTTAATTGTGCAGCTGTTGTGGACTTAAATTTAAGATATATTCTTTGAGCAACTACAGTCAGGAGATTCCCTGATATTAATCACTAGTTTTATAATATTTCAGTGCAGACTGGTCTGATATGGGAGCAGAATGACTGGAAAATGAACTTAGGCTAAAGAACAAATAATTCCTTTAGATACATTTGGATAGTGGTTGATCCATTTCTTAGTGGAGAGAGATTGGAACTTATTGGAACCCACTCTATTTTGTTTATAGTGTATCCAACAATCCAACTTCTATTGTAGAATTTACTGTGTATCAGTCTTGTTTATGATGTTAACATGCATCACCTCATTAAATCCTTGCAACAACCTGCAAAGGTAGATGTTGAATGGATGGTATTAATCAGAAGGGGGAAAACACAATAGTTTTGAGGACGAGGAAAGTATTAGTTCTGATTAAGTAAAATTGGAATGTGTGATGTCAATAAGAACTTACAGAAAGACAAAACAAGGGGGAGACACTGTACAGTGTTTACATTCCAGTGATTGCAAAGTGGTTTGAGCCAAGGATAAAGTGTGATAGAATGGAGTAAAGAGTTCAACAAAGGCTGTGAAGGGCAATAGAAATGCTCCATTTTGATGATATTGTAATAAGAAAACAGACACACACACACAGGTGAAGAAAACAGATATGAGGAACAGAGCCACATTCAGTCTAATTAGTTCCTTATTGGGGGTAGGTTTATAAGGAGTTTGGGAAAGTTTTATGCCAGATAAAAAGGGATGTGGTAACAAGGAAAATAACATTATTTATGAAAACATGAGTTAATGGAGCCTGTGTGCTTCTGGGTAATGGAACTGCTGTTTTCCCTGTTATCTCCTATCCAAGTCAGTGTTGGAAATAAAATCATGTTGTGTCCATTCTTGCTGGTGTTACTCATTAAAACTCATGTATGGGTGATGAACACTCACTGACCCTTGCTTGGTGCTCTGGATAGGTTAGCCTGGGTTTGGCAGATATGTAGATGATTGTTTAGATTTCCCTCCCTAGTGAGGATGAGTGAGATGTAGGCAGAAATTATAAAACAGACAACCGAGAGTGGAGATTACTATTATCTTCATTTTATGGATGAAGGCGCTAAAGCTCAAAAATACATAGCTAGTAAACTGTGGAGCCAGGATTTGAAACCAGATCATTCTGACTCCACAGCCCAAGGCCTTTTCCATTATGGTGTATACAGTAGACTGCTAACTGTTAACCAATATACATTCTTTTCCCTCAGCTTTTTTTTTTTTTTTTTTTTTTTTGCCCCATAACACTGTAACTCTCAAAATTTAATAGAGTGCATGATTGCCCAGCTGGAGACTACGTGTCCCAACTTCCTTAGTAGCTGGGTGGGGGCCATGTAACTAAGTTATTGTCAATGGGATGTGAACAGAAGTGATCTGTGCAACTTTCAGGTTATATCCCCAAAGAGAATTGGGTGTGATTTCCCATTACCTCTTTCTCCTTTCCTAATGGCTGCAGATGGAGAGAATTGATACCATCATCCTGGATCAGCCAGAAATAGAGATGGGCATCATGTTTCCAGTGTGGTCAGAGAGAAAACTAAATTTCTATTTTGTTAAAGCCAGTACCATTTGGGGTCTGTTACAGCAGCTTAGGCAATATCCTAACTTATACATACTGATAGTATTTCTCTAATGATTTCATCATTTCCTCAGGAAGAACTACAGGTTATTATTATAGATCATTTAATACATTTTATAAGATGATCTACATACTTATCTATACTAAATATAGAATTACATGATTTTATTCTCAATCCTGTATATTATTTTTATGAAGACTCAGGCTAAATAGCTATTAAGTAAAATACTTAATGTCTTTCCTGGATGCGTCTAATAGACCAGGAGTCAGCAAACAAATCTGACCTATTACCTGTTTTTCTAAGTAAAGCTGTCTTGAAACACAGCTGCACCCATTAGTTTATAGGTCGTCTATGGCTACTTCCATGCTTCAGAAACAAAGTTGAGTATTTGTGACAGAGACCTTGTTGCCTGCAAAGCCTAAAATATTTACTATTTGGCGCTTCACAGGAAAAGATAGCTGGCTGTCTTAGTTTGTCTTAAGTATTTATTAGCACATGGTTTCAAAGGCTAGAAGGTCAAAATCAAGGCATCAACAAGGCCATGCTTTCTCTCCAAAGTCTGTAGTGTTCTGGTGCTGACTCCCCACAATCCTTGGGGTTCCATAGCTTGTATCCTCTTGTCACATGATGATCTCTTGCTTCTTGAGTCTGGCTTCCAGTTTCTGCTGACTTCTGGTTTTTCCTTGTATGGCCGTCTCTGGCTCCTGGCTTCTGGTTTCTTCTCTTTATGAGGTCTCCAGTGGTATGGATCAAGGCCCACCCTGATTTGGTTGGTCACAACTTAACTAATAATAGCATTTTCAGAAGGTGCTATTTACAAATAAGTTCACACCCACAGGAACTCAGATTAAGAGCAGGTCTTTTGAGGAGAAACAATTCATTCTACGGCACTGGCCCTTGCAACAGACTATTACAGTCAAGAATCTGATGCCTGTAGTGAAAATTCCCAGTAAGCAGTGGCTCTTGCAAAAGCCCTGATTTTTTCTTCTCTGGGTGTATGTCTCAACTGAATTTTCTATATTAGTTACTGAAACATGAAAATCTACCAAGGTTTTCATAAATAGCTTGCTGCACTTCACTTCTCTGTTTTCCTTCTGTAAAATGCCTTTTGGAAGAATTTGTTGTTTTGATCTCTTGTGAGTTAAAAAAGGAGTGGACCTGGGGCTACAGAAAAGACAGTTTTCTTTCCCTCCCAGACATGATTCTGAGCATTGGGATTTCAGCTGGAAAAGTCTAATGGGTTTTATGTAGGTGCCTCAGACCTTGCTTCTTGAATTCAGGACTTGTTTGGAGGAAAACCGTGATGGAATAAGATTCTGCAGAAGTTGCTGGTATACGGGGCCTGGTGATCCCACTCTGCTTTCCCAGTTCAGCACAGATTGAAGCGTGTGAAAGGAGCAGGTGTGAATGGAGGTGGTTCCCAACCCCAGGGTCCTCCAGCTAAATGGCTCCCCTTCCCTCAACACCTCTGCTGTGACTTGAAAGAGGACCTCAGAACAGAGGAAATAAAAAGCAAAATTGGTCAATGTTCAAATAAGGGAAGGGCAAGATCTGAAAGCAACAGAGCACTGGAAATGTTTTTCTTCTTCTGTGAGGCAATGAAGAAAGGAGTCGCCATTTTGTTTTCTTGTGCTCAGCATGTTACCTTCTACGTGAAAGGCCAGGTTATGAGGTGGTAACAAACGCTACCTCAATCTGGGAGATTACTGCAAAGGTCATGTTCTTGCTCGTGTTATATGTCTGTCATGGATCAGCTGCAGCTCGACTTCACTATCCCTTCACTCTGGGTTCCCCAGCCGATGGAGATTCAGAAGGAAAGAAGAGCTGGTTCTGAAAAGCTGTTGCACAAGTATCAACTGTCATTTTTGCTCATGTTAAGTTGACCAAAGCAAGTCACACCTTTAAGCTTGATGGGAGCATATGCTCCTAGACCAGAAAGGGACAATATCTATCTTTCCCTACTGCATCCCTTCCACAAACCAATGAAGAAACAATTATGTAAGCCATTGTACAATGAAGGAAATCGGTGCTCAGAAAGGTTAAATATAACCCACCCCATCTGACACAGATAGTAAAATGGTGAGCCAAGATTTGTAATCATAGTTCATTCCAACTCTCTCCCCACTATTTTTAACTAAACCACTCTGTCTTCCAAGGTAGATATGAAAGGTGGAATTAAAATATTCACTTAAATTATTACAAGAATAAAGATCACTCACTGCACAGGGGCTAAACCTCAACAGTGTTAGCTCTCTTCATACCATTCACGAAACTATTTTCTGGACCCTTGATAATATATGAAAATAGTTACCGTTTTTGAACACTAAAGGACTGGGCTTAATCATAAGCCTAATCTTACTGACTCTTCACAAAAGCTATATGAGAAATAGATTGCTACCCAACTTCTTACATAAGGAAGCAGCAGCTCAGAGAATTTAACTAACTTGCCAAAGACCACCCAGCAAGTAAGATCGCCATGATGTGAGCTCCTGTCTGCTTGTCTCTAAAGTGTATTCTCTTCCCTTTATATATTCTGGCAGGCATGCCCCCTACCAGCTCACTCACAGTGTGGGAAAGACGACAGGAAATCACAGAAGAGGTTCTCTCTGTCCACAGTGTTATTCTTATTTAACTGTGGCTTAATCCTGTCACAATTATGATCACTTATGATTTACCATGGAAAGCATGAAAAAAATACTAGGTGACCCAAACATAATTAGAAAGGTACATTTCCTGAGAGAGGTGGGTGGCAATACATGGAAAGTACTCACCAGCCTAAGATAAACACATTCCGGTTTAAAAATACCTTTTGATGCTCTGTGCTGATGCTCATTTCAATTAGTAAACATAGCGAAATATAACTGCACACTTAACTATATGTACTGTACAAGAGTATAATTGTACTTAAATATGTAACCTACTTGAACCTTTATAAATATGGATCTAGATTCTTCTGCCTGGAAATGGGAGATTGGCAGGGAATTCTCAGTGGTAACTTTTGTAGGTGGTTGCAGGAGTTTTGCAGATGCTGAGCTGCCATTTCTTTAACTGTAAAATAGGCATAATTGAATCTGCATCACAGGATTGTTGGGAAATGTAAATCAGAAACACTCCTGATAAAGGTGAAAGTGGTGGCTTGTGAAGTGAAAGTGCTATACACATCTTTCAAGGTGTGACATGGACAAAAGGGTGTTGGTACAAGGTAGAGACACCTTCTCCAGGTGTTTCTCTTCCAGCCACCCAGTATTCCAAGCCAGAAATCTGACGGTTGTCCAGGAAATTCATGTGGTTAATTGACTGTACCATAACTCTCCCCTGGTCTTCATACATGCTGGTCCCCATGTCTCCCCAAGCCATCCCTTTCACCTGGATCAACCCATTCCTCCTTCAGGTATTAGCTTATTTCAGAGTTTCTCAACTGGAGCAACATTGCCATTTAGGGCTGGGTATTTCTTTGTGGTGATGACTGTGGGATGTTGAACAGTATCATTGGCCTCTACACATTAGAGGCCAGGGGCACACCCTCCCCTTCCTCCAGTTGTAACAACCTAGTATGTCTCCAGACATTGCCAAATGTCCCCTGGGGGTTACAAAATCACCCCTGGATGAGAACTACTGGCTTAGTAGCATTATCCTTTACTTCAAGTTTTGTTTCATTGGCTCCACCGTTAACCTGTCAGCCCCATGCTAGCAGGGACCCTGCTGTCTTGCTCACAGTCTCTCTTGAAAGCTGATATAGTGCCTCGAGTCTAGTAGACCCTCAATAAACGGTTAAGTGACTAAGAGATGGAAGCACTCAGAAATTTCTCTTGGGCTGGAAAGCAAGAATAACTGCTTCACTGGATGACCTAGAAAAATTCCTTTATGTTCTTACTTTATGTGAAATGGGATCCTCACAGCGTGCATCCCTGTAGCCTGATATATGAAATTGCCCATTAGAGAATGCAGTCAATATTGTTGTTGGAGACTCTTGGGCTTTCCAGGGAGAATTCTTGACTCTTGATTTTTCTCTCCCCTAAGGTTTGGCTAACACCGAGGCACTGTAGTGAAGGCCGCCACAGTCCACAGATTCATGTCCCCCCACCCCCATTTCACTGCATATGGCCTTAGAAAAATTATTTTTTGAAGAATGACCTAAAGCGTTCCTAAAATCCTCAGGAATGACACCTGAGGGGTGCAGCTGAAAGACTTCACATTCATTAACTAAACCTTCGTGTTGGGTTATGTTCCCTGAAATACATTCGACAGTTAATGAAGTAGAAAAGATGGCAGTCGGAGAGAAAAATAAAATTCTGTCAGATTCTGCCTGTAGAACAGGGAAGTAAAAAGCAGGAAACTAGGGAGGCTGCACTAGATCGGCACCCCACACTGTGAGGATTTTATTGCTGGGAACATTGCCTCGGATCAGAGCTGGCTGCAAAGTTGAATTCATGCATAGCACTCTGTTCAGATCCTGAGACCATACATAACGCAGGCAACCCAGATAAGGGGCTTGTCAGGGCACAAGCAGCGGGGATGCAGGGCTGACTGGCAGATATGTGAAACAGTGATCAGAGAAGAGAAAGAAAAAGGAAAGACATGTTCAAAAATATTTGGACTGCTTTAGACACCTTTCCCCATTTCAGGCAGATTACAATTTAGCCCAAGCCTTGCTTACTGAATACTCCAGCTTGCAGGCAGTGGAGTGAGCAGGCACAGCCTTTCTCTGAAAGCACTAGGTTTTAAATGACCTCCTGGGATGTTTCCCATTTCCTTCTCATCCACCCGTGTCCTCTATTGAGGTTCAGAAAGGGAAGATGCGGGAAGAAGGTGGCACACCGGTGTAACCTCCGCAGTTGCCAAAAAGTGTTGTTTGGTTAATTCGGCAGAGTCCAGCCTTCCTGAAGCTGGGCAAACCTGTTTTATTCCCTATGATGTATCACTTAGAAACACCAACTGCAAGGATTTCTTATGTTCTCACAAAAAAGGGAAGGAAACAGCTGGTAAATGTTTCACAGATGGCAAAGCTCTTGGCATCTCTCTCAAGAGAGGGCCACCCATGCAGATGGCTCATTATTTTAACATTTGGATTTTCATCTTATTAAAACATCTTTTTTTCCCCGGTTTTATTTAGCATCATAAATTCTCTTACACTTTAGCAAGCGACTAAGCGATTTGAGGACGTGCACTATCAGGAACATCCTTTGGCTAAAACATAGATTGGTAACATCATTATTCCCAGCTTTGATCTCAACGTGATGGGTTTCAATCTGATTAAAAATTCCAATGAAAGGGAAAGCTCAGAGTAGTGAATTTATCAAGCAAAAGTCCATGAAGTCCATATAGGAGCTGAATTATTCAGGAGAACGATAAACCGAGTGAAATTGGGAGAAATAGTTTTATTCCATGCATAAAATCCCTATTGCTATGCAATATGCATATATAAAAATAGACAAATGCACAGTGGGCGCAGGTTCATAAACACACCCTTTCTACATATGTAGAGAACCACTTCTGTACCATGAAGTACGACAGCCGAAATTTAAACCAAGCAAAGCCAGTCTTCACAGTGAAGACATGTAAAGGCCAACATTTCAAAGGATAGTTCCCTGCTCACTCAGACTTCGACAAAACTGATCTCGTATCTTCCATCGAAATAGCCATTTCTAGGTGCAGAAACAGGAAGACTGCTGTGAGGCTGAATGGAAAGAAACAACGAGCTCTTGCTGCTCTCTACTTTGTTGGGAAAGCAGGCCTCGGCACTTTCCTTTCCAAATATTGCTCCGGAGGATTGGGAAAAGTTGTGGTCACCTCAGCATCCCTAACTATTGTGCTGGGGTGTAGGAACTGTTGGAGGTGCAAATGCAAGTGACAAAGCAATGTAATAAGAACACACCAATCTATTTAATGTGGTGTAAGATGCTGGCCTAAATACAGTATCAGCCACCGTGCTCTCGCAAATGGGCCTTATGGAGCAAGGTCTGTGCATGCCACGTTGTAAATGTTTATTAGCAATGGTACACGCCGCACGTTATGGACCCATTGAGCTCAGAGCCAGCTCACTTTGGGGGTCATGTTGGAAATCCCTGAAATGCTGAGAAAATGTTAATAGTTGCCAGCCCCAAGAATGTATGGGTTGAGAATGTACACAGGTGTCATAAATGGAAGCTCTCTTCATTGACTTGAATCACCTCTGGTACCTCTAAGCCTAAAGCATTAGCTGGTATAATGCATTCTATGAGCTGTGGCCTTTTCCAGAGATGGAAAAACAAGATGGGAGGTGAAGGAAGTGTAGTTTCACAAGCGAGATGTGGAAAGAGGACTGCTGGTCAGGCATGTCCAGGAAGCTAGGAGTTGTGGGGAAATGAGAATTTATTATTTCATTACCTATTTTCTTTCCCTAAGATGATTGTTGCTGGGATCACCATGTTGCTTCCGGGTTTGTGGCATCTGTAGCATGAATTTTAATCACAAGAGCACACAGGATTGATAGTCCTCAAAAAGAGCCTCTTCCTCAGGCTTACCCCTCCGGTAGGTCAAAGGCAGGGGTTCTTAAAGAGTGGCACCCAGTGCAACAGCATCATCACCACCGGGACCCCCCTCCAGATGTCCTGGCCCCGGAGCTGTGTGAGCAGGACCCAGTGGCCTATGTTTTAAGAAGCCCTCCAGGTGATTCTGATGCACAGTCAAGGTTGAGAACCGCTGCTCGAAGGCATAATACCCTGTCACTCCACCAGTGCCCAAGAATCTTTTTTGGTGACAGACATCAAGTGTGATTCCTGCAAAATCCTGGCAGTGGAATACATTTATCTTTTTAACTGCATGCAAAACGCTTGTCAAGAGGGATTCTGGGGGGCTCTTTTTGCGAAGGCTTCCTCTCTCCAGCCTGTACTCCATCAGGCTCTTTTGAGATGGTGTATGCTTTCAAGCCAAGCTCCAAAGTTACAAGCCATTTTAAAAGCACCCTCCACCCTTTTCACGTAATATTGGCAAATAAGACAGAGGAACATTGCACCTAGTTTTCCAAGTCTAGCTGGAAAGACTGACAGATTTCATTACATTTGACACAGGGTCTAAAACTCTTCATGGGAGAAAATAATCCCATTTAGTAAAAACAGCTCACTGTACCTCTGTGTCAGAATAGAGAAGTTTAAAAAGGCATTTGCTGTGTGTTTTCAAAAGTGTGATGACTATTCACCAGACTCAGGTTTAGGGGGCTGAAAACCCCCCACAGAACTACATAGGGACTAGAAATACACATGTCTCCTGTGAAATGTCATCAGAATCAAAGGAGAAATGAATTTCCCGTGGTGCAGATGAGCTACTTAAAATCACTCCCATCTGAATACACTGCCTTTTCCTCAAGCGCATTGAAAACCATTTGAATGATGCACGTGATCCAGTTGCATTGTGTGCTCTGAAAGCCATTTAATGAAGGTAGACAGGTTTCCAAGAAGGTACATTCTTTGACTAATGTAGATCCTCCTGGAAAAATCTTCCCCCGACATGGAAGGAAACATTCACTGGTGAGTGGAAGGAGGAATGCTATTACAATGCCTTGTTTCCTCAATCAAATCAAATGGAAGTGACCTTAGGTTAAATTTGATCTATTCTAGGTGGACCTTACTCTGTGTGTGCTCTCTCTCTCTCTCTCTCTCTATATATATATATATTTAATGAATAATTGCAAGTCAATCAATTTTAGCAGATCAAACCATCTTCTCATTGACTTCCATTATATTATTGAGGTTGCTTCATCTCTTCCTGATTGATCATTAATTAGCAGTGGCTTCCAACTCTAACCTTTCTGTTAAAAAGCTAACAGTCTATATACTGACACAAATGAATGAGAGACACTCCTATCTATATAAAAATGCCCTGAGTATTTAAGAAAGTGATAGGCACTTCTTTGTACATGAATAATTACACATATTGTTTTTAATAAGGTGGAATAAATGTGTCTAGTAAGATGGCACTCCATAAGCAGTTTCTTTGGTCAACTGAGCCAAAATTACAGAAAAGAGTATTTGGGGCAAAGGATATTTTAAGTTCCATTCATTTTGGTAGTTTGGAGAGAACTACTCAGGGTTCCAAGCCTGAGCCTTGGAGTCACACCTGGACTCAGCTCTGCTTGCCACTTCCCTACTGAGTGATTGGTTCTCCCTGACCCTCAGTTCCCTTCTTAGTAATATGAGTCTAGTAAAATGTCCTGCTCCACAGGGTCACAGTGAAGAATAGTGCCCTGCAGATAGTGAGCACCCTGCAAATGGCAGCGGGGGCTATTATTAATAGGCACAGAAGGAATCACAGTATCGTGTCTATGTCACATAGGGAGAGTATATAAATGCTCATGTGGAAAACCATTTGGGCAAAAAGCTAGGGCAGGAAGTCTCCAAAGAGAGTGCATAGTCTTTCTTTCTCTCTTTCTTCATTCTGTCCCATTTCTCTAGCCTCATATCTTCCTTTGTTTTCTTTTTTTTTTCAATTCTGAATTAAAAAGCATCCCAGCTCTGGTTGTCAAAAATTTCCTAGGATTTGATGGTGGGGTAATGGTATAAGGAGAAAAACACTTAATTCAAATGTATCTTAGACTTGGACTTGCAAAAATGGAGCCCATGGTGCTCTCTTGGGAAGGGTGGGGTGGGAAAGGATTAGAAGGTAGAATTACATTTGAGCCTGAAAAATTATGTCTTTCAAAAAATAAAATGATATCTGAAGGAAATAAAACAAAGTAGTAACATTCACTATATTTGGGTAGTGAGTACACACTGCCGTTTTATTTTCTGTGCATTTGAAGTATTTCTTATTTAAATAATTGAAATAATTAAAAAGTTGAAGGAAATAATGCCTGTGAAAGTGCCTTATTAATTTAAAACCCAGTAGACGAGTGGATTTCAGATTTTAGCAGCACGAGAATTACGTGGTGGCCTTGTTAAAAGATAAACTGCTGGGCATCACCCCCTGTAAATTCTCATTCAGTAGATCTTTTGAGGAGCCTGAGAATTTGTATTTCTAACAAGTTCTCAGATAATGCTGATCCTGCTGGTCCAGAGACCACGCTTTGGATATCACTGCACTAGACATGAGGGCAAGTGCTATATCTAGCTTGTATTCCTAATACCTAGTTTCTTTCCAGATAGAAGGTAGGCATTCAATAAATACTTATGGGCATGAATTATACCTATGGACTATCATATATAAAAAAAAGTGGGCATAGTGCACAGCTTAACATGCTCTCCCTGTCCTTTGGAATACAACTGAAAGGATCTTCTAATTCTTAGAACTGGCCAAGTGGGTTTGATTGAGCAAGACTGAGGCTCTTGTGAAGTGAGAGTAGAGGGATGTCAAGGAATGAAGGTGACTTTCTTTTAAGAAGGGAAAGGGGGCAAAAGAAAGCCCTGAGAACAAAGAGCTAATGTGTCTGTTCCAGCTTTCCTTTTTTTAAATTTTTAAATGTAATTGTTTTTTTTAAAGATACATAGATCACAAAAAATGTTTCATTAAAATATGTAAGAGGTTCCCATATATGCCACCCCCTTGTTCCAACTTTCTCTTTCCATCCAGGGAGAGACCCCTACAATCCCAGTTGACAGCTCCTTGATGCCTGCAATATGCAAAATCCTTGCTCTTTTCCTTGTGCACTCCTTCCATCTCTGTGCTGCAGCCCCTCTGGCTTCCTTCAATCTTTCTAGGGTGATGGGCACCCTACTTCCAGAAGACCTCTGCACTTGTTCTCTTTGCCTTGTTTACTCTCATTTAACCTTCACACCCCAACTCAAATGGAACTTGCTCCAAAATGGTGCTTCCTCCTTGACCTACTGAAATAAGTCAGAGACTCCAACCATAGATTCCCGCAGAATGCACTCCTTTATTTACCATTCACGATTTGCAGTTATACTTTCCTTCTTTGTGATTAATGTCTATCTCCTCAATTTGACATTAAAAGGGCTAGGTCCTCATCTGTTTTGTTCACTGTTTTATACCTAAATCATAGCCCAATATCTTGCCCCAACCACAGACTCAATAATATTTGTTGAATAAATAAATGAGACATGACTATGGGCTCTTTTCCCCATCCCACCTGTTTTATCATTACATCACTGAAACGGCCAGGCCAAGGCACTCACTCTATTTCTGTATTTCTCAGTTCCTCTAGTCCAATTTCAATTATGGAGTGTCCTTCTTTCATTTGAAGTACCTTCCCCATTTTAGGTTTCTCTGGTGCCTTATTTCTCCTGAGAAGCTGAGAATGAAAGATTGGATAAGAGTCAGCTTCCCAAGGGGAATGGGAGAAGTGAACAAAAAAAAATAATAATACAAGCAATTCTGAAAGGGGCAACCAGGGTAAAATCCTACTGGAAATTCCAGCATGGAGGCAATATGGCACAGAATGAACATCTGAGAATGAGCAAGTTGTTTTTTGTTTTTTTTTTAATTTATTTTTAATTAAAATATTGTTTTGCTCAGTTTTCTTTTTGAAGGGAGACCTTAAAACAAACTTGAGGAAGCATTTCTTTAGTGTCACTTAAGCCACAATGGCTGTTGTGTACAGCCAGGTTTTGTGGGATTTGGACTGTCTGCTCACAGCCCAGTCACCTTTAAGCCCAGTTTGTTTTCTTAATCATTGCCCAGTTTATGAATCATTGTTTCTACTTGCTGTAGAAATAGCCATTCTCTATTTTTCCTTTTCCAGATTGAACTTATGCTATCTTTTATATATTGCTTCAATGTTTTATCTACTTAATAGCAGTAAAACATGTTCATTTCAAACAACTATAAACACATGGAGTGAAAAATAAAAGCTTTTCTGCTATTCATCTTTCAGGCATAATCAGTTTTCCCCTATATTCTTCTACACTGTTAATGCAAATACACATCTCTTAGCTTGCTTTTTTTTTTTAATGAAAAAACATTGTAATGCCAAACACATTGTTCTGAAATTAACTCTTTTTATCTTCACACCCTAATTCAACATTTAATGTCAGTTCTTATATGCAACCTCATTCTGTTAACAGAGACTTGGGGTACACTCCACATTTTGCCAGGAGGTATTGGACCCATTTTTAGATCTGATATTGTAATCAAATATTTAACTTTTATATATGAAATGATGATGAGTGTCTTTGGATATATAGCTGTGTGCACTCAGTAAACTTGCCCACTTTCTTTTCCCTCTGTTAAGAAGAATGCCTGCTAAAAATGAGAAGGCACAAGTCAAAGGAAATCCTTTACTTAGGATAATTATACTGGCTATTTTGTCAGTTGAAAATGTAAACCCTAGAACCATTCATTCATTCATTCACTTTTTTTTTTGTCTTTATTTTTTTAATGTTACATTAAAAAATATGAGGTCCCCATATAGCCCCCACCACCCTCATCCCACTCCTCCCACATCAACAACCTCTTTCATCATTGTGGCACATTCATTGCATTTGGTGAGCACATTTTGGAGCACTGCTGCACCACATGGATAGTGGTTTACATTATAGTTTACACTCTCCCTCAGTCTACCCAGTGGACCATGGCAGGACCTACAATGTCCAGCAACTGTCCCTGCAGTACCACCCAGGACAACTCCAACTCCTGAAAATGCCCCCACATCATATCTCTTCTTTCCTCTCCCTATCCTCAGCAGCTACTGTGGCTACTTTGTCCACATTAATGCTACATTTTCTTCCATTACTAATCACAATAGTTCCAGAATAGAATATCAGTAAGTCCACTCTAATCCATATTCTATTCCTCCATCCTGTGGCCCTTGGGATGGTTATGTCTCTCTACCACTATATCGAGAGAGGGCTTAGATTTCACATGGATGATGGATGCAATTCTCCTGCTTGCAGTTGTAGCCACTCTTGGTTTCCTGGTGTGGTGGTTGACCTTCTTCACCTCCCTGTTAGCTGGCTGGAGTAAGTTCATTAAATCAGAGGGTGGGAGTAGCAGGTCTGTTGAGGCTCAGGGCTTGGCTATCACATGGACATTCCAGAGATTCAGGTTCTGTGTGTATACAACAAACCCCAATGCCAACCACAGGTCTGATAAAAGTAACAGGAGAGGCTTGTGAATAAAGATCATATCTGAATTCAACTCCATCACACTCAGGAACACAAACTCCAAAGTATGGCCAACTGACATGGCACTGAACTCCATCTGCCATGACCACAGAATCTGTGGGTCTCTGTAGTCCTCAAAAGAATCAATACCTGGGCTTGTATCTGCTTTGGCTGTCTCTGGGACCCTGCTGAGGTATGCATAAGAGTGACCCCTCTGATGACCTCCCAACTCTTTTTTGGAGACTCATAGCGTATAAATTCATTTGTCCTTTCCTTCCCCCTTTTATTCAAGGTCAAAAAGCATTTTTGATGCCTGATATTAAATGTCGGCTGAGATATTCTGCTGGTCTGAGTTGATCCTTTTATTCAAGGTTGTTTTCTAGTTATATCATCAGGTGATATTTGGTAGTAACCCCTCAGCTCAAGGGAGGCTCATCCCCCGGGAGTCATGTCCCATGCTGGGGGGAAGGTAATGCATTTACATGCTAAGTTTGACTTGAGCAACATGGAGGCTCTCAGGAGGTAATTCTTAGGCACCCTGCAGCTCTAGGCCTAGTGCTTAATTCAGGTGCACAGGCTCACAAACATAGTCAATAGCATCAAGAGCTCATTGTTGGACCATTCTTCTTTATTGGTCTTAGCCATTGCACTTGGGGGATTGTTGCTGTTCCATTGGGGAATGTGATAGAGCTCCCCTGGCTAGGAACTCAGCACTCCCTCACTTGTCGTTGTTAACTGTAACCACTATGAAAATATCCAAACATTCTTATGTACCCTGTATACATGCCCTGGAGAACTCCCTTCCAATCATGTGCCCCCTATCAATAACATCCCACACCAGTATTCTTCCTCTGCCATGGTTGCACTTCTCTGTGATACAAAACTTCTTCAAAAATGAAACCTAATATATTGCCAGGTTCCATTAATATGAAATGGAATATAGTGATGGGTTTAAAAGTTAGATATAGAATACATACTAATTTAGAAAAATTAAAGTAAAAATAAATTGGGGTATCAAAAAATTAAAAAATTAGAAAGCTTTGTTTTTGATGTTTTGCCTTTTATCACTGCTGTAAGTGTTGCCCTGTATGTACAGTGGCAAGGCAATTTCTTCCATTTCTTCCTCAGTGTCTACATCCTTTCTTTTCTTTTTTTCCTAATTATTGTCTTCACAAAAGTTTTAGATCACAGTAATTCATATATACAATATACAGTACTCCCACATATCCAGCATCGAACACTTTGTCCCTTTCCCAGCAATGATCTTTTTACATATTCATATTATATTTGCTGCAACTGATGTACAGATATTGAGACAATAGTTTTCAAACATGGTTACACTTGGGTTTACATTATGGTTTACATTTTAGCCTATAGGCTTTTATACATTTTTGGTGTATTTTTAACGTGTCCTATATTCATCTCTGCATAATCTTGTGGAACACTTCCATTGCCCCACAGTTACACTGATTCCATCTATTCAATATCTCTTTCCCCCTCCCCTCAGGGCCCACAGTGACAATCAATCATCATTACTTGAAGGAACATATTCAGAGATACTTGCAACAATGTTGAGGGCTTGACATGCTTAACTGCCCTAACCCATTGGGAACCACCAATAATTCCCTCTATTTGAGACCATCAGTCCTCCCCAGAATGTGGGTATACCTTCATTCTCATTGTATGGGTCTCAATCCAATGACATAACCCACTATGACAAGAGGAGCACTCACACACTCCCTAGAAGCCTGCCCTGTATCAAATTCTCCCCTCTAAGTATCTTAAACAGGTAACCTTCCTTAATATATTTTCAAAAAAGTTTTCTCAACATTATACTTTCAACTACATACCTGACAATCTCCTATGTTGAAATGTTCCCCCCACCCTCTCCCTATTTCTTGGGCCATCTTACCCACCCTCCCATCCCTATCCCCTCTCAAGTCCACAAAGCCCCACCCAAAGGTAACCCTATGCCCCCATTTTATCCCTTCCCTGTACAAATACTTACCTCCAGCTTATCATAGATTTCACCCAGGTAGGTGTCACCTTGCAACCTTCCTCTACTCCCCAAATTCCTTTAAGCCTATCATCCAGTCTCTAGCTCTCTGAGGCAGCTTGGTTTACTTATTTCGTATCAGTGAGGTCATGTAGTATTTGTCCTTCAATGCTTGGGTTGCTCCACTCAACATAAGGTTCTCAAGATTCATCCATATTATCACATGTTTGTACTGTATTCATTCTTATAGCTGAGTAGTATTCCATTGTATGTATATACCACATTTTATTTATCCATTCATCTGTTGTTGGGCATTTGGGTTGATTCCAACTTCCGGCAATAGTGAATAGTGCTGCTATGAACATTGGTGTGCATATATCTCTTTGTGTCCTTTTTTTCACTTCTACTGGGTATATACCCAGCAGTGGAATTGCTGGGTCATATGGCAAATCTATAGCTATTTTTTTGAGAAACTGCCAAACTGTCCTCGAGAATGGCTGGATCCTTCTGCCTACCCACCAGCAATGGGTGAGTGTTCCCATTCCTCCACATCCTCTCTAGCACTTGTAGTCTTCTGTTTTTTTCATAGCTGCCAATCTTATGGGAGTAAGATGGTATCTCATTGCAGTTTTGATTTGCATTTCCCTAATAGCTAGTGATTTTGAGCATTTTTCCATGTGCTTTTTAGCCAGTTGTATTTCTTCTTTGGAGAAGTGTCCAAATCTTTTCCCTTTTTTTATAAGATTTATTTTTTATTTATCAGAAATCTGTGTTTCTTTTTTGTTGCGTCATTTTGTTGCATCACCTCTTCATATGTGTGGCATCATTCATGGGCAGGCTGCACTTTCTTTTGTACTTGGAGGCTCTCCTTATAGGGCGCACTCCTTGCATATGGGGCTCCCCTACTCAGGGAACACCCCTGCATGGCACAGCACTCCTTGCACGCATCAGCACTGCACATGGGCCAGCTTCACACAGGTCAAGGAAGCCCGGGGTTTGAACAGCGGACCTCCCATGTGGTAGACGGATACCCTATCCATTGGGTCAAGAATGCTTCCCCTTTTTCCCATTTTTTAAATGGGTTGTTTGTCTTTTTGTTTTTGAGATATAGGCGTTCTTTATATATGCAGGATATAAGTCTCCTATCAGATATATGGTTACCAAATATTTTCTCCCATTGGGTAGTTTCTCTTTTCACTTTCCTGACAAACTCCTTTGGGGTGCAGAAGGCTTTAATTTTGAGGAAGTTCCATTTATCTATTTGGTTTTTTTGCTGCTTGTGCTTTAGGTGTGAAGTTCATGAAGACATTTCCTATTACAAAGTCCTGTACCTGGTTCCCTACATTGCTTTCCAAAGTCTTTATGGTCTTGGCTCTTATATTTAGGTCTTTGATCCATCTTGAGTTGATTTTTGTATTGGGGGGGGGGGGGTTGGTAATCCTCTTTCATTCTTTTACATATGGATATCCAGTTTTCCAGGCACCATTAGTTGAAGAGGCCATTCTCTCCAAGTTGAGTGGGCTTGGTGACCTTGTCAAATATTATATGACTGTATATATATATGAGGATCTGTATCAGAACTCTCTGTTCAGTTCCTTTGGTCTGTGTGTCTATCCTTGTGGCAATACCATGCTGTTTTCACTACTGTAGCTTTGTAGAATGTTTTGAAGTCAGGTAGTTTGATTCCTTCAATTTCATTTTTCTTTTTCAATATGTTTTTGGATATTCAGGGCCTCTTTCCTTTCCAAATAAATTTCATTGCTAATTTTTCTAGTTCATTAAAGAAGGCTGTGTTGATTTTTATTGGGATTGCATTAAATGTGTAGATCAGTTTTGGTAGGATAGATATCTTAATAATATTTAGTCTTCCTATCCATGAACAGGAAATATTCTTCCACTTATTTAGGTCTTCTTTGATTTCCTTGAACAGTGTTGTATAGTTTTCTGTGTATAAATCTTTAACATCTTTAAATTTATTCCTAGGTATCTGATTTTTTTAATTTACTATTGTAAATGGTATTTGTTTCTTGATTTCCCCCTGAGATTGCTCATTATTGGTGTACAGAAATGCTACTGATTTACGCGCATTGATCTTATAACCTGCAACTTTACTGAACTCATTTATGAGTTCTAGAAGCTTTCTTGTAGACCTCTCAGGGTTTTCTATGTATAGGATCATGTCATCTGCAAATAAGGAAATTTTAACTTCTTTCTTTCCAATTTGGATGCCCTTTATGTCTGGTTCTTGCCTCAGTGCTCAAGCAAGTACTTCTAAGACCGTGTTAAATAGAAGGGGTGATAATGTGCATCCTTGTCTTGTTCCTGATCTTAGAGGGAAAGATTTTAGGATTTCACCATTGTAAATGATGTTAGCTGTGGGTTTTTCATAGATACCTTTTATCATGTTCAGAAAGTTTCCTTCTATTCTGATCTCTTGCAGTGTTTTTATCAAGAAAGTGTGCTGTATTTTGTCTAATGCTTTTTCTGCATCTATAGATATGATCATGTGATTTTTTCCTTTCAATCTGTTTATATGGTGTATAACATTAATTGATTTTCTTATGTTGAACTATCGTTGCATATCAGGAATGAATCCCACTTGGTCATGGTGTATAATTCGTTTAATGTGTTGTTGAATATGATTAACACGTATTTTGTTGAAGATTTTCATGTCTAGGTTCATTAGAGAGATTGGTCTGTAATTTTCCTTTCTTGTGGTGTCTTTGTTTGGCTTTGGTACTACAGTAATGTTGGCATCATAGAATGAGTTAGGTAACGTTCCTTCTGTTTCAATTTTTTGGAAGAGTTTCAGCAAGATTGGTGTTAGTTCTTTCTGGTATGTTTTGTAGAATTCATCTGTGAAGCCATCTGGCCCAGGGCTCTTCTTAGTTGGGAGGTTTTTAATGATTGAGTCTATCTCTTTACTTGTGATTGGTTTGTTGAGATCATCAGTTTCTTCTTTCATCAATGTAGGCTGCTTATGTGTTTCTAGGAACTTGTCCATTTCCTCTAAATTGTCTTTCTTGTTGGAATATAGTTTTTCAAAGTATGCTCTTATGATAGTCTTTATTTCTGTGGGGTCATTGGTGATATCTCCTTTCTCATTTCTTATTTTGTGTATTTGCATCTTCTCTCTTTTTTTCTTTGTTAGTCTAGCTAAGGGTTTGTCAATTTTATTGATCTTCTCAAAGAACCAGCTCTTGGTTTTGTTTATTTTTTCAAGTGCTTTCTTATTTTCTATTTCATTTAGTTCTGCTTTTATCCTTTTTTTTTCTTTCTTCTTCCTTTGGGGTTACTTTGTTGTTTTTTTACTAATTCCTCCAAGTGTGCAGTTAGTTCTTCAAGTTTAGCTCTTTCTTCTTTTTTGATGTATGCATTGATGGCTATAAATTTCCCTCTCAGTACAGCTTTTGCTGCATCCCAAAGTTTTGATATATATGGTGTTATCATTTTCATTAGTTTCAAGGTAGTTATTGATTTCTTTTGAGATTTCCTCTTTGACCCACTGTTTTTCTGAGAGTACGTTGTTTAATTTCCATATGTTGGTGTGAAATCTGGGCCTCTGGCCCTTGCAGATTTCCAGCTTCACTCCACTGTGGTCAGAGATATTATTTTGTATGATTTTGATCTTTCTGAATTCATTGAGCCTTTCTTTGTGGCCTAGCATATCGTCTATCTTGGAGAATGATCCATGTGCACTTGAGATAAATGTATATCCTGCTGTATTCGGGTGTAATGTTCTGTATGTGTCTGTTAGGTCCAGCTCCTCTAATATACTGTTCAAAATTTTTGTTTCTTTATTGGTTCTCTTTTGAGATGTTCTGTCCAAAGTTGATAGTGGTGTATTAAAGTGCCCCACTATAATTGTAGAGGCATCTATTCCTTCACTTAGTTTTTCCAGTGTTTGCCTCATGTATTTGGAGGCACCCTTGTTAGGAGCATAAATGTTTATGATTGTTCATTCTTCTTGAAAGATTATCCCTTTCACTAATATGTAGTGTCTATCTTTGTCTCACAATTGTTTTGCATTTAAAGTCTATTTTGTCTGATATTAATATAGCTACTCCTGCCCTTTTTTGATTATCGTTTGCTTATAAGATTGTTTTCCAGCCATTCACTTTCACCGTCCTTGAATCCCTGTGTCTAAGTTATGTTTCTTATAGATAGCATATAGATGGGTCATATTTCCTTATCCAATCTTCCAGTCTGAGTCTTTTGCCAGGTGAGTTTAATCCATTGACATTCAATGTTATTACTTTCAAGGAATTATTTATGTTAGCCATATTTTCTTCGGATTTGTATTTTCATATTTTGTTTGATTTTTTTTCTCACTTTTTCTTTTTAGTTGCTCTTACACTCCCCTCAAACTCTGCCTCTCCTGTTTGTTTTCTTTCTTTCTACGGAACTCCCTTTAGTATTTCCTGAAGGGCAGGATTCTTGTTGGCATACTCTCTTAGTTTCTGTTTCTCTGTGAATATTTTGAACTCTCCATCATTTTTGAGTGGTAGTTTGCTGGATAGAGTATTCTTGGTTGGAAATTTTTTTCTTTTCATACCTTGACTATGTCATACCACTGCCTTCTTGCCTCCATGATTTCAGATGAGACATCAGCACTTAACCTTCTGGAGCTTCCTTTGTATGTGATGGTTCTCTTTTCTCTTGCTGCTTTTAGAATTTTCTCTTTGTCTTGAGCATTGGCTAATTTGACAAGTATATGTCTTGGGGTCAGTCTGTTGGGATTTATGGTGTTTGGGGTGTGTTGTGCTTCCTAGACATGTACATCCATCTCCCTCAGTAGATTTGTGAAGTTTTAAGCCATTATTTCCTTCAGCACTCCTTCTGTCCCCTTTCCCTTCTCTTCTCCTTCTGGGATGCCTATAATGTGTATGTTTGTGCATTTTGCATTGTCCTTCAGGTCCCTAAGTCCCAGTTGGATTTTTTCTATGTTTTTATCGATCAGTTTTACTATCTGTTTGATTTCAGATGTACTGTCTTCCACACCACTAATTATCTCCTCTGCCTCTTCTAATCTGCTGCTATTTGCTGTGAGTGTATTTTTTATTTCTTGACTTGTGCTGTTCATCACCATTATATCTGTTTTCTTTTTGCATATGATTGCGATTTTTCTGTATTCTCTCCAAGTGTTTTCTTCATATTCTTAATCTCTTCCTTCACTGCATCTAATTGGTTGCTAATATATGTTTTGAGAACTTTAATTACTTGTTTAATGTTCTGCTTCTCTTCCTGGTTTTTAGTTTGTTCATTGGAGTGGGGCATGTTTTCCTGATTATTGGTTTGGTTTGTAATTTTTTGTTGCTGTCTGGTCATCATTTTATCTTGATGGGTTTAATTAGTACCTTAGCTTCTTTGTCTAATCTTGGGGTTTAATTAGTTGTTGCTTTTGCATATGTGTTATGTCTTCTCTTTGTCACTTTGTTCTCCTCATTCTATTTTCTTGTTGCTATCTAGGGTCACTTGAAGGAAAATATTAGGGCCAGGGAAAGCAAAATGAGTAAGAAAAGAAAACATATACTAGTAGTATTGATATTAGATGTTAACAGAAGAACCATGTGAAATCTAGGAGAATGGATATTAGACTCATGCAAGCTATGTAGAGTTTTAACAGTAAGTAAAGTATAAGTTATAACAGTAAAGTAAAATGCGACAGTCAACTTAATATGAGGGGGAATATAGTATGAATTAAAAGGCCAGTGTTTTCAGGAGAGAGGGAAAGAGAAAAGAAAGACAATAATATAAACAGAACAAAGGTATTAGAAATAAAAAGTCAGAAAATCTGGGGGCCAAACAAATCTGGGGGCCAAAGAGAGGTGGAATGTAAGAGAAACAATAAACGACGGAGGATAGAACGATGTAGAGGAAAGGGGATAGTGTTGGTGGCCAAAATCAATACACACAGAAAGGAGGAAATGGAGGATGAGGGAACACTGCAAATGTGAAGGACTCCTGGCAGCACCTAATATAAAAAAATAAATAAAAAAGAAGAGAAGGAAGAAAAACAAAAAAAGGGGGGAGGATAAAAAAAGGGGGGGGGAAGCAAGCAAGTAAAAGAAAAAGAGAAAAAAAGAAAAGAAAAGAAAAGAAAAGGAAAGGAAAGAAAAGAAAAAGGGCCTTTGAGGGGTAAAGAGGAAGGAAAAACCAAAAGACAAACCAATGACAACACAATAAAAACCAAAGTTTCAAGCTAGGAATCCTCTTTGCAGTTAAATAAAATGCTTAGGAATCTGACGTTCCCCCTTTCTCCCCTCCTCACTTCCCTCTCTCCCAGGGCAGCAGGAAAGCTGCATGAGGGGTCCAGTAGGAGATTGAAGTGGGTCCTTGGTGAACCAACTCAATGCAGAAGACAATGACTCTTTATTTCCAGCGAGAGAGCACCTACACCTCACCAGGAACCCCAAATATGCTATTGGAAGCTTGGAAAGCACATCCTATGGTCTTTCTCCCTTAGGTGTGCTAGGGGAGGGCTAGTCCATATTCTGACTCCTCCTTCTCCCAGACCAAGTTTCCTATCCCAGGGCATTTAGATAAATTGGGCTTTCTCAGCAGATTTGCCTCTCCTTTCTTCCCAGGCTCTCCCCAAGTCAGCTGGTATGTGCCTCCAAGCTAAAAAAAAAAGGGGAGGGGGACCAGAAAATTGAACCCACTCACATAGCCCCTCCACATCTCCCACCAAATTTCTTGCACTCACAGAGTCAGTCCAAAACCAGAGGGCTAGGGCAATCACGGATCTCAGGGAGTACTGGATTCAGGAATGGGAAGTCCGGGATATTGTGGACTCAAGTATGTGGGTCTGTGGAGCGTGGGCTACGAGGGCTTAGGGACACAGACCCTGGAACCACACATCCAGGAAACATGGAGCTTGGGAATGGTGCCACACAACCAACAGTTTTTAGGGAACGCCGTGACTGCCAGCCCTAGGGTGAAGGGTCCAGCCCACAACTTCTGATCTCCATGTCAGAAACCCCAAATTCTACCTCTAGGAAGCACCACTTCTGTCACTGTCTCTCCAAATCGACGTCCAGACACCTCCTGCCCTGCAAGCCTCCGAAACAGCCCATTCTGGCAGGACTCCGACCCTACTCAGCTGCTTCTTTGCAAGAGAGATTATGAGGTGCACTCACTCAGACGCCATCTTGCCCCGCCGTCCATTTATTCACTTTTTCATCAATTAAAATTTAATGTTTCTAAGAAGAGCTATTGTTCTAAATAGTGTGGTGTAACACATGAAGAGGGCTCTGATCTTATGGCTTTGTTTTCTCTGTGTTTTTACATTTACAAATAGAGGCAGGAAACAGAAAACAGGAAGTAAAAAAATGTAGAGAGTTTCAGAGATGGGAAGATGAAACCATCCATGGGAAACTCAGGGGAAGAATTTTCCAAATGAAGAAAGGAAACATCAAGGTAAAGTCTTTGGTGGGTGGGTGGGTTGGGTTACCGATAAGCATGACACTTTCAAGGAGTTGACGGAAGGTTCAGAGGACTGAAGAGCAGTGAGCTCAGTGGCCATATCACGAAGGAAAGTATAAGCATGGGGGGGTTGGTATTTTATTAAGGGAATGACTAGAGCAGAAGTGGGAGGCCAATGGGGAGGTTGCTGCTGGTATCTCCATCAGACAGCAGGAAGCCTCATGGCTCCAGGCAGTACAACAGCGAGTCTCAGAAACGAACATTGAAAGGACTGAAAAGCCAGTCTACAACAACCCCTAACAAACTATAATCAGCCAGGTAAGAAGAAAACTGCCAACACGGAATCAGTCTGAAGAGGATGGGTGCTTCCATGTGGTTGAGTCATTGAAGGTCAAAGTACCACAGAGAGAGTGTAGGACATTGACTCCACAGAGGTTCCTGATCTTCACACGGCTTTCATCTCTGGACAACCAGGACCCTTGAGGTAGGTGCCACCCCTTCAGCATAGCTTTCTGGGCTAAAAGAAACAAACCAGGGCTTCACAATGACCTTTGACCTCTTAGGAGTGAAATAATATTAATAAATCTGAGCTAGCTATGCTTTCTGGTCAGACTGAAGGTCAATGCTGGGGTTACTTCTTTAAAAGTCCTGCCAGGTCAACCCCCTATGTGACTTCCCTCATGGGCATTGTGCCTCTACGCTTTGCTGGCTCAGCTCACTTGGTGTTCATACTCTGAATCGTGCACCTTGAAATCTGAACGCATGGCTCAAGGGCAGCAGAAGTTTAAGAATTGCCGCTCTCAGGGAGAGTTTATGATTTAGCATTTTCACTTCTGTAGGTCCAACTTCCAGAAATAGTAACACAAGCACTCAAGGCTACTTGTGCAAAGATGCCCGAGACACATTTTTTACTGTGTTTCCCAGTCTTGAAAAAAACACAATATAAAAGCTATATATGTCTGTCTATACATGTAAACGTATGCATGTACATAGGAAGGTAAAGAAGTACACATTTCCAGACAGTGGGATTGGGGAGGAGGCAGTCCATATTTTACTTTAAACAATTTTGTATTGGGTTGATTTACGTGAACTTGCCGGGTTTCATGGTAGAAAATGGTGGAATATTGGCAATTTCATGCAGCTCATTCTACAAAGTTTTGAATTTTTTTTTAAAGACTTATTTTTTATTTATTTCTCTCCCCTTCCCCTCCACACTCCTGTTGCCGGCTCTCTGTGTCCATTTGCTGTGTGTTCTTCTGTGTCCGCTTGTATTCTTGTCAGCGGCACCAGGAATCTGTGTCTCTTTTTCATTGTGTCATCTTGCTGCATCAGCTCTCCATGTGTGCAGCACCACTCCTGGGCAGGCTGCCAGTTTTTTCGCATGGGGTAGCTCCCCTTGCTGGGTGCACTCCTTGTGCATAGGGATCCCCTACGTGGAGGACGTCCCTGCATGCCACGGCACTCCTTGTGCACTTCAGCACTGCGCATGAGCCAGCTCACCACTCGGTCAAGAGGCCCTGGGTTTGAACCGTGGACCTCCCATGTGGTAGGCGGATGCTCTATCCATTGAGCCAAATTCATTTCCCTAGATTTGAATTTTTGGAGAGGCAGGATAGCGTCTGTAGCCAGGCCTCATGTGCTAGCTCTGCTACTTCTGATCTCATTAACCTTGGGCAAGTTGTTTCACATTATGTGCCTCAGTTTCTTCATTTCAAATATGGAGCTAATAATAGCACTTAGTTTAGAGTGCTGGTATGTGATTTATGAGTTACATGTAAGCTTGTAAGTGCTCATTGCTGTGCCAGTACAAGCCCTCAGTAAACGGTATTGCTTTTTCCAAAGCATGCATTACCTTTGGGGGAAAAAAAAAGGAAAAACCAAAAAGCGTTTGTTTAGAGTATCACTGAAACACTCTTTCCTTCTAGCTATGAGAGAAAATTCCAGGTGGATCTCTTCGGTAATTTCCTATTGTTCAGGAAATGCACCTTGAACCTTTGGCAGTGCGTGGTGACAGCATGCTGCTGGGTGCAAAGCAGAACGATTGCTTTTAGTGAATCACTGTCCTTCCCGAATTCCTTGGTCTTTTCTCAGGTGAGTCAACCCTCCACCCCATCATTATTTATTTTGCTCTTTTAATTCTATCACTAATATTTTTGTAAATTCATTCATTCTCCCCCTTTCCTTCTTTGTGCACTGCCTTAAATATAACCACGGAAACAAAACAATGCAGTTACACAAACAAAGGAGACTCAGCGGGGCAAGCAGAAAGCTTCAGCAGGTCTTGAGTCAACTGCTCTGTCTTGCCTTCACGTTCTATAAAATAGTCCATGGCTCTCACAATACAATGGGAGGGGACCCTGATTAAATGGTATGCATTACTTTAAAAGGGAGTTAAAAGCGATTCAAAGGTTTGCAGTAAACCACATTAGGCAAGGATATGCAAGAACGAAGTCGCCAGGGTGGTTTCTAGTCTGAATGCAAGGTTCTGAATCTGCAATGACTCACTTGCTCAGAATGAATTGCCTTCCTTGCTAATTGTTTAATCAGTTGGCCATATGCCTTTTTTTCCCCTTTGGGTAAAATAATAGCACCATAGTTTAGTGGGTAGGAATGGGGTATGGTGGAAAGGTAGTTAGAGATATTTAGAAATGAGTACACAAATGAAAAGGGAAATTGATAAAGATACTTGAAGCACTACAGTTCTGGGTGATTTTTTTTTTTGAAAAGCTGAAAACAATGAAAACAAAAATATTTATTAAGTGCCTTCTATGTGCCAAACACTGTCCTAGGCGCTAACTTGGCAATGTAAACCAGACAGCCAGAGACCTGCCCTCACAGTTTTATATTCTAGTGTGAGAAACAAGAGAAAACAACTGATGAATACTTACCACGGCTTTTAATTCTGCAAGTTCTACAGAGGAAATAATGAGGGGTCCACAAGAGATGTGAACTGGAGGTCAGGGAAGATTCCTCCAGGAGGTAACACTGGAGCTGAGACCTGAAGGATGAGCAAGTATGGGAAAAGCTGTGAGGCAGGAGTAGTGTAGGCAGAGTGAAATTTGTGTCAAAAACCTGGGCATGCAAAAGGCTTATTATTCTGTCTCTTCTGAAGAGACAGAAGGGAACCCAGTGGCTAGAAGAGCCGGTTACATAACTCACTAGGTACTTACTGATTCTCAGGACCAGAATGGAATATGTAGAAAACCCAAGGTCACAAGGGAAAAATGACTTACTTCATATGACCCAACTCATTGGTAGCAAGGGCATGATGAGAGCCCAAACCATCTAACTTGCAAGCAAAGATTCTAGTTCCTGTGCTGCAAAACAGGGCACCGTGTGCACAAAGGTAAACATCACAGACTTGTTTCCAGTTGTGCTCGCAGAGTTCTTTTCCCAGTCCACTAGCTTTGGAGTAATTTGAGTTTCAAGATCTGATTCCAACCCATACTAACCTTTGATCTTCGGTTTGTCTCCACTTTCCTGAGCCTCATCTATTAAAGAATGCCCACTTCAAAAGGTTGTTGTTTTTCAGTATTAAACTTTAATTTTTGAGTAGTAGCATTACTTTAAGGATTTTTTTTAAAAGTGTTATATAAGGGAATCAGGTAGAGTGTTTAGACCTGACACAGACAAACATACAAAACGTTAGCCATCATCACTATTAATATTATTATTTTGTCGATATTCTCCCTGCCTCTGTATTAACTGTCTCCATTACAGCGAATTGTATTTTACATCATTTTACTTTTCACCTACCAATGTAGAAGAGGCGACAGCATAACAAATAGTCTTATGATATAAACATTTGTTCATTTATCTCAGCACTAACTAAATATTAAGTACTTTATAAGCTTGGGGGAAACAAAAAAATTAAAAGCCGTGATCAATAAATTGGGTCGTGCTCGGTATCAGAGCCAGGAGTTCAAATCTTGAGTGTGTTACTTATAACTGTGTGGCACCAGGCAAGTTAGTTCACCTCTCAGAGTCTCGGGGTTCATAGCTGAACAATGGGGATAATAATAGCTAATAGTCTTCACAGCACAGTGGCACATAGTAAAAGGTGTGATCATCTGGAAGGTAAGTCACAGAGGCAGACTGCCCATTTTTAATGGCCTCAGCCTGCAAGGAACAATAACTTGAGGAGGCAAAAACAATGTATAAACAATTTGAAGAGATTCACTGTAAATTTAGCTTAGTGGGGAAGCTAATTCCTCTTTCCCCATTTTCACCAGGAAAGACCTCACAGAGATACTAGAGCCAGTTCTGAAAGAGTTGTCTGGATAGATGGGGATGCCCACCAGACAGCAAAGCCAGCATGTGCAAAGGCAAGGAAGCTTGCAAAAACAGCACAGCTGCTCTGGACTGTGGAGGACCTGGCTAATGGACATTGAGAAGTAAGGCAGGAAAGGTCCTAAGGAATTTGTGCTCACAATGTTCATGACCTCCACATTGTCCTGCAGTGGTATCTAGATTACTCTCTAAAAAAAATTCGATCTTGAACAAACTCTTTTTCTTCTCTTCTCAGTAGCTGAGGTTGAAACAAAAACATGTATCAAAAGTTGAAGCTGTGGACCACCTTGTGGATAAAGGATGCTAAATGCCAACATTCTACGTGACATGCGATTACCGTACTAATCCAGACAGTCCAGCTTTGGTCCAACACCATCAATAAGTAACATGGTGACATTCAATTACATTAAGCAACATTTGATGAATGTCATGAAAATACAACTATATTTGTAGCCAAAACAGAAGGCAAAATAATGCCTTTGAAAAGTAAACTGGGGGAAGTTTATTCCCAGGTACAGGAAGAAGAGTTCATCAGGGTTACCACAATTTCCCAGGCATGCCAGAACAAAACAGGAGCAAAAAACCTCCCCTGAATAGGTAGTGATGATGACTAGCACATTCACATCATGACGCAGGCAGCCATTTGGCTGACATATCCAAGAATCCACATGTGACACCTTTCTTGAATTTAATGGTCTAATTTAAGGCCTGACAAACATACTGCTTTTCCAAAGGGCTAGGAATGGCCCTCCCTTTTCCTCAACCAAAGTAATTATTCTCCCAACTTGAAGCAATAGTAGTGAAAGCACTTTTTGTTTCTCCAATCCTCCAGTCAAACCCCCAGGCTAAGATTTTTTGTGTGTGAGGCATTGTTCATGCACAGTGGCATAGAATTTCATTTGCCAGGTTTCAAGTATTAAGAGCACAACATAAAATCTAAGCAATTTTAGACATGTGTCAATCTCAAATAAAAAAAAGGCTTTGTGCTGGCACAGGATGTCAATGCTTGAATTAAAGAGATGGAGAATTTCCCTGAGCGAGAGCTGTACATGCTGACATAATACATTGTTAAGGCTCTGTGTTACAATACAACCAATATGTTTTAATAATTTATTGGTATTTATTTAACACACAATACTGTCATACCAAATCTAAACCCAGAGGTCTAGGTTCCTCATTGCTTCATGTGTGTGGTTCTTACCAGCATCCTTAGATGCTTCCCTCAAAAATTCTCTTGTGCTTATATAGAATTATAGAAGGGTGCTCCTGAAACTCATTAGGCTCGCATTCTGACATCACTTTTAGGGTCCCTCAGTGGGATATTACAGAAAGGATTTAATTTGGCTTTTTCTTCTTCTTTCTTTCTTTATCAGACTTTATCTTCTGATGAAATCAATGTTCTAACAGTTAATCTCACTTGAACACTTACTCAAAAGGACAGATGGAGGTGGAATCCTACTGGATACAGAATCTTCTGGGCTGCCTTAATCTATAATTCATCTGCTTGAGGATCCACTCATCTTTATTTTACCATTATGTAAGAAGGATAACAGAGACCATCAAAATCTAAAGGTTGATTTTTTTTTTCTTATAAAGTAAGCATTAGAGAATAATTAATAGTAATGGCAACAATAACCTTAATTCTCAGGTATCCCCCTGGAGATTTATGTTTAAATTATATTCACCATAAGGACAATTTAACCTCCTCAGAATCAAGCTTTGGTTTCAGTTTTCAAATTATAGGAGCAAGGAGAAGCTATCTTCACATAAAAATAGTCAGAACTTTTTTTTTTTTATGAAGAGCCTCAAATGGCAGAGATGAAGAGAGAATAAATACGGTTGATGAGATTTAATGTGACATCAGTAATTCTCAAAGGGCCTCCCCACCATAGTATGTGCCAGTATGGAAGCTCATTGCTTTTATGGAGGTGACAGCCCTGACCTGTCAGCTACTAGTAACACCCAGGACAGACTACAAATGTCACAAACTACTAACAGTCACTACATAAGACATAAAAGCATCTGTCTGAAAAGAGGTGGCTCTTGAAAACTGGCTCACACATGTTTTGAAGTTCCTATTTCTTTAAATGTGCCCATTCTCTCCCCTTATAGAACCCCCCACTAATTTCTAAAAATTTTTAAAAAATCTAAATGACTTAAGAGTTGATTCAAGGTGACAGACCCCAACTCAAATTAGCTTTAGCTTTAAAGAGTGGTGTTGGGGGAGCGAGTTCTTGACTCATGTGCCAGAAAAATTCATGGAATCAAGTCAGGCAGAACTAGATCCAGGAACTATACTGATGACAGTGGGAAACCACCTGTCTCTTAGCTCCTCTTTCCTCTAATTGGCTTCATTTCTAGGGAGGGTATTTCTCCCCCATCTGTAATCCCCAGAAGCATTAGGCTTTATACATTTTAGATTTAGTAGAATAAGAACCTTTCCTTCTGAATGGCTCCAGACAGCGCCCTGGGATGTACTCTGATTGGCTTGATTTGGGCCACATTGATCACTGTGGCCAGGTAGACCTCCCTCATGTGCCCATTCCTGGAGCCAGGGAGCTGGAGATAGCAAAGATAGTCCTCTGCAGGATGAGCAAAGGGCTGTCATGGTGGGAAGGGAGGCAGCAAAACAAAAAGCTGTCCACTCAAGATAAATTCATCAAATAAGAGAAAAAAAATGAGGTTATTTTAGCTCAGAAAGCTCTTTGCCTAAACAATCACCATCTCCTGCTCCATATCCCTGATAATCACTGGCTCATTAGCCATGTGTATGGGTACCTCCTCCATGAAGTCTTTCCTGGTTCCCTTTGATAGCATTGAAATTGCCTGCACAGACCCCCTTCCCATAACTTGGTTTGTTTTCAGGTATAATAATAGTAATGATCCCTTTTGTAGTTCTTGCTGTGTGCCAGCCACAGTTTTAAGTTCTTTAACTCATTTAATCCTGATAATAACCCAAATGAGGTAAATACTGTATTTTCCCATTTTACAGGTAAGGAAATTAAAGATCAGAGGGGTTAAGTAACTTTTGTGAAGTCATAAAGCTAACAGGCACTATGTGACCCAGCTGAAATTTGAATCCAGTCACTAGGACTGGAGTCCATGCTCTTTCCACCTCATCATGCTATGTCGAGTAACAGTTCATTTTTCTTACTTCTCTACATGTCTATCTCCTTCAATGAGACCAGTTTTTCACAAATGTAGCACATATATATCTGGTGGAATTCATAGTGACTTTAGGTTTTCAACACTTAATCTTTGAAAAAAAATCATAGTTAGATATTTGTTTTCATTAGAATTTTCCCTGTCTGGTAGAGATACCTCTTTTCTATTTTCAGAGGGGCAAGCCACCATACTTTTTAAGTAAAAGTATTTAAGTGAATGAAACTGGTTTGAAATATGTTGAGTATCATAATACATGTAGCATGTAAATAGGCCAAAAATGTTGCAGGTAGTATGGAAATGATAGAAGTTTGCAATCCAGGTACTTGGACTGAACACTTCTTCTTTTGTCTTTATTTTTTTAATGTTACATTAAAAAAATATGAGGTTCCTATATACCCCTGACCCCCCTCACCTCATTCCTCCTCCCATAACAACAACCTCCTCCATCATCATGAGACATTCATTGCACTTGGTGAATACATCTCTGAGCACTGCTGCACTTCATGGTCAATGTTCCACACCATAGCCCACACTCTCCCACAGTCTACCCAGTGTGCCATGGGAGGGCATACAATGTCTGGTAACTGTCCCTGCAGCACCACCCAGGACAACTCCAACCCCTGAAAATGCCCCCACATCACATCTCTTTCTCCCACTCCCTACCCCTGGCAGCCACCATGGCCACTTTCTCCACACCAATGCCACATTTTCTTCGAATACTAATCACAATAGTTCATGAATAGAATATCAGACTGAACATTTTTTGATGAAGGTATCGAGTCAGTCGTGTTCTTATGGGGAGTCCCAAGTACAGTGTCTAGCATATACTAGACACTCACTAAACACTTGCTGAATTATTTTATATTGATTTGGTTTACTTGAAACATAAAATGCAGGGCCAAAAGGTCTCAAATGAATTTAGTACATTGAGTTATACGAAATAGCAGGAATATTGATCCTCTCATCATTACTGAAATTCAGCCAAGCATAGTCATGACAACCAGACATCTGCCAGCTGTTATTTGGACAAAGTACAATGAAAGTTGAGGTCTCAGTTCAATGCCAAGTCTCTAGACAACGTTATTTCTCATAAACACTTTACGCCCATGATATATATGTTTTCCAAGGATATGGAATTTTATAGACTCTTACTGTTTGTAATATGCTTCTTCTTCTTTTTTTTTTTTTCCTTTGGAAGATACTGGGGATTGAACCCAGGACCTTGTATATAGGAAACAGGAGCTCAACCACTGGGTTACATATGTTCACTGATGAGAATTGGTTTTTATTTGCTTGTTTGCTTTTTATTAGGAGGTATGGGAGATTGAACCTGGGGCCTCACACATAGGAAGCAGGCACTTGAGCCACATCTGCTCCCCTGTAATGTGACTAGTTCCTCTTCCCTTCTCAAATTAATTTTATGTGAGATTTTCAGTAGATGAGAGGGACAAGTACAAAAACAGAAAATCTTTTCCATGTTATAAGCTTTGCTTTTAGGCCAGCAGAACTCAAAAAGCAAAGGATTATTATTAAACCTCTGTAACAAATATGTCTCTTTTAGAACAATTTCCAAACCAAGGCTGGTAAAGTATAATGGATACATGTGTGAACTTAGGAAGTTAATTAATTCCCATGTGCCTCCTTTACTTTTCTATAAAATGTGGATTATAATAGACTTGTTGAAAGGATAAAATGAGTTAATTTGTGTAAAGCACTTAGTTTACTATTGAGTAAGCACTCAGTAATAATAGGTGCTTTCATTATTACCATTGTTAATAATGTTGATTGAAATTCATGTTTTCTTAAATTTATTGGGAGATCAAAACCACCTATCATGAGATATTTTTTAATGTCAAGTGCTTTGGGACATCATTTCATTTATTCTGTTTCAGGTCAGGTTCCCCAGGAAGCAAGCTTTGTTACTCAGATTATTGTAGAAGTTTAATATGAAAAGGTCTTGGGTTTAAGATCTGTGAGGGAAGGAAAAGAAGCAGAATTGGGCAGAGAGAGAATTTGGTCTGGTGTTAGTCACCACAAAGTCCTCAGACATTCCCCTCAGAAAACTCTAAACTGAGATGGTCTTTTTCTAGAGTTGGGACAAGAGGGGCTGGCTTTTTATTCCCTTATCAAGTAGTTATCTGATACAGGTGCTCCATGAAAGAGGCATCTCTCTTCACTTGAGGACAATTCCCAGGTAGAGCTCAGAGCTATCAGGAGGCAAAGTTGGACCTAAATTAAATCCAGAAATTGGTGTGTGGGGAGGATCTGGGTCATGCAGGCACAGCATCCCCTACATTCCACCCCTTGAATTCAGATCCACTTTTATATAAGTTCTGGGAAAGGAAACTTAAGGATTCTGGTAGGACGCTTTGCCTTGAAAAATTTTTAACAGGAAGGCTAGTGGGAGGAACTAGATGCTACTGCAGCTGCTCTTAAGTCACAATATATGCTCATCTGCTACCTATTCTTCCATCCTCTCACTCTCAGCCAGCATCTCTGCCAGTCTAGAGGCTTACCTAATGGCATGATCCAGGCTCTTGTGTTTGAGAGATCTAATCCCTTGGTCACCATGACCTTCTCAGCTGGGATAGTAACTATTTTTACCTGTTGGCCCTTTGGCACTACAAGATCTAAGAAGCCTGTGGCAGTCATAGCTTGAAGTTCAAGGGACTCTTGCTGTGACTTTTGGTGGGACTCTGCATCAGTGGATCAAGCATTGTATAAGCCCTCAGTTTGTATTTGTGGCTGAGGCATAATGGGTAGGAAGGGCAAACTTATATCTGTAAAAAATGAATTTTTATGGGGGTAGAATGGTTCCAATATAGCCAACTTGCCACAAAATAACTGGTTGGTCTCTACAGGGAATGTTGCTATATCAGGGGCTCACAATTGGTCTCTTTTGTTGGCAGGTTGGGCATTCATCAGTGGCAGTATGTATAGTAGCCTTGGTGGGTGGGAGTCCACCTGTTGGGACCATGAGTTATCTCTATCCCTGCATCCCTCTCTTCATGAGCCCATTGTCAGTAATTGGGACAAATGACAGGCTGGTTGATATCAATTGGCTGTGGAAAGTATGTCTATTTGATTATTTAATACTTCTTCCATGAAGGATGCTCTTTGGTGGGCTTTACTATATAATCCTTTTGTTCCCACTTCTATAAGTCCACATGCCTCTACCCACCCAAGATCTCCCTGTCTCTGATCTTCTGATCCTTTTTCTTCCAGGACCTGGTAAACTAGCCATCTGCTAGTGTCAATAAATTTTGTATATGCCCCTTCTCCTTCCACCCAAATGGAAGATCCAGGTGTTTCACCCAAATATCCCACTGGGGGCAGTTTTTCTCTCTGTGGTCTTTATGGGAAACCCTAGAGTAGGGCTGAAGGGCAGCTGCATTCCACTTTTTTACATGTTCCCACCAACTGAGCTTGCCCATTTGTACACCAATCTGCTAGTTTCTGCCTTCTTCTCTCATTTTTAGGGGACAGAGTGGTGAATTAAATGGAGATGTAGTGGTGACCATCCCTACTCCTTTAGGTTATTAAAGGTGGCACTATCCCCACTTTCCTCCCAGGATGAGCTATTGATTTACTATTTTGGATGAGGGGTGTGGTGAGTTTAAGAGACTTATACTTGGTCTTTTCTAACTATAATAGCTCCTAGTCCATAGGACAAAGAAATAGTGTGAGATTGTGCCAACTACCATGGATGTCCATTCCAATTATAGAGTTGGGGCCTGGGAAAATGACTAATGGGTGGTGCAAGGACCCAGTGGTTGTAATCCTGTTTATTACTTGGCTCCATGTACCGATACACTAACGGGTCCATGATGATGTTTGAGTCCCTGGGTGCATTGTCCGCTATGTACAACATGCGTGCTGGATGCTCATCTCTCTTTCCCCTAAGAACCCTGTGTTCCACATACCATCTCCATAGATCTCTGTGAATCAGACCCACCCCCTTACTCCCCCCCAGGATGCCACTCTAACCTTGCTACCTATTACAAAAATTATGGCCACTATGTTTTGGATGGTTAAGCATTACCATGTAGCTATATGATTTCAGAATCCTGTCATCTCTATTGTTATCAGGGAGATGAGTGCTGATGGCCCTGGCCTACAGAGGTCATTGCTGCAAAGGTCACTGCTACAGAAGTCATTGCTACAGAGGTTCCTGCTAAATATTCCAATGATGCTGGTGTCCCTCTCACACATTCTTACATGCTTTGTCAAATGTAATATCACTGAGGCTGCCCTTTGGAACATAATCACCTAGTGGGTTTTCATTGTATATCACTCCAGCATGTCCACTTCTCTGAGTTCCTTGGTCCCTTTTTCTACCACCTGCCATGGAAACTCTGGCATTTCTGCTTTACTTGTGTTAGCAACATCTCTGGAGTCATTGCTGGTGCATCAAAGGAAATATTCTTCTATATTGGCAAATTCACTCTTGCTAAATTAGATGTTCCACTACCCTTCTTCCAAAGAATATGTTCCCTCGTTCTTTGTTCTTGCTCCTCAGAATCCAGTCTCTTATGTACTCTCCCAGCTTGCCCATTTTTGTTGTGTAAGTCCTGCAGCTCTTTTAGAGGATAGTCTCTTTCCTTAAGAGGCTCAGCACTTCCCAGGCCAGGAAATAATGTGACTTAATCCTAATTATTCACGTGGCGGCCAAGAGGGGAGATAGGGATATATATATTGGGGGAAGGAGAAGAGAATGTAGTGGGGTTGAGCAGACAGATACATGGAACTGTGCTGCAATCACAACAAAGGCCTTTGTCAACCCCACTGGGAGCTCTGGAGGAGGGAGGCCCTTTCAGAGTTTCCAAGTTGGACAGGAGGGTCTGGCTTTTATTTCCCCAATTAAACAGGCATTGGATTTTAAGACATCCGGGAAAAGGAAGGTGACCTTGGGTGAGGTGGTTTCCTGTGGTGAACTGGTTAATGCTTAACAAGTGACAATCTGAAAAACAAAAGGGGAGGGTGTGGGAGGGAACCTGTAGCGTTTGCTGATTTTGATGTAAAAAGAGGATTGTAAAACTAAAGCCTGCTGGCCCACCACCTGTTTCTGTAAATAAAATTTTGTGAAACGGCCATGTCCATTTGTTAACATATTGTCTATAGCTGCTTTTTTGCTACAATGACAGAATTGAGGAGTTGTGACAGACACTGTCACAAAGCCAGAGATTGTTCTATCTGATCATTTAAGAAAAAAATTGTGGACTTCCACAAAGGCTGATCTCAAGTTACCAATTGAACTCAGAGTTGTGAAGAGATGTGCTCAGTTGGGTCCTACGACATAGACTGGAACTCAGATAAGGCCAAGGACTGAGGCTACCAGCTGAGGCCACTCCCAGCAGTGGAGGGAAATCGGAAAGAAGACTTGAAGGAATAAATCTCGGGCAGCACAGCACAGTATTCACTAAAAATCCTCATAGCCTTTCAATGAGGAAGATGTTTTTATCATCCCCATTTTTTTTAGATGAGAAAACTGAGACTAAAAGTGTTAAATCCCCTTGTCCTAAATCATAAAGCTAGTAAATAGTGAACCTGAGGATCAAATGCAGATCTTTTGTGCTCCATTGACATTCTGTTTCTGCCACATTCTGTCTCCTACTCAGCTGACCAGCGTAATGTTGCCATCCAATACCCCTTGTTCATTTGTTCAAGTTCATTGTTCTAGCACATACCTGTTATGTGCTAGACATTGCAATACAGCAAGAAGAAAAAGGGATCCGTTCCCTCAGCCAATAACAGTGGAATCCTTATATGTTCCCTTATTTTTATGTCTAAATCTGTCATTATCTCAAAATTTAGATCAAGTTCTGAACAACTCCATTTTTCATTGATTTCTTTTTCTGATTGAGTTCCTATTGTATAATATTAATAGTTGATATCAGGTATTATGGTGCTTCCTGGTCTCACAATTGCTTCACACTAAGGTTCATTTTCCAGCCAGTTCATGGTCCATTGCGGGTAGTGGAGTTTAAGAGGCCAAGCAGTCACATCCATCTCCTATGACACTCACAACCAACTGAGAAACTGACACTGCATTCAGAGACATGAAGATCAAATTATTGCAGATGGAATGGATTGAAGAATCTAATGTGAAAATGCAATAACAGATCATTCATTCAACTGATAATTATTGAGCACCAGTCCTTGTTCTGGATCCTGAGAAAACAGAGAAACAAAAGGAAAAATCCCTTCCCCCCTGGAGTTTACATTCTAATGTAATCTGGACTCTCAATAACTCCTGAGTCTGTAGCATGGAACCAAATTTTAGTAGAAAAAGGGATCCTCAGAGTAACTCGTTCCTGCTGTCTGAAAAGAAAGCAAGCTTCACATTTGTTGAGAACCAATGCTGGAGAAAGAGGGGTAAGCATATAGATCTAGCCCTATAAGGCAGAACCTCACCCAGGTACAAAAAGCACATGGAAGGTGGAAAAAGAAGAGAATACATCCCTCCTAGGGGCAAAACTGGTCAAGAATAGAGAAGGAGAGAGTCTAGGTCATACTTACGAAAACCCTCACCTCATTTTTAGCAATTTAATTAGGCATCGCTATAATTGAGAGCATGGAGAAAATGTTCCAGAATCATTAGAACCATTTCTTCAAGGGAACAGAAAATCCTTGTGGAAGCATAAAGAAAGGGAATAGGGATTTTTATTCTCTTTCAGATGGCAGAAACAATATCTAATATTTGAATCAAATGAATTCCTCAAACTGGGCAGGAACATAGTAGGTAATCAATAAATATCATGGATTGCTTAATTCCAATATTTAGACTTATACTTTGGTAAATTTTGGCAAGAGAGGATTATCATAAAGTTGAAGCAAGCATCCCTCTCTTTTGAGGGCAATCAGAAGAATCTCGGGCTTCTTTTTTGATAATTATAGCATCAATAATATCTACATATTTTGAGGTGAATGAATTATACTTGGCTGGGTAATACCTACTGTGTGCCTTGCTAAAATCACATGCTTTTTTTCTGGATGGAAAACACTCTGTTTATAAAATGTCCTAATATCACACTTCATGATGCATGAACTGTGTTTATTTGTTTCTTTCCTGGCTGTCTTTATGAGATGATCTAAGGTTAATGGTGGAAATGCTACCAAAATGAATGGTTTCATGTAGACAAATATTTCATCTGAACACTGTGTTTCAGAAAACTTGGGAGGAAAACAAATGAGTATTTTTAGTGTGTCTGAATCCATTCTTAACTATAGTATTGCAAAGGTTTCTGAGATATGTTTAAAAATATATATTTTTCAAGCTACCCACAAAGTCCACAAAGCTTCAACTGACATGTCAATTAGAATATTACACGTATTTTCTTCTGGAAAGTCCTCAGTAGGATGTAGAAGATGATTTCAAATACCTGCATAAAATGCCTCCACATGAAATGGTTCCATAGAATCATAATCTTTCATTGGAGTGATATTCACCAGACCTAGTTTAAAACATTTCCTTAAATTGACATTCCATTTTGAAAGTAAGCAGATGTAATATTTACCACTGACATTACAATGTGGATGCTTTTGGAAAAAGTATGGTCATGTGGGTAAAATGTAGGACTTCCCTTTGGTATTCTGAACTTCTTTAGATGCTTAGTTCAAATTTTCTCTAGACTTACATGGGAATATCTCGCATTTTTTGGTCAATGTTCTCAGATAAATCATTATTCCTGAGTGACTCAGCCAGGATGAAGTCATATTATTTTTCTCCTCTTGCATTTTGGAATTCTTCTAAGAACCTCCTTTAGGTCCAGCTAAGTACAAAGGACTATTTATCACACATCTTCTTTCTGCAAGGATTTACATCCCCAGAAATATTTATAAATGCCAAAGTCATTCTTTGTCTTACAATCAATATCACTTTGAAGATAAATAGGGTCAACACTGGACTTAAAATGACAGCTCAGTAAGAGAAGAAATCTAAAACATAAAGCATTTCTTTAAAATTAAGATTTCTTAATTAAAAAAAAAATTACTATACACCCATTCCTGGCAAGATAAGGACAGTAAATTTGCCTTCAAAGTACTTCTACTGAACTCCCAGCATAAGAATTTATTCATCTGACTCTCTTAAACTCAGCTTTATCTGAGTTTTCTAGATAAAGTCTAGATTGTTTTCTAGACTTTGAGTAACAGTGCTTAGTGGGAGGGTCCAAAATTGACTTAACATGAAAAGAAAGACTTCTTATTAACTGAGGATCCACTGGAAAAGTTTACTACGAAAGCTGCTTACTGGTTCTTTGAAGGTTTAAATTCTATCTTGGTCCCTTTCTTATTATTTATTTAATATAGAATAAGAGTGATTACTTTTCAAAATCATAAGTGTAACATTTGTTCTTTTGAGATCAGAAAATTTGGATAATAGAAAAGAGCATATTTCCACAACCCTTCCCACTCATGTGTAATTACTGTTAATAAAGAGCATGTGACCTAAAGATTTATATTCATTTATTTAACAAAATATTTACTGAGTTTCTATGGTAGGCATTTTTTTCAGTACTAGGAATAGCAGCATCTACAAGACTCTGTCTTCATGGAGCTTAGGTACTAGTGAAAGAGACCAAAAATGAACAAGGAAATATACTAATATATAAAGTAAAGACAGGGAGTGATAAGGATCCAAAAGAAAAACCAGTGTTCTGGTCTGGGGAATGAGGGTAGAGTGGTGGGAGGGTCACTTTATCATAAAAGGACTCTAAGAAGGTGACCTCTAAACAGAAACCCAGATAGCTGAAGGGACTGTGCTATGTCAATAACTAGGACAAGAATCTTCCAGGCAGAAGTATAGCAAGTACAAAGATGGAAATGACCTTAGTGATCTAAGGAACAACAAGGTGGCTGGGTGGGTGGAGTGGAGAGTAGAAAGATTAAACATTAGGCAAAGGTCAATTCATAGGACGGCTTCATTGGCCACAGGAAGTGGTTTGGATTTTATTCTGATCTGATTTGTGTGTGGTCATTTTGCGTGAAGACTTGATTTTACAGAAGCAGTAATGAAAGCAGGAGGGCTAATAAGGGAAAGAGTTCAGTAGTCCAGATGAGCAGTACACATGACTTGGTCTAGGGTGGAAGCAATGACCATCATGAGAAGTGGTCATTTGGGGGGGTTATTGGGACTCTTGAGCTAACCACATTTGATGGAGTTTTGGATGTGGGGAATGAGATAAAGAAATCTGACTATAAAGTTATGATAACACTACTTTTTTCACTTAATAGACAGTGATCAAGCCAAAAATAGGATTCCTCCACCCCACTTCATGGCCAGATGTTATTCAATGTGTGATTGTCCAGTAAGTTATGTTTTCAATCCCAGAATGAAGAAAATCTAGGTCATTTTTTTAGAAAGACTGAAATGAATATTCTTTTCTAAATATCTTTGTATACTTGTCTGATTATTATTAAGGATATTTCTGAAATTTGAATTTTTGGAACCAAGTGTTATTACTTTAAAAATGTGGTACATATCTCTATTTTTCTTCTATCCTTTACTTTAAGGCAATTATGAGATATTAAGACTCAGTTTCATGTGCTTTAGTAGCAGATACAATTTCTGGCTTATCCATTCTCTTAATCAATGCCTTTACTAGATAAAATGATGAATTTGAAGAGAGCATGTAGGGAGGAGGAAATTTTCTGAAGGATTTTGAAGAGAAGATGATCTTTGGATTAGAGGACTTTATTCCTCAGAAATATTAGGGGAAGGATTTTCCCACCAGCAGGCTTTGGTCTCTTTTAGCCACTCTGCTGCCAAGTATAGCAAGCATCCTGGAATGGGGCAAGTTTGTGCAGTAGTATTTGACATGGCACATGCAGGTTAAGACTGAGCATCAGATAGAGTACTTTAAAGGGTAGGTAGGATGTTTTTGGAACAATGGGATAAAAGTATACGTAAAAACACTTTCTAAGTAGTTCTCCAAATAAATGGCATAGCTATAAAGAATAAGAGGAAGCACATTGGTATACCTGCATTCAAATCCAAATGCTTCCACTTACTAGCTTTGTATTTTTATCTAGATTATTTTACTGCTCTAAGCCTCAGTTTTTTCATCTCTAAAATGGAAATTTAAGTCTTACTTTTGGTGTAGGATTATATTACAATCTTTTTCAGCAACTGTTCCCTGGGCCATTACTATGTGCTGTATTCTCTACCAATTTGCTTGATATCTATTATTTCATTTCTCACAACACTGAGGTAGCGACTATTTTTATCTTATATTTCAGATGAAGAGATTGAATTTGGAGACATTTTGTGACTTGTTGAAAGTCACAGAGCTAACAAGTGGCAAATCTGAAATTTTTATCCAGGAAGTCTAATGACAAAGTACCTAATGGGCCCTTGGCAATAGTAGGTGCTCAATCCCATTTCAGCCTTAACAGAATTTGTCAGGGGTATAGAGGAGACTTGTCTTTCATCCAAAACATGGTAGAAATTGAAAGAGGACAAACTACCTTTCACTTATTTCAACTACACACATGTTCCCAACTTGTGGAATTAGAGTTAAAATGATCAATTACAAACCCTTGACAGGGATTGTGAATCTGGTAGGAGCGTTGAGATGATCCATTCATCAGTGAATCAGAGACATCTCTTCTTCTCCAGCCATTCCATCTTGACTCCTAGAAAATGAACTTCTGGTCTTCAGAAAAGTTGAGAAGAGAACTTCTGCCCTTTCTTCCATCACACACATAAAGGAGGAGTCTCTTCTCTGGTGTTATTCGAAGGGACATGCATGGACCACAACCCCTCTGGATTGCTCATTTAAAAATTTCTGGTTTGCCTGATGAGGGAAGGCCCAACAGTGCAGCCGTCTAAGCCATGAGACCTGCGGTACAAGACATGGGACTATGAGTAAACTCTAGCCCCCACATGCCCTTGAGTAAACTCAGGGATGGTCTTCAAAGCGCTGAGTCACGGGGCGAGGACAATGCGCATGCACCGCGTCACCATTTCATCTCCTTCCGCCATTTTGTCTAGTAAATCTGTAGTTACCATATATAGACATATTACTGTCCCAACCAATCAGATAATGTTTCTGCGTTCACCCTATATAACTCCCATCCACTACCCCTTCCCCGGACTGCTCGCAGATCGCGCATAAGCCCACGCGCCCTGGCTGCCCCGCTTCTGCCAATACAGCTGTCTACTTCTCCGGCCAGTGGCTTGCGTGAGTTTGTAGCACGGTACCCCTTCGCTGACTAGCAGCCCCGGCCAGCAGTCCCTGGCGCACGGCTGGTGAGGTGTGTCACGAAGGCGGTGCGAGGAAGGCTTCCAGCAGCCACCGTGGTGGCGGAGGTGGCCGAGAAAGCGAAACCAACATCCGAGAAAGCGAAACCAACATCCGTGCCGGGGGCGCGACTCCCCGCCGACAGCCTGGCTCTTTGCAGGTGTGTTCTCCTTTATGAAGACCTTGAGGCCTGCCTACCTCTTCCCTGGTGTCTTGGACTCTTGCTCAGATGGGTCAACTACATGTCAGAACTTGGAGTTGACCTTGGCACTCTCACATCAAAGCGCAGGGACATTGCACATAGTCTTTAACTGTGGCAGATTGGGTGGGCTGTTCAGTGGCCCAATCCCATCTTTGCTTATTGATTTGATACCTTTGTGGAACACACTCTTCTCTCTCCTTCCTCATTCTCTTCATCATTAACTTCTATTGGTCCAGGCTGGTCAACCTTCTTTAGAAACAAGGGAAAATGACATAAACCAACAGAGGTATTTCAGGAAATTGTCTTTGCAGCCCTAGATGTTTGATAAGAGACACTTAGTCTTTGAGACTCAACAGTGGGAGTTAAATGACACTAATAGTACTCACAGGAACACCCAAAGGATATGATAGATTCTGGGGTCAACAACGACCCATGGACCAAATCTGCCCTGCTGTCTATTTTTTAAAATAAACTTTTATTGGAACACAGCCATTCCTATTTGCTTATGTATTATCTGTGGCTACTTTGGTGCTACAATGCCAGCACTGAACAGTTGTGTAATAAACAGTCTCATCCACAAAGCTAAAAATATTTACCATCTGACCCTTTACCAAAAAAGTTTGCTGGCCTCTGTTCTAGATTCTCAGCGTTTTTTCAAACTATAATATGCAAATGAATCATTTGGACGTTTTGTTACAAGATCTGGGGTTGGGGTGGGGCGGGGCAGTAATTCTGGATGTCTAAACAAATGACCAGGTGATTCCAGTGCTGCTGGTCCCTGGGGCACATCTTGAGAAGCAAGGTTCTAAAGTTTTCTGCAACAACGGAAGTAGCCTGCATCTTTGCTGTCCAATGCAGTAGCCATTAGCCACATGTGATTATTGGACAGGAAAAATGGCTAGTGAAACTGAGGGACTGGGTAAAATCAATTTATTTATTTTTAATTAATATAAATTTAATAGCCATATGTGGCTACTGCATTAGATTCCCCAGTTCTATATTATGAATCCTAGGTTTGCTTGCTTGTTTTTAAGAAAGAGATAAACTATGTGTGACCGACCAAAAAAAAAAAAAAAAAAGAAATAGGTATTAGTGTTGAAGACAAGTTTGGAGGATATTAAAGGATATTAAGTCTTGGCTTGCTAACAGGGAAGGGGGGCTCAGAGATACTGCGATCTGGCCTGAGTATAATGAACCCCTTTGTTACATTTAAATACCATCATACTATCTTATATACAGCAAAGCTTTGGGATGTTTTATAGTAACAATGCACCAACACGAAAACCCCAGACAACTCTAAAAAGGCACTAATTATTATTATTAGTGTTTTACGCTAACAATAAATGTCAAATGAAACCCTGAAAACAAATAACTACCTGTCACCAAGTGAATGAAAGGCAATTTTAGTAAAGTGAATTAAAACCCCAAACATCACCAAGCCCGACTGGCGAGCAATGCCAAGGCAGCTTAGCGGACGCCTTCAGCTAATCCTGCTGCTGGGGCAGCAGGGGAGGGATGTCCTTGGGGTAAGTCCTGAGGTCTATAACTGCTCATACACACCCAAGGCACCTGGAAAGGGGAGGTGGACAGGAAAGAAATGAGGGGCAAGCACATCTTCAGGATAGGCCCTTCATCATAGCAAATAGAAAGTAGAGACCATTAAGGATGGAGAATCTTTATTTATTGGCTGGGCTACAGCCCGCTTGAGTGTTATCAGTGAAAAATTAAAGCTGGACAGCAGAGCGCGGATTTGTTTTCATGACATATTTCCCTTAGATTTTTCAAAGTGCATTCTGGGTGTCTCCCAAAGACTATTTTTTAAAAATAAATCGTACATTTTATTTTTTCAAACTTCATTTATCTTTGATATCTGATTGACATATTCAGGACAGTCTAATCCTTTCTGCTGAAGTGAGCTATGACAGTAGCTGCTACAGTAATCAACATCACAGAGCCCTCCCCAGGAACAGAGGCTGTATCTTCAGATGTACTAGGAAGGAGGACCTGGGGGGTTCGTTCTAGATGGCTATGGAGGGGCTAGGATCTGCCTCCTGAGTCATCTGGTAGATGAGGCTCAAAGGCTTGAACCTACCATCTCTGTCTGATCCTTGCAGAATCTTCAGAGAAACCACATAATTCGTGAAAGAGCTGGCAAGCTGGGACCTGCCTGACTTATTTTCTTACTTATTTAGAACCAGTGGGGAAGAAAGGGCACGTGAAGTTGAAGATTTTAGCCTAGTTGCATGAGCATCTGAGCTTATACTGCGTTGTTCTTGATTTCTCTTTCTCCTTCCCTCTATCCCTGTCTTTCTCTTCCTCTTTTCTCTTTTTCCTTCCCTTTTTCAGTGTTTGAATTGGTAATATATTCACACAGTTTCAAATGAAAAGAAATTTAAACAGCTATTGGAGCAAATAGCCTTCCTTCCCCCTTGTCTTTTAGCCATCCTGCAACCCTTCCCTGGGGCAACCTACTTATTAGTTTCTTATTAATCACATATTTTATGCCTGTACAAATAAGTACACATACATTTGAGTATGTACACACACACACACACACACACTTTCCCTCCTTTTTTACAGAAATGATAATATATACATTGTTTTTCACCTTTCTTTTTTGTAAACCTAAAATCCATTATCAGGTCATAAAGAGCTTTACCTTTTTTTAAAGAGATGCAATATATACTCTACTCTATGGTTATCACATAAATTATTTACTGAGTTCCCTGAATCTAGAGGCATTTGGGGAGTTTCTAAACTTTTGCTCTACAAACAACTCTGCAGTAAATAACCTTGTATGCATGCCATTCCATACTCACGGGAGTGTCTTGGTAGGATAAATACCTAGTTGTGGACTTTCTGGGGCAAAGTGTAAGTGCATTTGTAATTTTGATGAATAGTGTCAAATTGCCCTACAGAGAGGTTGTAGAATTTACATTCGCATTAAAAAAAGCTAGGCCTGTTTTCCCATACTTTTGTTCAGAGGCCATTATCAAGTTTTTTGATTTTTGAAAAGTGTGCAAGGGAACAATGGTCTCCCAGTAAAATTTTCATTCATCCTTCTCTTGAGCCAGGTGTTAAGAATCTTTCTAAAATGGTCATAATCTATGCCTGTTAGGGATTGGATCATGTCCCCCACAAAAGGCATGTTCAGGCCCCAACCCTGGTCCCGTGGGCGTGACCTTCCTTATAAATGAAGGAAATGAAGGAAATTGGACACAGAAGAGAAGGCCACAAGGGGGAGCAGGAAGTCAGTGGGACTCTGGGAGAAAAAGGAGAGGACATTGCCACGTGAAGAGAAAGCCAAGGAACCCAAGGATTGCCAACCAGCCAGAACACTACAGGCCCTGGAAGGAAGCAAACCTCCTAGACTCTAAAACTGTGAACCAATGAATTCCTACTGTTCAGCCCATCCATGCGTGGCATTTATCTTAGCAGCCTGAAATGAAGACAATGCCCCTTTTTCTACTTATCTTTTCTGATGATTTCTTGGAAGGCTTTGTATATTAGGAATATTACCTCTTAGTCTGTTTAAGGTGTAACAAATGTTTCATTCTCAGTGTGTCATTTTAATGGATATAGGGGAATAATTCACCAATGTGTAACTATCCATTTATTAAAACACATCAACTGAGCACCTGCTGTGGAGAACCACTGTGTTGGACACCAGAATGCCAGTTCTAAAGGGGCAGACAGACAATCAAGCCAACAAGGATAACAAGGTGGGGTGAGGGGAGATTGTGGGGCACAGGGGCACTAAGGAAGGGTAACTACTCCCCCCCTCCCAACATACATACACTGAGGGAGGGCTATCATGGAAGGCTTCCTGGAGTATATAGTTTAGAAACTGAAACTTGAAGGACAAGTAAGAGGTGGTCAGGCAAAAAGCCGGGTGGGAATGGGGAGAATGGAGAGGGTTTTAGGCCAAGAAACAGTTTGTGAAGGAGAGAAAACATGACTGTGTGTCAAGGAAGTGACAAGAATTCAGAATGATGGATGAAGAGAAAAAGGTGGAGAGGAAGTAGGAACAGCCTTAATAGAAGGCAAAATTGCAGGTATTTTGAGGATTAGGACTTATATTCATTCACGTACATGCTGTGTAAGTGCTGGGGACATAGTGACAAATAAGATAGAGAAGCCCCTTCCTATAAGGTGCTTAGATTTTATGGAGGAGAGGCATAGACAATAAACAAATGACTAGATAAATAAATAAAGCAATAATCCCTACTCCTAGAGCTATGAAAAAAGTAAACAGACCGTTTTAGAAAATAAAAGCAGGGTCTCCTTAAAGAGTGTGTTCAGGGAAGGTGACTCTGAGGAAGGGTATTTGCACTCCATTTGACTGAATGAGAAGAAGGACACAAAGAGCAGGGCTGAAGAACTCATTTCCTTCTCTATACAACCTCCTCCTGTGCAGAACTCAAAGACAGCTTTATTTAAACGGAAGCAAGATCTGTCTCAAATTTGAAAGAGATTTGTGTATATTCCTGGAGAAGCCACCCTCTCTGTTTTTCCCTCCACACAAACTGCCCAGGCCAGGGCTATAAACAGAGCAGCAAGTGAGCAAGAACATCTTAAATAAAAGCTGTAAGATTCAGCACAGCACTGGGATCTAATTCCTTGGACAAGGAATAGGTCATATGCCTTCAAGGCTAGATGGTCATTCAACCCTAACTCTTGTGACCAGATGGAGTCCCATCAAGTGTCAGTTGGTGGCTTCCTCATTCTTTGAGACCTGAAAATAAGTTAATCTAACATGCCTCACATGTAAATAAGTAAGCAAAGTGGTACTTGAAACACAGAAGGGGAAAAACAAATAATGGAATATGGTGAGAAAGTTTCCTCTGGTTAGAAATCTTATTTTGATGATATTGTCACCACTTGTGCTTGGAATGAAAAATTACTCAAAGACAAGAAAGAATAACAGAAGAAATTAAAACTTCAGGATTGAAGGCATTGGACAAATTGTAGGCTGACTTTCCAGATATGATGAGCAAATACTAATAAATCATTTTTTGATATGTACTAGGCACTAAACACTTAATATCTTATTTTTTAAATAAAGATTTATTTTTAATTTTATTTCTCCCCCCCCCACCAGTTGTCTGCTCTCTGTGTCCATTCACTATGTGTTCTTCTGTGTCCGCTTGGATTTTCGTCAGCGGCACCAGGAATCTGTGTCTCTTTTTGTTGCGTCATCTTGCTGCGTCAGCTATCTGTGTGTGTGGTGCCACTCCTGGGCAGGCTGTACTTTTTTCATGCTGCACTGCTCTCCTTACAAGGTGCACTCCTTGCACATGGGCTCCCCTACGCAGGGGACACACCTGAATGGAATGTTACTCCTTGCGCACGTCAGCACTGCACGTGGGCCAGCTCACCACATGGGTCAGGAGGCCCTGAGTTTGAACCCTGGACCTCCCATGTGGTAGGTGGACATTCTGTCAGTTGAACCAAATCCGCTTCCTGACTTTTAATATCTTATCTTATTTGGTCCTACTGACAATACTAGATGTTGTTTCTTATTCTTTCCATTCTGCAGACAAAGAAGGGGTAGTGTAGAGAGTTTTCACAACCAGTCCAAGATCCCACATTTGGTAAGTGACAGAGCTGGAATTTAAACCCAGAGGGCAGTTGGCTGCCTGACATTTAGCCACTGTGTTACTGTCCACTCCTAGAGGAGCACCTGGCTTCCACTAAGAGTAAGGAATGTTCTTTCCATTATTTCAGGGGTCCTTTACTTCAAAGGACCAGATAATAAATATTTTCAGCTTTGTGCCCCATGCAGCCCCTGTTGTAAGTACTTAATTCCATCATTACTTGTAGCTGCTGACAATATGTAAATAAATGAATGAGGGTAGCTCTTGTTCCAGTAAAACTTTAGCTATGGACACTGAAACTTTTATTTCATAAAATTTGTATGTATCACAAAATATTATTCTTTCTGTTTCATTTTTTTTAACCACTTAAAAATATAAACACCATTCATAGCTCATGGGTCATACAAAAACAGACAGTGGCCAGACTTGCCCATGGGCCACAGTTGAACCATTCCTGCACCAGCCTATTATAAGCTCCTTGAGCCAATAAAGTGCTTCACAAATAGTAGTTACTGATTAAGTATCGGGAGAAAGAGAGAAAGGAAAAAATATGCAAGTTGCACTAACTTTTAGCTTTGACTTTTGATAAATTTTGTTATAACTTACCAAGAAAATAACTTGCAACATGTATAAAACTCTACTTATGTGCCCCATTTCACTTAAACAATCCACTTTGAGGAAGGTATCTGAAGCAAATGATCAACCAAGTATACAAAGATAGGCAGGGCTCATGAACCATTTTTTTATAAGAAAAAATTCACAACCCTAAATGTCAGTAATAGTAGATTGGTAAAATAATATCACAATAGCAAACTATGCATCTATCAAAGATTATTATATATAAATTTCTAACTTATTGAAAGAAATTTCTACTTATTGAAAGAACATCTTTCTTGTTCCTCTGAACCCACTTTTTTAAAATTAGAGAATTTGTAGGTTTATAGAAAAATCATGCAGAAAATAGAGTTCCCATATGCGCCCCTCCTGTGTGTTAGTATGGTACCTTTATTATAAGTGAGGAGAGAATATTATTATAATTAAACTAATAACTATAGTCCATAATTTACATTAGGGCTCACTGTGTTGTACAGTCTTATGACTGTTTTTTAAAAAAATTATTCTAGTACCATCTCTATATATAAGACCTACAGTTTTTCCTTTTAACCACATTCAGATATATAATTCAGTGGTGTAAATTACATTCTCAAGTTATGCTATCATCATCACCATCCATTACCAAAACTTTTCTATCACCCGAAACAGATTACCGCAGCCCCTAGCAACCTCTATTCTAGTTTCCAACTTTAGCAGTTTGCTTATTCTAATTATTTCGTATCAGTGAGGTCATACAATTATTTGTCCTTTTGTGTCTGGCTTATTTCTGAACCCCCTTTTGTAATATATACAGTTATATATTTATATACACAAAGAACACTGAAAGGCTATATACCAAAATATTTACATTGGTTCCTCCTGGATGGAAGGATTATGGATTTTTTAATCTATTTTTCTGTATTTGCTAAACTTTATATTATTAGATGTTGATTTTTTCAGCACAAAACATAGGTTATAAAAATAGAATAAACAAAGATAATTTGGGAGGATCTCAGCTTTCTGCCATGTGTAAAATATTTCGTCTAAAAATATCCTAGAAATGCAACTCCCTTCAGATTCTTAGCATGTCGTCTCCGGATGCTTTCTCCCATCTTTTCCTGAGCTACATATTGAGTCAGTGATTTCTTCTTGTTAGATGGCTAAATTCATAAATCCCCCCCTCCCCCTGCTTTGGTAACCTACCATCTGTCTTCCTTCTAACCTGTTGGGAACTAACAAAAACATTAGTTCTCTCAGAAGCACAGCACTTGGGAACAACAATGGGGGAGCCGAGGAATTTTTATTGCTTTTCTCCTGTTTTCCTTTTTCGGGGTCCTCCTTTTTCTCTCTAACTTCATGCCACCAGTCCCATGCATGCGTGTGCTCTCACACTCTGTCAGCCCCCCAGAGTCACATTCTCAATGTGACAGGGACGGCAGCCATCCCTGTTGTGATTTATCTTCACAAGTTGCCAAATCACTCTTGCTAGCATGTCTAGGCTTAGTGAATAATGAGAAAGACCTACCATCCATCTAAGGGCAAAATAACGCAAGCAGTTACATTTAAATTTAGCTATTTTTCCCTCTCAGCTTTTTTCTTATTTTCTGATCGAAAAGGACCCATTTAAAGGCCTTTGTGGTAAATACCCAAATAATTGTGTCACATAGATGGAGGGTCATTTTTCACTGGAGTCAATGATTGCTGTGGATCAGCTGTCAGCCTTAAGTTGCAAACTCTGCTCAAAACTCTGGCCTCCTAATAGCAATTTCTCTGGATCTTCAGGGGACACTCATTTCCATGTCTGCCTATTAACTACTAAGGTTATTGCCCCATGAATGCAGCCTGCAAATTGCAAGAAGACAACCACCATGTAAAGCAACATGTAGGATCTGCATACATCTCCCTGATAAACAATGAAATACGATGAAGCACACAAAGATAATCTCCATCTGATGAGAGAGGTAGTGAGGGAAGATGAGGGAAGATTGGGGAATAGAGCCCTGAGTTTGAATCCTTTCTCAGCCACTTACACCTAGGTTTTTTACTTTGGTAAAATGATGTATTTTCTGAGTCTGCGCCTTCATCTTTAAAATGGGATTATTCACACCTACTTTGCAGGATTGCTATAAAGCTGTGTCAGATTGCATTTTTCAATGATGGCATCAAAATTGTCCCATGTTCTGATAGAACGTTGCCAATCAAGAGAAAGAGTCTAATTCCCCTTCCTTTGAATCTGAGCAGATTGTGACTTGTTTGTAAACAACAGAATGTGGTGGAAGTGATTTGGTGTACCTTCTGGACATAGGTCATAAAATGTGATGCAGCCTTTGCTTTGTTAGATGGGACATTCTCAGTCGCAGTCTTGAGCTACTATGTAAAAAGTCCGACTACCCTGAAGTTTCCATGCTGAGAGGAAGCCTAAGTAACCCCGTGGAGAAGCCACATGTAGGTGTTACTATTGACAGCTCAAGTTGAAGTCCCAGTTAATAATCACCAATAATCCTATGAGTGAAGAAACCTAAGATAGTACCAGTTCCTGGATATCAAGTTACCCCCAGTATTCCAATCTTCCCAGCTGAATCCCCAGATATCATGGAATAGAGACCAGCCATTCTTTATGCCCCATCCAACTTCCTCGCCCACACAATCTGAGAACATATGAAAATGGTTGCTTTATGTCACTAAGTTTTGGGGTGGATGCAGCAATAGCAGTTGGAAAAGAAGGCCAGGAAAACGAAATTCTGCTAAGCACATGACATATAATAGGACCGATAAGTGGCAACTATAGTTACTTGCATTAGTTTCCTTTCTGAACCAGACATCAGGTATGATATGGAAGTAGGAAAATACCAGTACAGGGACTCTGCCCCCAAGGAATGGAAGGGAAGCTTTCATCCATTCATCCACCTATGTGAGTGATATTTTTTGGATCCCAATTGGATATTTAGATATTTATTGGATACCAATGTGCCAGGCATGCTGTTAGGTTCTGGGAAAATGCCCAGAACAAGATAAATATGGGCCCCACATGGACCCTGCCCACATGAAGAATCCAGTGGAGTAGGAAGATAACCGAGTAAATAAATTAGTAAGAAAATGGAAATGCTGTGAAAGAAACAAAGTAGGATTATGTGTTAGGGGGTTGGGAAGTTCCTCTGAGTAATGACATTTGAGCTGAGAATTCTTCCCCCTAGGGAAAGCTTAAGAACTCCTTATATGCTTGAGCTTTTCCTGGAAAGCTTTTAAAATTGCTGACTCCTGTTCCCATATTTGCAAATTTGGATTCTCTAAGTTTGATAGAGTGGTCTTTAGGCCACATTTTTTAAAGAACTTCACAAAACTAGAAGCCCTTTGAGACTAGGGGCTTTTCTGTTTTGTAATGGTTATAGTCTGAGATTTAGTGCAGGATTCGTCCTAACTTTATAGAATACTTTTCAAGAATCTTCAGAAAGTCTATAAAAAGAAGTATATGGATACTATATCATATATAAACTCTATGAGCTTATAACATATATTTGATATGTAAAATATTTAATTTATAGAACCACTTAAGTAATATTAACTCTGAATTTTCATAACATATTTTTCCTACCAATTATTAAATGATAATAAATGCATAAAATTTCATAAAAATTAAGACATTACAAATACAACTTAAGTTGCTTTTGGCATCTTCCCTCCATCATGACCCCTCTTCTGCTTTGGAAATCTCTGTATCAATCTGTTGCTTTTCCTTCCAAAGTTTTTTCAATGGATTTTCATGTATCTGTATGTACTTATAGAAAACATAAAATAGTTTGTGTTTTTATAACCTATTGATCTTTTAAAAAGGCCTTATATGGTGTGTTGTTTCTTCAACTTTCATTATTCACTCAAAAATATGACTTGAGGATTTTGTTTATCTAATTTATGTAGATCCATTTAATTCTTTTAAGACACTGCATCATATTTAACTCTTGCACAGTTCATTTAGACACCTCCTTGCTGATCACTTCCAGTTATTATTATTTCCCCCAAAAATGTAATGTACATCCTTGCACATGTCTCTTTTTGCCCACATGTAATGATTTTTCTGGGGCACAAGCAAAGGAACAAGAGGCTTGATCAAGTTCATGGGCATTTTTATTTTAAAGATTCATTACTATTCTATCCAGTGACATGTGAGAATATTCATTTCTCCATACTTTGCCATCAATTAAATATTATTAATTAAAATAGTAATGAATGAATGGATGAATGAATGAATGATTATAACTCTGGAAAATCTAAAGCTTAGAGCTTGACTCCAGTTATTAAATATCAATGGCCCTTGCCCTCAGCAGGCATGCCCCTTTTCTCTAATAACCTGGGGGGCAGGAGATGGTCTAATAGATTCTTTGCCTATATGGATAGAAGAATTTCAGAGAACCAGATGAATGTTTAAAAAAGTAAAAATGTTGGTTTGTAGGCTGCTGTCCTGACGTGCTAAGACCAGGGAGGCGGCTGGGAAAGAGGCATGACTTAGAAAAACATGACACAGAAACAGAATTGTGTCTAATAAAAAAAAAAATCTCTCAAAGTTTTCTGCAAGGCCCTGTCAGCAACTCTTCAAGCAGCATGGCTTATTTTAAATTTTATTTAAATCAACAAATTGTACACACTCGAATACAGAAACAGAATACAGGGAAAACACAAGCTGCCCTAACAGAGTAACATCTAATAAACATTATGCTACTCGGAGATATTTGCTGTTTAATCACCCCATGAAAGGACTCATTCAGCCAAAAGATGTCAGATAGCATCTTGCTAAAGGCAATGGTGCCAGCTTTCCTGGCTTCGCAGTTCATGCAGCTAATTTCCCCACCCCCCATTCCCATTTGCTTTTTAAAAAATTTATTTTAGAGTATCAAATTCTGAGATGCTCTGTCTCTTGGAACTTTCAAATGATGAACAATGTGGGCTTTGAGTAATGATAATAACAACCACTATCTATTGAATAGTTTCATTGTCAGGACTGGCTATGTACTTTGTGGGACCCAGTGCAAAATGAAAATGTGGAGCCCCTGGTTCAAAGGTATTAAGGATTTCAAGATGGTGACAGCAGAGCATTACACCAAGAGCAGGCCCATCAGTGCTTGGAGCCTTTCTCAGTGTGGGACCCCATGTGACTATACAGATTGCAGGTCTGTGAAGCTGGTCCTAATTGTGAACTTCACATTCGTGGCTAGCTGGGGAAGATGTCATTTTCTTAGTGTTAAAGTTACCCGTCCTTCCCTACTCCAGGTCAAGGGACCTAACAACTGTTGGTGCCTGAACTGGTTTCTAAGGATGGAGTCAGCTAACCACTGACTTTTGTTTTGCTGGCTGGTGTTGCTAACTAGGATCTAACTTACTAGGAACAACAGATATATTTGAGGGGCAGTGCTGGGAACGATAAGGCAGAAGGGAAAACAAGGAGAACCAGAAGATAATGGTGCCGAGAGAGGAAATTCCAGGAAATAACAGCCCTGTTTGAAAGGCCTTTTGGACATGGTATTTTGCCATGCAATATACCATGCAAGTGTGCTCCCTTCTCTACCCTCAGAATCTTCAGTAAAATATACTTGAAGTTCCTAGAAACTGTAAGAGGAAGAGTCACTTCTTCCTGTTTCCCAGACTTCCAGCAGCACTGGTTAGCAGGGAACATGGGTGGTGAGGGAAGGGATGGAGGGAGGAGGGGTATGGCTTTGGTGCTGGGGCTGCAAGTGCACTGGTGAAGCTCGGGCCTTAACACGAAACAATAGCCAGAAGTCCGGGGATGGCTGTGGCCCCAAGAAGAGTTGTTTGAGAGACATTTCTCCATCTGCAAGGCTGCCACCTCTGGTTGAAGGCCAGTTACACTGCTTTCTGAAACTTACTGTTAATAAAGTCATATAGAAGATTGCAAAGCTGCCCACTTGTGTACTTGTCTAAGTGAGATGGTAGGGAGAAGCATCAGATGGAACCTCTTTTGTCCCAGGGATTCTTTGTAGACTGCACTAAAAGCTGTGAGAACAACTACACAATATGCTATTTGCTGTGGTCTGAAGCAGGTTACCTTTTATCTGAAAGATATGGCTGTGCTGGTGCTGAAGTAATCACCATACTCCATCATCTTCCAGTTGGTAGAGTTCAGATCGGTGGATGAACCCAGCTTTCTCCAACCCATCAAATCATTGGATTTTCTTTTTACCATTGTTTCACCAACATCCAAAAAACTTGGAGAACTCCAGATATTCTGTTCATTATTGACAATGGTGTACAGAAGTCTCCTACTGTTAATGTAGGACAATCTATTTCTCCCTTCAAATCTGTCAGTATTTGCTTGCTCCATACTATGCTGGAGAGATGGTAGGGAAGGAGCTGGGAAGGGTACCATGAGCTTGGTTTTTCAACCTGTTTATCCTTGATTAGCCCAGTTACTGCAACCCTTTTACTGGTTTCCAAGGTTTTTCAAGATATGGCTCTGCCAGGTTTTGTTAATTGTTCAAAAATTCTGTTGGGGGGTGGGAGATGGCACTTTGGCATGTCTTACACAGCCATCTGGATTGACCAGAAATGATAAACTATATTTCAACTCTGGAGTCTACTGGAACACTGTGTAGCATCCAAGGAAGACCTGGACTAAGAGTCTGGTAAACTGTGATAAATACTGGTATATATTCCACCCTCCATACAGTGGCTACTATCCCCCATTCCCTAACTGCAAGGCAAGCAGCAGTAGGGCTTGCAGCCTGGGCTCCTGGTGCAGCTTGCTGGTGCTAGGGTGGGCTATAAGGCCCTACTTCTCCAAAATCCAGGGATATATGTTATGATCTGATCACTGCTTTCTATCAGCTACTTCAGATTCCTGAGTGGCTTGCTCTGAGGGCAGCCATTGTTCTAATTCTTCCCCCCTTATACAAAAGCAACAGAGGAGTCTTAAAGAGACACTATATATTTTTCCTCCCTCTTTCAATGACTTTTTGGGAGCAAAAACAGTTTGGAAAAGTCTCAAATTGACAGCTCCAGACTTCAACAACAGCAACAAAATCTAGTAATCCCAAAGAAGTGAGAGAAATAGATTTCCAAAGTTATAACAAGATACCATTCAGAATGTCCAGTTCTCAACAAAAAATTACAAAATACACAAAGAAACAGGAAAATATGTCTTATTCACAGGAAAAGAAAAAAGATTTTGTCAGAAACTATCCATAAGGAAGTCCATACACTGGAACCACTAGTGAAAGAGTTTAAATCAACTGTCTTAAATATGTTCAGGGAACTAAAGGAACGCATATACATTGTCTGACCAAAATAGATAGAAATCGTAAAAAGGAACCAAACAAATATTGGAGCTGTAAAGTAACTGAAATGAAAATCTCAGTGGGAGGAAGCAGCAGCAGATGTGAACAGGCAGAAGAAAGGATCAGTGAACTTGGAATTAGGAAAATTATTCAGTGTAAGAATCAGAAAAAAAAGCATAATGAAAAAAAAAGAACAGGCCTGAAGAACCTGTGGGACACCATCAAGCATACCAACATATTGATCATTGGAGTCCAGGAAGGGCAAAAGAGAAAGGGTCAGAAAAAGTATTTGAAAAAATCATGGCTAAGAGCTTCCTAAATATGATGAAAGACATGTGTACACACATTCAGAAGCTCAATGAACTACAAGCAAGATAGATTCCAAGATATCTAAACCAAAAGTCATTATAGTGAAATTGTCAAAATCCACCAAAGACAAAGAGAGGATTTTCAAAGTAGCAAGAGAGAACTGACTTGTCACTTACAGAGGATCCCCAATAAGATTCACAGAGGATTTCTCATCAGAAACCAGGGAGGCCAGTAGACAGTGGATAACATAGTTAAAGTCCTTAAAAAGACTTGTTAACCAAGAATTCTATATCCAGGAAAATTCTCTGTCAAAAATAAAGGGAAAATTAAGACATTCACAGATAAATAAAAGCTGAAAGATTTCATTCCTAGAAGATTTGCCATAACAAGAAATGCCAAAGGGAGTCTTTCAGGCTGAAATAAAAGAGCATTAGACAGTAACTCAAAGCTGTAAGAATAAATAAAGAATATGAGTAATATAAAATTCTGTATTATTGTACTTTTGGTTTGTAACTTCATCCTGTACCCATTAGGGAAATGCAAATCAAAACCACAATGGAATATCATTTCACACCCACTAGAATGATTACTATTTAAAGAACAGAAAATAATAAGTTTTGGAGAAGATGTAGAGAAATAGGAACAATTATTCGTTGCAGGTGGCAATGTAAAATGGTGCAGCCAGTATGGTAGACAGTTTGGCAATTCCTTACAAAGCTAAGTATAGAATTACTATATGAGTTGACAATCCCACTACTAGGTATATACCCAAAAGAATGGAAAGTAGGGGCTCAAATAAACATTTTGCACATAGATGTGATGTTCATAGTGGCACTATTCATAATTGCCGAAAGGTGCAACCTATGTGTCCATCAACTGAGGAATGGATAAACAAAATACGGTATATATGTACAATTGATTTCAGTCATTAAAAGGACTGCTACAACATGGATGAAACTTGAAGACTTTATTTTCAGTGAAATAAGTCAGACACAAAAGAGCAAATATTGTGTGATTTTACTGATATGAAATAATTCAGTAAGCAAATTTGTGGATTCAGAAACTAGAATACAGTTTATCAGGGGCTGGAGGTGGTGGGGCAGGAAATGGTGAATTAATGCTTAAATGGCATTTTTAAAAAAGAATTATCCCCCCCCCCCCTTGTCTGCTCTCTGTATCCATTTGCTGTGCATTCTTCTGTGTCTGCCTGTCTTCTCTTTAGGTGGTACTGGGAACCATTTCTAGGACCTTCCAGAGTGGGAGAGAGGTGCTCAATCTCTTGTGCCACCTCAGCTCCTTGATCTGCATCTCTTATTGTCTCTTCTCTGTGTCTCTTTTTGTTGCATCATCTTGCTGTACTAGCTTTCCAATCAGGCCAGCTTGCCAGGTGGGCCACCACTCCTGTGTGGGCCAGCACACCCGCATGGGCCAACACTCTACTTGAGCCAGCTCACTACACAGGCCAGCACTCTGCACAGGCCAGCTTGCCTTCACAAGGAGGCCCTGGGGACTGAATCCTGGACCTCCCATATGGTAGACAGGAGCCCAATCACTTGAGCCACATCCTCTTCTCTTAAATGGTATTTTTAAATTAAATTGTATTATTTCCATTTAGGGTGTTGGGAAAGTTTTGGTAATGGATGGTGGTAATGTAGCACTACATTGTTAATATAATTAATAGCACTAAATAATATATTTTAATGTGGTTAAAAGGGGAAATTTTAGATTGTATATGTTACCAGAATAAAAATTTTTAAAAAATTCATAGAGTCTACAACATAAACAGTGAACCCTAATGTAAACTATGGACTACAGTTAATAGGACAATTATAATAATATTCTTTTTTTTCAGTGTCTACATCCATTCCTTTTTTTTGTCTTTATTTATTTTTTTAATGTTACATTCAAAAAATATGAGGTCCCCATATATCCCCCACACCCCTCACCCCACTCCTCTGCCCATAACAACAACCTCCTCCATCCTCATGAGATATTCATTGCATTTGGTGAATACATCTCTGAGCACCGCTGCACCTCATGGTCAATGGTCCACACCATAGCCCACACTCTCCCACAGTCCACCCAGTGGGCCATGGGAGGACATACAATGTCCGGTAACTATCCCTGCAGCACCACCTAGGACAACTCCAACCCCCGAAAATGCCCCCACATCACATCTCTTCCTCCCACTCTCTATCCCCAGCAGCCACCATGGACACTTTCTCCACACCAATGCCACATTTTCTTCGATTACTAATCACAATAATTCATGAATAGAATATCAGTAAGTCCACTCTAATCCATACTCTATTCCTCCATCCTGTGGACCCTAGAATGGCTGTGTTCACTCCACATCTATATCAAGAAGGGCCTTAGATTCCACGTGGATGCTGGATGCAATTCTCCTGCTTTCAGCTGTAGGCACTCTTGGCTCCCTGGTGTGGTGGTTGACCTTCTTCACCTCCATGTTAGCTGAGTGGGGTAAGTCTAATAAACCAGAGCGTAGGAGCTGCAAGTCTGTTGAGGCCCAGGACCTGGCTATCACATGGTCAGTCCAGAGATTCATATTCTTTCATCAACTCTCACAAATGTACCACACTAATTGTAAGGTATTAATAATTGGGGGGTATATGGGAATTCTGTATTTTCTGCATGATTTTTCTGTAAATCTACAACTTCTTTAATAAAATATATACACACACACATATATATATACACTCTTGAGTTGCTAAAGAAATGAAGAGGAATGTGATAAAATGCTGAGTATTGCCTCAAAATTGTGAAAAAAGAAATCTGAGGTTACCCATTGGATGCCCATTGTATTTGGGTTGCACATAAGATATCTTATTTAATTTTTTCATCAAAACAATGATAACTTCATCACAAACTTTCGTGTGCTCACTTTCTTTTAAGTGGTTGGCTTTTAAAAAATGGCAACTTATAGAAATTCTTTATGTATTAAGGAAACTCTTCCTTTGTTACATGAGATACAAATGTTTTCCCATTTGTCTTTTAGTTTTGATGTTTTAATATTCCCCACCCAAATTCTCTTTTTATATACTTATATAGGGAAATTTTATTAATCATTTCTACATGCTTCTGGGTTTTGTGTCATTCATTTAGAATACCCTTTCCATTATGTGACAATGAAAAAGTTCTTCCATATTATATTCTGGTATAGATATATACCATTTAAATATATGTATATATAAATGTTTGAATATCTGGCATAAGCTTTAGTGTAAAGTGTGAGGTAAGCGTTCATTTTCTTTTCAGATAGCTATTCAGATGTCCTAATATTATATATGAATAATCAATCTTTTTCAAACTGATTTTATGTATGATTTTTATCAGATGATACATTGCCATATAGATGATATTTCTCAACTCTATTCTGCTCCAGTGATCTGCTTATCCATGTACACAGTACCACCATCTTTTAATCCTTGAAGTTTAGAATACGTTGAAGAATTTTCCTGACTGTGCTTATTTATGTATTTTAATTGAACTTTAGCATTAGATCTTCTGGTTCAAAAAAAGTAATAGCATTTCTATTGAAGTTATGTTAAATATATATGGAAAATGAAAATCATACTGTGGTAACTGAACTGTGTACCCCAGTTTGGACATGTTTGTAGTCTTGATCTGTATTTTGGTAGGTTTGGACCCATTGTAAATAGGATCTCTTTGAAACATTACTTTATTTAAAGTGTGGCCCAACTGAATCAGGTTGGGCTTTAATCAGTATTACTAGAGCCCTTTAGAAGGAGAGTGAAAGTTAGAGAAAGAAGCCCCAAGGAGCAACTAGAAGCTAGAAATCAATGGGATCCAGAGGAGAAAAGAGAAGGCACCACAACGTGCATTGCCATGTGACAGAAAAGCCAAGGACCAAGGATCACCGGCAGCCAGTCCTGGAATGCCACAGTCTTCAGGGAGAAAGCTTTGCCTTGCTGATGCCTCAACTTTGGAATTCTCCCAGTCTCCAAATAAAGCCAATAAAGTCTGAATGTCTAAGCAAACCCATTACATAGTATTTGTTTTAGCAGCTAGGAAACTAAAATGCACACCATTATCCATTTTTTTCCAAGTATCTTTCAAGTCCCTAAGCAGCTATTTAAAGTCTTCTTAAAATTCTTTCACATTGTTTTTTAAGTATAATGCCAGAAGAGATCATCCATCAAGAAAGGATATTGACTTTTATCAAGTTCCTTTCAGCAGCTATGATGATATTGTCATTTTTTCTTTTGCTCCAATAATACAGGCTTTCTAATACTGAATTGTTCTTGAAGGTTTAGAAGTCTGGGCTTAAATTCTGATTCTCACACTTGACCTCTGTTTCCTTGTGTAAAAATTCATCCTACTGAGATAATTTTCTGTAAAATGGGAATAAGGGAATAGCTGCCATTTTTGCCTGCTTGAAGTCGTTCACCTTCTTCATAAAAAAACATCCTTATCTTCCTCCCTATTTGCCCCAGGTCCAGGGTTGGACATAACCCAGGCCTGCCAAGCAGATGGTCAAACTTCCCCCACCAGCCACAGTGATTTGTTTAGGGGTGACACAACTGGGCCTCTGAGAAGTAGCTCTGAACTTTCTCTGGCCCTTTCTGCCTTCGCTAAGCTCATAGGATATAAATGTGGAGCCACTGGTGGCCACTTTGTCAGCACTTGGGAAAAACTTGCCTGAGAATAAATATACAGAGGTAATAAAAGCTGAGAACAAGAAAGAGTGAGAGAGCAAGAGACTTTATGAAATGATTTGATCACTTGAATCCAGGCACATCTTACTCACCATCTGAGCATTTAGTCAAGCAAGAATGATAATGAAAAGCAACAAATATAACACCAAAAATCATAGGGGCTTCAATAACTAAAATTTAGGGAGTACTTCTTACAGATCAGATGTTGTTCTGGTTACTTCTTGTACATTAACTCATATCACCCTCATTATGATCCAATGAGGTGGATCCTATATTATGATCCCATTTTCAGATGAGAAAACTGATGCCCAAAAATCTTAATACTTGCCCCATGTCACAATCTGGTACGTGGTAGAGCTGTGATTTGAACTCAGGTTGCTTTGCTCTAGTGCCTAAGTACTTAGGCCAATAAAAGAACTTTCTGTCCAAAGCCTCTTTGAGAAGGACTTCTGTCTTCAGCAATGCTGTTATTTTAATTCCATGATCAACATCTTTACCTTAAAGGTTGTCGGGAGCAATAACGAGTTTCAATGTGTAAATTTATTTAGTGCAGTGTCTGGCATAAAGCAAGTGTTCAAATTTGAGACGCTGCTGCTGCAATTGAATCACTGAATCGCAGAGAGGCAGAGTGGAGTAAAGACTGTAGCCCTTTGGGAACTCTTTATAGGAGTCTTGCCTGGATTCAGAGAAGTGGACTTCAGCTGGGATTGCAAACTCACATGCTTGGAGAGGCCAGAAATTTGGCTTAAATCAGGATTTCTCAACCTCACGACAGTTGACATTTTGGAATGGATACTTCCGTCATGGGGTGGGGGGGGGTGGGGTGGCTGTCTCATGCATTGTAGGGCGTTTAGCAGCCTCCCTGGCTTCTATCCATGACACGCCAGTGGCAGTCCCTCTCCATACTTGGGACAAACCCACAAATGTCTCAGATACCACCCAACGTCGCAGGGGTAGGGGGAGCGAGTGAAATCGCCCCCAGCTGAGAACCACTGTGGGAATGACTGAGCCCAGGCTGTTTCAAATTGAAGACCCCAATGCCCTGATTAGACAGGGCAGCCCCTACTCAGCTCCAGGAGAAGCTAAGGAGGACTATGTACTTGTTGCTGCCAGATGGTTCAAATTTTCAAGAGAAGCCCCTGGTCTACCTTTATATTTTACCAAATTTTTTAACATTGGCCCTGGTATTTTATAACTCGGTAAAAACCAAATGAAAGAAACCCCAGGCCATATTTACTGCCTGCCAACGCGCAAACTCTGGTCTAGAAGAGTTGCAGAGACGCTGCCCCAGGGGTCGGAGAGGCTGAGCAGAGCTTTCCTTTCTCAAGTACATTTCCCCCAGGGAATTGCTGCCTTTTAAAACAGCTGGGCTGATCAAACTGCCATTTAAGTCTCCTAATTGATTAGGTTCATGTTGCCCCCTTGAACAGACACTCTTATTTCTAACTTGTCACTTGGTAACAGGAATTCTAGAGTGAGTAAAATGAAAAGGATTATTGAGAAGATGCTCTCTCCTTGGAGATTTCAAATGGAGCCCTCTATTCTTTGTTCACTCATCTCAGTCACTGGTTACTATGGATATTTTCATTGGTTATAAGTATTACAACCCCCTTCAAGCTGGCTCACCAATGTGGTGAATTTATTATAAAGAAACAAGGGGAGTCTCTGGGAACACATGGACAAGTATAATCAGACCTCAGAAGGGAGCAGAAAAGTTACCTTGTATCAATGAGTATTCCCTTATCTTCTCAGACACCCTGCTAGTCTCAGCTCTGTAGCTTTCATTCATTTTTCTCCCTCTAGAATGGCTCCCTGTTTTCATAAGCAGATGGCTTCCACAATCTTGGGTTACATGTTGTTCATGCCTCAATTTGAAGTCTTTAGGAGACAATTTGATTGGGCCAGCTGGAGACAGGCATAGACTCTATGTCCAACCAGCTGCAGCAGCATCACAAAGCCCAGACTACTTACTCTATGGGAGCAGGGACTTCCTTTTGCTCATGTTGAATCCTCAGACCCTAGAAGAGTACCTGGCACGTAGTGGGTACTTTTGGTCTCATCTCTATTTACACACTCTTCTTGTGTGCTATATTCGGCTGTCACTAAAATTTTATCCCCAGGCTGAAACTCTCTTGAACTCCACTTGATGTGTCTTCACCTAGATGTCTGATAGACATCTAAACTTGATATCTCTAAAACCAAACTCAAAGACTTACTGAGATGGGTCTTTCCCATCTCAACAAGTGGTACCTTCATTCTTGCAGTCTTCCTCAGAATTCTTCCTGTCACACTCAATTTCTAAATCATCAGCAAGCGCCACCTGCCAAGGAACCTGAGGAATTCTCTCCATATCACAACTGTAATCCTGGTTGGAGTCATGATCGTCTTTCAACTGGATTTCAGCAACAACCTCCCAACCAGTCTCCGTGCTTCTACCTATGCTCCCCTGCATCTGGAGAAATGCTATTAAGACATTAGTCAGATCATGTCACACTTCTTTTCAAAACCCTCTAATGGCTTCCATCATCATTCAGAATAGAAGCCTAAATACTATAAGGCCCAGGAGGTTCTATATTATCTGGTTCTCCTTTCCCTTTTTAGCTCAGCACATAACAAATCTCTCACTTTCCTTGAGCCACATGGGCCTTCTTGCTATTCCTCTCATGAACAGACTCTACCTCAGGGCCTTTGCATCTCTTTATTCCAATGTTTAAAATATTCTTTCTTCCAAATATTGTTATACTTTTCTCCCCCACACCTTTCATGTTACTCCTTAATTGTCCTCTTCTCAGTGACACCTTCCCTCATTCTGTATTTCAAACAGCATGTCCATTGCCCTTGGCACTTTTTTGTTTTGTTTTGTTTTTTGTTTTTGTCTTTATTTATATTTTTAATGTTACATTAAAAAAACATGAGGTCCCCATATATCCCAAACCCCCTCACCCTACTCCTCCGCCCATAACAACAACCTCCTCCATCATCATGAGACATTCATTGCACTTGGTGAATACATCTCTGAGCACTGCTGCACTTCATGGTCAATGGTCCATATCATAGCCCACACTCTCCCACAGTCCACCCAGTGGGCCATGGGAGGACATACAATGTCTGGTAATTGTCCCTGCAGCACCACCCAGGACAACTCCAACCCCTGAAAATGCCCCCACATCACATCTCTTCCTCCCACTCTCTATCCCCAGCAGCCACCATGGACAGTTTCTCCACACCAATGCCACATTTTCTTTTATTTCTAATCACAATAGTTCATGTATAGAATATCAGTAAATCCACTCTAATCCATACTCTATTCCTCCATCCTGTAGACCCTAGAATGGTTGTGTCCACTCCACATCTATGTCAAGAGGGGGCTTAGATTACACATGGATGCTGGATGCAATTCTCCTGTTTTCAGTTGTAGACACTCTTGGCTCCCTGGTGTGGTGGTTGACCTTCTTCACCTCCATGTTAGCTGAATGGGGTAAGTCCAATAAACCAGAGTGTAGGAGCTGCAAGTCTGTTGAGGCTTAGGGACTGGCTATCACATGGTCAGTCCAGAGATTCAGGTCCCCTGGGTATACACTAAACCCCAGCACCAACTACAGATCCATTAAAAGTAACAGGAGAGGCTTGTGGACAAAGATCACATCTGAGTCCAGCTCCATCACACAGAAACACAAACTCCAAAGAAGGGCCAACTGTCATGGCACTGAAGTCCATCCGCTATGACCATAGAACCTGTGGGTCTCTGTAGCCCTCAGAAGAACCAATACCTGGGATTGTATCTACTTTATCTGTCTTTGGGACTCTGCTGAGGTGTGCATAAGGGCAACCCCTCTGATAATCTCCCGGCTCTTTTTGGAGACTCATAGCCATATAAACTCATTTATCCTTTCCATTTCCCCCTTTTATTTAGGTCAAAAAGCATTTTTAACTCCTGGTATTATATGTAGACTAAGATATTCTGCTGGTCTGAGTAAACTCTTTTATTCAAGGTCATTTTCTAGTTACATCATCAGCTGGTACTTGGTAGTAATCCCTCAGCACCAGGGAGGCTCATCCCTGGGAGTCATGTCCCACGCTGGGAGGAAGGCAACGCATTTACATGCTGAGTTTGGCTTTGAGACTGGCCACATTTGAGCAACATGGAGGCTCTCAGGAGGTAACTCTTAGGTACTCTGCAGCTCTAGGCCTTGTTCTTATTTCAGGTGCACAGGCTTACAAGCATAGTCATTAGTATCAAGGGCTCATTGTTGGACCTTCCTTCTTTTTCGGTCTTTGCTGTTGCACTTGGGGGGTTGTTGCAGTTCCTTTAGACTGTGATAGAGCTCCCCTGGCTAGGAACTCAGCAATCCCTCAGTTGTTGTTTTTAATTGTAACAACTATGAAAATATCCTAACATTTTTATGTACCCTGGATATATGCCCTGGAGAACTCCCTGCCAACCATGTGTGCCCTGTCAGTAATATCCCACACCAGTATTCCTCCCCTGCCATTGTTGAACCTCTCTGTGATCCAAAACTTCTTCAAAAAATGAAGCCCAATATATTGCCAGGTTCCATTAATAGTAAAATGGAATATAGTGATGAGTTTAAAGGTTAGATATAGAATACATATTAATTTAGAAAAATTAAGGTAAAAATAAATAGTGGTATCAAAAAATTAAAAAACACAAAAACTTGGTTTTTGATGTTTTGCCTTCCATCACTGCAATAAATGTTGCCCTGTATGCAAATTGGCAAGGCAACTCATTCCGTCTTTTCCTCAGTGTCTACATCCTTTCTTTTTCTTTTCCTAATTATTAAGCTTATCTTCACAAAAGTTTTAGATCACAGTAATTCATATATACAATATACAGTACTCCCACATATCCAACATAAAACCCTTTTCCCTTCCACAGCAATAATCTTTTTACATGTTCATACTATATTTACTGAAACTGATGTACAGATATTGAGACAATAGCTTTCAAACAAGGTAACATTTGGGTTTACTATTGTGGTTTATATTTTAGACTATACAATTTTCTAAATTTTTAGTTATCTTATGTTTTACATTATGATTTACATTTTAGCCTATCAGCCCCTATATATTTTTGGTGTAATTTAACATGTCTTATATCCATCCTTGCATAATCTTGTGGAACACTTCATTGCCCACATAGTTACATTGATTCCATCTATTCAATACCTCTTTCCCCCTTCCCTCAGGGCCCACAGTGACAGTCAATCTTCATTGCTTGAAGGGCCATGTTCAGAGATACTTGCAACAGTGTTGAGGGCTTGACATTCTCAACTGTCCTAATGCATTGGGAGCCACCATTTCTCTCGAGAGATACAATTCCCTCTATTTGAGAACATCAGTCCTCCCTGGGATGTGAGTATACCTTCACTCTCGTTATATGGGTCTCTATCCAATGATATAACCCACTATGGCAAAATGAGCACTCACACACTCCCTAGAAGCCTGTCCTACATCAGATTATCCCCTTTAAGCATCTTAAACAGGTAACCTTCCTTATTACATTTTTGAAAAAATTTTCTCAGCATTATACTCTCAACCAAATACCTGACAATCTCCTATGTTCATATGTTCCCCCACCCTCCCCCCAATTTCTTGGGCAATATTACTCATCCTCCCATCCCTAGCTCCCTCAAGCCCGCAAAACCCCACCCAAAGGTAACTCTATGCCCCCATTTTATCCCTTTCTTGTACAAATACTTACCTCCAGCTTATCATAGATTTCACCCATATAGGTGTCAGCTTGCATCCTTCCTCTACCCCCCAATTTCCTTTAAGCCTATCATCCAATCTCTAGCTCTCTGAGGCAGCTTTGGTTTACTTATTTCTTATCATTGAGGTCATGTAGTATTTGTCCTTCAATGCCTGGGTTGCTTCACTCAGCATAAGGTTTTCAAGATTTATCCATGTTATCACATGTGTTTGTAGTGTATTCGTTCTTAAAGCTGAGTAGTATTCCATTGTATGTATATACCATATTTTATTTACCCATTCATCTGTTGATAGGCATTTGGGTTGATTCCAGTTTTTGGCAATAGTGAACAATGCTGCTATGAACATTGGTGTCATATATCAGTTTGTGTCCTTGTTTTCAGTTCTACTGGGTATATACCCAGCAGTGGAAGTGCTGGGTCATATGGCAAATCTATAGCTAGTTTTTTGAGAAACCGCCAAATTGTCCTTCAGAATGGCTGGATCCTTCTGCATTCCCACCAGCAATGGATAAGTGTTCCCATTCCTCCACATCCTCTCCAGCATCTGTTTTTTTATAGCTGCCAATCTTATGGGAGTAAGATGGTATCTCATTGTAGTTTTGATTTGCATTTCCCTAATAGCTAGAGATTTGGAGCATTTTTTCATGTGCTTTTTGGCCATTTGTATTTCTTCCTTGGAGAAGTGTGTATTTAAATCTTTTTCCTATTTTTTAAATGGTTGTTTGTCTTTTTGTTTTTGAGATATAGGAGTTCTTTCTATATGCAGGTTACAAGTCTCCTATCAGATATATGGTTACCAAATATTTTCTCCCATTGTGTAGGCTCTCTTCTCACTTTTTTGCAGACAGCATTACTTTTGAGGAAGTCCCATTTATCTATTTGTTCTTTTACTTCTCATGCTTTTGGTGTGAAGTTCATGAAGCCATTTCCTATTACAAGGTCCTGTAGATGCTTCCCTACACTGCTTTCCAACGTCTTTATGGTATTGGCTCTTATATTTAGGTCTTTGATCCATCTTGAGTTGATTTTTGTATAAGGTGTGAGATAATAATTCTCTTTCATTCTTTTACATATGGATATCCAGTTCTCCAGGCACCATTTGTTGAATAGGACATTCTCTCCCAGTTGAGAAGGTTTGGTGGCTTTAGTGAATATTATATGACTATATATATGAGGATCTATATCAGAAATCTCAATTCAGTTCCCTTGATCTGTGTGTCTCTCCTTGTGCCAATACCATGCTGTTTTGACTACTGTAGCTTTGTAGTATGCTTTGAAGTCAGGTAGTGTGATTCCTCCAATTTTGCTTTTCTTTTTCAATATGTCTTTGGCTATTCAGGGCCTCTTTCCTTTCCAAATAAATTTCATTGCTAGTTTTTCTAGTTCATTAAAGAAAGCTGTGTTGATTTTTATTGGGATTGCATTAAATGTGTAGATCAGTTTTGGTAGGATAGACATCTTAATAATATTTAGTCTTCTTATCCATGAACAGGGAATATTCTTCCATTTATTTAGGTCTTCTTTGATTTCCTTGAGCAGTGTTGTGTAGTTCTCTGTATATAAGTTTTTTACATCTTATTTAAATTTATTCCTAGGTATTTGATTTTTTAATTTACTATTGTAAATGGTATTTGTTTCTTGATTTCCTCCTGAGCTTGCTCATTATTGGTGTACAGAAATGCTACTGATTTTTGCACATTGATCTTATAACCTGCAACTTTACTAAACTCATTTATGAGTTCTAGAAGCTTTGTTGTAGACCTCTCAGGGTTTTCTATGTGTAGGATCATGTCATCTGCAAATTATGAAAGACTTCTTCCTTTCCAATTTGAATGCCTTTTATATCTGGTTCTTGCTTCAGTGCTCAAGCAAGTACTTCTAAGACAATGTTAAATAGAAGACATGATAGTGGGCATCCTTGTCTTGTTCTTGATCTTAGAGGGAAAGATTTTAGGATTTCACCATTGTAAATGATGTTGACTGTGGGTTTTTCATATATACTCTTTATCATGTTCAGAAAATTTCCTTGTATTCCAATCTTTTGCAGTGTTTTTATCAAGAAAGGGTGCTGTATTTTGTCAAATGCTTTTTCTGCATCTATAGATGTAATCATGTGATTTTTTTCCTTCAGTCTGTTTATATGGTGTATTACATTGATTGATTTTCTTATATTGAACCAGTCTTGCATATCTGGAATGAATCCCACTTGGTCATGGTGTATAATTCATTTACAGTGTTGTTGAATACGGTTAGCAAGTATTTTGTTGAGGATTTGTGTGTCTAGGTTCATTAGAGAAATTGATCTGTAATTTTCCTTTCTTGTGGTGTCTTTGTTTGGCTTTGGTGCTAGGGTAATGTTGGCATCATAAAATGAGTTAGGTAATGTTCCTTCTGTTCCAATTTTCTGGAACAGTTTCAGCAAGGTTGGTGTTAGTTCTTTCTGGAATGTTTTGTGGAATTTACCTGTGAAGCCGTCTGGCCCGGCGCTCTTCTTAATTGGGAGGTTTTTAATGACTGATTCTATCTCTTTACTTGTGATTGGTTTGTTGAGATCATCAATTTCTTCTTTCATCAATATAGGCTGTTTATGTGTTTCTAGGAATTTGTTCATTTCCTCTGAATTGTCATTTTTGTTGGAATATAGTTTTTCAAAGTATCTTCTTATGATAGTCTTTATTTCTATGGGGTCATTGGTGATATCTCCTTTCTCATTTCTTATTTTGTGTATTTGCATCTTCTCTCTTTTTTTCTTTATTAGTTGAGCTAAGAGTTTGTCAATTTTATTGATTTTCTCTAAGAACCAGCTCTTGGTTTTGTTTATTTTTTCAAGTGCTTTCTTATTTTCTATTTCATTTAGTTCTGCTCTTATCTTTGTTCTTTCTTTCTTTCTTCTTCCTGTGGGGCTACTTTGTTTGCTTTTTTTTACTAATTCCTCCAACTGTGCAGTTTGTTTTTCAATTTTTGCTCTTTATTCTTTTTTGATGTATGCTTTTATGGCTATAAATTTCCCTCTCAGTACTGTTTTTGCTGCATCCCATAAGTTTTGGTATGTTGTGTTATCATTTTCATTAGTTTCAAGGTAGTTATTAGTTTCTTTTGAGATTTCCTCCTTGACCCACTGTTTTTCTAATAGTGTGCTGTTTAATTTCCATATCTTGGTGTGAAATCTGGGCCTCTGGCCCTTGCAGATTTCCAGCTTCACTCCACTGTGGTCAGAGATATTATTTTGTATGATTTTTGATCTTTCTGAATTCATTGAGCCTTTCTTTGTGGCCTAGCATATGGTCTATCTTGGAGAATAATCTATGTGCACTTGAGAAAAATGTATATCCTGCTGTATTCAGGTTTAATGATCTGTATATGTCTATTAGGTCCAGCTCCTCTAATATACTGTTCAGAGTTTTTGTTTCTTTATTGATTCTCTTTTGAGATGTTCTGTCCAAAGTTAATAGTGGTGTATTAAAGTCCCCCACTGTAATTGTAGAGGCATCTATTCTTTCACTTAGTTTTTCCAGTGTTTGCCTCACGTATTTGGAGGCACCCTTGTTAGGAGCATAAATATTTATGATTATTTGTTCTTCTTGAAAGATTATCCCTTTCACTAATATGTCATATTCATCTTTATCTCTCACAATTTTTTCACATTTAAAGTCTATTTTATCTGATATTAACATAGCTACTCCTGCCTTTTTTTGGTTATTGTTTGCTTATAAGATTGTTTTCCAGCCATTCACTTTCAACCTCCTTGAATCCCTGGGTCTAAGATGTGTTTCTTGTAGACAGCATATAGATGGGTCATATTTCCTTATCCAGTCTTCCAGTCTGAATCTTTTGATAGGTGAGTTTAATCCATTGACATTCAGTGTTATTATTATTACTTTCAAGGAATTATTTATGTTAGCCATATTTTGTTTGGACTTGTGTTTGTCATATTTTGTTTGTTTTTTCCTTCTCTTTTTGTCCTTTTTGTTGCTCTTACACTTTCCTCCATCTCTGCCTCTCCTGTTTTTTTTCTTTCTTCCTGCAGAACTCACTTTAGTATTTCTTGAAGGGCAGGGTTCTTGTTGGCATACTCTTTTAGTTTCCCCTTATCTGTGAATATTTTGAACTCTCCATCATTTTTGAGCTGGGTAGAGTATTCTTGGTTGGAATTTTTTTCTTTTTATACTTTGACTATATCATACCACTGCCTTCTTGCTTCCATGGTTTCAGATGAGGAATTAGCACTTAATCTTATGGAGCTTCCTTTGTATGTGATGGTTCTCTTTTCTCTTGCTGCTTTTAGAATTTTCTCTTTGTCTTGAGCATTGGCTAATTTGACAAGTATATGTCTTGGGGTCAGTCTGTTGGGATTTATGGTGTTTGGGGTGTGTTGTTCTTCCTGGACATGTACATCCATCTCCCTCAGTAGATTTGTGAAGTTTTCAGCTATTATTCCCTCAAACACCCCTTCTGTCCCCTTTCCCTACTCTTCTCCTTCTGGGATGCTTATATGTGTATGTTTGTACATTTTTTTTTTTGCATTGTCATTCAGGTCCCTAAGTCCCAGCTGGATTTTTTCTATCTTTGTATTGATCAGTTCTACTATCTGTTTGATTTCAGATGTACTGTCTTCCATATCACTAATTATCTCCTCTGCCTCTTCTAATCTGCTGCTATTTGCTGAGAGTGTATTTTTGATTTCTTGAACTGTGGTGTTCATCACCATCATATCTGTTATCTTTTTGTGTATGTCTGCAATTTCCTCTCCAAGTGTTTTCTTCATATTGTTAATCTCTTCCTTTACTTCATTAAGTTGGTCTCTAATATATGTTTTGAGATCTTTAATTACTTGTCCGATATTCTGCTCCTCTTCCTGGCTTTTTGTTTGTTCATTGGATTCGGCCATGTTTTCCTGATTATTGGTTTGGTTTGTAGTTTTTTGTTGCTGTCTGGTCATCATTTTATCTTGACGGGTTTAAGCAGTTCCTTAGCTTCTTTGTCTAGTCTTGGGGATTAATTAGTTGTTGTTCATGCATAAGTGTTGTGTCTTCTCTTTGTCACTTTGTTCTTCTTACTCTATATTCTTGTTGCTGGCTAAGTTCACTTTGAAGGAAAATATTAGGGCCAGGGAAAGCAAAATGAGTTAGAAAAGAAAATGTATAAAGTAGTACTGTTAATAAATGTTAACAGAGCAACAATGTGAGATCTAGAAGAATGGATATTAGACTCATGTAAGTTGTGTAGAGTTATAGCAGTAAGTAGAGTACCTATAATGAGACAGTCAACTGAATATGGGGAGGAATATAGTATGAATTAAAAGGCTAGTGTTTTCATGAAAGAGGGAAAGAGAAAAGAAAGACAATAATATCAAGAGTGGATAAAAGGCAGAAAACAGAACAAAGGTATTAGAAATAAAAAGTCAGATAATTTGGGGGCCAAAAAAAGGGAGGTGGAATGTAAGAGAAACAGTAGACGATGGAGGATAGAAAGATGTAGGGGAAAGGGGATAGTGTAGGTGGCCAAAATCAATACACATAGAAAAGAGGAAATGGGGGATAAGGAAACACAGCAAATGTGAACTGCTTCCTGCAGCACCTATTATATAAAGAAAATAAAATAAAAAAAGAAGAAAAAGAGAGAAAAGGGGAAAAAAAGAGAAAAAGGGGGGCAAAGGAAAAGGGGGAAACAAGCAAGAAAAAAAAAAGAGAAAAAAACTAAATAAATGAAAAAGGACCTTGGAGGATAAAATGGAAGAAAAGACCAGGAGACAATGCAATATTAGCAACCACGACAGAAAAAAAAAAAAAAAAGAAAAGAAAAGAACCAACGTTTCAAGCTAGGGATCCCCTTTGCAGTTAAATAAAACACTTAGGGATCTGACCTTTCCCCTTTCTCCCTTCCTCACTTTTCTCTCTCCTAGGGCAGCAGGAAAGCTGCCTGAGAGGTTCCATAGGAGTTTCAAGTGGGTCCTTGTTGAACCAAATCAACACAGAAGACTATGACTCTTTATTTCCAGTGTGAGAGCACCTACACCTCGCCAGAAACCCCAAATATGCTATTGGGAGCTTGGATAGCACGTCCTACAGTGTCTCCCCCTTAGGTGTGCTAGGGGAGATCTAATTGCTTTTCTGGCTCCACCTTCTCCCAGACCAAGTTTCCTATCACAGGATGTTTAGGTAAATTGGGCTTCCTCAGCAGATTCGCCTCTCCTTTCTTCCCAAATTCTCCCCAGGTCAGCTGGTACACTCCTCCAAGCTCAAGGAGAAGAAAAAAACAACAACACAAAACACGGAGAGTTAGGGTAATCAAGGACCTCAGACAGACTTCAGGGCGTGGTGGATTCAGGAATGGGAAGTCTGTGATATTGCAGACTCAAGGTGTGTGAGTCTCTCGAGCGTGGGCTACGAGGGTTTAGGAGATACAGACCTGGGAACAACGCATCCAGTTAACACTGGGTTTGAGAACACTGCAGCACAACAAAGATTTCAGGGATCGTTGTGGCTGGGTCGCCAGCCCTAAGGGGAGGGGTTCCACCTACAACTTCTGACCTCCATGTCAGAAACCCAAAATTCCACCTCTTGCAAGAATCTCTTCTGTCACTGTCTCACCAAATCGACATCCAGACACCTCCTGCTCTGCAAGCCCCTGAAACAGCCCGGTCCAGCAGGACTCCAACACTACTCAGCCTCTTCTTTGCAGGAGAGATTATGAGGTGCACTTACTCAGACACCATCTTGCCCTGCCTCCGCCCTTGGCACTTTTAATTCCCTTTCCTTGTTTTTATTTTTTCTCACAGAGCATCTATTTCCATCTTTTGGTTATTGTAGATTTCTCTCACAAGAATATAAATTCCATTCCATGAGGTTAGAGTCACTGTCATTTTTTAAAACTTTATTATTTTGAATGGTTTTAGATTTACAAAAAAATGTGTGACCATAGTGCTAGTATTTTTCATATACCCCTCACGCAATTTCCCTTATTATTAACATCTTACATTAGTAGGTGCATTCATTATATTTGATGGATCAACATTGATTTATTATTTTAACTAAAGTCAATACTTCGTTCAGATTTCCTTAGTTTTTCCCTAATGTCCTTTTTCTGGTCCAGAATCCCATGCAGGGCACCACATTGTATTTAGTTGTCAGATCTCCTTAGTCTCCTCTTGGCTGTGATAGTTTCTCAGATTTCCTTGTTTTTGATGATCTTGACAGTTTTGAGGAGTAGTGTTCAAGTATTTTATAGACTGTCCCTCAGTTGGGTTTGTCTGATATTGTTTTCAGGATTAACATATGGATTTGGGGAGGAAGACTGCAGAGTCAAAGTGCCATTCTTGTCACCCTGTATAAAGGGTACTTATTAGCCACATGATTTATCCCTGTTGAGTTGACCTTGATCACTTGGCTGAGGTAGTGTTTTTCAGGGTTATCCACTATAAAGCTACTCTTCTTTCCCCCTCCTTTCCATACTCTATTCTTTGGAAGGAAATCATTATGTGTAGCTCCCACTTAAGAAATGGGGAGTAATGCTCCACTTACTTGAGGGCAAAATATCTACAAAAGCTATTTGGATTCCTTCTACACAGCTTTATTTCTTCTTCCCCCATTTATTTATTCATTCAATTATTTATACCAATATGGATCAAGGATAGTTTATACTTTAGGCTTAATCAAATACTATCTCATTTATTTTGCTGCTCAAACTGTTCCAAATTTGACTACTGGAAATTTATGCATGGCTTCTGTGTCCCTTTATGTACACCCATCACTGTGGGTTTTTTTGTTTGTTTGTTTAGCATTTCCTTACTTCCTGGCATTACAAGATGCTCCAGGCTCATCTTGTATATTCCTTGCCCATCTTAGGATCAGCCATTTCTCCAAGGAGTCCTGGTTCCTTTTTATTGGAGAATGGCACTAGAAACCAACATATGGGTCCTAGATGTACTCATTGCTACTGGGGTGCTGTAATTTCTAAGCCTTTTCATCTCGTAGAGCAAGGAAATATTTGCACGTATATTAACCTATACGTGCATACACATATATCTATAAATATTTATATGTGTAGCCATCAGGATCTTTATTAAGCTAAATATCAGTTTATACTGAAGTCTCCAACTCCAGTCATTAGTACAAGGATCATTCTAGCCTTCTTCCGTTGTTTGGCTGTGTCTTTTTTTTTTTTTTTTTTAACATTTCAGTTCCCAGAATAGTGCCCAGACATAGCAGATGTTAAAACAACTAACATTTGTTGAATGAATTTGTTGAGTAAATTTGGGAAGGAATGAATAATACTGTCTGCCTCCCCACCTAGCAAAGAAGACCTCAAAGTAGAGGATATAGAAAGGTACGCTAAGAAAGTGGTATAAGGGTCAGAAATAAAGTATGTGTTTCTCTATAATTATGGTATATTATCACCTTTTTTCAATTTCAGGTTTTATCATTATGACCATAGTCAGATGGTACTACTACTGAGAGTATTTGTTAACCAAAAAAAAAATCTTGGATCAATAAAGATAAAAGAAATCTTTGTTTAGGAAAGGCATCCCAGGCCAATTGCAACCTTGGTATAGAAACTGAGGAACCAAGCTCATCTTTTTCAAAACATGCTCTTCAGAATTCTACTCTCAACCATGATGGAGAACAAAGTCAATTTTCAGTGCTTATCTTTATACTAGCAAAAAACAACTGGAGAATGACATATAAAAATATAATTTATAATAGCATAAAAACCCATGAGATATGCAGGAGCAAGTTTAATACAATATGTGCAAGAACTGTACACTGGAAAGTATAAAATACAGTAGAGAGAAATTAAAGACAACCAAAATAAATGGAAAGATATACCATGATAATAATTAGAAGACTGAGTATTGTTAAAATATCCCCAAAACGAGCTATACGTTCAATGCATTCCCCTTCAAAATTCTACCAGGCTTTCGTAGAAATTGACAAGCTGATTTTTAAAAATTGTGTGGAAATACAAAGGACCTAGAACAGCCAAAACAATTTTGAAAATGAAGAACAAACCTGGAAGTCTGATACTACCTGCTTTTAAGATTTACTATAAATCTACAGAAATTAGAACAGCATAGTATTTACATAAGGATACACAAATAAATCAATGGAACAGATTAGTGAGTCCAGAAATAGACACACATGTGTTAATTCATTCTTTATAAAATAATCCAATGGAGAAAGGATAATTTTTTCAACAAATTGTGCTAGAAAAACTAGATATTTATATGGAAAAAAAGATGAACCTTGACCCTTATATCACACCATACACATCGTATTTTGCAGTGTCTCAGAGACTTACTTGCAAATTGAAGCGACAATTATATATTGCTGCACTACCATAGAAAGGCTAAAATTAAAACGACTGACAATACTAAGTGCTGATGAGGATGTGGGACAACTGGAACTCTCACACTTTAAGGGTGAGGGTGTGAAATGATACAATCACTGTGGAGAGCTTTTTAGCAGCTTCTTATAAAGTTAAATATATAGTTATAGTGTGATCTAGCAATTCTATTTCTAAGAATTTACCTAAGAGAAATGAAAATATATGTCCACACAAAGATTTGTGCATAAATGTTCATAGCAACATTATTCACAATAATCTAAAAAATGAAAACATTCCAAACATCTATCCATAGCAGAATGGGTGGGAAAAATTCTCTCATGCCCATACAATGATTAAATTCACACTACTCAGAATTAAAAAGGAAGGAACTAATGATAGATTATCACAAAAACTTTATGCTAAGCCAAAGAAGCCAGATTTTTTAAAGTACGTACTGAATGATTCCACTAAAAGAAACTCCAAAATAGGTAAAACTATAGTGACAGAAAGCAGAACAGTGGTTGCCTGAGGTTGGGAATGGAGCTGTAGGGGATGGGAATTGACTACAAAGAGGCACAAGGGATTTCTTTGGGCAATGGAAGTGTTCTATATCTGTATTGTTGTAGAGGTTACCCACGTGTATACATTCTTGAAAACTCATCAAACTCTGCACTTGAGATGGATTGCAAAGGCCATAAAATGCACTCCCATGGGCCACATATAAGCCCATAGATGTGCCTCTTTTGATCTTCGTGGCTCTATTTTATTTTTAATTTGGTGCCAACACTCAAATATTGGGAGATTTACAGAAAAATCTGAATTTTATTTTAATCTTGAAAAACCAGGCCCCTTGTTCTTCCAAGGCTTAAAGAACTATTTTTTGCAAGGCCCTTGTGGTCCAAGTTTGCCAAGGCCTAGAGGCAGTGTCCCTCACTTGCTTTACCAGACCAGCCCTGAAGGTGTGTGGTTGGAGCCTCCTGGGCATCCTGTGCTCACCCAAGTGCCAGGTACCAGTGGTACTCCGTAAATGCTGGGGAACAGTGGAGCCAGATTCTCGGCTGCCAATGTCAATAGCAAGTTCCCGAAGGTTATTCAGGGATTTTGCACCTTTAGTTATAGGTTCCTCAAATGTACTTCTGAAATGGTGGTGACAGGGTGCCTCTTTCCTCATTTCCCCTTCCCATCCTTCCTTCTCTTTATCGTTACCTCCAGTTTCCACCTAATTTGTCTTATTTCTCTCTCTTTTCTCTGTCTCCCTAATTTTCCCCTTTTCCCTTCCCTACTTCATTGTACAAACAGTGTTAATAGCTTTTAATAAACAAAAATAAGAATGTGTAAAATTGTGAGTTGAAGAAATTTAGATCAGGAAAACTAAACATTCATTAGTCTAAGTTGGAAAAGAAAAGTTGTTAAACAGGCTCAAGGTCTTGTCACATTTGGATCTGTGTTGCCAGGAAAGCAGATTTTCATTTCATTTACTGATTTTTACTATAGGTTTTATTGTCCAATGACACAGATAATTTTATGGTTTGCGCATTTTCCTTCAGAAGGTAGTCTTTGTTTACCTCAGATTCTCAAAGTTCATGAGCCACAAAGAAACATGAAATACTGTCTTAGAGATAGCTCTCCCATCTCCCTATGGCATTAATTATTGTGACTGATTTTACGGATTCCAAGTATCATTAAAGTAGCATTTACCTTCCACACTGGGAAAATGTCAACACAGAATTTTCCAAATTTCAGGTGGAGACCATGGCTACATTCCTTTAGTGAAATTTGTGAGGGCTTTGAACATACCTTAGTTTAACCAATCACATTTTAATTCACTTATACTAAGGAAACATTCATAAGTGTATTGAAAGATTTAGCTACAAGGATATTTATTACTGCATTATTTAAAATAATGAAAAACCAAAGCCACTTAAATGCCAAACAAAAACAAATTAGCTAAAAATGTATGGTACATCAATGTCATGGTATACTATGAAATCTTGAGAAATGGTGTGGAAGAGTGTTAGTGGCGTGTGGAAAAATATCATCCTGTACAAAGGATGATAATGGCACAATGTGGCCATGGACTAAATGTTGCCCACCATCTGTTTTTGTAAAGAGTTGTATTGGGATGTAAGCCACACCCATTCACCTCCTATTAGCTGTGGTAGTTTTCATGCTACAGCTGGGGAGTCCAATAGTTAAAACAGAGATCTTAGTGCTGTCAAAACTCAAGATGCTTCTACATGGCCCTTTACAGAAGAGGCTTGCCAAATCCTGCTCTACATCATTAAGTGATAAGATAGTATGGTCCCATTCCTGTAAAATGCACACTCAGAGAAAGGGAGAGAAGAGTAGAGGAGGGAAGGGGAGAGGGCAGAGGAAAGAGCAGAGGGGGAGTCAGGGAGGGAGGGAGAGAAGGAGAGAAAGGGAGAAAGGTAGAGATTACTCAAAGTGGGTACCCATCCAAAATGGGTAACAGTGGTTATCTTGTTTATCTTGGGTGGTAACATATCAGGTAATTTTTACCTCGATACAAAACGTTTTTTTTTAAAAATATCTTATAATTCCATTGAAAAAATCCCATCCTATTTAGACCTAAGCAGTTTTTCTCTCTCCTGATCTCTTCTCAGGATGGCAGTGACTGCAGAAGAGTCTAGTTATTTCATCGCGTGGCTGTGAAGCCACCGGGTTGCCCTGGAACCAGGTTCTGTTCAGTGTTATACCTGGGAGGATACAAGCACTGGGAAAAGAGGAATCTGGGCAATGGTGCTTGGAGAAAATTAAGATCTGCAGACATGACACTTCCTAGAAATCAGCCTGTCTTGGTTTCTCCCATAATTATTCACCATTTTGTTTACAAATGGGAAATAGCATTCTACTGTTCAGTGTCTTCCAAGAGACTGAAGTTAATTTGAAATAATCCTCCAGCAAAAGTACCAATAAAAGCGTCTGGAACGCCCTGGTGCTATACCCTCTGGCTAGTGACGCGACATTATTGATACACAAATCAAAGTTGACTGCTCTGGTAACAGTGAGTCCCATGGCAGCAGGAGTCTTCAACAGAGAGGGTGTTCCTTTAAGAAAGGACCAACTTAATACAATCTCTCATTTGTTAACAGGCTCAGTAAGACATTAAGGGAATCCCAAACAAATTTAAAATCCTTTTTTCTTTTTCTTAGATGGAATGGGCTTACAAAAAAAAAATTAAAAGAAGAAATTCAAACTATGCTTAAGAATAGACTCAAAGAACATAAAGGAGGCTACAAATGCTATGTGATTTGAGTGCTGTCACACGATTTCACCTGTCAGAAACATAACGGGAAACTTATACAGCTGCCTGAGCTTCCATCGTTAGAGTCTCTTCTTTGAGCCACAGTGTTTCTTAAAAGACTCTCCTCAAATGGTGAATCATAGAACATCTAGGATTCAAAGGCCTTTATAGGTCATAAATTCATTCCTGTACTCCCCTCTTTTTTATCCCCTCTAAGGCATTGTCTGGCCTTGGTATGAACCCCTCCTAGGATGGGGAAATTATTCCCTTAAAAAATAAGCAATCTTTTTCACTTTGAGTTGTCTCTAATCACATAAAAGGCTTCCTGCTAGTGAGCTAAAATCTTCTTCCCTATAGTTTTCATTCTTTGATCATTACTTTTATTTTATTCCTTCCATCAAGTATGTATTAAGCACCCTCCCAAGCATGTGGGCACAGTGGCATCCCAGAAAAGAAAGATTCTTGCCTTCATGGAGAGTCCATTCATGAGGGAAAGAGCCAGCAGAGAAATTAACCAACAAATAAGGAAGATCCTTTTAGACACGCTCAAGGCAGGATGACTTGATAGTGAGTGGAGAGGTAGGTGTGTATGTGGGGGGGGATTACTTAAATGGAGGGTCAGGGAAGACCTCACCAATAAGCTGATGAGCCACCTTTGATCAGGGTAAAGACTCTTCCAAGCACAAGAACCTGGAGAGCAAATGCGCAAAGGTTGGAATAAGGTCGGAATATTCCAGAAAGGAGGCCAGCGCAGGAGGTCTGAACAAAGGGAATTGGTAGAAAATGAGGCTGGAGAAGCAGGCTGGAGCTAGATCATGGTGGCAGAGGTTTTCAACCCATCTTTGCAGTGAATTGCACCTTCCAGGGATTCTTATTCCTTAGGTGTGTGGTGGGTCCAGGTATTGATATATGTTCTTTTAAGTTCTGCCAGTAATTTTAATATTCAGCTCATTTTCAGAACCACATATGTAGAGACTTGTGTCCTTGCTAAGTAGTTTAGATTGTATTCTTTAGACAATGGGAAGCCATTGAGAATTAGGCAATGGGAAGCTCCTTTGGAAGATCTAACAACCCCTTTGTAGTGTGACACCCTTCCGATATTTGAAGGCATCTCTTGCATGTTACTCCCATCCCCAATAACCCCTCCTCTTCTCCCTTCTATTTTCTTCAAGCTGAACATCACCCATTCTTTGTATGCAATTTGGTTTAATAAATATTCATTGCAGACCTGGTATGAAAGGAGGAAGTAAAGCACTTCAGTATGTTTCAACATCATAGTACACATTTTTCTGTTAAATTACCTATTTCAGTTGGTCCTCACCCTTTTCTTCCGTTCCATGAGGCTTATGCCCCAATACCAACCCCTCTTTCACTTGGGAGGTAGGGAGCAATATCCAGGGTGGTACAAATTTGAACCCTTCCCACATCAGAGATTTTATTCAGCCTTCCGAACAGTTGAAAGTGGTCACGTTAACTGGGACCTGGAAGAAACCTCAATGTTCAAATATTTTGAGGTGGGAAATAAGAAAAGTTTTTAGGATTCATTCATCAAATGTATTGAGTATCCCTTATGCACCAGACCTGTTGTGGCAAGGTTGTCTCATTCTGATTAGCAAGGACAGGGGCCTCAGGCAGAGGCCCCCATTGCTGGGACTTGGGAATGCTGAAACAGAGTCACCGCAGACAGACTTTTTCTACTAGGAATGTCATTCATGCAGTGAAAAGTTTTAAACCTTCTATTACAGGATCCTCACTTTTAGTTTTAAGGCATTTTTGGAAACCCTTTCTCAAAGTAGACACATAAGACAACACTCTGTATGTTTGCTATGACTTTCTCCTATCCAGAGGTTGGCAAGAACCCACAATGAACACAGAAGCTCACCAGGTAATGAATGCCAAAAGACCAGAGCAACAAATCGCACGGTTGTGAGAAGTAGGACTGGTTACCTACCTCTCTCTTTCTTCACCAAGTATTATATAGACCTCTGTTTTCTAAAAGTCCTCACTCATTGCCCAGGTCCTTAAAAGAACTCATTCTGGAAGGAGTAGTGATAGTCATACTTATTAAAAGATCTCATACTTTCTTACCAGGGTGTGCACTGGTATGGCTGAACTATATGTTTATAGCCTGGGTCTGTTCTGATTGGTAGCTGCTCATGCTGTAACTTTTGTAGAATATTTTTAATACTACCTCCTTATCTCAGGGCCCACACTGAGCCTTAATATATCAATGAACTGGTAGCAAAAGGATTCATATCTATGGAGGACAATTATTAGGTTGTCTTTCAAGCTTTCAACGATCCCTTTTCTGGTTACCACTTTAACCCTGATCCACTGAAGTGGACTCTCGGGAACTCCATTTAAGCAGTGAGCTTGCCCCCTGCCCCCTATTGATTGGTCTAGGAGTGAGAGCTGGTCAAAATCCCTTCTCTGGGAAACAGACTCAGGACAAGGAGAAATTCAATCTTTCTAGTCTCTCTTTGTCTCTCTGTCTCTGTCTTTCTCTTTCTAATGTAAAAACAAGGACTTCGTTAGCAACCGTATTTTACAGTCTGAAATTAGGAAACTGAATAAGGCAACTTGCAGTGAAAGAAAAGAATTTATCAGAAGCTATGTTATCTGTAATTTACTTCAAATTATGTTAAACCATACAAAATTGCCAATATTTAACCAGTTGATAATTTACCATGATCAACACAGTAGGTATCATGTATATTTTTGGTTGTGATATTTAGAATTTATAATGGTATTATCTTCCTCAATGTTCTCTGATAATTTATTTGCTTTGTTAGTGTTTATATTTTCCCACAGAATTTAATAATATGGTATCTGTACAAATGTGAGTCTTTTTATACATATATAAATTTTACCAGCAACATGGTGCACCTGAGATAGGTAGAAATGTCGATTCAGCCTTTGGAGAGAGTTTCACCGGCTGAAGGACTATTTCAGTGGTGGTTAGATGAACCTCAAAAGTGGGTCTAGAGGAGAGCCAAACCCACTTTAAATAAAGATCTATTAGGATCCAGGTGAAAGCTAACTATCAAATAGTGATGTGAAGCCTTGCAACAAACTTAAAGTGTCTCTGTTTAGAGAGATGCTTAGCACCTGAGTACAATAGAGAAGGTGACAAATTGGATGGGAGATCATACCCTGAGGTGGCTAAAGGGATGCTCATCACTTAAGATTCAAAATAGCAGAGAAATTTTTTTGAGGGGATTGTAACTCATGATATATAATGGACACTGGGTGACAACTGAAAGCGATTTGGAAAATGGCTGGATGTTGGGGAAGCTCCCAAACTTGTTAGGAAGATATTATTATGATTTTTAAAAAAGGTTCTGGCCCCTAATGGTGCTATACAGAAGGCACAATGCAGCACTCCTTTTTAAAACCGTGTGAAAAATTACAGCAGAACCGTCTTGTCATGAAATTGTCCCAAGCTTGTTTTGTAAATGGTTCTGTGATTATTTGCTGCTTTGGGGGATTCTTGGTCATCTCGCTGGCATTAGAAACATGGTACTAGAGCAGGGGTCTTCATATTATGGCTGATAGGCCAGTTCTAGCACACTAACTGCTTTTGTGTGGCAGAAGAGCTAAGTTAAGTATGTAACTATTTACAGTTTTCAATAGTTGAAACAAATCAAGAGAATAATATTCTTGACTTGGGAAGATTATATAAAATTCCAATTTCAGTATCCATAAATAATATTTACTGGAATACATTCACTCTTGTTAATTTACATATTGTCTCTGGCTCTTTTTGAGCTACAATGGCAGTGTTGAGCATTGGGTGGCCTGCAAAGCCTAAAATATTTACTTACTGGCCCTTTACAGGAAGAGTATGCCAATCCCTGTGCTAGAGCCTCATTACCTTTGCTTCCAGAGAACTTTTCCAGCAAAATGTTGTAGGAACACCTAAAAGAACAGAGAGCTTGGCCTTTGTCAAGCTTAATAAGGGGCTATGCCTGTTTTACACCTACTTGTTAATACATATCAAAATTTGATCTGAGATTTGCTTTTGTTATAATCTGCTTGTGAATTATAAGAGGAGACCAGTGCCCAGACTTTTCTCTGTCTATGGAGAGAGTTAGTGATATTGACCAAAAAGAACCTAACAGGTTGCAAAGCCAAACTTGCTGAGATCACTTCACTGCAGATGACCTGGGAAGGGTAGAAATAAGAGAAAAAAATACTCCTGGCATTGTGATCCCTGATTCCACGCTGTTCTCAAGACCCAGTTGCTTTATTGCCCTTGCATCCCATGAAGCATCCCATATCTTTAAAATAAATCCTTTTCGCTATGCGTAAGCCATATCCAGCAGATTTTTATCACTTGCAACCAAATAGAATCCTTATTTATACACTTTTGATAATCAACAGAAAGGGATAAAGACATGAGAGTTGTAGTAGTTCACTTTATGGAGCCATAAGATCTTCCTGAATTATTTACTTAACTATCCAGCACTTATGGCCAGGCTCCTCTTACATTTAACCCAGAAATCCTAGTTATTAAGCTGATGCTTTATGATATTTTTACTTGGCAACAACACAGGAAAAATACAGATATGACTTAGGTAAGATTTGGGGTATGTAGTGTGTTGATGGATAATAAGTAACATACACCATACTTCTTTTTAAGAGAGAGGACAAGGTATCACACACTTAAGATAACCCAAATGCCCCTTCTATTATTCACATAGTCAGTTCCAAAGATTCAGCAAGTGATCAAACAGATCTTCCAAAGATGGAAGGATTGTCATTGCAAATACTTTACAAGGAACCAGTGCTCCACTTTGCCTTCTGTGCTTCATTCTCTTTGCCGCATTCATCTCCCTTATTGGGGGAAGAGTCCCCCAAAGTCACCTTTGCTGGCATTTCCCACCAGTCTCACTCTTAGGTGACAATACCAGTGACTGTTTGGAAGATGCACAAAAAAGACCAGCAGGAGTATGCACTCAGCAATGGCATGCCAGATCAATAAACACCTTCATACAAGCCTGTCCTAGTTAGTGGATAAATGGGTCCCCGTTTTAATTATTAAACAAGAATCGGCAATAGTCAACAGATATGCAGTTTATGAGGCAAAAAATATTTCCAGTAGTAAATTGAATTGGGATGTAACTTTTCCCTTGCTCAATCATGTTCATCATCCCACTTATCAACGAACAAGAACTGAAAACAGTCTGCTAATCAACTAACAAATCAACTTTTACGGCCATTGCCATGGAAAGAACATTTGTGAGTTTTCCACAGACATGTTGCTATTTTGTTCCTGCTTCTGAGGACATTCCTTTTGATGAACTCCGTGGTTCCTCTTGCTGGGAGCACCTATGAGCCAGGGAATTCTTTTTCCCACCTTCCTGAGTAGTGGAAGCACATCAGTTTCAAAAGGCTGTGCTACATAGAGCACTCACTTTTCCTGCACTAATCTTAATAAATCCAGGAGAGAGTGCCACGTGAAATGGATGGACCCAGGCCTGCCTCATATAATGGGGCTTTTATGCTGCCATGCTCCATTAGGGACCACCACACACATCTTCTTCAATAAACAAGCTTACTGCTCAAGTAATAAAGTCATTTATGGAGAGAAGTCAGCCAGAAGACCAGCACTTACAAAAGGTTCTCAGAAAGGAATCATTCTCTAAAAGAGAATCCCATAGGCGCAAATCAAAAGACCATCTTTCAAATGAAAACTTGGTTCCCATGGCTGTGAGCCCTGATTCCAATGGTCCCATCACCTTTTCTCCATGAACCCAGACAAAAAGGCTCACGTATACTGCCCAAAATAAGGAAAAGGGTTCTGGTGACTTTAAAGTCAATTAAGCCCTTTCTGCATCCAAGAGCATTTTCCTCTACTTTTTCGAAAACACAAGAATTTCTGATCAAACAAAAACTTTTCAGCTTTTAATTAGTTCCTTGTGTTCTTAGAAGAAAAGCAATGGTGAAAGGGACAAAAAACCTTTGAAATGTTTTAGCTCTACTGATTATCCAAAGAAGATATCACATAGACGCGGGTGTTCTCCAATCTTGGGATCCCTGTCTATTCTGTGGTAGGGAGTGATTTTCTGTCTTAGCTAGGACCTTGCACATCTAGAAGATATGGGAAGGGGTGCTGACAAGGGGTGGATGTGAGATGGAAGAAGAAAGCTTCTTTTAGGGTAGAGTTGCTTGAGAAGGAGCTCGAAAGCCCATAATATACATTCCTGACCCTCACAACGTTAACAATTGCCCTTCATTGAACTTAATATATATGCTAGTTATTACTGTTCTCTATAAGATAAATACACATGGATATAGACATATGTGTGTGTGTGTTTAGATATTTGAACTGAGTGGTATAAAGGCCCCTTGCTCCTTTTTTGTGTCAGTTTATATCTACTTTTCTTTTAAGTTACCACATACATGTAGTAAAGTGAATGCAATTTTAGGTATATAGCTCAATGAATTTTTACATATGTCTGGGTAACTAACAAGCAGATCAACATATAAAACATTCCCAAGAGCTGAGATTTAAACCCAAGTCTGTCTAGCTCAAAGCATTTCTTTCCTCTGCATCCCACGGAGAGGGGAGTACAGTTAGTATTGACCATATCTAACCTAAGGGGATCATCGCCTGTCCTTATACCTTAAATAATCCATGCTTTTATAAATAGCTGTGAGGAAATGGAAAGTCCCCAGTGGGCAGATGCCAACCCAACAACCATCCTGACTTCATGAAATATGGGGGGAGGTCCTCCACAACAGTCTGAAAACACCAACTGTTCCCTTTATCAGCCTCCCTTGCAGCTGTTCCACGTGACTGCTCCAGCCAATGAGAACTGAAAGGATGTCTGCTGGAGTCCTAGGTGAGGGGGTCCCTTCTAGTAAAAGGAGAGAAATACTGGGGGGAAGGTTGTATCCCTTCTATAGCCAGGCATATTCAGATAAGATGCTTGGAACTTGGGCAGCCTCTATGAGGGAAGACGATGCCAATACTCCCAAAGAAAGCAGGAAGATGGAGGCTGCATTCTCCATGGCAAGGTTGAATGTCTAAGCCAGGGGTTGGCCAACTTGTGCTGTAAAGGGCCAGACAGTAAATATTTCAGGCTTCGTAGGTCACAAATAGTCTTTGTTACTGCTGCTTTTTCTCTATTTGAGCAACCCTTTACAATGTAAAAACCATTCTTAGTTTGCAGGCTATACAAAACAGGCTGTGGGGTGAATTTGACCTACAGACCACAGTGTGCTGACTAAACCAACCCAGCAACCACTTACCTCCAGAGTTCTTGTTAAGGAAGATGATTAAAAAACAAAAACAAAACAAAACCCTGTGTGTTAAAGCTGCTCTAAGTCAGATATTCTGTTACTTGCAACTAAATAATCCCTCAATGAAATTGCTGTGCAGTGGTTTTCTCAGACCTCCTTCCCATCTTAAAGAAAAGGAAATGTTACAGAAGGAAGCACCTGAGGCCACAGGGAAACGTATCCTGGTGTGTCCTACGACTTCCTTTTCAAAATGGCATGGCTGCTGCCATGCTACAGGACATGACTAGAAGGAAGAAAAGACGGTCATAGAGCACAAGTGTGGAGGGGGCTCTAAAATGCTAAAAGGAGAAAGAATGTTCTAGAATCTCTTCAGAGTGGGCCCAAGTAGCAGGACTTGCCCACTGAGCTCTTCTGGTGGTTTGCTACCTGCATCTCTCATTCTGTTCAACACCATCTCCCAAATTGTAGGTTTCTTGGAGCAGGTCCCATGTGGAAACTGTTCAAAGCTGTTCACATTTTCCCTCAGGAAAAGGCTTACCCTTGTTATCACAGACGCTCAAGGGCTGCCATGTTCCGACGCCCGCAGACCTGTGCAACCTCACCTTTCCTCTCGCAGACATGATGCCTGACCTTTAGCCATATGGTTCTCCAAACGCACCACCTTATTTTCATCCCCCATGCCTTTTGGGCTGCCTGCCCTCTGCCCTCCACAGAAGCCTCATTTCACAATTGTCTACCCCTCGCTCACTTGGCACCAGCATCCCTGGCCTGCCTCCAACCTTGCCCATCTCAAGGCATTTTTGACACGTTGGGTCCTTCCCCTGAAATTTTCTTTCATCCTTTCTTTGTTGGTTCAAACTTATTCCTCCTACTTAACCCAACCCAAACCTCACTTCCTCTGGGGAACCTTCCCTTACTTCCCTAACTAGGTGCCCCTTGCATTCCCTACTTCTTCGTTATGACACCATAACCATTACAATTTTTAAAATCCTTGCAGGGGTTCTTAATAATTTTGTCCCATAAATCCTATTGCAGCCTGGGAAAGCCAGAATAATGTTATCAAATGCATAATATAAAATACATAAGATTGCAAAGAAACACACTTTTCAATATAATTGGCTATCAAAATATTTTTAAAAATGTAACAGTAATAAATGTGCTTCTTTATTAAGACATTAAATAACAAGATCTAGTGGAGGATCTAATAACTACTGTAATTCTGAAGTGGTAATGAGTGCAGATGATATTTTAAGGCATCTGCAACAACTTGAAAGGAGGTATAAAAATCTGAAATTTGTCTTTGGTAAACAAAGTCACAGATATTGTTAATTCTACTGGATTTGTGGCCTAAATTCATAATGGAAGGGAATGCTAAATGTCATTTAGGGTTTCTGGAAATAAAACAATGTCATGAACTTTTGATTCTAGTTCACAGATCCCTGCCTCCCTGCCAAATTCCACCTGTGTGCTCCAGATTAGGGAGACCAGGATTTACGTCCAATTCCCCCCTTGACTGTCATCTCTGAAACAATGGAGCCATGTTCTGAGTTTGCTTACTGTTGTATCTCTAATACTTAATAAATACTCAATAAATAGCTGTTGGAAAAAAAGATGGAAGGAAGAAAGGAAAGGAGAGAAGGAGGGACACAATTATCTGCTTGATTAAACTACTTTCTACCTATATCCTTTAAAACTCGGGCCAGTTTTTATGTCTTTCAAATAATCTTTCATGCTCACCCTCTGCAAACCTGTTGACTTGGTCATGCCTTCTCTGAACACTTATCAAGTACTTCCTTCTGACCTAGTCCCTGAAATTGTTGATTTAATTGTCTGTCTTCTCACTCACACATTTTTGATTGGGAAATTTTTTAAGGCCTAGGGAGATGGCTTATTTCTCTCTGTTATCACCAGTATTTGTCAACACAGGGACAATTATCCTTCAGTTTTTTTAAGTACTGAGTTTTATTCTCTCCTTTTTTTCCACAGAGGTGCCATCTCTGTTGTTATTCTCAGCTCACATGGGATCCCAGGATGCTCTCTTACCCATTCGCTTTGCCCCACTCACCCACCCAGCCCCTCCATAGTGGGTGCCTGGGCCAATATTCAGGTAATTGTACATTTGTAGGTCAGATCTGAAACAAATCTCTTGAGCAGTGACAATAATATGTGTTTCATAAATCCTAAAATTTGCCTTCTTTTCTCAATCCCAAAGAAACTAGGGGCACACATGTTCTTTGGAATATGAATAATTTTTCAGAGCACCCAAAGGGCAGCATATCCACTTGCATTTATCCCACCCAGCAAAAGAGTGTAAGGATTCAGCGTCCCCAGTGGCTATTAGCCTGAGTGCCCAGGTCAGAAATGTCAGGCTTGACCTCCTTAATCTCCCTTATCCTCCTGCTCCTCTTTTCTCCATTGAGGGTGCCAGAGGAATGGGCAATGGCTAGTCTGACCTATGTACATACTGTTTGTCAATGGATTTGTTTGACAAGTACCTTTGTTGGAGGGGAGGGTGGGAGAGAGAGGGAAGTGCTTTGGAATACACATGGAATTGAATTAAAACATTTTCTTTGGACTAAGGGTTGCTTATAGACCAAGTATTTATATAAAGGCACTTTTGACTCAATTGTTACCACATGCGAGTGAATACCTATATTATTTTTTACTCAATATTTTCTCTCTAAAACAACCTCCTTATTGTTTCATAGAAGTCACACATTTAAACGAAACATTTTCTAATATCCATTAAGTTAACAGCGTCCAAGCACTAACCCAAATCATCTTGTGTATTACCAGTGCTACCAAATTTATGGACTCTACCTATATTCTTTAATAATCTAGCTCAACGTCTGCTTACAGAGTAGTATATTTTAAAAAATCACTATAGAGTGTTTTAGATGTACCATATACACAATATATGATTTGATTTTGTCCACAATAAACATTTAATAAATGATATCACACTGTTGGTATCAATCTGCCCAACTTATTTTTAATGTTCAACTTTATGTCTTGTAGATAAATACAAACCTTATTCATTCATTTTAATTGCTATATGACACTATTTGTTTATCCATTCCTCTGTGGATAGGCATTTAGGTTTCCTAGTTTCTCTGTGGTACAAACAGCATGCTCATTTTTGTATGCGTCTCCTTGGGTGTATTTGTGAGGACTTCTCTAAAGAATTTACCCTAGAATAGAATTTCTAGGTCATGATATATGTGCATCTTCAACTGTCTCAGATCTAGGCAAATTCTCCCCAATATGCTTTTACCATTTACACTCCTCCCCCTAGCAGTGTACAAAAAGCTACTTTTGCCCAACCCTGACAGTATTTAATACAGTCAGACTTTTAAATTTTGCCAATTTTAGGGGTGTGAAGTGGTAGCTCATTGTAGTTTTAGTTGCACATCTCTGAATGGTACCCTCTGTGATTTATAGCCATCCCATAAGTGCTTTTCGTGTGTTAAGGACATTGTCATAATCAATCTATCCAATAGCTTTGTAAGATAAGCATGACCCTGCCATATTTTATAGATTTGCTCTCAACCACACAACTAGAATTCAAATCCAGGTCATTCTAAAGCATACATTTAATCACCCTGTACTAAAGCTGCCCACTCCCCCCTACCGACATGTAGGCAGTTGCTTGCCGTGAAGATTGAAACTCAGTGTATGCAGCCATCACTTGGCACTTGGCAATTTCTCTTCTTGTCCTACCTCTGTTAGCTAACTTGTAAGCCCAACAGTGAGATTCTGCTCACACCTAGTGCCCAGTACATGTCTGTACAAATAGGAAGTTCACAGTATATGGTTTTTGATAAGCAAAACAATAATGGTGGTAATAAGACCCTAGTGAAGTTCATCTCGATGGCAAGTTTGTGTGGCTGAAATGCTTCCCCTCTTTACTGAAATAAGCTCCATAGTACATGTGCCAGAATCTTGTGACTGCAATTACTCCATGTTCTCCTGGAGTCTGTTTTTGAAGCTGGGACTTTCTTCTCCCTTCTCCCCCTTCTTCTACTCCCCCCACTTCTTCTTCTCTCTCCCCATCTTCACCCCACCCCCAAAGGAACTCAAGCTTTGTTGTTTCTTGATTTCTCTTTAATCTTCAGGGAAAATTTGGTGTATATATTGCTTGGGAGAGGACTGGAGGAGTGATATGGGAGTGTTTCAGATAGGATTAAGGCAATAACCAGATAGAGTTCCTTGGGGGTGGTGATTTTGTCGACGGTATTGACTCATTTTTATTTTAAGCTGGACACATCTGCTGAGGGACCTGGCAGGCAGGATGTCTTCTTATCATTCAAAACTATTCACAAGGCTGTCTGGCATAGAGAGAGCTGCATTTGATTTAGAGCTGTGTCCCAGTTGCCTGGATGAGGTCTTGGGAATCAGACTTTCCATAATACACTCCGGATTAGTCATTCGGTGAGCAGGTGAGTATTTGCTTTTGCCATTGTGCCTCACTAAATAATCTAGATAGATATAAAAACAGTGAATTCAGCTGCTGGTGAATAGTATGGATATTTGAGCTTTTGTGCAGTACCAATCCCCAGCAATATTTTTTTTTTGTATTAAATACTATGAATCCACTTCACCTGTCAGCACTATTCAAAACATGAAATGCTGTGTGAATAGAGAGGATGTTCCGGGATCTTTCAGATGATTACTGTTGCTAGGAAAACCACTTCCTGATATCTTTGTGCTTGCTGTATGTGTCTCTCTTTGTGTACAGCTTTCAGTGACAAGCAAATTCATAGCATGGTATTGGGAAGGAATTGGGAAAGTTCAGAAAAGTTTAAAGAACACTGCTTAAAGTTAAAAAGGGGATGTCATCTAAAATAATAGTTAAGAGTTATGCCTGCTTTCATGTGGAGGATTATAGCTATCAAAAGGAGAGCAATGGGGCTGCATTTGTGTTACAGTGGGGTAGACTTGAGGGCCATTCCAGTCATCATTTTCTAGAACCTCAGAACTGGGTTATGCTTTTTTGGTGCCTGAGGAAATGAACATCTTTTGTTCCCCGTGAATACCATGCCAATTATTGTTTCTATAATGTCAGCTCTGCTTAAAGTTGCAATTCTGCATGACTGATGGGAGGGGACTGTCTGAACTCTCTTGGGGATATAGCTGGGAATCTATATCCTGAGCCACATAAGACGAGCTCATACATTCTCAGTGGATAAGGCATTCTTCCCAGCTAGGTTCGAAAGTAAGAGTGGCCTCTATACTAGTGCTTGCTACAAAGGCCACCCCCAAACCATGTATGGATGAATGAATATGCAACAGCAGTAACATCATATCAAGCCGATGCTGTATTGGGAGGCTGGCATCATCTCAAAAGAACCTTCAAAATAGCATTACTAGCTGAAAGATCTGGAGCCAGTCATTTCACCTTTCTGGGTCTCTACTCTCATCTATAAAAATGGGGAGAATATGTCCATCTACTGAATAGGACTGATACTAGGGCCCAGTAAAGCAATGCATGCAAATAGCTCAGCAGAGCAGCCAGAGAATAATAAAGATTTCAAAAAATGCTACTTTATGGCCTATCCTAACATCTCGTCTGAATGCATCTCACTCTTTCTTCATGGGCCTATTTTCTATGCTTTACTATGATTGCTTAAAATAGGCTAAATAATCTTATGGCATAGATTACTATTTTTTATCAATTACATAATAAGAATAAAACAATAATGATAAAACTAACACTTCTAAATAATTTTACATTATATATGCTACTTCCATATTCATCCTCTCGTTTGAACCACCCAACAGCCACTGTGACCTAACAAGACCAGGGATGAAGAAGCTGAGGCTCAAACAAATTTGAATGTTGCCAAAGGCCACCCAGTGATAACAGGACAGGGATAGCAATTGCACTCGAGTCTTTTGACTTCACTTCCCATAATTGGAAATGGAAGCAAAGTCAAGGAGTTGTCCTAGGTTACATCAATGATCAAGACAGCCATTCTTGTGTCTGAGATTCCACTCTGAGTTGGCCATTAAATTTAATTGCATAGCTTGACTTCAAAACAGGTTGGGGATAAACTCTCCTCATCTGTATCCTCTGCCTACGTCCAAATTTTCCCTCCTTCTAAGGACTCCATTCACATTAGATTTTGGCCCACCCTGATGCAGTCTAACTTCAGCTTAAGTAAGAACATCTTCAAGATCCTCTTTACAAATAGGTTCACATCCAATAGACCAAGACTTGAACACATCTTTGTGGAGGAAAGCAAAATAGAAGATGAAGGATTCATGGAGATAAACTTCTCCCTCTTTCCCCTGGGTCAAGAATTGGCTGTATTCTACTGGGATCAGGAATAAATAGAATAGAATACACTTTGAGAATGGTGTTGGATTTCTGGCATGTGTGAGATGCCCTCACTTCATAAGTGCCACATTTGGCTCATTTACATGATGAATGCTGAGAAAATCAAGACAAATATATGCCGAGCTTCCCCTCCACTCCCACATATGCAGAGGTACAATGCAAGGCTCCTCAACCATAGCCTCTGCCCCTTACTGCTGCCATCCTGGCTCTGAAGATAAACTCTGCAGGGGCTTGATGGATGGGTCTGTTTGGGGGTGGAGGTGGGTATATAGAGACAGCAGTCACTCTTGGGCAGAAGTGGTGCAGTGATCAATGGGATCCAGTTTATCTCAGGGCTGCCATTGAGTCAAGCTGTCTGGGTAAGTCCTCCCCCAAAGTTAATTTGCAGTAAAGGGAACAAGGAATCCCATCACATTCTGACAAAGACCCATTTGTATTTACAACTAACATTTTTTAGTGCATCCTATATGCATTCTCTATGTATTACCTCTGGTTGAGAAGTCTCTTTTCTTAGGGAGTGTTAATTAACATTAGGATTACATGTTTTAAGCCAAGGTTCATGGCTGATCCCTAATGTGCTACAGAAAGGTAGATATTTATTTTTAAATACTAAAATTAATAAAATGCAACTTTGCAATTCTAGTCCCAAGAACTTTTCCTAAGGGAATAATCAAACCACTGTAAAAAGATATATGCACAAGACTAATATTGCAACAAAGGTTTTAATACAGAAAAATTGATGAAAAAGCCTATATGCTTATCAGCTGAAGATGTATTTGTGTGTGTGTATAAGTGCCAACTATAAGGAGCCAAATTATGAGAAGACTTAGTGCACACACACACAAACGTACACATACGCACACTATGTATATGTGTAAGAGGTATTTTTAATATGTGCAAGATACAATTTACAGAAAATAGCAGGTTTATTAAAATGCGACTTTCATATACAAACAGTACATGTTAATAAAAAGCCATGAGAATATATAAGCTTCTCATAGGTATTTTTTCAATATGGGGTAAGGAGGGGAGTTTGTGGGTAAAGATGTTATTTTTCTACTCTACACATTTCTGTATTTTTAAAAAGTAATAAGCATGTTTTGATTTCATAATCATCTTCCCCCCCCCCCCCCCAAAAAAAAGAGCTGTTTACGCTAGGGGGAAAAGAGGCATAATATAGACAAGTTGTGCTGTAATGATATGTCAGTCATTTAATTGCCACCAATAGTGATAAAATTAGCTGATTTCTCACGCCCTGACACTTCTGATCCTTAACTCATTTTCTTCGTTTGCTGGACTATTATTGTGCGAGGCATTTAGTGCATCAAAATGGTGAGTAAAAATATAAAAGCATCTTATAAATAAAAGAGCAAGTAGCTCAGGTAAAGTTAAGCAGTTTATGAGGCCAATGTACTCATTTTTGTAGGCCAACAGTTGATAAGGAAGGCAGGAGCCTTCAGTTAAATACATAACCCATTTTGATGAAGACCATGTCAAAAAGACCCTCTTCTCAATGGAAATATGCAGTGTATCACAACTCTTCTTGTGATCTTTCCCTTTGCTGATCTAAATACCAGCATTGGCCTAAGGGAAATGTCAACAAGGCTCAGTGGGAACAAATGGGTTGGGGAGCATTGGTGCTCGATTCAATCCCAACTCCATCAAATACCAGTTTTAAATGGTAGGGCAAGTGACTTAATCTCTCTGAACCTCAGGTTCCTTATCTTTAAACTGGGAAGGGCACTCATGTCCCTCGAAACTAAGATCTGCATCATAAACCCATAGAGATGTCAATGAATAGCATTAAATTAGTTGAATTCATATTAGTTCAATAAACATTAATTAAGCAGGTGTGACGTGCCTTGGACTCTACCAGACTCAGGGGAATGAAAGAGGAACCAAAAGATCTACCTCAGTCCTCAAGATCTTTTAATCTAGAAAGCAGTTATTAATCTTTATTTTCTGAGACATTCTGCCATATCACAATTAATCATAAAGACTTGCAAAGAATTTGCTACTGCTACTAAAATATTCAGGTTCGCACATAGTTTTCAATTTTTATAAATTTAAGGGGGTTAAAGGTTATGCATACGACACTAACGCTCTAGTCATTTGTTTTCTTTCTGTCTTTTTCCTCCTCTCCTCCCTCCCTTCCTTTCTTCCTTCTTTTTTTCCCTTCCTTTCAACAGCTTTATTGGGCTATAACTTACATATCATAAAATTAGCCTGGTTTACTCTCTTCAGTGGAGAAAAATGTAAGGTGTTAGAGTTAGCGCAGAGAAATGATACATAACAAAAAGCCTTCCATATCTGAGCTATATCCTTACTTGTTATAATTCTTTTATGAAAACCATGTTAAAAATAGCCTTCTTTATTCAGGAGCAGATTATTGCTTTCTTGGGGGAGGGCATCAAAAATTAGTGTGTATGGTTCAAATGGACATGATCCATCAGGAATACTGGGGTGGGGAAAATGATGGAATCCACTTGTCTAATAGAGCACTATATTGGGGGAGTTTATGAATATGTTGCTTTCTATGAGCTTTCTAAGAGCATGGAGGGAGACAAATACAGAGACCTAATTTATTTGGTAAATAAGAGAATTAATTGCTGTTATCTACCACAAACACAAATAGGGGTGGGTGGTTGATGAACGGAGAATGAGATGCTCTTGCTCACTTCCTTTGCTGGGAGAAGGCTTCCTGGAAGAGGAGGGGTCTTAGGAACACTGTTAACCAATGAAAGAGGAAGGGTCCTTGAAGGCAAGGGTCATAGGGAATTTTGGGCTGGGGAGGGAGGAGGCCATTATCCTGCCTGCTCTAACGTGTCTCATTACAAGAGGCAACATTTGCTCTCCATCTCATGAAGCATTCTAATCAAACCGTGGACAACTCAGAAACAGAAGCACACATGCATCTCCCTTTTTCTCTCTCTTTGCCACTTCATCTTTCTCCCATTCCTGTAACAGTGACTCATAGTGGGTAATTACTCTCTGCCTCAGATATGGCTGAGGAGCGAGCCAATGAAAGGAAGATTAAAATGCAGAAAGAGGAGGACAGCAATTAAATCAAAGAGTTGGAGCTCTATGGGGGCACCTGATGGTGGGGCGTGAGTAAATGGCTACACTCCAGTGCTCACAGGCTAATGGGAACCACGTGTTATCATTCAAAGTGACCCCTCCTTAAAATCCAATTGCTCAGTCTTACAAACTGGTTTCCTGGCTAGTGTAAAAGTCGCCTGTAGGAGGCCTGATACTGAGGAATAAAGTCAGCCGTCTCCCCATCACTCTCAGAAGGAAACGGATCCCTATCTTAAGGAAGTAGTGGATTCACAAACCAGTTGTGAAAGAAATGCTATTTTTTAATAACAAAATAATTTTATTTCAAGACTTTATGCCTCTGGATGGAAGAAACAACCCCAGTCAATTCATGGTGCTGAGTTGTGCATCTAAGCTCTGAGGATTATGTAGAGCAAGACATTGGGATAGAAGAATCTGGTCAAGACCTGCACAGTCCAAGATGGTAGCCATTAGCTCTTTGTGTTCTGCTGTGTGTTCTTCTGTGACCGCTTCTATCCTCATCAGTGACATTGGGAATCTGTGTTTCTTTTTGTTGCATCATTTTGTTGTGTCAGCTCTTCGTGTGTGCAGTGCCATTTCTGGTCAGGCTGCACTTTCTTTCGCGCTGGGCGACTCTTCTTATGGGGCGCACTCCTTGCGCGTGGGGCTCCCCTACGCGGGGACACCCCTGCGTCGCACGGCACTCCTTGCGTGCATCAGCACTGCACATGGGCCAACTCCACACGGGTCAAGGAGGCCCGGGGTTTGAATCGCGGACCTCCCATGTGGTAGGTGGATGCCCAAACCACCGGGCCAAGTCCGCTTCCCACCAGCCACATTTTAGATGCTCGATAGGCACATGTGGCTAGTGGCTGCAATGTTGTATCATGCAGATATAGAACATTTCCATCATTGCAGAAAGTTCTATAGACTATAGCTGGTCTAGAGTGTCATTACCCAACTCTTTAAGAATTTTCTGAGTTGTCCTCATTCTCTATTCTACCGCTAAGGAAACTGAGTCTTAAAGAATTTAAATAACTTGTCTACAGTCACTCAGATTCCAGGTAGCAGAACTGGAACATGAACCTCTTCCCAGGTGCCCAACAACTGCATCATTCTCTTGCTGCTTCTCTCTCTTCCCCAGTGCAAGTCTTGGGAATGGCTAGCCAGGGAATGAGGTAAACTGGCTCTCCACCTACTATTCCTAATAAATTAGGTATGACAAACTTATGCTCTCTTTTATTGAGGTTTTAGATACTCAAATTTCAGAATTTTAAGCATTTTCTCTGCATTTCTATTATACCAACTCTTCTCTGAGGAATGATGACCTCTTGGTCTAGCTTGGATTAGGAGAAAAAGCAAAGTCCAGGATTAAAAAGCATAGCAGTTACTATAACAGAGTATTATTCAGCCACAGTAGGTTTAACTGAGAAGGTCTGAATTGATGAAGACATGGTCAGAGACAACCCAAGTGCCTCAGATGAGTTCGGTCTTCCCAAGTGTAGATAAATGACAATCCCCATCTCAGTGGCTTAGTCCATTTCTCATGCTTGCAAGTCCTCTGAAGTTCAGGCAACTCTCCAGGACAAGTCTCCTCCATGCTGGAACTCTGAGGTCAAAGTTGCTTCATCCACATGTCAGTGCGAGCTAAGCCTGTGGCCTTTGTACTCACCACCAAAGGGAACAAGAGAGGTGGGGGATTTCACAGGGCCCTGCATTGTCTCTGTCAGAAGTGACACATATTGCATGCCTCACAGCAGCCCTAAGTCACATCACCCGCCCCACTGCAAAGGAATTGGGAAAGGTAGAGGAGGATATGGACTATTGGGTGAGCATTCTTGTTGTGCCATGCTGGCAAATTAAAATGACTGGCAACAGTAAAAGTAGCACTACATTATTGAGCTCTTGACTGTGACAGACAGTGCTGGAAGCTTTACATGTAATATCTCATTTAATTCTCACACCAACCATGGGAGGCGTGTGCTGTTATTCTCTCTTTCTCTTACGTACAAGCACAATGGGGTGCATATGGGTTAAGAGATGAGCTTGAGGTTGAATGGATAACAGATGGCAGAACCAGAGCTTGAACTCAGGTCTGATTGATATCAAAGCCCATGATCTTAACCTCTCTGTGATGCTGCCTCCACTACCCACCCATCCTCACCCCCATACATACCATCTGGGAAATTTGGGAGAAAGGAGAAGATATGAGAAGTTAGAGTTAACCATTCAGATTTTTTCTTAAACACGAAATGAAAGTTGCCCTCTAGAATATTCCTGTCCAATAGAACTTTCTACAAAGATGGAAAGGGTCTATATCACTGTGGTCCCATACTGAGCTCTTGAAATGTGGCTAATGTAACTGAAGAAAATAATTTTTATTTTATTTTCATTAATTTAAATTCAAATGACTACATGTGGCTTGTGGCTACCATATTAGACAGTACAGCTCTAGGAACTATATAATAATGAGACTTTCATCCCCAACTATATTCCAGAACAAATAAGCAATGATGTTGTATAACCAAAAATAAAATTGGTGATCATCAGAAACCAGAGTTATGCCAAATCAACCTCATTGTCTTATTTGTGACAGTGACTAGCCTGGTAAATTAGGAAGCTGTTATGTACCTGGTATTCTGATACCCTCATAACATGGCAAAGATTTTCTTTGAAGATTCTAGTCAATAATATTTGGAAATGAAAACTAGATTATAGTAGTGACTTTATTTTAAACTTGGGTCTGTTTTTCAACCCAGCCTCAATGTCTGTCTTGTTAACTTTGCCTCTTGTTTTGGACAGAAGCAGGTCTTCAGTAGCAAACTATAGGGAGTTAAGGTATGTTTTCCTCACATTTGGAAAGTAGCCTCCTTTGACCAATGCAGCTGGACAGTCACAAAGCAACCTTGGGTTGAAATAGATAAGTTAATTATACGTTTTGTCAGACCTATAAAAGTATATTGTGCAAAAGATAAACCATAATGTAAACCTGAAATGGTTAGAGGCAATGCTTCAATATTTGTTCATCAGTTGTTACAAATGCACCATACTCATGTAGGATGTATTGGTAGGGTAATATGTGGGGGAGAGGAAGTGGGGTATATGGGAATCCCCTGTATTTTCTATGTGACTTCCTGTAACCTAAAGCTTCTCAGGACATAAAGTGAAAAAAAAACCCCACAACATTGGAGAGAAAAAAAAAAAGAAATAGATACGTTACAACAAGGCCCAAACATCAAATAACTCAGGATATTACCACTTGGATGCCTTTATTCAGACTATGAAGGAAAAAAGTGAGAAGGTGAAAGAACGAAGCATTAATATTCAAGGATATATTTCCTTCACCTCTTGGTTTAAATGCTGCCTCCTCCAAGAGGGTTTCTCCAGCTGCAAAAGGAGGCCTCCCCTCCTGCTGCTCGCTAGCCTCTCACCTTGCTTTGTTTTTATTCTCAGCATTTGTACTTCCTGTTATTTATAACGTACTATTTGTTTACCTGCATACCCCCTCTGAAATGTAAGCTCCACAAGGGCATGGGCTTAGTTTAGCTCTGCACATACCCAGGGTTATGTTGGTCAATGTTTAACAACCAGCTCTCCAAAGAAGAAAAAAGACAAGGAGAAAAAGAACCCAATTGGTAGCTGCCACTTTCTGTGGTGTAAATATTCCCACCATGGCTGATTGCAAGCCAGCAACATAATTTCACAGGGTGCAGAGTTGGAAAGAGATGTCCAAAACTGGCTCTCACAAGCTGGTATAAGCCAGTTCTAGCCTTGAGAACAGCTCCCCCTTGTCTTCGGAGCTCAATTATTATTTATGGATGGCTGAATGTGGAGCAGTCCAGAGTCACGCAGCAGGTCAGAAGTGGATGCCAGCCTCAGGGAAATTAGCATCTATGATGCAGTGCACAAAGTTTCACATTTTTGGTCACTCAGCAGTGTGCCTCAGCCCAAATTGCTGGTGCAAGAACTCAGAAAATTTGGTGGGAAGGCTTTAACTGTTTTACTCTGAAAGTTGTATGTATATAATTTTTAAATACATTCATTTTTTACTGAAAAAGATAATTTAATTGCACTGAGATACAAACTTGGATTATAAGTATTGTAACTTAACTTAGAAAGGTAATGTCTAAATGCATCTTCAAAAATGAGTGAAATTCTTTGAGGTCAAAGACCAAGATTTATTCATCTTTTTAACTCCTTTAGCTTAGGGAGAACACTGTACAGATAAAGGTTGCCCAGTAACTATTTATATTTTATTATTTGATGTTAATCCGCTGCAGGACTCTGTGTCTTAGTAAGAACATGGATCTGCAGTGACCAACTCAGCTTGCCTGGGAAGTGTCAAAAGGCTCTTAAAGCACCACCTATCCAGCAAATTCCTTCTTGTTTTTATTCAGCCTACAGGATTGAGCATCTGTAAAGAGACATGTTTTAGTATTTTCAGAAATTGCTTCCAAGGCTTTCAAAAAATTACTTTTTTTTTTGGGGGGGGGTGCTAAGTCCCCTATTTTCCATACTGATTTTTTAAAAGGAAAATAAAGACCTAGTTTAAAATGCTTTCACCAAACAGAAGCAGAATGAAATGGAGAAACTTAATGGATCTCTTTCTGTGACTAAAATGACAGATAAAATATCTATTTTGCTCACATATTTTTCATTCACAGACAGTTCATTTCAGTAAATATCTTACCACCTGCACTTGTCTATTTTCCAAGGTTTTTGGGAAATTTCCAATAAGTTCAGTTGGACTCTATAGTTGGTATTTATGAGGCTGTGCTTAAAGGGAAATTGCATCAAGGATATCATCAGCTCAATTTTTTCTGTGTTTTTCTGAAACGTGGAGTTGGCAAGCTCTCAAAACCCTTATCAGGTCATAACTCAAAGATACATGTGGCCTCCACAGCTGGGTTAATATTTACAAAGCACTCTTCTGCCCCCAGTCTTTTTCTATGTGTCTCTCTCCTGCCGTTCCTGCCTTCTTGTAGGCTTGTTAATACTGAAGATTATAAGAGACCAAGTCTACACTGGCAGAAAATGCCTTCTGTGCTCTTCCCCTTCAAGCTTACCTCAGAAATAAGCTCTGTTGGCCCCTAGAAATGAGTCAAAAGATTTCTAAAAGCCTAAACCGGGGTTTTTCAACATTGCATGGCTGACATTTTCAGCTACCTAATTCTCTGATGTGGGGAGATGCCCTGTGTAGTACAGGGTGTTTAGCAGTATTTTTGGCCTCTCCTCACTAGATGCCAGCAGTAACCCCCACCCCAACTGGGTCAATCAACAGTGTCTCCAGACATCCAAATGTCCCCTTGGGCCAAAACTGTCCCTGTTGAGAACCACTGCCCTAAATGATCACTTTAGAGTACATGGTAAAGATATGGTGAAGGTTTTCCTCTACTCAACCTGCTTTGAGAATTGCATTACATTTTTAGGGTCCAGAAATACTGATTTCTTACCCCCCCACCCCCATATAGACAAAGGGCCAACAGTACCCCTGCATGCTTAGAGTTCACTTGTGTGTGGTGTGAAGTTGTTAATAACAAAGTTGTAGGAGATAGGACCAGCAACTCTCTTTAATAGGATGATGAAGAAGGTGTCAGAAATGTCTCTGTATGATGGAGGAATTCATTTTCAGTTTAGGATCACTTTACAAATCATGTTTCCCAATCAAAAAATGACCAGAAAGCACCATACCCAGGGGTGTGCCCAAATGGTCTGGGCAAACATTGAAATTGGCCCCTCTGATGATGATTGCTTTAATGAGTATTTCATATTTGTCAACCAAATGAATGAGTTACTGCTATGTGCCAGGTTCTCTGCTAACGCTGGGAATGCTACAAGAAGCAAAAACAATCCCTGACACCACGATGATGGCCCTGACATCAAGGTAAGACAACACTAACTGAATAGCTACATCAATGAACATGTAGCTACAGACTGAGATTATACGCCCTGAGGGTCCTAAGAACGTGACAATCAAGGAACAGGACCCACACCATGTCCCACAGCAAACGATCCTTACACTAAGATATGGAAGATGAGTAAAAGTCACCAGGTAAAGTTGAAGAGGAGTATTTCAGACAAATGGACCAGCAGGTACAAAAACTCAGTGAGGGGAGGGAATAGATGGGTAAGAGAAACGGAGAAAAACAAAAATGGCAGGAGGTCTGGAAAGCAGAAGGTTGTATGAACAGAGGCCAGATTCCTAAGGCCCGTGACTATGTGTCCTTCCCACATTGTTGTTCTTTATCCCATCAGCAAACACATGTTGATAGGCTGGAAGCAGCGGAGGGAAAGGTTATGTCTGCCTCTTGCAGAGATCTCTAGTTGCAGTATGTAGAATTAATGGGGGTATGTAGAGTTAACGTGGTGGGGAAGAATAAGCACATGTGGTTGTCCGGGTGAGAGAGGAAGGAGGCTTGGAGTAGGATGGTCCAATAAAGAAGGGGTGAGGCAGGAGAATGAGTGTTATTTGGATGAACGAACAGGGGCTTGGCAAGGGGTTCAACAAGAAGGCCTGATTGGGGCGGACTGGTTATTCCCAGGTGGTGTCCCCTTCAAGGGGGCGAGGTCCCGGCTGACCCAGTGTTTAAGATGCCGCATGTAATCCCTGGAAGGGTAGGTGGTGGGGGTGATCAGGGGAAGGAAATTGGGATGCCTCAGATTTCTGGCTGATGCAATTGGATCAATTGTGCTCTTCTTTGTCCAGAGAGTGACCGCTTGGGAGGGACATGTCTGTGCTGGAAAACAAGTTTGTATGGGGGATGGTGGAACTGAGATGACTTTAAGACACTCCAGAGAGGAGAGACCTGGGTTGCTGCCCTGCGAGGGAGGAGCTTCCCAAGGAAAGGTGAATTCACTAGGGGATGGCATGTTTTTTTTTTAGGGGATGGCGTTTTGCAAAACTTTCATTAGTCATTTTGTACCTAAAGTGAAATTTGAACAAGTATTAAGCAGGGCTTATTATTTTTAGCAAATAACAACAGAACTGTAAAAAAGAAAATGGTGATTTTCAGCCACAATTTCTCTCCTCGGCCCATACCATCCATGCTCCAGTAACGAGAAAGAATTCTGCGCTCAGCGATCTGCAAGGTTCCCTGCTAAGGAAAATCCATTTTCACTCCATTCGCTTCCGGATGGAGACAATCCACGTATCCCATTGCCTCTGAGTCAGGACGTTTAGGAGAGATTCTCCTTTTCTTCACCTTGCATCTGCTCAGTATCTTAATCCCAAATTGTGGGAGTGAAATTCTGGCAACCTTTAAGGATATAATTTGCTTCCTATTACATTATTTCTTCCCTTACAGGAGAGACCAAGTGTTTGTCATTTACGAGTGTCATGTCATTACATTCCATATTGCAGTGTAATGATGTGAAATGATTAAATGACAAAATGCCAGCTCACTGCCAAAAATTTAAAGTGGCATACTTTTATTTGTAGATTGGAAAGCTATTATTAATTCTTAGATTGACTTTGCCAGATGAAATAATGCAAGCAGAGTGTTGCATACCGAAATGGGACAATATGAGGTAAGGTTCTGAGCCCTGATTCCAACATAAACAGGAAGAGGTCTCCAATTCCAGTGCGGTCCTCAGGCTACATATCCAGAGCTAAACTTATCAGTTTAGAACAGTCTTGTCACCTGATGAATATGGAGTGACAGGCATCAAAATACAACCTGACTGGAGTTTCTATTGAGAACAAAAATGGGAACTGGGGCCAGGTGGCTGAGAGAATAAAATGGTCTGGCCTTCTCTTTCCCATTCCTTCATCACTCTTTTTTCCACTGGCATTTATTGAGAGATTGAATTTTATTCTTTTTTCTTTTACAGGAACAGGAACATTCAAAAATCATTTTGTAGATGTCACCAAATTACCAGAAGAAGCTGCAACTGGTAAAATAATAATTTGTCCCTTTTTTTTTCTAGGCTATAAACTTCCTTGTGGAAGTGTTTGAATGAGGGTTAAAAATTGCATTCTTGGCACTAAGTTTATCAAGTTTTTAAAGTTCAAATCTGTGTAACCTCAAGTGTTTGAGGATTTGTGAAGAAAGCTGTTGTCACCTGCTATTTCTCTCTACGATTTGTGGATGCCCATTCTGGCAATATATACATTGCCTGATTCCGTAAGAACCTTCTTGCTACTGTATTTGAGTGGCTTTCTTTTGTTCTCATTTACTTTTTCTCCTCTCCCTGAGCAATTCTTATTTTTCTTTGTGGGGGCAAGAGAAATGCTGTACCTCTTGACCTCCTTGCTTCTATGGGGTCCTCTAAGAAACACCCTTGCCTTTGGAATTCTCTGCCCTGGAACTCAGAAGGACATTAGACTTGGTGTGTGTTTTATTTTACTTTCCTTTTAATTTTTCTTTTTCCTCTAATGCAAGCTAACAGCTTATATTTTTAGTTACAATTTTTGTTAAGTGCTTCTGTTACTTTCGTTTTGAACACTCTTTTGTTGTAAAGTACTTTTGGGTGGAAGCTGATTAAGTAGAGGGGGAGAAAAGAAATCAAGATGCATAGTATTTGTTTTGTTTTGTTTTTATTGCATAGGGTACAAGGCCACTAACCTGTGGCTTGATCATTTTAAAACAGAAAAACACAAACTCTAATAAGCTTCTGGATTTATAACAATAGCCCCATGCTTGCCAAGATGGCTAGTAATATTTGCTGCTTCCACTCCAACACAGGGCGCATGCTGCCTTGCTTCTGGCATATTGGCAGGGGTACAAAGAACACATTCTTCATGGACAGGAACTCATAAATGGACAACTGCTCAGGTAACAAAACTGTTGGGAGCTCATTTGGCTTGTGGAAAATGCTTAAAAGTTCCATGATTGGAAAGTTATCACCCTGGCAGGAAAACCACTCGATGGATGAAATGACTTGCCATTTTATGTGGATTTTCAATGAATCACAGCATCTTAGTTTAGTCCTTGTGTTGTCTTCATCAAAAAGCAAAAAGTAGTTAAAAGCATGTGATTGCTTTGCTGCAATCAGAAAATGCTACTCCATTTTAATCCTTTTTTAAACCACTTCTTTTGAGTCTTCTCTTTCTGCATCCCTTTGACTCTAGCTCTTGTTTTGGCAGGTAGGGAGAACTGAGGGTTCTCTTAGAAGACATTACACCGGAAAGCACTGGAAGGGATTTGTTTTTCTTTTTCTTCTTTACATGCAGATGGCTTTGTCATTCTGTCCTAAATCATGAATGCACACAATAGCTGCCAAAAACAGCTGAAATAGCTGCATCAAGGGCCTTAAAATAATAGGCTTATTCTACACACATCTGTAAAGGAGATTGTATTATGCACGTCCTGACTGGCACACATAGAAGAGAATGAACCTAGAACCTTTGTCACACTCTTACGGCCTGTGGGCATTATTTATTTATCTTTTTTTCCATGAAAAAATTACTCTTCCATGAGTTGCCCCATCTTCCTTGAAGTCACCTAAATCCTTGGACATCTCTAAGATGACCATTAGTAGTTCATTTTGTCCTGCATTCAGCTAGGTACAGGTACTCATCTACCATGCTGGGGGTACAGCTGTGAACAGGGCAGACATGGTCCCTGAGATCAGAGAACTAAGAGTCTAATGAGAGTGACTGAGAGAAAACAAGTAAATAAGCAAGACAAGTACAGATGGTGAAAAGTGCCATGAAGAAAGAAACCACAATAGTGCAACTGAGCACCAATTAAGGGCCGGCAAATAGAGATGGTGTCACCACAGAGGGCTTCCACGAGGAGATGGCATTTGAGCTGAGACAGAACAAAGGGGCACCAACCATATTATGGTCTGGGTAAGCTCATTTTAGGCAATGAGAATAGTGGGTATAAAGATTGTTCCTCAGAAACGAGTTTTGGGTATCTGAGTAAGAGGATGCAGTCCAGTGTGGCAAGGCAGCGTTGAGCTGCAAGTAGGATGAAAACTGTTGAGGTCAGAGCAGTAGACAGGGGCCAGCTCTGGCAGGAACTTTCAAACTTAGGATGCAACCCCAGGCTTCCTGGTCTTCCCTTATCCCTTGTTTGGTTGGTTGGTTTTGTTTTTGGATTAAGTCAGATATCACTCCAATTTCAGGGCAATAAGAAATATCACCTCAGTAGAAGCAAGTGGTTCTCTAGTGACGCTCTGGGGCAAAAATCGTTTGCAAAATGTCAATCAATGCATAAAATTTACCTTTGCTACACCAAGGGATTACTACACTTACAGAAAAATATGTCTGCTGCAACAAGGGAGCATAAAAGATTTCCACTATGGTTTGGAGAAGGGTGAATTTTCACTGATAACAAGTAAGAGGAGCACTGACCCCCTTCTCCTGCATTTAATGAGGGTGTGCTGCCTGGAGCTGCAGCCACTATCTTAAATCCAAGGCAGTAAGGGCAAGATCATTTCAGAAGTTCTGAGTCCTACCCTACATTTCCTTGAGTAGCTGAACCAATGTCAGTTACCACCTACTCACAGTCTTCTTATAATGTGAGGGAGGAAAATCTGATTTGTTTAAAAACAACATGATAAGTGAGAAGCTTAGAATAGGGTTAAGCCTGCCAAAGGAAGAACAAGTATTTACTGAAAATGTGAGAACTTTGTCTTGTGAGTTTATAAGATAACTCCGTCGACTCCAGCAGCAGCCCAGTGCCAAGACAGGCAGGGGAACTGAATAACGATGACAGTGAGACATGGTAATCCTGGAGTAATAATCGAGCTGTAATTATTACTATTTTAGCATGGCTTTGAGTTTTTCATTCCTTTCAAGAATGCAGCTAGTCTTCCAGTAATCTAAGGATTTTTTTTTTTTTAATGAATAGGGTGAGAGCCACTGATAGAATCAGCTAGATGGCAGAGAGGCGCATCCCTTCCTAAAGAGCAAATATTGACCTCTCTCCAATGTAAGTGGCATGTGCCATTACCAAGATCCTGCCATCTGGAATCTTGGTCCAGACAAATAGAACATTTATTCAGGTTGCTTCTGGCTGCCCACCCCAAAAAGCACCAATTCCTGGTTCAGGTTTTCTGGCTCCAGTAGGGATGTGTACCATCTACTTTCTAAATCATACTCTCTTTTCTCGTTACCTCTAAGATCTCAGATGCCTATTGAGTAAGATGGCAATACTTGCCAAAGATTGTGATTTTTCAATATGTATTTTGTGTGTGCTGGAATAGGGGGTGGAGTCAGAGTGCGTAAGTAGCAGCTGACTTTCTTCAAGTGAAATTGTGTCTAGAAACCCACTAGATAAAAGAATGATTGTGGAAATAAAGAGCTGGTTCTAGAGCATCATGGATCCATCTCCTTTACTCCACATGTAGTTTTCAAGGACAATCAATGGATTTGGGATAGAGACTCAAATCTGATCAGGAGGGCTTTAGAGGGGAGGAATAAAAATGGTCAAATCAAACCAAGTGTGGAGATGGGTAAAAGCAGAAACACAGGAAGGTGAAGGAGGAATCTAGAAGTTCTAATTTGGATTAAGTGATATTTATTGAGTGTTCAGGTCTTTAGTATTCATTACCCCCATTTAATTCTTATTAGGAAATAGTGATTAAGAGAAAAGAGTGTGGAGCCAGAAGGCCTGTGTTCAGAGTTTATCTCTACCACTGATAAGTTGTGCCACCTTTGGAAATCTACTTAACTCCTCTGAACGTTGGTTTCATATCTGCAAGATGGGGAATACTCATGAAGGATAATCAGAGTTTAAATGGTTTGTCCAAGGTCACTTTGTAATTAGGGTTCTTGAGTTTCAAATCCCAAGTCTTCTGACTCTGCAAACCCAGTGCTCTTTTTTTCTAACCACAGCAAGATCTTGCCACAGATTTACAAATGACATGACTCTTGAGGGAGAATAAGGGAGAGAGAGAGAATGAGAGGGGGGGAAGGGGAGGGAAAGGAAGAAAGGGAAGGAGGGAGAAAAAGAGAGAGGGAAGGAGGAAGGAAAGAGGAAAGAAGGGGGAAGGAGGGGGAAGAAGGGATGAAGGAAGGGAGAGAGCAAGGAAGGGAAGGAAGGGAAAAGAAAGGATAGAAAGAAAAGAAAGGAAAGGAAGAAAAAGAAAGAGCAAGAAAGTAATAAAGAAAAAAGGAAAGAAAGGAAAGGAAAAAGTGACAATGATTTTGCAACTATAGAAACCTAGACATTTGCCAAGGACAAATTGTCTGAAATTTCCACAGTCATTCATTGGATTATGTACCTATTCCTTCCTTTCCATGATGGGATGATTCTTCCAGTTTTTGCTCAACATTTTTGATTACCAAGAGGTGGGAGCAGAGAAATCAAGAGACTTACAATTGCATGTACATGGAAGCAGCAATCAGCTTCAAAATTTACAAAACAAGTGGAATATGCTACATTCTGAATGGTCTGCTGGGAAGCTGTTTCCGTTTGCTAAAGGTTACCAATGCAAAAATACCAGAATGGGTTGGCTTTTATAAAGGGAATTTATTAGGGTAAAATCTTACAGTTCCGAGGCCGTGAAAATGTCCAAATCAAGGCACCATCAGAGATGCTGTCTCACTAGACGCTGGTTGCCGGTAATTCTGGACTCCTGCTATGTAGCAAGGCAAAATGGCAGCCAATCTCTGACTTCTTCTCCAGGCTCACTTTCTCTCTGAGCTTACCTATGGACAATTAAGCATAGGGCTCAGCTATCCCTGGGCCTCATCTCTTCAGTTTTGGGCTTCTCCTTTGATTCCAGCTTCCAGCCTCTTTCTCAGCCTCTCCGGGTTTGTCGTTCTGTAACTGTAGGTGACCCCAGAGTCCTCTCTCACATGGCAGGGTGAAAAATGGCAGCTCTCTTCCTCTATGTTCCATTTATATAAGATTCAGTAAAAGATTAGGACTTACCCTGCGTCTGGCAGTCTAATCAAGGGACTAACCTGAAGCGATCTAATCAAAAGTGATCTACTGAAATGTCCCTTGATTGACTCTAACTAAGAGGTCCCACGTACAATAGGTTCACACGCACAGGAATGGGTTAGCTCAAGAACATAATTTTCTGAAGTCCACAAAAGACTCAAACCAGGGCAGCAGCCTAGGTTAAAACAGGGAAATCATCATTGTTGAATAGCTGGCTGTCAGGAGGGCACATGCATTTCAATCATTTGACCTGTACCTGCTATGTGCCTGCGTGGGGCATGAAGGGTAGCTGATAAAGCTCATATTCGCAGATTCTGTTGCCAATTAATTAATCAGATTAATTGCATCAAAGAGCAGGGTCTTGAAGGACGGTGATTAAACATAGATTAAATAATTGGTAAGGATAGTGAGTATACAATGCAAAAAGGTCAAGAAATGTTTAAATCCTAGGAACTCATGAACCAAAAGTCAGGATTTTGTTTGAAACTGTTCCACATACAAGAGAAGAAACCTTATATTTTCTGCTTTCTAGTTGAAGAGAGAGCCTGAAACTTTTCCCTTCCCCATACCCCTGACCAGCTCTCAGGAGCTCAGCCAGCTCATGTGGGCCCTATCTGGGTCAAAGGATCAAAATAAGCCGATCCTTTCCCAACAGTTGTTCCTACATACAAAAAACCTATGTGAAATGGTGTTAGAGGGACTTAAAATCCTCCTTCATAATGACAACAGCCAAGGAGCAATCACTAACCAAATGCTCACCAAGGGATGAAACCAACAGGAATTACCTTGCATCGACAATTTTATCTCTAAAGAAGCATGGCTCACTTGACTTTTAGAAATAATTTTAAGGTTTTCTTCCAAAAAAAAAAAATTAGAATTTTGCTTCTCACAATTTATTTTATAAGAGATAGTACTCAAAAAAGTGATTCTCAATATTATTATATTCATATAAATCTGATAATAGAAGCACTTTATTGGAAAAAAAAATCTTACATGAAAACTGGAGCTCACATTTGGCCGACTTTGGTGGGCTGACCAAAAATAGAAATTGGCTTACGTATCCTTCCATTTTTAGGGAAGGTGAAGATATGGATTTAGACACTTGATTTTCTTAGCTTAGGGAGCACTGTAGGCTAAACTGCTTTGGCCCTGAGGGACTCTGCTATTGGCAGCCCTGGGCGGGGTGAGGTTTTTAAAATTCATTTCTGATATCAAGTTGACATGGATTTTTTTTAAGTGTTTAAAATTATAATGGTCGCTGCTGCGGCCCTCAAAGAATCCTGCTCTCACTGGCTGCTGATTCTTGCTCCTCTTTCTCCTGTTTCCCTAGCTTCACTTTGAGTTCTATTTCCGAAGTTCGATGTTTGTCTCTAAGCAAGAAAGAAATGTATGAAAAGTATGGAAACAGGGGAAGGCAGGGAGCACCTGTAGTGGTCCAGAGCGAGCTACATAAAGACATTCCCTTCTGCTCAGCAGCCTCCGTGGGAAAGAGAAGGAAATGCATCGCAATAACACAAGCAGGGTCCTCTTAGAGAGAGGCGGGCGTGCTTGCTGGTGAATTAAGTACAGAAAGGGAACGTGGTTGAGAGGTGGCAGTACACTGGGTTGCCCAAAGCTCTGCAGACAATCAGGGTGAGATGCAAGCCAATGTTTTGTTTTTAATCTGCATCTTCTTATGAGCCAGCATCGCTTTTATAAGAGGATCTATGATGAAGAGACTGTACCTCTTCTAACCTGGTCCTATGAGACCTAAACAAAGCAGTTAGGGCTAAACAGTACTTAGAGGTGGTAAGAATTCTGCCCACGTTTTACACCCCATCATGAAAAGATATAGCTTTCAGGTTTCAAAATGCACTATTTAGCTAGGAAATTTGCTATTTGGGTAATGGTTGGAAAACAATACACCTTTTGCTTAAACAAAAACTGCTACGAAGTGTATCGTGAAAAGCTTGCAGGATAGAGCTTGTCAAAGGTTGAGTTTCTATTTCTGGCTCTCCAATTTACTAGCTGTATAACTTTAAGTAAGTCACCTGGTGTCTCAGAATCTCTTTTATGTATCTGTAAAAAGGTAGCTTTGACTTTTGTCCTGCCTACATCAGAGTTGTTATTAGGATCAAATGAATCCATGTATAGGAAAATGCCTTGTAAGTCAAAAGCACTATGCAAACACAAGATATTATTACCATCTGATTTTATTTCATTTGTTTTCCATTCTTAACTTCATAATTCCTCAGAGAAGAAGAGAGCAGTAGGACAAGAGAGTGCATTGCCCTCACAAAGGAAAGACGTGGGAAGTGTTAATCCCCTTCCGCTGTCTACTTCGTCCTCTCCATCCTGAAAACACCTATCACAGTAACAATTTAGGTACAAATTTAGTTTTAGGGATCAATGAGTGAAATATGCTTAGCAATTGGAGGTTCCGTCAAAGCCCCAGTACTGGGCAGTTGGAAGCATCCTTAACATTAAGGGCAAATCTTTTATGCCCATGAGACATTTATGATGTGGAATTATAAATAATGGAGATTGCCAGTGAAACATGGGCAGGGCTCTTACTAATTTGCATACCCACAGGAGAAATCTTTGAGCTTAGAAATGTAAGAAACAGAATTATGAATAGTTGATACATATATAAATGCATATGTATGTAGATGATATGTGTGTACATAATGTTTTTTGGTGAGGGGGATTGCCATTTGCCAGATAATCAGTGAAGACCCAGCAGAAATCAGCAATGCAACTAACTTCTGTAGAGGGTGATTTAGAGGATTGATTTTCATATTTCAATGAAGAAATTAAAGATGATTATTAAAACCTGGCAGTTGAGCTTATCTGGTCTGGCTCCCACCTATATCAATCTAACCAGAAATTTTCCTAAACTCTACTTAACAGACCATTTCAGTGGGTACAAAAAAAAAAGTGATGGCTATTACAATATTAGTATTTCTACCTAAAAAACTGATTATTTTTATGAGGGTGGGAGGGAGAAAGAAGGGGTCACATTTTAAAGAAGCTTCTGCTTAAATAAATGAAACTAGGAGAGCTAATTGTGGAATTTTTACAGAAGAGCTAATTGTGGAACTCGGTCCTCAAACTATGTATCAGACCTGTTTAGCAGGTAAACATCTCCAGTTTTCTCCAATTTCTATATCCAATTTTCCCCAAGAACATTTATGCATATGCCCAGAATCCATTTACCATCACCTCTGTCAGAAATACTGAAACAGCTAATGGTTTCCAATGTCGTAGACACCTGCCCTATACCAGGATGGTGTCTCCCCAGCCAAGGACCAATGACTTCTTTCTGTAATTGGCTCTTTACCAACCCCTTGGGCAAAGGTGGGGCTCTTAGAAACAGTTCTTGATTCATCAGATGGTTCTTAGGCACCTATGATGTACCAGGCATTAATTCTAGGCACTGGTTATACGAAGGGAGCATGGTAGACCAAAATCCCTGCCCTTGTGGATCTGATTTTCACTTGCAGGTGATGGGGGCATGGAGCAGTGTGAGCGACGTGAACAGATCAATAAAATTAGTGAGAATTTTGCAAGCTCGTAGGATGGAAAGGGACTGGGGGGTGGGGTGGGATGGACATAGAGGCTCCTTTAGAATGACTGGTCAGGGGCTGCCTACCCAGGAGGGGAAATTTCACCTGAGCTCAGTTGTGTATTATGAGAAGAAACCAGCAATGCCAAGATTTGATGACAACGTGTTTCATGCAAAGGAGGTGGTGCAAAGGTTCTGAGCTGAGCACATGCCTCACTTGGGTCAAGAGACAGACAAAAAGGCCAGCATGACTGAAAAATAACATGGAAGTAGAGGCAGGAAAGAGTTATAGGGCTGGAGCAGGTAACACCCTTCAAGGAATGGCAAAAAATTTAGATGTCTTAATAAATGCAATGAGAAGACTTTGGAGGGTTTTAATCATGGGATAACATTGTCCATTTCACATTCGAAAACTAGCTTCCTGACTGTAATATAGACAATGGAGGGGCAACACTGTCATATCATGTGACCCTCTCCCTCAGTCTATGGCCATTCCTGGTTAAAAACAGGAATTAAAACATTCTTACCCAATGTATTTTTTTTTCTCTAAGGAATTTGGATTTAGGGGCAAAGAATCAGAATTCAGTCAGTGTCTTCATGGGACTAATACTGTGCCATATGTCCTTGGCAGGTTTAAAGCAGCCATATTGTGCAAAGAGGACTAAAAAGAAAATGGTGGCCTTCCATTTCTTGGTTCTCCTCTTTTGAGAATTCAAGTGAATTCTTGTTTTAGAATTCCACTAGACTACTCTATGTCCTTTCTATAAATCCCCCTTTATTCCCTACAATAGTCTGGGTGATTTCTTTTGCTTTCAATTGGCATCTCAACTCATGCAATCAAAAATGGGCCTGAAAGTAAGGCAGGGTCAACACTGCTTTGTTTTTTCCCCAGAGAAATTTTCAGCACCTGGCATTATGTTTGTTTGTTTGTTTGTCTTCTAACACCTGCACTAGAATAGATGCTCAGTGATGATAAAGATTCTGTTCAGATCACAAAACACTGCATCCTCAGAGCTTAGCCTAGATTAGCACCCAGTACATAGTAGAAGCTTCATAAATATGAATTCCATGAACAAATGAATAAAGAGTAAGGAAAACAGAGAAGAAGTGGAAAGAAAGCGTAAAATATCCTAGAGTCTCTAATTAAAGGAGCAGTGATGGATTACAAGAGCTAAACATATAAAAAGAAAAATTTCTGTGTCTTCATTTAAAGTTGATCTCCTTGGTTTGTTTCATCCATCCATTTATGCCTCTAGAAATAAGGCCCAAGGAGGAGAAAAGGAGAAGGGTATGGAATTCTCTTTTTTTTTTTTTAGTTTGGGAAGGAACATTTTTCCTAGAGACTAAAACTAAATCTCATTGGGCAAAACCAAGTCACATGACTACCGCCAACTGCAAGGCGGTTTGGAAAGACAAGCATTTGAGTTTTGCAAGCCTCTATAATAAAGGAGGCAATCGAAAAGGGAATTGCAAATGGCTTTTGGAGGGCCAATTCCCAATTTCTGCCACAGCTTCCTATTATGATTTGGGAAGGGCATGATAAAAGGCCAATTCATCTACCCTGGAGCTGGACAAATTGAGAGTGAGGTGCTCAGAAAGCAAAAAGCCTAACTTAAAGTAATGCATTATATTTTGAACACTGAATGTTTGACAATACATTTCACGGCTCATTTCCTGCTACTTGTGAACGCTAGTAAACACTCAGAGAGCGAATTCACATTTTTCATGTCAAATATCCTTATAGTTCTCCCCTCCTCCAGCTTGTCACCAGTTAAACAGACCCCTAGGAGGACAGTCTGTTCACACTATAATCTTTTGTGACACTAAACCTTAATCTGTCTTCAAATTTCTATTGTTTTTCACTAAAAGGTTATTCCAGAAGTATTTTATAGAGCACATTCATTTTCTTGGCTGAGAATAAATTGCATAATCAGAGGCCCTCTGACCAATGCTGAATCTCCCTTCCCAATCCAAATTTAAGAATTTCATGCGGATTACTCATTGCCATCTATCTAGCTAATTCAAAGTCATTATTTTTCTCTAGTCTAGGCAGAATTTACCCTTCCCTGAAATGAGCTCATCTCATAATAAGATATTAAAGGGGGAAGGACAATGGTAGTGGGTAGTCACTGAAGTCCACGCACCCACTCCCAGACCTGGAATTATGGGGCTGTCAAAGTCTTCCATTAAGAGAGGAAATTCACTTTTTAAAGGATTGCAACTTGCTATTTAATTAAAAAAGAAAATAACGAAAGAGTCTCGCTTCGCAAATGGCCGCTTTCTCTAAGACTTGGTTTTATCTTTGTCTCTGCTCTTTCGCCTTACGCTGTCCCTGGGCCTGGCCTGACTCACTTATTACCCAGGTCACAGTTGAAATGTTCCTTCCTTTCATAGGCTTTCTTGGTCTCCAAGAGAGAATAAAGACCCTCATCTTAACTTCTGGCTTCATCTGAACCTCTCAGCCCTGCACTCTCATATCTAACATTCTATATCATGGGCTTATGCAGCACTGTCCAGTAGAAATCGAAGGAAAATCACATAAGGAATTCAAAATTATCTAGTAACCATATTAAAAAACAAAAACAAAAAAAACGTAAAAAGGCGAAACCTAATTTTTTTTTAATTTTTAATTTTTTTTTTAAGATTTCTTAATTTATTTCTCTCCCCTTACCCCCCTCCCCCACACTGGTTGTCTGTTCTCTGTGTCCATTTGCTGTGTCTTCTTTGTCTGCTTCTGTTGTTGTCAGCGGCCCGGGAATCTGTGTTTCTTTTTCTTGTGTCATCTTGTTGTGTCAGCTCTCCGTGTGTGTGGCACCATTCCTGGGCAGGCTGCACTTTCTTTCGCGCTGGGCGGCTCTCCTTACGGGGCACACTCCTTGCACATGGGCTCCCCTATGCGGGGGACACCCCTCCATGGCACCTCACCCCTTGTGCACATCAGCACTGCGCGTGGGCCAGCTCCACACGGATCACGGAGGCCCGGGGTTTGAACCGTGGACCTCCCGTGTGGTAGACGGACGCCCTAGCCACTGGGCCAAGTCCACCGCCCTAATTTTAATAATATATTTTATTTACCTAATGTGTGTATAAAATCCTAACCAAATATATATAATTAATAAGGAAAATATTAATGAGATATTTTACACCCTTTACGTAAAATCTAGTGTATATTTTAGAGTTACAGAGCATCTCAATGTGGACCAGTCACATTTCAACTGCTTGATGGCCACATGGATCTAGTGGTCACTATACTAGATGGCACATTTCTGTAGTATTTGGATGCACATTTGTGTTTCTACCCATTTTACTCAAGAGGGAAAACGATATCTTTCGCCACTGTACCCCTTGCACCAAGCAGAGAGTAGAATTTAATTAAATGTTTGATGAAAAAATAATTGAACAATCCCATCTCTGCCACTAACCGTGTGACTTTGAATAAGTCATTTTCTCTCTCTGGAGTTCCTACCTTATTTAAGACACATTCCATGATTGTCAAGGTCCCCATAAATGTAAACATTCTAGGTCACTTAATTTAGTTCCCTCTTTTTCTCTCTCACTTAAAGCAGCTTACCTTTGACTTTTTGTCTTTTAAGGCCCATATACAACCTGATTTTCAATGTTCCTTCTTTTCATATTTTCACAATTTGTCTTTGAAACTGAGACATTTAGGATTATGGTACTGTTTCCTCTTTAAGATAATTATCATTGTTTTTCTTTGATTATACAAATAAAATATCTTTAGAATAGAAAATTTGAATACAGGATAGTACTCAGAAAACAAATTACTTAACTAGCTATTACACATAGATAAGCACAGTTAACTGTTATATATCTATCCTTCTATTGTATTCTCTAGATTTATTGGTAGTAATATGTACATGTGTCTTTTCACATTTGGTTCTCCTTTAAGTAAAATGGGGATGATAATGTACTTACTATTTTCAAATCTTTTATAATCTAATAATGTTTTAGGAACATATCTACAAAGTTATCAAATGTTATTTTTAAGCATAATTTTGATGGGTGTACCTTACAGCATCAAACAACTACATGGAGTACCACCTTAAGGAGATAGGGGAGCTAATCAAGTGGGCATCTGGGAAAAGACTTTTCCAGGTGGAGGAAACAGCAAATGTAAAGGCTCCAAGGTAGTAACAAGCCCAGCATGCCAGTGTAACTGAGGCAGAATAAGCAGGGCAGAAAGATATAGAAATGAGGTCATAACAGAAATAGACCAGGTAATGTAGTACCTGTGGCCACTTAAAGGACTTTGGCTTTTGCACTGAGATAAAGTGAAGAGGCTACTGGAAAAAAAAAAATCTAGAGTAGAGAAGGTGGTGTACAAGATGAGATGGGAGCAGTGGAGGTGAGGATAAGTATTACGATTCTGTACAGATTTTGCAGATAGAGGCATCGGGAATTGCTGATGGACTGGATATGGAACATGAGAAAAAGAGATGAATGGGGGTTGATTCTGAGGTTGGGGGCCTGAGCACATGGAGGGATGGGGTTGCCATTAGCTAACTTCCTCTCTTCAGCTCTATGCCAGTTGCCAGCTGCACAAAGATGACAAGTCATTGTTCTTCCATGAAGTCCTCCACATTTTCCTCCATGATCTTAACCACAAGGTTAAGTGGCTCATCCAAGGTTGTATGGCTAGGAGGCAGAAGAAAATGTTGCCTGAATAAATAAATTGTGGTATAGTGTGACAAACACTTTGAAAATGTCTATGGTTCCTTTCATTGTGGAATCACTGATAGACCTTTTACTTTACCTGAGACACGATGGTCCTGCATATTAAGGGAAGCAGGTTGGAAATTCATGACTGTTGCAGGCTTAGGTGGTAGATTACAGAATTGAGTTCAAGTCTATATTTGGTATCAAGCCTATTACATGGGGAAAACTAACAGGCCAACATAAAAATACTTCAAACGGAGGTTCAGGGGAGATTTTGAGGAGTTGATTTAGGAGAAGGACTCAAGATTGGTTGAATGGGAAAAATAAAAAAGAAAGAACAATGGAGGATGACTCCAGGTCTGGGCTATTGGTTGGATAGTGGAGGCATTCCCTGAGACAAGAGAGGGACTAGTTTGCAACTGGAAGATGGCTGGTTTGGTTTTAGATATACTGAGTTTGAGGCACATTCGAAGGTGATTGTAATAGCTCTTCTATCTCACACACCTTCCTGTTTGAGCATCAGCTAAGAGGAAAACCACTTTGTAAAGTTAAAGTCTCTATACAACTGAAAGTTATTTTCAAATTTACTTAATAGGGCTTTGGGCTTTTCTATCCAATTTCCTGGGAAACCATAATGTATGTCTTATCACATTCTGCCCTTCAAGATTCTGATGAGAGTTGACTCTCTGCCATTAGGGGAAATGCATATTTATTTAGGGTGTTTAAAAATTAAGTTTATAGCAATTGAGCTCCCCTTTATTTGGCCTCAGAGCACATTAACATTCTTTGAACTGTACTGTTAAGAACATTTTAAGGGTTAGTTTTACACCAGTAAAAAGTTTTCAAAGCCAGAGCGCATACAGGATGTACCATTCTTAAGGAAGATCGACTGTAGGCAAAACTGGAATAGAATTCTTAAAGTTGGTAAATCGGGTTATTACTAATTTTCATTAAGGGTCATGCTGATGCCCTTGCACTTGTTCTAACTAATCCTCACAGGAATCCTGTGAGGTATGTTCTCTTCTCCTCATTTTGCAGACAAGGACAGTGAGGCTTAGAGAAAGGGAGTAGCATGCCCAGGGACCAGTGGGGAGATGAATTACACAAAATGGGTAAAATATGGGTTACAAAGGGGTCTTAAAGATCATTTGTTCATCATCATACTCTCTACTTTACAGACAGGCTGACTGAGTTCCTCATAAAGTTAGGTGACTTAGCCAAGGTTACATGACAAGGAGGTGGAAGAGACAGCCATAAGCAAGTGCTAGTGGGATAAGATAGAATTTTGTGTAGTTAGAATCTGCAAACAGCTCAATACCAAAGGGTGGAGATGAAAGACAGGAAAAGTCAGTCCAGTGATGAGGTAGATTCTAGATAAACAAATCGTGTGAGGCCATTCTTCAGTGCCCTGGACTTCACCCTTCACTCCAGTGTTTCCCAGAGCATCTTCTACAAACACTAGTTCCTTGGGAATTTGCTAAGTATTCCATGAAAGTGTTCAGAGTTTATGCAAGTTTAGAAAATGCAGGGAATCTCAGGGCCGAGAACATGCTCATGGACCTTATGTCTCCACTCCCCAAGACAGAGCAAGAAGACATGATAGAGTCCCATATTTATTTGACAGAAAAATCCATGTCCTCACAGAGCGTATGTGGAACTAGTAGTCCAGAAAACACCAGTTTGAGTTAAGCTGCTGTGAAGGATGGTTAAATGGAGATGTGAAATGGGTAGTGAGAGAAGTGATGAGAGTCACTTAAAAAAATAAATAGAATTTGGCATACAAATCAGATTTTGTCAGTATTTTCCCTTTTTTCCCTGTACTGTTTCACACCTACTATTTGCAGTAGGTGTCTGATAAGAGGTTGTGTGAAGCGACAGGGGAAAAGAGGAAAGGGCTTACAAAGTTTCAGAAATTCCTGGGAGGCTCTTATGGAGCCTGAAGTCTCTTTGTGTGTTTGGTTGGTTGGTTGCCGCATATAGAGATGCCAAATATAGACTTGACTAATTCTCTAACCAGCCCACCGAGGCCTACATCAGGTATGACTTGCTAAGTCTGATTCCTCTGCTGTGCAGGACCATGGTGCTTGGAACAGGGTAGAACGGGTACCTGTGGTCTCGGGGTGGAAGGGAGCACTCTTTTTATAGTGCTTGTCACACTACAGTTCGATTAGGTTTATTTGCATATTTTTCTTTTGCCTCCTAGCCATACCACTTTGACTAAATCAATCAACTTCATGGTTAAGGTCGTGGAAGAAAATGTGGGGGGCTTCAGTGAGAGAAACATGACTTGTCATCTCTGAATACCTGGCATCTAAACAGAGCTGACCATAACTTCATTTTGCCAGCATCCATTACATACAGGTGTTACGACTGGTTCTGGGAATCTACTGATGAATAAAGCTGATAAAGTAATGGCTCAGGGAGTTCATTTTGGAGGGAGGGAGGGAGGCAACAGCAAGGAAACAAATGTACATTGATAAATTCTGGCTAGTACTAGAAAGCAAATAAATGGGGTGCAGAGTGGGGTTTATAAGACAGAGTCTGACTCCAGTTTTGAAGTTTGACAGCTGGCACTTTTGAGCTTGATGGTTCCCCTTTCCTTCTGCCCCTGTGTGAGCAAGCTGATATGAAAGCTGGGGCGTTTCTTCTGCAGTGCTAGAGGGAAGTTCAAAGCATGCAAGCACCAACCCATGGAGTGAAACCTCACCCTAGCCCCATCCCCTAATCACCATAAAATCTCAAGCCAGTTGCCCCTCCCTGCTTTCTCAAGTCATTTCTGCTTGGAAGCCTGCCCTGCTCTCTCAGAAAGTCTCATTATGTGAGCAATAAACCTTATCATATGTGCTCATTGTGTGGGTAGGATCATCTGTCTCAACATCCGAACCAAATTTTGGGTGGAGGGGATATTTTCAGATATTTCTTTTGAAATATTCAGAAAGGCATTAAATTTGGTTCCCAAACTGGGACCAGCTCTTCACATAAGTAGGTCCTATGGTCTATGGTTCAGAAGGCTTCCCTTGCCCAAAATATCTCCCAGAATATGCCACCTTGCCCACCTTCAGCCTCCCTCTCAAGGCTTTTTCAGCTCATTTTTTAATTTGTTTTTAAAGATTTATTTTATTTATCCTCCATCCCTATGCTACTTGCTTACTGTCTGTTCTCTGTGTCCATTTGCTTGCACGTTCTTCTGTGTCTGCTTGTCTCTCTTTTGTTACATCATCTTGCTGCACCACCTCTCCGTGGGCACAGGCCGTCAGCTCTCTGCAGGTGCGAGCCAGCTTGCCTTTACAAGGAGGTCCTGGGAAGTGAACCCAGGGCCTCCCATATGGTAGATGGGAGTTCAATCGATTGAGCCATATCCGCTTCCCCTCATTTGTGTTTTAATCATTGAGAAGGCATCAAATAACCCTAGAAAAGAGAATTCCTCAGGAAGACTGTGTAAGGAGCAGTGGTGCTTGGAAATAATATTTCACCTAGCATTAGAATATGTGGGCTCAGTTCCCAGGTTTGCCAATTTCTATCTACAACACATGAACATTAGTGTTTTCATCTCTAAAAATGATGATTTTCTTTGCAGGTTCTTTTTACTTTTTTAACCTGCCTCATCAGGTTGGGATAACAGTGTGACAATGTATGTGAACTTGAAAGGTCTGATACAAAAACAAAGTATCACACTTGTAATTATTATCTAATTATCCCATCACAAATAAAGGTTGCCCAGAGGGTGAGCCAGGCAGGTAAGGAGAGAGTGAAGTGCTGGAGTGTGGGGTGATGGCGCTGCCATCACAGGATACGGCTTGAGTTTTGGAGTGGGAAACCCATTGACTGAATCTGGCTTCACTAAATCCTCATTTTCCTCCAGCATAAAACTGAGGTTTTGTTAATAACTCCCTGATAAGCTTGTTGTGAGAATTCCATGAGCTATTTCAAGAAAAGTGCTAAGCAAGAATTCAATTAATAACTATTATTATTAACATTTTCATAGTCATCTTATACTTACTAAAGGAATTGGGAGAGACCGGAAAGGTTTAAAGAGGCAGTATCTAAGACTAATTGTGCCACTTTTGCCCAAATATATCATCCCAACACTCAAAGGTCTCCATGGCAATTTAAAAATGAAACTTGAGAGAAAGGGAGGGGAGAGAGATATAAATTCTTCCAAAATCCTTTCTACAAATTATTGATAGGGGCATAAAAAGATTTACTTAAAGAATATTGTTGATGCTTTTTTTAAACTAGGATCAAGTACCTAGCTAAGCAGAAAAGGACTCTCAAAGTCAGATATTTGAATAGTATCTATGGCAGAGTGGTAATACAAACGATGTACAGTTGCTTTGAAGTCCTCAGCTTTTTAATTGAGCAGACTGATGTGTTGCTAGCATAATGGATAGGTGAAATGGAATGAGTGCCAGGATTATTATCCCCAGCCCCAAAGCCATGCATTTGAAGTGTAGGTGAATAGAAACCCTTTGGGAAATACTAGGTTGGACCCAGCAGCATAAGTAACCAATTTGGCAACCATGTGTGAGGTGTTACTCAGGTGACAAGAAACAGAGAGGCTTAGATGTAGAAGGCAAGATTTCCCCAGCATAAGAAATAAAGACAAACTATAAAACAGTCCCAATCTTTGGATGCTAGTCTTTTCAGATTCAGTGAGAAAAAGAAGAAACAAAAACACTCTTCTGGCTCAACACTTTCTTAAGTTAAATCATCTGAGTTACGAAGCATCTAAGTTGAAGTATCAGAGTTTAAGTAAGTAAAAGCATTTGAGTCTCCTTTTCTCTGACCTTATGGCCAAGGGTCAAACTCAGTCTAACACCTGTTTTTATAAATAAAGTTTTGTTTTATCATGGCTATGCTCATTCATGTTCATATTACATAAGGCTGCTTTCACATTGCAGTGGCACAATTTAGTTGTGCAGAGACCTATGGACAGCAAAATCTAAATTATTTACTATCTGGTCTTTTACAGAAAATGTTTGCTGACCTCTGAACTATAGTCACAAGTCAATCAAGGCCATTCACATTTCTTTGCTTAAAATCCTTCAATGATATTGAGGCAGATTATTCAGGGAAATGAAGAGAAGACAAGTCACAGCATGGCCAGCAGACAACATGGATGGCAGACAACATGGCTGACAGACTGCATGGCCAGCAGACAACATGGCTGCAAGACTTCGCTGGGACCTTTAGTGTAATCTTGAGGTCCCGGTTTCTCTTTCCGGGATCTCCCCTTGGCCCCAGATATTCCAAAAAGTCCTCACCATTGGTCCTACCATTGTTGGGGTAACCAATAACACCTGAGGCCCAACCCCTTATCACTAGGAAGGTGGAGGAATAATTAGCAGTTGAAAAGATAATCACATGAGGCAGAGCTCACTCTCTCAGTCTAGAGGGGCCCACACCAAATCTTGGTGTATATCTCCATCTTTCTCTTCCATTTCTCAGCAAGCTCTGTTCTTTGCCCCATTTTCCAAATAAATTCTTTTTACTGGCCTAACTAAACTGGCATGTTCATAAACTCTTTTATGCATGATAGCCAAGAACCTAGAGGAATCAAACATTTCCACATCTTCAGTATCATGGTGTCCTGGGGATAAGTTCAGATTTTAAACATGATTTAAAAGACTGGCCTCTCCCTACCTGGCAACTTCATTTCTCCACTCTCTCCTCACACTTTCTCTTCCAGATATACAAGAGAACATTTAGATATTCCAAGCAGCCACATTCACTTGTCTCTAGGCCTCCACATGTGTTGTCCTCTCTACCTAGAACAATCTTCCCCACCGTCCTTAACTTCCTTTACTAGGTTGTTTTATATTTTTCTCATTGCTGGCAAGCTCTTAAATTGCTCCAGTCATTCTGTTTCTTCAGGTGTAAGTTCTTCTGCTTGTTTTATAGGCTCAGCATTCCTCGAATGGTGAGTATGGATTGTTCCCTCATCTTTGAATTTGAAATTTTTTGTACCACCCACTGAGAGAGAATGTGCAAGTTGTATCTTTGATTTTGGTGAGGGTTGGAGGAGGAGAGGCATAAGCATGATGTTTTCTGTATTCCCTCCCCTCCACATACCCCAATTCTCCAACCCTCTCTGAGTCAAGTTCTACATTCTCTGCTCTGCCCTGCAGACAGATAACTCCCAGGCTATTGATTGGTTCAAGAAAGAGAGGTGCAGGTGTCATTAGTTCTCCAACTAATTACCTAGCTATTTGATCATGGGCTTTCTTGTGCTTCTGCCTTTTCCACTTCTGAGCAGAGAACACCCATGATGCAAATCCAGTCTCAAGAACAGACTATTTCTTATCTTTATGTATGACCACATATTTATTCTCTTTATAAATTATATTTTTTCTATCTTTCCTAGGGATTTAATGCAGAAAGATTTAGCCTGTAGCATGTTCTTAACCTGTCTATGTGAAAGAATAAATATGTCTTTCCTGCTAGACTGTTACCCCCACTATTGTATGTACCACATCTCTCTTTCTTCACCATCGTATAACTGCACTTTTCACAAAGTCTAGAAAGTGGTAGCTTCTTAATAAATATTTATTGAATGAAATGAAAAATGGAGAGTGGCAGATTATTGATAATTTTTATTTGCTATCAGTAGAACCAATAGCCCACAACATAATTTAGTCTAGAGTCTAGTTTAAAAAGACAAAAAGTAGGTTCTTTAATCTCAACCCAAATCTCTTTATTCTTTTTATTCCCTCTCATGTCTATTTTATAACAGGAAGAAACTCTCTGACTTTTAAGAGGTGTTCTGGTACCAATGAAAAGCAGAATGATGAGCTTTAGAAGGTAAGGGTACAGTAATGTCTTCTTTTGTGGCTTTCCATATTAGCATGGATCCTCTCATGTTGATCCCATTTCAATCAGGGAAACCCTACTGAGCCCTTCCCAAGTTATATGTTGAAGTTTCAGTTGAGTCTGTTATGGTGACATTACTATTTTTTCCCTAGTCTTCACATCCACCCATTAAAATGTCTGTGTCCTATATTCCATTCATTTGGACCTCTGTTCTCAGCTAAACAATGTTCTATACCTATCATAAGTTTTCCTAAATTTTGTACCACTGTTGCAACATTGGATATTTAGGTGTATAAATCTGCGAATGTGATTTATTTTAATAGTTATATGTTGAGAAATGCATAACCAACTATAGAACTAGAGCATCAAACCCTTGAGGTATGGTTTAACATTTAAGTGAATAAATATATTTGAGTTTAGAAAGTCTGCTTAGAGAAAAATATTTAGTGATGACATAAGTGGCATTTGGATATGGCAAAAATTGGAAAGTAGTTTCCAACGGGCTAGGGCTAGTGAAATACCTCACTAATCATGCTACTGTAATAAAATAAGCTCACTGTTTAATTCCTTCTAATTCTCAACTACAAAGTAATATTTCAGGTGGTGGGCTTCTAGAGTCTATGCTTTATCCCAAGTAAATGACTCTGTCTTATGCAGAGAAGTAGCATTTCCATATCTGTGCAGATGGCTTTTGTGTTGTCACAACCTCTTGATTAGCCCAAGGCCAGCATCTTTTCCCAAAATGCCAGGCCTGGATATAAATCACTTTTGCTGTAAAAGTTCATCTAGTTGTGTCACCTGCCTTCAGTTGTATTTAAAGCCAAGACACATGATTGCCCATTTTCTTCTAAAGAGCTATGGACATAGAGATAGACATAGAGATACAGCATTCTTATCATTTCTGTGATTTTTCACTATGTATTCAAGCACCATCTTTCATTGCATTACAAAATGTACTTTATTCTTTATTAATGAGTAAAAGTTCATTCTAATTAATTACGATTTCTTGATCATTTTCATATCTAGGAAAGCAAATACTTTAAAAAACACTCAGCTTATCTTCCAGCTTCAGTGTGAATACCTAAAGAGACTGGAAGTCACCACTCTTATCCTTACCACAAGTAAGAGCTGGGCAAATGAAAATCAATAAATAGTTTGGATCCATCAGAGAACTAAGGTCACAGGGTAAATAGCACCATGAAATCTCAAGGGACAGGAGAATATGGAGATTCACAGCTAAGATCCACTATCTGGAGCAGAGGCTACAGGAGCCAAAAACTGGTAAGGATACTCAAATGACTGCCTAAGAGTGAGAAATTCCTGGTGGCTGCAGTCTCAAGTGGGGCCACCACACTTTTTTTTTTTTTTTTTTTTTCACCTCCAGATGCCACACTGTTTTCTCTTGGTGAAGATCTGAGGAAGATCCCCTTTGGGTCTCATGGAAGGAAGGGAAGAGTAATCATTGTGAAGTGCACCCAGAGCCCTCTCCATAACAAAGGTTTACTTAATTCCAGGAGAAAAGGCTTGAACTTTGTCAGTGCACTATCCCAGCCAGGGAAAGGGAGTGCCTCACACTCCAGCCCTCTTTGTTCTTCTTGTCACACCTGAGAGAGAGAAGGAGAAAAGGGAAAGAGAGAGAGAAAAGAGAGGAAAAAGGAAGAGTGGCAGAGACGATCTATCTATCTATCTATCTATCTATCTATCTATCTATCTATCTATCTAATCTATCTATACAGAGAGAGAGAGAGAGAGAGAAAGAGAGAGAGAGAGAAACAACCCATAGCACTCAGGGCCCAGGACTTCAAGAATTTAGATAGGGAATATACAGCCAGGGAAAGGGTAGGGGACTGGGTGGAAAAAAAACTGTATCACTGAACAAATTGTATTAAGACTGCAAGCTTTGTGTCAGTGTTAAATTTCTTGAATTTCATATCTGTACATTAGGGGATACAGAAGTGAATATTCTTGTTCTTAGGAAAGGTACATAGCAGTATTAAGGTTCAAGGAACATGAGGTATACAACCTACACTCAAGAGTTCAAAAAATGGATTGCTAAATCACAGATGGATTGATAGGTTGATGGATAATGTGATAGTTAAGTCATGTGTTAATTTGGCTAGATTTTGATGACCAGTTGTTTGGTTAAGCAAGCACTGGCTTGATTGTTACTGTGAGAATATTTTGTGGATTTAAACCATTAATCAGCTAATTGCCTCTATCTATGACTGATGACATCTACAATCAACAAAGGAGATTGTCTTCGGCAAAGAGAAAAATCTCAACCAATCAGCTGAAGGCCTGAAGAATTGATTTCAGCAGTCAGAAAGAAGAATTTCTCTCTCTACCTCAGCCAGCCAACTTCTCCTTGGGAACTCATGAAAACCTTCATCAGAGTTTCCAGTTCATAGGCTGCCCTAAGAAATTTGGACTTGCCGATCCCCATGGTCTCATGAACCAATTCCTATAAAAAATCTAATAATACATATGTATGTATGTGTGACAGATATATATATCCGTGAGCTCTGTTTCCCTGGAGAACCATGACTAATACAGATAGATAGATGATTGATAGATAGATAGATAGATAGATAGATAGATAGATATAGATAGATAAAACGATACCACAAATGTGGCAAAATTTAAAAATTGGTGGATCTTGGTATCTGGAAGGATAAGGGTATGTTAGAGTTCTCTGTACATGGTTTGCATTATTTTTGTAACTGTCCTGTAGGTTTGAACATATTTCAAAATCTAAAAGTTTAAAATTTTTAAAAAATCCATTATAGAACTAAAAGGAAAATGCGAAGCTATAAAATATAAAATTTTCAGAAGAAATCATGAGCAAAAATCTACATGACGTTTGGGTTTAATGATGGAATTTTACATACACCACAAAAAGCACAATCAATGAAAGAAAAAAAAAGATGGGTAACTATCTAGGAATGTAGTTGCTGATCATACCCTGTTTACCTTTGTAAGAAAGTGTCAAATCAGCTTTCAAAGTGGCTGTACCAGGAGAAACCTGACCAGTGCTGCTTCAGCCAAGTGATCAAGACCAATATCAACCTGATGTCATGTGGATAGTACATACCCTTGATACGATGTGATGAAAATGGCATTTTACCTCTGATTTCTTCCTCATAAAAATCCATAACTCCAGTCTAATCATGAGAAAAACATCAGACAAATTTCAGTTGAGGGACATTCTGTAAAATACCTGACCAGCACTCCTCAAAACTGCCCGGGTCATCAAAAACAAGGGAAGTCTGCAAAACTGTCACTGACAAGAGGAGCTTAAGGAAACATGACAACTAAATGCAATGCTGTGTCCTGGATGGGATCCTGGACAAGAAAAAGGACATTAGGTAAAAGTTAAGGAAAATTGACTTTAACTAATAATACTGTATCAATATGGTTTCATTAATTGTGACAAATGTACCAAACTCATGTAAGATGCTAATAATATGGGAAACTGGGTATGGGGTGTATAGGAACTCTACTATCTTCACAACTCTTCTATAAATCTAATTTTTTTTCTAAAATAAAACATTTATTAAAAATTAGAACAAAACCATAAAACCCATTCAGCTGACATTAGATCAGCAGCCAGTATCCAAGAAGAGCCCGTGTCTGGCACCCTCACGTAGTTGGACACTTCATTATATGCAACCTCATTCTCTACCTTCTGATTCTTTCTGATGACCCCAACTCTTGATCCTGGCTCTGTCTTTTGCTTAGGGCTCCAAATGAGGAAGTGAGTACTTAGGCCATAATAGAAGATTCTGCTTCATTTGTGCTTTGGGGTACATGGTCTGATGTTACCTCTTACTTCCCCATCAGAATTCTGAGAGAGCAGATACTTAAAATGATCGCTAGTATAATGAGGTCTAGAATAGCAGCTTTATTAAGGCTCCACTTTCTATGGACCTTCCCCGATAAAGGGTTTTCTAATAGAAGCTCTACTGATAAGCACAAACACCACAGGACTGGCTCCACCAACCCACACAAGCATAGTAGAGAAGTTGTGGAGAAGGGATAGAGCGAGAGAGGAGAGGGAAGAAAGAAATAATGAAAGAGAGGGACTAATGACACATGAGGCAATGCTAAGAGTTTTCTGTGATAGAAAGCATTGTGTAGTCATTTAAATTTGGGAAATTCTGGACTAAAAACAAAAACTTATACAAGTTTCTTTAGAGCAGAACTTTTCGTATCTTGTGATACACGAATCTAAAGGAATAGCCAAATGGAGATGTAGAAAGCTACAGTTTCTAAGCCTGTTTAATGATGGATTTTCTTTGGTGGCATTCCTATTAGCATCATGAGGCATAATAAAAGAGAATTCCAAAAACACTGTCTTAGTTGCATAAAATGCTCTGTGTACTGATTATAGTATCATCAAATATTTGAGCATAAGTTATGTGTAGGACAACATGCTCAGTGCTGGTAAATCCCAACTTGCTTCTCGGGAGCTTACGTGTGTGGACTTTCCTGCCTTACTCCAGTTCTCCTACTGTGCTCTGGTTCCTTCTGTGAAGGACTGACATTTGAAAAGGCAGGAAATGTAAAGCAGATGTGTGAACTGCTTAGTTTATTTCCATCATCACTGAAGTCAGCTGGAGATATAAGAGGTGCACTTACATGCTGGAATTGACCTTTCTTTCCTTTTATTGTATAAAATCTTTGCCACATGCTTTCGTGGACCTTGCTTGCCCAATAGGGAGCTAGCCTCCTTCCATACATCGTGGCTCCTCTACTTACTGTCCATTTCATCTGCAAGTGGATGTTCTAATTTTTGTGTCTATAACTTGGGGAGGGGCCCCATTGCCAGAGAAACCAGGAGTGGTTAAGTAGAGTTCTTCTTAGACCAAGATCCCTCTTCTCACTGCTTAGTCAGAGGCCAGCTGTACTTTTGACTCACTTCACTTCTGTGGTCATAATACAGCAAACATTTTATCACAGCATAGTCTCCCTATTTGGTTTATTTCTCAACTGCCTTCCCCCTTTCAATGCCTTTTCAAGCATTCCACTTTTAACCACATTTACTAACCTAACAATTTAGGTTTCTTAATGAACATTGGAACCTTGGTCCAAAGAAAGTAATTTCCCTTTTGAACAATATTGCATTCTCGACACAATCTAGGAGAGAGAGAGAAGATAGAAATACTTCTATATATAAATAACATAGGGAACTCTAATGCAGAATTGAGAAGTAAACTAACGAATTACTATTTTATTGAGTACCCTTGTGCTAAACTCTAAAATAAATCGGATTTGAATCCCATCTTTTAGGGCAACTATTATTCTTTTCTCCATTGTAAATGAAGGACATGAGTCTGCAGGAGTCCACCAGACCTGCCAATGCAGAATGTACTAGGACCCAGGTCGTCAGACACCCAAACAGCTGTTTCCCTAGAGATGCTCTTGTATGTCCCCCTGGAAGGGGGGGAGGGGGCTCCAAAAACTGCAAGGCCTTTCAAATTGCGGGGGGGCACGTAATGCATGTTAATTGAAAAATGAATGAATACATAACTATCTAAACATGAACAACACAGCCAATGTATTACTACCTGATTTCCAATGTTCTTAGACTATGTTGCGACTTCTTAGGACAACCTATAAGTGCCGGTGACGAATACAAAATCACAGAGCTTCCCTGTTTTACTAAACCACGGACCTCTATATTGGTCCTGTATGCACTCCAGGTCTTCTGGGATACCTCACATGCTGTGGAATTACTCAAAAGGCAGCCTAGTCTGGAGTTCTGATTTCATTCAAATCGGAATGAGGTAGTAATGAAATCATTCCTTATAACATGTTTCAGGTCTATTAAATCAGCACACTGAAGAATTCCCATTCTGCCTGAAATGGGCTTGTCATGTTAGCTTAATTGCAGTGGCTGTGCACCAGGACAGACAGAGCCTTCTTGGGATGATTTTAAGAGTTAATTATATACATTTCCTATTTCCATTTAATAATCTCTACAGAATAGTGCATTCTGCTTATTCCTAAATGATTTGCAAATTTGTCTAATTATTGTTCTTGATACCTCCAAAAATGACATTTCTTAAATGTGTTCGCTCCCATCTAGGTGAAGTATTGTGGTGGCAGGGCATCTGTAGGAAGGAAAAAACTTCGTAGGGCTAACTCGCTAATGAAACCTGGCATGATGTTTGCAGCAAAGATGCTCCCTGTCAAAGGTTTAATCGGGGAGAATGATCTTGCCCACTGAAGTCATTGTTAAAGACTTCAGGTGTGCTCTCTCGTTAATTTAAGAGATAAGGTGAAAGAGAACTTTTCTATGTAAGTACATAGAGGGCTGGGGAGGGGGTGTTTATTTAGGATATCTTTCGTTTGTTCCACATCTGGGAAACTCTAAAGAAGAATTACAGAAAGTTTTCCAGATTGACGTTTTTAGGGGAGTTGGTTGATGATCTTTTGCCTCTCCCCACTGCCTACTTATTGCCCTGACCAGAGAAAACTTCAATTTGCATTGGGATTTAGATCAGTAATAAAGAAACTGCTTAAAGTGTGGTCCCCAGATCAGCAATACAGCATCACTGGGGAGCTTGTTAGAAAAGCAAATCTTAAAGCCCAGTTCAAACCCTACTGAAACAGGATCTACGTTTTAACAAGATCTCCAGGATAGGTGTATGCACATTAAAATCTGAGAGGCATTAGTTTGGAGCACCAGTCTCCAAAAGTGGGGTGCATTTACCTCAAAGGGTGTCCAAAGAGTTCCACTGGGGGATGTAAACAATAATAAGAACAGATTTATTTTCACCTACTCACATGATTTCTATCTTGTGAATCTTAAAAAACGTGCATAATATATATTAGTATAGTAGTACATGAATAAAGCATAAATAAACACATATTGGGCTATATACTGGGTGTGCATGCTCAAAATGTTTCTCTTGATAGTGGTTTGTAATCAGGGTGTTTACTGTTGCCTTGCACTGACCTTCCTCAGGGTGCAGCCCCTCTCATCAGAAACATCTGGAGGGGACTAAGTACCCAGACAGATCAATGAACACCACCCTGATCCACCGATGCAATCTCTGGGGCTGCGGATCAGAAATCTGCTTTCCAGACAAGTTTCATGGACAATTCTGATGTGTGCTAAAATTTGGCAACCACTGTGTCCAACGAACTTGTGCTTACTTGTTTGAATGGTGATATTAGATGAGACTTATTTGCTCCCCAAAACACAATTACTATGTCAATTGTTTTCCATTCCCCTAATCAAGATTTTCATGAGATGGCTTGTTAAATCCAGCTATTTTGATATTGAAATATTTTCCAGGCTCTTTAGATATGGATCATGAACAAAGGAAACAAGATCATCTCTACATGCCTTCCTTTCCTAGAGTTAGTTGGCATCTAGGTTTGTGAATTTTCTTGTCGGTCTCCAAGACTGGGAGGTGATAGCCAAAACTAAGTGGAACTCAGAAACCAATGGTAGTTTGGAAAACTATCTATACAGTTGTTATGTCTTAACATTCCTTTCCAAGGTAGAGGAGAACCAGGTGTGGATTCTACAAGTGTCAAACTTGAAGGAAATCCAACCATTTCTGATTTTCAGGTAAGCCCAAGAAACAATTTTGGCCAAGCCTGGACCCTCCTCCTGACACCCCTGCTTTTCCTATATATTTTCCACCTGGTTTAAAGAGCTCGTACACAGAAGGCAAACTCTTAATGTGATCCCACTGTGCACTGTAGGGCTCAGAGATGAATGTATTTCCTGTGTGGTGTGGCTCAGAGGGTGATGGGAAAGACTGTCACACTAAATGCATTATAATTTGCGTAAGGGAGGGAAAAAAAAGAATTCAGGGAGCAATACATGGGTTATTTTCCGGTGGGAGTAGCATGTCACTAAAGCAGGCCTTTTGATATATTAAAAAAAATTAAAAGCAAAACAGGTTTAGATTTTAATCATATTTGTAGAGTTCCTAAGTCTTTCCATTTCACATAATTGCTTGTTGGCTTCAAGTCTTTCCATCTCTGTCCTTTGAAGAGATGGTGAAGGCCTGGAGTCACACAATTGTAATTTTGTATTCTGGTGTCTTTTTCCATGAGTGCAGGGTATTCCTTTCCTTTAAGATTTCTGAAGAGTCTTTTTTTTTTTTTCTTTTATAATAAAAAAAAAAAAGAGAGAGAGAGAGCAATTCCTTCTCCCTTGGCAAGGTAATGGGAGAGGTGAAGGAAGGCTAAATGGCAAAGCTTCTCACCTGCTAGGTTGGGTATTGAAGAGCGGGTAGAGTTTTAACAGATGGCAAAAGGAGGGGTGAAGCAGAAAGAAAATTCTGGGAGCTTTTCAATATTTCCAGGATTAATTTCTGCAGCTTTTTGTATCATCTGTTATAACCAGTGTTTATATAGCGCAATGTAAGATGGGCTCCTGTACTCGTTCCCTAGGGTTACCGTAACAAATGACCATAAATGGGTGGCTTCAAACAACAGAGCCTCATGGTCTCACAGTTCTAGAGACTGAAGTCTGCAATCAAGGTGTTGGCATGGCCGCACTCCCTCTGAGACCTGTAGTGGGGAATCCTTTCCTGTCCCTTCTAGCTTTGGGCATTTGCCAGCAATCCTTGGCATTCCTTGACTTGCTGCTGCATCACTTCAGTCTCCACCTCCCTCACACGGCTGTACTCCCGTGTATCTGGGTGTCCACATTCCTACTTCTAAGATACCAGTAGTAGTTGATTAAGGGTGCACACTACTCCAGTACAATCTCATTTTAATTTGACTTACTCTATCCAAAATGACCCTCTTTCCAAATAAGGACACATTCATGTGACTTGAACATATCCTTTTGGGGGACATAATTCAATCCATAGCAGCTCCTTCTATCATCATCATCATCATCACCAACAAGGTTATTGGTTTCTTACTAAGCTCTTGTACTTATCTGTGTACATTCACATTTTTAAATTTAATCCTCAAAACCACCCTGGGATTATGTTCTATAATTATCCTAATTTTACAGGTTAGGAAAGAGAGGAACAGAGGTATGAAGTAACTTGTTCAAGTCATACAGCTGATAAGAGGTATAGGAGAGATTCATCCAGGTAATCTGATTCTTGACCATAGCCATGATGTCTCTCAAGATGACTTTTTCCTAGTTGATCACTGGCCCTCACTAACAGGATATACATCAGTTAGTAAGGCCAAGTGGCATGGTGGTGACACCAGTCACAGAATAAACTCTCCAGGTGAAGCTAAGTTCACAAGCTGTTGTACCTGGTGACCAAGATTAAGTGCTGTTCAATAGGCCAGCTTGAGCCTTATCATTTTTCCTCTGAAAGAAGTGATTTGTTAAAATGCTGCCAATTGCCTAGCAATCACCTGCCAGCCCGGAAAATAAACCATGCCACCATTTAGAGAGCAATAAGGGGAAGTCCTTGATGGGTGGGAGTTGGAAGGGAGATTTGAATCCCACCATCCATCTATCCAGCCTATCCAAAGTTAATTGCCATTGCAAGGACTGGCTGGTGACCTATCTGGGCCGCAAATTTGGTCTCCATTCAATGTACTCTTTGGATTATGGTTCTGTGTCTCCAGGACTGTGAATATGGTCCTTTTCCCCCTGCACTAAATTTCTCCTAAAATTTATTTTCCAAAACATTATTTTTAATGTTAAACAACCGCAAAATGCATTTTTCATGTTTATTGCCAGTGCATAAAATTACAATGCTGTGAACATTTTTAGCAGCATACCAATATCATGATCCATAATTTAATAGGTGACTTTAGTGTGGCAATAAATTTCACAAGACACTGAAACCTCTGCAGAAAGTATACAAATTAGGAACCAGCCATTCAGCCAACATTTGGGGGGATGTGGTTAATTACTATGTTTCCACCATTAGAGAGAACTGTGGAAACGTCTTATCGTCTGCTCCATGGTGGAACTGTTGGTGCAGGAAATAATCAGAGTCTGGGTTTGCAAACTCTCCTTTAGGAAGCTGGTGGTGACGTTTAGTGCATGCAGCGAGAGTGATGAAATCAGGGTAAGAGACATATGCCTTCACAGATTTCCCCCAATTAAAAAAAAAAATCAGCAAACACACAGACACCCAGGCTCTGTTGAGTCTACCAGAAGGTGAACACTTGCGTGTTGGGAGTGAGGCTATTAGTTCTCGCTGCTGAGTTTCACAGTTTGAAATTAATTTTTTTTTTCTGTATTTTCGCCCTCCTGAGGTCCTGACCAATTGCCACTTTGTCGGTGAGCTTTTTTAATTTTCAAGGAAGGTAGGTGGTGTGCGAAACAAATCAACTGCTCCTTCAGACACCACATCTGTATGGCTTCTCACGTTAGCTTCTGCCAACCTGGAGGCAACGGAGATTTTTTTTCCTCCAAAAGGTACGAGGCCCAATTAGGAAGCCAAGTGAAAATGGAAACAGTTTCATCAGGCAACGAAACTGTGCAAGGATCACTTTCTTAGCGGAAGGTGATCACTGATGGAGGCTGGGGCGAGACTCTGGACAAGGAGCACATGATTTGCAGATGGAGGCCAAGGTCGCCTGCTTCCCTTCGTGTGCTACATGAAGGGACTTGACAATGTCAGGGAGGTAATTGCCAAGTGCAAAACTCTAATGAAAGCATGAAAATTACTGGAGCCCCACGAATTTCAGGGCCAAAACCACAGACGCACACCTCCCCGACTCCTCCCCCCAGGTTATTTGTGTAGCTAGCTTCCACCATTGGCACCATAACTCTAGTTAGGCTAATGATGCTTGGGACAATCAGAGCTATCACTTCTCTGAAAATGATCAGTACCATATAGAAAGTCCCCCCAGGGAAATTTGGCCTGTTAAAGCTTTTCAGGTCTGATGGATTTTTAAAATCTATCTGCCAGACTGCTTTGAAAGCTAAATAGATGCCCATCAACAGGCTGTCTGTCAGTGATCAACAACTTCACGTATTATGCTTGTGTTGACATTTTTGTTCTCAAACTAAAGAGTTGTTTGCCAGATGGCTGCTGTCCTCATTAGGGTCTCTTAGCACATCAAGCAAGTATTTTGGGGGCTGATTGATGTACAAAACTGGGTGGCCCTTTTGTTTCTAATTTTTTTTTCTTTTAAAAGGTTTCTGAATTGATATATATATTTCAGGGGAGGTAGATCTACGTCTGTCATTGCATGTGAAGCCATAAACTTATATGGCGGGAACTGGCAATATAATGAGAAAATATAGATTTAGAAAGATTGCATGTTTGGAAATTACTAAACTAATGGCAACTGAAGGTTCAAACTCACTAAAAACACCACATCAAGTGTTCCTTAAGGTCTTGTCTTCTAAAGGCTATAGCATTTCTCTTCTCATTATGACCGTTGGCACACAAAAGGAGGTATCTTGCAAAGATTCCACCAATTCCTGAGTATGAGAGGATCCCCAATGCTCTTTTCTCCATAGTACCTTCCACAGCGAGCCCCTTTTCTCTGCTCCCCTTCACAGTAAAACTTCCCAGTACTGTTTTATTTTTATTTTTATTTTTTTTTGCTATTTTTTTAATTGACTTTGTAATAATATTACATTAAAAATATATATGTGAGGTCCCATTCAACCCCACCCCCCCACCCCCCTCTCCCCCCCCCCCCCCAACAACACTCGTTCCCATCATCATGACACATCCATTGGATTTGGTAAGTACATCTTTGGGCACCTCTGCACCTCATAGACAATGGTCCACATCATGGCCCATACTCTCCTCCATTCCATCCAGTGGGGCCTGTGAGGATTTACAATGTCTGGTGATTACCTCTGAAGCACCATCCAGGGCAGCTCCATGTCCCAAAGATGCCTCCACCTCTCATCTCTTCCTGCCTTTCCCCATACCCATCGTCCACCATGTCCACATTTCCCAATCCAATGCCACCTCTTCTATGTGGACATTGGATTGGTTGTGTCCATTGCCCCTCTATGTCAAGAGGAGGCTCAGATTCCACATGGATGCTGGATGCAATCCTCCCATTTTCAGTTGTAATCACTCTAGGCTCCATGGTGTGGTGGTTGTCCTTCTTCAACTCCATCTTAGCTGAGTGTGGTAAGTCCAATAAATCAGATTGTAGGTGCTGGAGTCTGTTGAGGCTCAGGACCTGGCTATCACATTGTCAGTCCAGAGATTCAAATCCCCTAAATATATCTTAAACCCCAACATTAACTGCACCTCCAGCACATTAGCATGAAAGTCTTATGAAGGGAGATCCCATCTGAGTCCAGATTCATCACACATAAACACCATTTCCAAAGAGGGGCCATCTGCCCTGGTAGTTAACCCCATCGGCCATGACCATAACTCCCATGGGTCTCTTTAGCCCTCAAAGGAACCAGTATCTGGGGGTTGTATCTGCTTTATCTGTCTCTCTGACTCTGCTCAGTTGTGCATGAGGGCAATCCTTCTGCCAGCCTCCAGACTCTTTTTTAGAAACTCGTAGCCATATAAACTCATTTCTCCTTTCCATTTCCCCCTTACTTTAGGTCAAACAGCATTTTAAGTCATGTTATTTTATGTAGACATGGATATTCTGCTGATCCGCATTGAACCTTCCGTATAAGGTCGTTTTCCAGTTGCATCATCAGTTGGTAGTTGATAGTGGTCCCTCGTTGCCAGGGAGGCTCATCCCCGGGTGTCATGTCCCACGCTGGGGGGAAGGCATTGCATTTACATGCTGAGTTTGGCTTCGAGACTGGCCACATTTGAGTAACATGAAGGCTGACAGGAGGAAATGCCCAGGCACAATGTTGCTCTAGGCCTTGTTCTTATTTTAGGTTTATCAGCTCACAAGCATAGTCATTAGCATCAGGGGCTCACTGCTGAACCCTCACTCCCTCCCGGTCCCCGCCGCTGTACCTGGGAGACTGTCGCTGCTCCCCTAGGGACCACGACAGAGCACCACTGGCCAGGAACCCAGTACCCCCCCTGCTGTGGTTTTTAATTGTTGCCACTATGAGTATATCCAAACATTACCATGCACCCTGGACATATGTTCTGTACAGCTCCCTGTCAGCCATATATCACCTGTCATTGGTATCCCATACCAGTATCCCTCCATTGCCATTGTTGAAACACTCTGTGATCCAGAACTCCCCGAAATTTGAAGCCCAATATAATGTCATGGTCCTTTACTAGGGAATGGCATATAGCGATGGGTTTAAAGGATAGATAAAGAACTTGGATAAAGTTAGATAAAGAACTTAGATAAAGAATGTTGACTTGAAAAAATTCCACATCCTATCTTTTTCTTCTTTTTTTTTTCCCCCCCCCTAATGATTCAGCTTTTCTTCACAGGAGTCCTAGACCACAGCAATGCATATATATAATATACAGCACTCCCACACATCCACCAGAAAACCTTTTCCCTTCCACAGTGATACTCTTACACCCTATTCATATCATATTTACTTAAAGTGATGCCCAGTACTGTTTTATAATCACTGTCTTGTTCCTCAGCTTCTAGGTGGGGTTTTTTTTTTTTTTTGAAAATACTGTGATAATGGGCAGCATTTTATTTATTTATTTTTTATTATCTTTTTTTAAGACACATAGATCACACAAAATGCCACATTAAAAAATATAAGACGGTCCTATATACCCCACTCCCCACACCCCCCACTTCTCCCACTTCGACAACTTCTTTCATTAGTGTGGTACGTTCATTGCATTTGATGAGTACATTTTGGAGCGCCGCTACACAGAATGAGAATAGAGCCCATCACAAAGAAGAGTATGGAAGGGGGGGGGGGATATGGAGCTAATAGACAATGGCTTAAAGGCCCTGAGCCTCCAGGTGGGTTTTTAAGCCAGTCTATCCCTCCACACCCACCCTTCTATACTCTGCCACCTTCTGATGGACTCTTCTCTCTCTGCAGTTTTCCATTGCGGCTCCCATTCCTCTCGCCCTCCTAAAGCCTTTTCTCTTTGCTCACTATTTTCCGCCCTGTTTCCAGATCCTTGGCTCATGCCTCTGCTCTCATCTTACTCAACCCATCAGCCACATTTTCCACAGCTGACTACTTACCCATCCACCCTCTTCACTCTCTCTTCCTGTGAGGGCCTGCATAGCTGTCTCCAGATCTTACCTTGTGAGGCGTCTTTGCTGTCCCACCCCCACCCCATCTGCTCCTCAGTATGTTGGCCTGTCCCAGGGCAGGGTTCTTGGTTCTCTAGCCTTCCCTGTGGGTACCCATTCCTTGGGCAGTTTCACCTAGTACTGTGGTTTTACATATCATTTATGGTCAGTGACTTCTAAATTTTATCAGGATTTCTGATTTTTTCACTGAAATCATTTATGTATGCACTTACACATTTGATATCACAGTTTATACACCTCAAACTTAACAAGTCTTAACAAGAACTTTCTAAATTTGAGGCAAAAATGTTTCTCATATCTTCTTCCATGTCTTGGTAAACAGCAGCACTATCTACCCAGCTTCTCAAAGTCCAGATCTGGGAGGCATTCTTGGTCTCATTCCCCACAGGCCTCTATCTGCAAGTCTTCTGCCCTCAATACTTCCCTCATCCGTTTACTTCTCACTGTCTCTGCTGCTCAAAACCAAAATTTCTTGCTTGGATTACTGCAAATGCCTTTCTAGTTGTCCTTACTTCTACTCTTGTCTCTCAACAATGCACTTTGGTCAGTAGCAAAAATTACCTTCAAAAATATGCAGCCGGTTATAACACTGCCATACCGATGACCCAGCAATTGGCATTTAGAATGAAATCCCAATGTTCACCCATCACTCTGCAGGATGGGACCACACATGCCTCTCTGCATCTCCAGTCATTCCTCCTCCGTCACTATGCTCCAGAGATATCATGGATCATGCCCAGCTCTGCGTTCTGTCTTCACGTATCCTGCTTCTTTAGGTCCCTCAACTTTCATCTAAGTCTTGACCACCTTGTCCAGACTTTCCCAGCCCCAGTCACGATGGCTTCACTGTGTCTCCATTTCTTCTTCAATCATCTTGCTTTCTTTTTCAGATTTATGGTCTTATCTCTCCTAGCTAAAATGTAAGCTCCATGAGGTCACGGACTCTCTCTTGCTCACTCCTGAATCTATGACACTTGGAACAGTGACTAGAAGACATATGAGCTTAATAAATATTTATCTATTAAACAAATGGATACAGCTGCATAAAGCATTTTAGTACAGAATTACATATATTCGTTGTCATTTGGTAGGGATCTTGGTCTTAATTCCTTGACTAAATTGAAAACTTCTTAAAGGCAAGGACTCTGAAAACTCCTTACTAGAGTCTGTATTACAGGGTGATCTTTCACAGGATAATGTAGCACATGACATTGACCATTACAGGTCATTATGGTAAGAATGCATTAATAACTTGACATACAAGGAAAACCTGCTTTTAGGCCATTCTTTCTACAGGACAGTCATATTCCCTAGCTCTCTTCTAGTTATAATCAATTAAAAACAAAACAAAAATAAAACAAAATGAAAACCTTGTTCAGGGGGAGCAAGTACATACTTCAAATATACTGAAAATCAAGCACAGGAATTAGTAAACAAAGAAAGGAAGACAATGGAATCCAGAAAATAATAATAAATCAGGCAGTAGACAGAGAAAATGTAGTTCTGAAGATCATCACAAAACCCATGGAGTCAGTGCTTCTATTAATGAACTTATTCACTAGTTCAGTAAATATACAACTGGATGTCCAACTACATGATGGGCTTTACCTGTAGGACAGTGAATAAGAGACACTGTCCATGACCTTTGGGGATGATTGACTGAGGGAAGAGACAGACAGGTAGTCAGGTAACTACAAAATAGAATAAACAGGATAATCAGATGGATAATCACAGAGGGCTGGAGTGGCCCAGAAGAAGCCCCTAATCCAGCACTGAGGGTCTGAGAAAGCATCACAGAAAAAGTGCTTGGCCATATGCTGTTGCTGCTGTGCTCATCATGTTGGAATGCACATAAAAATCACCTAGGAAGCTCGTTAAAATGCAGGTGTACAGTCCCCTTCTCAAGGTCCTGATGCAAGTGGCCTATTAATCACTCTTTAAGAAACTGTGCTTAGGGGGTAAGATGAGGTCCTTGGGAGTTGGACACTTGTTTTTTTGAGTTTCAGGTCTACTCCCATGCTCTTGCTGTGTGGTGAAGGTCCTTTACCCCTCTGAGCCTCAGCTCCTTCACCTCAACAAAGGGAATAATTATACCACCTTCACATGCTTGTTGTGAAGACAAAGCCAATGAAGATCAAACATATACTCTGCCTAGCACGCAGGAACACTAAGCAAGTATCATCAACATAATCATCAACCTAACAAAGGAAAGTGTTAATATAGCCTAGACCAGCTGTAAGTAAATCTGGCCCACTGCTTATTCTTATAAATAAAGTTTTATTGGTACAGGGCTCTACCAGTGGATTTACATATTGCCTATGGCTGCCTTTGCACTATGACTGCAAAGCCGAATAATTGCAACAGAGACCACCGAGCCTGCAGAGCCTAAAATACATCCTATCTGGCCCTTTAGAGAAGAGTGCTGACCCCTGCTCTGGAGGTAGTATGGTGTGGTGGTCAGGAGTGTCTAGGTTTGAATCCCAGCTCTGAAACTTATTAAGTGGGAGACTTGGGCAAATGATAACCTCTCTACGCCTTGATTTCCTCTTCTAAAAAATTAGAGGTAATAATAACACCTTCCTGTATTAGTCAGCCAAAGGCGCGCTGATGTAAAATACCAGAAATTTATTGGTTTTTATAAAAGTTATTTATTTTGGGTAGGACCTTACAGATACCAGGCCATAAGCATAAGTTACTTCCCTCACCAAAGTCTATTTGGAGCAAGATGGCCGACGATGTCTATGAGGGTTCAGGCTTCCTGGGTTTCTATGTTCCTGACACTTGCTTTTCTCTGGGTTCAAGGTTCCTTTCTTCCTGGGGCTGGCTTCTCTTTCCTCTGGGAGCTTACTGTCTGGGGCTCCAGCTTAAGACTTCAGCATCAAACTCCAACATAAGAAACCCTCAACTCTGTTCTTCACCATGCCTTTTATCTGTGAGTCTTATCAAACTGTTACACTTCCTCATGAAGTTGTTGTGAGGATTTAAATTAGTTAAGGCATGTAAAATCCTTAGACTACAGTCATGCATAGTGTAAACACGGCATAGCTATTAGAAATTATTAATAATAATATAGGATAGGGCCATTTTTGTTGATTGGATTTGAATGGTTTATGAAAACTGGTTTGCATGGGCTATCTCTCACTATGTAATGAGACCAAGAAGGCTTGGAAAAGCGAATGATTTAAACCACCTCAATTGTGTCCTTCCAAGCATCTATTATTTCATATACGCACCCGGAAGCAGATGAAAAAGCAACTAGACTTTTCAGAAAGGTCTAGCAACAAGTAAGCAATCTACCACAAATATGGCCAAATCCTATTTATGTGAAGAGTCCCTTTATTTTTTAACACATATAATTTTATTTTCTTGGCCTGTCACCTCACTGTCTGTTGTCTCAGCTGTGGTGGCACCATCTTAATAAATACTGTGCAAAGTCATTTTTCTATTTTGACTCTTTTCTCAATCCCTTCTCCTCTTGCAAATCTCTTTTCCATCCAAGATGACTCTCTGAAGGTGTTGCAAACAGACCTGCTATGTAAGTGATGATTAACACCAATGCAGACTTTGGAGTCAGGTGGGCCCAGGTTTGAATACCTGCTCTCACTTACTTGCAAGTTGATTAACTTCTCTTAACCTCAGTTTACACAACTGTAAGTGGGCATTATAGTGACCCCCTATTTCATAGGCTTGACATGAGTGATAATACTAAAACATACATGAAGTACCTGCCAAATAAAATGTGGTACATAAAAACTTCTCAATCAGGGATAACTATGGTTATTTTTAATAGTAAAAGCTTAGACTTAGAAAATTGTGCTTGATATTTTTGAGTAGCAATGCAATGCAGCTCCTCATTCCAAACACTCAGCAAGTGAATTTATTCTGCCCTCTTAGGAACACCATATTTTTTCCTCAAGAACATTTAGACACTTTCTGACTGTTATTAAATTAAAATGTTTATCCCTCAGGAGAGAAAACAATCAACTCCCACACCAATTCTATTTATGAAACAAAATGCTCTGGTTTTTTCCTGACTCAAATCCTCCTTTATATACAATTTCTTTGAAATAGAAAGGTGTTTAGAATAATCTTCACACGTTGGCTGTGGGTTTGTGTATGTGTGTGTATGTGTGTATATATGCATGCATTTCAGGACTAAGTTGGTATCTGGGGCTTGTCTTGAGAACCAACCTTCATCTGCTCACAGATAGAAGCCAAGACTCCAGGGGTTCTTGGCAGCAGGAGAGCTTCTGAATGCTTATGGTATGAATGCTCCACTGCTACGTGGATGGGGGTAGACAAGGAGGTCTCAGGACAGACAGGACCAAAATTTGCAAAGAAATCTCTTTCTTGGGGAAGACCAGACACAGCCAGACACTAGTCTTCTAATGCCTGGATGAACACACACATTTCTCCTGGGGTTGTGACCACATCTCTGTCCATCCCTGTTCCATTGCACGCTTTAGCTGACAGTCAAGAGGAGCTCATGCCTTGGAGAACCAAGTCTCTTTCCACATATATGTTGGTGTAACCCACATTCAAGTGTCCACAGAGCATCAAGGAAAGTCTGTTTACTCAGAATCAGAAATTATGGACTTGATCCTAATTCTCCTTCAAAACCTACATCAGGGGTTATGAAGTTACCTCCTCTGGGACTTTCTTATGTCCAAACACACCCAATCCCAGTCAGGGTTTGCTCATTTTCCATATGATTATGTAACATGATATTCCTGCTGCATTAAAGCATTTATACTCTCTTGTTGTTATCTAATTCTTTGTCTCCTCTGTGGGAAACAGACTCAGTCATTTATCTGTGAATCCCAGTGACCAGTCCAGTGTGGGGATGTGGAGTGTGCTCAGGAAAAGCTTCGTGCATGATTGGAGGAGGGTCAGAGAAGAAAAGATAATACCAAGCTGAGTTTGAGGCATCACTTTACTAGTGCTTTCCGGAAAAAGTGACCAACTCAGCACATTTTGCCTATTTCTGAATGAGGACACTTACACAAGTTGTCTGATCACTTCAAATCGCACTTTCTTCCATCACCAGATTTCATCATTTAGCACCACCTAAGCAAATGCGTGGGTGTCTGCCAATTGGACCTGCCCAGTCTCTGTCTTCCCCTTCTGGTTAGAGCACTCCAGTTCTCCTCAAGGAGCCACTACTTCTCCAATCTTAGTCCAAGTGGTTGACTCCACCCTTGACTCCAAGTCTGGGCATGCAATCTAGACCTGACCAATTGGAACAACCCATCCTCTTGGCTACAGCAGTTAGTTTGGGGATGATCGTGTGATCCAAGCTGACCAATGAGACACAATTCTGAGACCTTTGCTGGAAAATGGATGAGAACATGCTCTCATTTCACTAGGCCTATTGGCTGATAGGCTGGGAATCTGATATTGTGGAGGATCAACATGTGGGAAATAGTCTGCTGGAGAGTGAAGCCAACCCAGGGGAAAGCAGAGCTGAGCCATGGAGGGAGGCAGATCCATGGCAATATCATTGAGCCATTGGCTCAAACCCTGCTTAACTGGCCAGGGCAGCTTTAGTGCTATGAATCTACATTTGTGCTTAAGTTTGTTTCTGTCACTTGGTATCAAGAGTTTTATAATACATTTGCATCATTATAGGAAGTTAAAATTATAGAGTTTATATATTTAATTTCCCACATTCTGAATATGCCTTAAATTCTCAAATTAAAAAAATCCCATTTTAGCCATGCTTGTATAATTTTGCATTTGTATACTCGAGTCGTATGTGTTTAATAGTGAAAAACAAACAACGTGACAGTAGTTTCTTTCCCACAAGTGTCTCCTCCCTTTCTCTTCCACTGGACACTTGCTCTAGCCAGGCAGGTGCTAAAAGGCTTTGCATTTACTGCCTCATGTAAGCCAAATAACAACCTCAAGATGAGGTACTCTTACTATCTCCATTTTACAGATGATAAAGCCGAGGCTCATTAAGGTCAAAGTAACTTCCTCAATGTCAGACAACCAGAAATCCCAGAGATGTAAATACAGAGGGATTAAAAAATAAGAATGTATACTTTCATTTGCATGTAATGCAAATGTTATGAGGTCTGCTCTGTGCCCCACACACTTACAGGTGCTGATAATACTGAAGTGAGCAAGACAGTCACAGGGATTTGTATTCTAATGGGGGTGGCTTCAGAAATAAGAAACCACAGGCATATGATTTCTGGTGATTATAAGAGCTAGGAAATGAAGGGGACAGGGGAGAGGTGAACATTTCAGATGAGCTTGTCAGGGACAGCATCTCTGAGGTGATATTCTAGTGGAGACCTGAGTGGTGAAGGGAGTGACAGCAAAGGCAGTCCTGGGGGAGTGTAGCTGGCAGGTGGTGGTGATAGCTACCTGCAGTGCAGTCTCGAGGACTAGATGGACACCTATATGGCAGAGCACTTAGTGAAGTACAAGTGTGATACAATTTCTCATAATGATTGGTTTTCGTTTTTGAGATGGAGACACAGTGACCCACCCCTCCTAAAACTCTGCCTGCGGAAGGGGTGCCTGAAACGAGGCTCAGTGTGCTTTGCCATCCTCTAACACCTTCCATCTCCATTTGGTGACATTTCATGTCTCTAAGCCAGTTTCCTCATTTGTAAGGAACACCCACAAGGCACTTCTCACAGTGCCCGGCATACAGTAAGTACTCAATAAACAAATCTTCACCATTATTTTTAATTCTGGGGTGTATGTGAGGGACTCCTGTGGGGAAATGTTTTTTGACATTTGTCTGTCTTTTCGGGCATATCCATTAGGAATTTTTCGGCAACTAACAATAGAAATCCATTTTTGGCTAACTATGTTAAACAACAAAACAAAAACAACCAAAAATTTATTGGAAGTATGTGTCATGGGCCATAAAATCGAAAGAAAGGCTGTAGAATTGGTTCTCAAAAAATATAGGAACCTAGACTGCTCCACAGACGTAGAGAAAAGAAACCAATGGACAAGGCTAGGGAAACCAGGTTATGAGCACACCTGTCAAGGTATTTCCAGGGAAATGGAGTCGGTAGGTCTTACTTAGGTCACATGCCCTTCTGAAGGCCAATGGGTGGTGGGGAGCCTCGGTCTGCTGACTTTCCAACCCTGTAAGCAAAGGGAAAGGAGTGGCACCCCAGATGCAGAGAAGAAGTAGTTACGGTTCTGAGAAGGCAAAAAGGCATAATGGCCACTACAAGGGACAAATCTGACTCTTAAAATAAATGCAAAGGAGAGAAACAGCTTTTCCTTTTGAATTGTTAAGTATGGCACCAGGGCAGAAAAGTGAAAATTGGTTTTTAGCATCCTTTGCCAAGGCAGTACTGTAAAATGGTTAAGAGCATGGGATCTTGTCTCCAATCATTGGGATTTGAACCCCAACCCCTTTGCTTGCTAATGGATGAGTTTGGGCTCCATATCAGTGTCTCAGACCAGACCCCTACCTAATAGAACCTGCCTCCTATAGTCGTTAGAAGGATTAAATGAGTTAATGCATGGAAAGTTCTTCGAAGTGCCTGACATGCATTAAGGTATCAATACATTTTAGTTATTCTTATAATAATTGATACTGCATATATATATACTATAATAGATAGCATCTTGGAGTCATCAGATTCACATTGGGCTCTGAATGTCATTGGATTGCATCTGGCACTTTCACTTCAGTGTGGCTCTTTTTCTCTGCTCTTATAAAGTAATTAAACCTTTGTATCTTTATGAAAAGTTGCCATCAGAAGAATGAAATCTCTAGAAGAAATGTAAAAAAGAAGTTGGGTATGAGGATATGTACAGAAATAGAGGCTCTTGATAGAAGCACAATGCAGTAAAAAGCCCGAAGCTTGATAAACATTTCCAATTTCAAGAATGATTCATGTCAACACTTCATTGCATATCATTTGTCTGATTTTAAAAGGTGATCATGTAGTTTACTTAGAAATGACAAGACTACCACCAACAGAAACAGAAAATGGAAAAAGGGAAAACTAACTATGGAAGAAAAGACCCCAGTTTTGTGAGCTTTCACATCTTTATTGCCAATACTTACCTAAACTACTGTTTTTGCAGAATTTCTTCTCAATGGCTTTTCCAAACCAAAGTGAGCCTTGTACTAATTTGACTTCAATGGCGAGAAGACAGAAGCAGAGTAGTGGATCACAATGAGATTGTCAGGATTCTGGGGGTAAAAGAATGCATTCTTCCACTTGGAATCCTTCATGGTACCAAACGTGAATTCAGCAGAGGACTTCTCCAGGGTAGGTCAGGAAACAAACAAGCTCTACGAAGTCAGAAAGTACTTAGGGACTAAAGAACCAGACTCCATATTGTTGCAGTCCCTTTGCTCCCTCATCTCTCTTTGTCTGCATTTCCTTTTAACATGCCACTGGTCAAAGTGAATAATGATATATTTTTGTTGTTGTTTAAGAGAAGCCCTTGAAAGCCATTCTGAGACTGGGGTCCAGAAATCTAATCTTTGTTTGATTCTGTGTTTAGTGGGGATTCAAATCCCAACTTAATTTAATCTTTTGACTTATCCTGCAGGTACTGCCTGATTATATTCCATTGCCACCAGTAATAGGATTGCAGGGACAGAATCTTGGCTATTAGCACTTTGAGAAACAAAAGCAGAACAGAAACTGTCACTGGCATTAGTCAATGAAACCTGCTGTAAATGAATGACTGCCTCCCCCAGCATTTTCCCCACTGCCTCATTTTAATAAGCTATTGCAAGGCTACACACAAAAAGTTGCAGATTCCATTGATCTCCAGAAAACCTTGAATTTCAACTAAAATGCAGAACCTGAAATCTCTGGCCCATAGATATGTTAAAACAAACATCCTCAATAGCCAGAACATTCTGGTAATGATTTGTTAATAATTTCAATGACCTGTTCATATGGTTGTTCTTCTTGGGATTTATGGTAGTTAGTAATTTTCAGTCGACAAAGAAATAATTTATAGCCTAGGGAAGTGGGAAAGGTTTCCATTTCTGCAATTAGGCTTCCTGGGTTAGAATCCTGGCTCCAACTCTTACTAATGGTGACCTTAGTTGAGTTAGTGAACTCTCCATTGGCTCAGTTTTTTCATCCATGAAATGGGGCTTGTGATAGTTATCTCATAGGATTTTTGAAGGATTACATGAAATAATGCAAGGAAAGCCCTTAGAAAATTTCAGGGCACACACACAAAATATGTATTTAATCTTATCTATTAATCCTTCTAAGGGAAAACAAAGAAACTATAGAAAAGGGAAAGACAGAAAAAAAAAATATCAACAGTCCCTGACAATGAGCTATGGTTAACCATTTTGTATATTCTCTTCCTTTGTTCAGATTCTTTAGTTTCCTATGCTATCGTGTAAATGGATCATATTCTATGTGAAAAAAGTGGGGTGCAAAATAATACAGTTGCCAAGTAAACATGTGAAAAGATTCTCAAACTCAATGTGATCATTCAAACAAAGAGATAGCAGATTTTCACCTAACATGAACAGAGATGAAAACTACTCAACACCTTTGCTGTTGAGGGATGATAAGATGGTGTATATAAAAGTCAGAGACTTTGCTGCAAGCAACAGTGAGCTATTTGGGCTGATTTTAGCAAAAAGGGAATTCATTATAATGCTATGGGGTTGGCACTGTATTTCTGGGAAAGCTGGAGTATGAAAGCTGGAGACTGTACAGGGCTAGCAGCATGCAGGTGACACGCATAACTGGTCATAGCTGCTGCTTGGACTGCCAGTTTCCCATGATCTGGACCTTGGCTGTTGCCATGAACCCCCCTGCCACTGGTTCCCCTGCCAGTGCTGCCCTAGAACTTGACCTGGCACTCAGCAGCCCAAAGCTGACAAAAGAACATCCTTATAAGCCCTTATTTCTTTGCACCATCAGCTCCTGTTTGATTTCTAGGCAGACCTGGGCATCTCATTGACACAGCCTATAAGATAACATCTCACCTTCAAGGGAACATGGGGAAGTGAATGTCTGACAATTCCAGCATCTAGGTGTGGAGGTAGCCTTTACCTCAAACTAAGGGGATTTCTCCAGTGTATTGGAGTTGGACCCATTTATAATTTTCCTGTACATGGTTCTTATGCCCCTTTTATATGAACCTGTAATTAGCATTAAGCCCATTAAGTATGTGTCCCAGAGACTTAAATCATCTGGCTCTTCATAATCCAGCTGAGTCCTGAATCTCAGCTGAGTTGTAGCTTACACCTTCCCTCCAGTTCATTGGGCTCACCCAGGACAACTAACAGAAGGATGATAATGAACAATGACCATCCTCCAAAACAGAGGGTATCTAAAACTGCAAGCAAGACAATTCCATCCATCTGCCCCGTGGGATCTAAACCCCCTCTCAACAAGAAGCAGAGTGGGCATCACCATTCTCAAATCCTCAAGACTGAGGAATAGACAAACATAAGGAGGGAATGCAACTAAGGATCAAAGTAGACTTATTTTTATCTAGTAATGGAAGAGCTTGTAACATTGATATAAATGCAGTGTCTACCAGAGGTGATGAGGGGAGGGAGAGGGAAGAATAAGTGTAACATGGAGCACTTTGGGGACATTGGAATTGTACTGCATGACATTGCAATGACAGATACATTTTGTCAAAACCTGTAAAACTGAGTGGTGCAAAGTATAAACCATAATGTAAACTATAGACCATGGTTAGTAGCAATGCTTCAGTATGTGTTCATCAATTGCAACAAATGTACCACACTATGAAAGATATTGTTTATGGGGGAAAGTGTGGGAGGGGAAGGGGATAGGTATATGGTAACCCCCCATATTTTTGATGTAACATTTATATAATCTAAATCTTCTTTTAAAAATTAATATAAAAATAAAATAAAAAAACTAAGGGGATTCCTCAAACATAGGAAGGGATTTATGGTATAAAGGGGGAAAAAAAATACGCAAGTATAAATGCACCACTGAAGGACAGCATCTTACATTACCTGTGAGAACGTCACATTTATTCTTTACCTGAAAGCAATTCCACAATATGCCAAAAAAGGCTTAAAACCATTTATGCCCTTTGCCTTTATAGTAATCCCATTTCTGGTAATTTATCCACAGGAAGTTATCAGAGAAGTGCATACACAGACACAAGGATGTTAACCAAAGCTTTATATATTGGTTGAAAAAAACTGTCAATACTCTAGATTTTTAACAATTAAAGGATGATTTAACAACGTTGGATCTATTGTTTTAAACATTGACCTATATACTGTGTAAGGAAAAAAGTGGGAACCATGAGAACTGGAATTTATAATGTAATTGTGAGCTAGGTGATATTTTAAGAGCTTTATGTGGACTGTTTTCACTGAATTGTCAGAACTTATGAACCACAGAAGTGCTATTTTTGAATAGAACTTAAGTGCTTCAAGAGAAGAGGAAGAGGAAGGGGGAAGTCTTTGTTTACCAGACTAGAATGTCTTTAAGGTGGTAAGTACATAGACCTTGTTGTATTTCAGAATCTTCCCCAATGCATGTTTGTTTCAGCAACAGAAAGTAGAGCATCACTATCTACGGCAGTGGAACTCTGACATTTACGGTCCCCCTTTGGGAACTTGACCCCTTTGCTCTCATATGCTAAACATATAATACTTATTTTAGTTCCCAGGCTTTGCTCCTCATTTTTCACTTTCTATAAAGATTTACTACTGCTTGCTTTTTTAACAAAAATAAACGTCTTATAACAATTTCAGGTTTATAAAAAAATTGTAAAGATAGTACAGAGAGTCTCCCTATACTCACACCCTGCTTCCCCCATTATCAGCATCTTATGTATGGCACAATTGGTCACAATTCAGAGCTGCCATGTATTGTCCACACACTGATTCCATTTTTCTCTCTACCTGTCTTACATTGCAATATTCTTTACTTTATAGTGGAGTGGGTTTTGTCTTATGGAAATACTGCTTAATAGGATCAAATATTTGAAATGGAAAAATCAAAATAGCTTAGTCATACCATATGCACAGATAAAACCAGGTGCCAAGTGGAATATTGTGACTGGTTTATGTTTCCAAGGCATTTTTCTGTGAAAATGCGTATAGCTAGCTACCTTGCTTTTTTTGTCAGACAAGTGTTTTCTTTTATAATAGTTTTAAATTCATGGAAATATTGTGAAAGGAGTGCAGAGAGTTCTCTTATATCACACACTTGGTTTCTCCTATTAGTAACATCATACATTAGTATGGTGTTTTCCTCACAATGAATGAACCAGAGCTGATGCATTATTATTAACTAAATCCATACTTTATTGCGAGTTCCTTAGTCTTTCTCTTGGTTAGACTGGGGTTATGGGTTTGGGGGAGGAAGACCACAGAGATAAAGGACCCTTCTCATCCCAACCTATCAAGGGTACATACTATGAACATGACTTAATATCACCACTGATCTTAACCTTGATCACCTGACTGAAGTACTGTTTTGTCAGGTTCAATTTACTGTAAACTTACTCTTCTTTTTCCTCTTTCCATACTGTGCTCTTTGAAGAAAGTCACTATGCACAGCCTAAACTTAAGAACTAGGGGGTTATGCGTCCCCTTCCTGAGGGCAGAATATCTACATAAATTATTTGGAATTCTACTGCAGGGACGATTTGTCTGTTCTTCCCCATTTATTTATGTATTCAATTATTTGTTTATATCAGTAAGGGTTTGTTGGTATTTACCATACACTTTGGGGTTTGATATAATACTACTTTATTTTGTTGCTCATATTGTTTTCTTTTAAATGCCAATAAGTACAGTGGATAAAGTCATGTCCATCATGTCTGAGATATCGGAAGATAGTTAAAAGTCAACAACCAACAAATATTTTATTGAGCACCTATTGTCACCACCATGAGATGGCTCTCTCTAGTAGCTATTGATGCAATTGGCCATCAACTTTCTGGATTATTATCCTTTGACCAAGATTAAGCCTTATGATACCATCATGGATTAACTTCCATAATCCTCCACGTCAAACACTTCCTCATGGGAAGGGTCTCTAACAGACATTCATTCGCTGATTTGTTAGAGAAATCACAAACTTCTTTTCTTTTTTTTTATTTTTTTATTTTTTAAAGATTTATTTATTTATTAATTCACACACACACACACACACACACACACACCCGGTTGTCTGTTCTCTGTGTCTATTTGCTGCATCTTGTTTCTTTGTCCGCTTCTGTTGTCAGTGGCACGGGAAGTGTGGGAGGCGCCATTCCTGGGCAGGCTGCATTTTCTTTCCCGCTGGGCGGCTCTCCTTATGGGGTACATTCCTTGCACGTGGGGCTCCCCTACGCGGGGGACACCCCTGCATGGCGCGGCACTCCTTGCGCGCATCAGCACTGCGCATGGGCCAACTCCACACGGGTCAAGGAGGCCCGGGGTTTGAACCACTGACCTCCCATGTGGTAGACGGACGCCCTAACCACTGGGCCAAGTCTGTTTCCCACAAACTTCTTGTCTAGTCTGCTGTCCAGGCCTGCAGGCCAGCTGCCTTTCTCCTTCTCAACCATGTCCACTCCTGAGTTTTCTCACACTCCCTTTCAGCTTTGACCTTGCTCAGCTAAATAAACTGGTAATTGGAAAGAAGATTCTAATGCATGGACCCATTCATCTTTCCTCTCTTCCACCTCCTAACTTATATATTCCATTTCCATCAGTAACCCTTCTGTCCTGCCTCCTGTAATTCAAAACCAGTCTCCCACTTCCATTCTTGAAATTCTCTCCCTATTCCTCTGTTTCATTTCTCTTATCTTTTCAGTCTTCCTACATTCTCAAAGTACAAATACATTCATATAACCATCACCACCTTCGTCATTTTTACCAATAGCTAACATTTTTTGAACACTTAACTATGTGCCCGATACTGTGATAAGCACTTTATAAGTGTTTCACTTAATCCTGATATGAACACTATCCCTAGCCCCATTTTACAAAGGAGGAAATAGGTTCTAAGAAGAACTTAAGCTCTAAGAACTTGATCAAGGTCATGTCGTTAGATCGTAGCAGAGCCAGGAAGGACTTTAGAGCAAGGTGCTACAGAAAATCCTATACTGTTTGTACGCACGGACTGCAGAATGCTCCACTGGCTTAAAGAGTTGTTTTCTCTGACTCTTGTTCTGAGCAAAATATGAAACACATTTCACTTAATTCACCCCTTGCCATGCTACAAACATACTAATTCAGGCCTCTCCTTCAAAAAGCCAATATTCAAATAAAATTCAAAATAACCCTATTAAATCTTCAATCCCCTACAGAGGAGAGGGTAGTGGAGCTGGCAAGGACAGCAAACAAACCTTACAAACAAAAATGCGGATTATCCGAAATCCCTAGGCAGTAAGTTTTAAGCTGAGCTTGCCAGGAGACAACGGTACCCTCGATACATGAATAATTGCAAAAATCTCAACAAATGACAACCTCAGGGGTAGGAATGTGGAAGGTGACAGGAGAAAAAAAGCGTATCTTGGGTCTCCAGTATGATTGCAAAATTCAGAAAACAGGGCTTTGATTCCAGCCTCAAATGCTTTTGATTTTCTTTATAGACGAGAGAAGCCTTCTAACCAGCAAGGTAAATAGTTCATGGGTTATTTATTTTATCTCTATTCCTGCTTAAATTGAGTTCAAAATAATTAGATAACCCCGGAAAAGCTGTGACTGGTACTGCTAATTCCATCTAATGATTTTCCCGTGTAGTTGCCCAGTGAAAAGGGTTATCTGTTAAAACAAGCTTTAAACTATTAATAGAGTGAAATTACAGCCTCAGCAGCTAACCCAGGTGAAGGGGTTCTGGTATTGTATTAGGGACTCAGGGTTGGGGACTGAGTTACTCACTTCCCCCAAATGACCTCTCCTTCTCACTCGCAGTTGACTGTTCAGCCCAGCCATAACAGTTAACTTGCTCCCGACACCTTATACTATTTGTGGCCTTAATTGAGGGACCTGAACAAACAAATTAATCATCCCAGCCCATAAAAATGACAGAATTCATATGGTAGCATTCTTCATTCCCTCCAATTTGTTTTCCTGAAATCCCCGCAGCGATTCATTTGCTGAATATGCGAGTTTTTCCTCCTTATGAAAATTACAAATTGTTGTCAAGGTTAACGAGTTAATATTCTCATTCAATATTTATTTTATAGGGAGAGGGAGGAAGCACGACTGTTCCTGTACTTCTTTCCACTGCAAAGTCTGGTTTCTTAATCAAAGTGACAAGGACACTGTCCTTTGGATGATACTTTGAATCATCGCGACTAAAAAATGAGCTTTATTAATCAACAGACCCTGATTAATTATTATAAAGTGCGGGTCCTACATTTCTGTACATTTTAATAATTCCTACAGAAGGCTAACAATGTCCCCAGTGATTCGGAGTCTTTGGGGTTTGAGTTTTTCTAAGCCATGTCACAATAAATAGTCAAGAGTAGCAGCGTTCTTCCTCTAAACCAACCTGCTTCAAACAGGCAAACCAGAGGAAAGCTTCTTTTTCCAATTTCCCATCTATAATTCATCATTTGCATACAAAGCAAGGAGCCAAGAATCAGCGGTTTCATCAGTTTTCAAAAATATCAAGAGACAATGTGGGTGATTTATCGTAGGCCACATTATCTAGTTCACATAATCAGAATATTTCTGTGGAAAACAGCCTGAGGTGATTTCTTGAGAAGAGTAACAGTGAAAATCAACGGGAGAAAGGTCACCAGGCTAAGAAAATCCTGGAAGCCCTGACTCTCTGGTCTTCCTTTTCAGACACACCCAACCCAAGACCTGTGGAAAATGGGACATTTTCTGTCCCAAGAGGACGGTCAGACCATCACACGTTCTTAAAGCTGAGCAAGGCTTTGCTATGTGACCCAGCAACTGCACAGGACGGTGGAGAGAGTCTCTGCTTTGACTGGGGTTCGTGAGCACACAAGTTTGTCAAAACTCATCAAATCATATCCTTAAGATCTGTTCATTTCACTGTATATAAACTTGATTTCCGTTTATACTTTGAAGGAAGAGTTTAGAGGAGGCAAGAAGAGAATTAGAACAGTCGTGTATATGTGTCTTTGTAATAAGTAATAACAATAATAAAAAGACATGAGTGTGTATAACACACACGTATGCATATATCCATCCACCCATCCATCCATCCAGGCATCTATCTATGTCTAAGGCCAGTCAACTCTTGTTTTCTTGCTTTCAAAATGGCTCTGAAGTGCACACAGATGTAAATTTGATAAAAGGAGAAAGAGTGGCTGCAGTTCTGATCATCTCTTGGGGCTCAGATGATCTACACCTGTGGGTTTAACAAGGTGATTCTGGGGACAGCAGATCCTCAGAGCCTTTTACTTTTGTTGTAGAAGGACAGGAGCTCTCTCCAATCAATGTTGATGGGCAGCTCTAAGGTGGGATATGCAGGCTACCACATAATGTCTTCCACAGACAGTTACCAAGCATGTTGTTTCTACACCCCACCATTTCACAATCTGTTAAGAAGTTGGCTGCAAGTTCATTGTTGCCAACAATAAGGCACTGAACTCTGTAATGATCTAAAATTGAATAATAATATATTAGAATAGATGCAGGCTTCTATCTGCCTACATATGATATGGGCCACCACATTTGTGGCAAAGTTGGGACTATGTCAAGGTGATGGATTATGGGAATCCCTGTCCTTCATGACTAAACTGATATGGGAGAAAAGTGTGTGTTTAACATGCATCCCATGTAGATGGGCCTGAAGCAACTGTATGGAGTTGCCTACAACCAAAAAAGATTTGGGAGCAGTGGAATGTTGTCTATGCAACCTAAGGTAGATGAGCTACCAAGAAAGAAAAGAATGACAACCATCTTATGATGAAAACAAGGGGATTGCCTCTGTAATCTCCCCCAACAACCTAAGGCCAGGTGAAAGCAAGAACAATTTAGTGGATGCAGCAAGAACTGATCATGGCACCAAAGATCAGATCACTGGCCCCACCCCTTGTCTGTCTCTGATTCCCGTGCAACCTCTTTGAACTTAGAAACCAGTCTGAGAAAGAAGAGAGGACCCTGCATAGAAATGTTTTATTTGTTGCATTTAACATAATTAAAACTTGTATGAGTTATGAATTAGGCCTGAAAGTATGTAACAGAAAATTCAAATGACAGTGGCTTATCTCTCTCATGTAAGCAAAGCTTGATGGTAGGCATTCTGGGGCTGGTATGATGGCCTCAACATATTACCAGGGATTCAGGATCCTTCTCTTTCTGTTCAGTCATCCTTAGTTTGAGGTTTCCAACTTCAAGCTCTCTTTGTGGTCCAATATAATGGTTAGAGCTCTAGCCATTGCATCAGCATTCCAGCAAAAAAAGAAAGAGAAAGCAGGAGAAAAGCAAAGGACAATTGCCCATCCCATTTTTAACTCCCATCTACCAACTTGCCTTTTTATCTCATTTGCCAGAATGTATCATGTGGTCACTGCTGGCTTCAAGTGTGGTTGTAAAATGTCACCTGTTAGTTGGGCTCATTAACACCCTGAATGAAATTGGAGATTTGTCAGAGTGAGATGGGGAAGAATAGATAGAAAGCAAAGGGCAGCCCCTACTGCAAGGCTTGCAATAAAAATTGAGTGAGATGGGAGAGTCAGATGGGACCAAAGGTGCCATGTTTCTTCTTACAAGTTTGAGTTTGTGGCCTGAGATCTGTACCAGCCTCATCTCTAATAATGCCTCTCCTTGAGTAAGAGAGGAAAGGATGGAATCATAGACAGAGTACAAGGGCTTTGGAATAACCCACAGCCTTTCTTCACCATGGAGGCCCAGCAAGCCACTGTTGCAATGAGCCATTTCTACTCATGGCAGTTGTGAACTACTGTGAAGCCCATGTCTTTTGAGATCTTATCAAAGTCTCAATGTACCTCTTGAAGTCCTGTAGGTGACTCCATCACCCAAACTTAATGTCATCATAGAAAAAACTGGCTAGGAATGACTGACCTGCCCTTTCTAAAGATAAAAGAGAGGGGAGCAGCCCCACTAGTCTTTCATAGACATTTCTATTCTATGAGTAGTAGAGTCCCTATAAAGTATATGTCATTTTTCCTGTGGCCCAAGTATGCAGAGGTCAGGGCTCAGCAGATGTCCAGGCCAGTTTTCTAGTTTTTCCTTGTGCATATGGATCATTTTAGTTTCTTTTGCTCTTAAAGTTTGGTAGTTACTTCTCAGGCCTCGGGAATCTCCGGCCTCCTCAGGGTGCTTACATTTTGCCCTGCAGAAGTACAAGTTCTAATCACAGATAACAAGTAAATGAGATTATGATGTTAGCTTTCTCCAGAGATAACAGCAGTCTAGGTCATAAAACTACCATATGGCAGATTTGGCAGTCTTTACCGAGAGCCATGGATTAATTATCACATAGACAGACTCCGGTCCCCATTTGCAAGTGCCTCGGGCCCACTGTGGCAGGGTTTGGCAACCCAGTGATGGCAAGAGGCTGTATTATGTTTGGCAGAGGCACAATGTGACCTTACTGTGGCCAGTTCTGTCATCTCTTAACATTTCGCTCATGATTAAGTTTATCATTTCAAATAAACACAAAATGTCAGATCTCTGAGTCTACTTAACATGGAGAGCCAAAATAGCCCTCTCTTTGATTTAAAAGGGTCCAGGCCAAGGGAACGATCTGATTAGCTCTCCCATCTGACTTGCATTAGAGCTATCAGATAATATAGTGAGGGTGAAATCCTCATTCCAGTTGGCTGATTGCCACAGACCCAACCTGCAGGGTGTCCTCCTCGTTTCCTTCAACATCTTCAGGATAGTAACTCAAAGCAGTGGTTACCTACTTGATCCTCCTGCAGTTTTGCCTTTCAACCAGGCACCTCCTAACCCTGAGTCAATTCCATGCACATTTATTCTGATTCTCCATCAGCTGAAGATGCCTGTACCTCCTGGAATTTCCTTCTGTTTCTACTCCCGCTGATAAAGACAGATCAAAGTGCTTATCAAACTCCCCCATCTGGAGCTTTAGCCAATATTCCATTCTCTCACCAGATGCCTTGCTACCATTTGACACTGGACATGGGGTGCCAGGGTGTTGGGATGGTTTTCTTCTCAAGCACTTCTTTGCTCAACTGGAAAGCACCAAGTTAGTGGAGGGCAGAGGGCAACTGCACCTGTGTCAGCTTAGCTCTAGCGATGTTGCCGTAGATGGGCTGAGACCAGTTCAGATTTATATTAAGGTACTGGATACTTCCAACAGCTCTGCCTTTAGCCCTTTCTCTGGTTTGTTTTAGGAGGGCATCATGGATAATTACATGAGTCAATATCACACAAATACAGACTCCAGGCAATCCAGCTTTAACCTGAAGCAGGAGCCAAGCCTCAGCCTGCTCTGAGCTCATTCATTCATTTCTTTATTCAATAAACTTTAAGTGCCTGGTCTAGAGCCTACCCACTCATCAGATGGCCCTTGGAGATTACCCTCCCCCCCACCTCTTTCACTTTGCCCCCCAGACAAATGGGCCTTCCCTTAATGCTTTGAACAAGCCAAGGTCCTCCCCACCTCAGAGTCCTCTGCTGCACTCCCTGATTAAACGTGCTCCTTCCCCACCCCATTGCATCATCACCTGCTTACTTAGATTTTATTCATCTTTCACATTTCGGCTCAAAGATCTCTTCCTCAGAAAATAGGAACTCGCATTATGCACCTTCACAACCAGAGGGAGAAACAACTAATAAAGAACAATGACCACCCGGTTACAATTAGAAAATTGTGTGCGATGATTTCTTAAAGATCTGTCTTCCTTCCTAGCGTGGAAGCTCCACAAAGGCTACCAGGTCTCTGATGTGGTCAGTGCCAATCCCTGGTGCCAAGCCCAGTGCCTTACATGAAGAATTGTTTTATCAGTATCTCTTTATTGATAAACTGAGTCCTTACATATGTCACCAAGAGGATGGCTCCAGAGACAGTGAAAGAGATGCCTCCGAAGGGTAAGTGAATGATGACCATGCAGTGAGAGACATGCTTGAACACATGGCTGGTCCTGCAGTGCGGTGAATGGATGTTAAAAGATGTGGGTTTTTGACACGTTTTACCACATTTCTATAAACCTACCAACACCCTCAAGGGGAAGGTAGATATAAAATAGGACAACAAAAGAGCCAATTTGCAATTTATTGAACTTGTAGAACAAATAATATCCTGAAAGCTGAAGTGCTTTTGATTCTCAAGAGGCAGGCTTGGTTGAGAGGAGGAAAAAAAGGATTTTTTTTCTCAGAATTCTAAATATCAAAGCCAGAGCTTGGAGGAGTGGGTGAACAGTGTGGTTCATAAATAAATCAAAACACAGAGGCAGATATATGATAATGTCCTATCCACATTCCCACATGGGAAGGAATTTTTTTTTTTCAAATGGCAACAGCGTGGAAAAGAGTTTTGGGCAAGGGTAAGGCATTGGTAGGTATCTGGGAAGAGCCTGTGTCCTTCTTCCTTCATGGAGAGCAAGCTTTGGTGGGAAAAGTTGGGTATGAGAGAACAACTAGATAATTTGGGAAGATCCCAGGTCAGGAGTATGTGTCAGTCTCTTCCTCCAGAGCAGCCTGTCAAACAGTGAGACTCTTAAAGAAGCCCCTCCCTCCTCTGGACAGTTCTGCAGCCACATGGCGCTAGAGAAATGGGCCACCAAGCTTCAACCTGACAGGGTCAAAGGATGTCTCTCATTGCATAGTCCCAAGGACAGTGTCACAGAGTCCTGATTTTGGTAGTGTAGTATGAGGAAAGCAGCCAATAGCGCCTGAGCTCCCCAAAAGCAGTGAGTTCATGCTAAGATGCTGAGAATGCAGGGATGCCAAGCATGAGAAGGAGATTCCACAAAAAGCCCCAAACTCCCCACTGGAGAAAGCAGGGGGAGCCAGGCATAGTTAAATCATTTAAAGAGTGTCTTCTATGACAATGGGAGGGAAACCAGGGCAACTTCTCTAAAAGATTATCTGGCCTTCTCTCTCAAAGTTTAAATGCACATGGCCTTGACCAAACATTTCAAGTCTAGAAATTTGAGTCAGAAATGTTTGCTCTAGTACTCAAGGCTGTGGGGAAAAAATAGATTGTTATTGCAACATTGTTTAAAACAGAAAAAAATTTAACAGGCTAAATGTTCATTTTGGGGGCCTGTTAAATGGTAAAATATTATACATGTGTTATAAAAATAAGATTTATTGCTATTAGCTGATAATGAAAAATCTCCAAGTTATAATTAAATCACAGCCTCATCCCTGTAATAACAGATGTCCTTAAGGAATTTATTTTACCTGTCTGTGCCTCTGGTTCCTCATGTATAAAACAGGGATAAGAATATACCTATTGCATACAGTTGTCATGAGGATTCAGTGAGTTCACATATAAAGAGCTTACAACAATGCCGGGCACATAATAAACATTATATTTATATAATGTATTAGGTTGGGAAAAGATATAGCATATTTTGCCTTGTGGCATCCCATTTGTGTTGTTTTTTTTTTCCAACTTACATGACACTTACATAACTTAAAGATTTATAACACCTTTCTGAAAGATGACTCAAGAAACTTGACAGGATATGTCTGGGAACTGGAAGAGAAAGAGGAGACTAGACAGGGAAGAGGGCCATTTTATCATTTTTTACCCTCCTGTATTGTTTTAATTTAAAACAAATCATGTGCCTTCAGTCTTTTGGAAATTGCTTTTTAAAAAAAAGAACTAGCCTGACTTAAAAGGCAAATAACAATGTTAATAATAATAATTGCAACGCCATAACTTACTAGCATGATGACCTTGGCAGGTTTTTAAAACTTTTTGACGTCTTTTTCTTCATTTGTAAATTGAGTATATTAACAGTTCTTACCCTAATAGGACAGCAAGAATCTCCCAAGTACAGGGGCAATAACTAGTGATGGAGGATAGACTATCAACAGGCCCTTGATATTGATGACTGTACTTGTGAATCTTTTCTTTTGAAGTTGAAACTTAGCCTAGTATTACAGGTTGCCTAAGAGTTACTTCCTGACTGCCTCCTTGTTGTTCAAAAGTGGCCTTTCTTAAGCCAAACTCAGCATATAAATACATTATCTTCCCTCCAGAGTGAGACATGACTCCTGGGGATGAGCCTCTCTGGTACCAAGGGATTACTACCAAGCACTAACTAACACAACCTGAAAAAGACCTTGACCAAAAGGGGGAAAGGGTAAAGACAAATGAATTTTTGTGGCTAAGAGATTTCAAAGTGAGTTGGGAGGTCATTCCAGAGGTTATGCTTATGCACATCTCAGCAGCATCTCATTGACTGCCACAATAAATATTGCCTCAAATAGTGGGGCTCCTGAGGGCTCTGGAGACATCCAGACACTATAAGCAGGACTAACAGCTCAGGAGTTTGGCACCCTGCCTATGGGCCCTACTTTGGAATTTATGCTTTCCAGTGTAACAGAGTTGGACTCCTTTGTGGTTTCCCTATGCATGGCTCTTCTGCCTCTTCTATTTGAAACTATAGTTAGTATTAGAGTTGATAGGTTTATGCCCAAGAGACTTAAATCATTGGGCTTTCCATATGCCAGTCAGGCCCTGAATCTCAATAGTGTTGCAATACCTATTCTCCAGTTCATTGGACTCATCCAGGACAACTAACAAGGAAATGATGATGGACAATGACCATCCCAAGGAACAGGTAGAGTTTACAACTGTAAGCAAGATAGTCCTATCCATGTGTTCCATGGATCTAAGCCCCCTCTCAATTAGAGGCAGAGTGGACAGGACCATCACAGAAGCCTCAGAATTGGGGAATGAAAAATGGACTACAGTAGACTTACTGTTTTTCTACTACAGACTTATTGTTATTCTGGCAATGGAAGAACTTGTATCATTGATGTGAAGGTAGTGGCCACTGGAGGTTTTGAGGGGAGTGAGAGGGGAAAAAATAGGTGTAATATGGGGGCATTTTTAGGACATTAGAATTGTACTGAATGACATTGCAGTGACAGATAAAAGCCATTATCTAGCTATCATAACTTACAAAATTGTGCAGGGAGAGTTTAAACTATAATGTAAACTATAATCTACACTTGGTGGCAAAGATCCAATATGTGTTCATCAATTGTAACAAATGTACCACACTAATGAAGGACGTTGTTAGTGTGGGAGGGCTAGGGAGTGGGAATATGGAATTTTCTACATTTTTTATGTAACATTTATATAATCTAAATATCTTTTTTAAAAAATTCTTTTTGAGTATTAAAAAAAGAATATACCTATCACACATACCGTTGTCATAAGGATTCAGTGAGTTCACATATATAGAGCTCACGACAACGCCAGGCATATAATAAATATTATATTTATGTGATATATTAGGTGGAAAAAGATATAACACATTTTGCCTAGTGTGTGTGTGTGTGTGTTTTAAAAAAAAACTTACATGACACTTGGATAGCTTTAAGATTTATAATACCTTTTTGAAAGATGACTCAAGAAACTGTTGACAGGATATGTCTGGTTGCTGGAAGAGAAAGAGGAGACTGGACAGGGAAGGGGGTCATTTTATCATTTTTTACCCTCCTGTACTGTTTTAATTTTTAAAAAATCATGTGCCTTCAGAGTTTTGGAAAGTGATGTCTAAGAAAAGGAAATAGCTCATTTAAAAGGCAAATAACAAGGGAAGTAATAATAATTGTAACCCCATAACTGACTAGCATGGTGACCTTGGCAGGTTTTATAACTTTTTGGTCTCTTTTTCTTCATTTGTAAATTGAGTATAATAACAGTCCTTACCTCTGGATAGCAGTGAGGATTAAATGAGATAATTCACATAAAGCACTTAGCACAATGCCCAGCATATAGCAGAGCTCAAAAGTGTACCGTAATAGCAATCATTTTACCATCAGCATCTTTTATTAACCACTCTGAGGGTCATTTTCTCCTATGCAGGCCCTTCTACTGAACTCCCATGCAGAGGAGGAACTAACTCAAAGGAAAGCTTCTCCAAAATTCGAGCTCCTTTTCTATGGATACAATTCCTTACACTGATAAATTAATCCTTCTGGATGGTAGACAGAGGAGTTGCCTGATTTAAAAAAGAATAGTCAGTTAAAAATCAACTCACAATGTTCCAGGCATTTTGAAGCTTGAGAAAACCTAACAAATGAATTTACCTAAATAAAATATACCTCCAACTCCCAAGAAAAACCAAAGCGAAAGAAGAACAATTCCTTTACTCTGCTCAACAACAACAAAACCCCCATATCCCTGGGTTTTGATGGGATGATATCAAGCAGCCATCATTCACTGCCAATTGATGAGAATCAGCAATGCCAAGTAGAAAATTAAGTCATGGTAGGGAGGTAGGACAAGGATATAATTAACAGTGACGGGTGCTTGGATTTTTAAAAACCAAGATGAGGAAAACCACATAGAACTACAATGTAATGTAAAACATTCTCCTGAGCTGGCAGCGAAGTGGACTGTGCGACCCACGGTGTCCCCGTTCCAACTCTAATTACTATTATTCTCTGGGATGTGATATCTTAATCAGAAACAATAGCCTGTCTAATTGACTAAGGTTGGGGGAGACCCACTACCTCTCACAGATATCTGAACAGCGAGCGTAGTAAATGAGAAATGCGGTGAAATTAAGAAAGGACAATTCAGACAGTGAGATCAATTAGATTGTGTAACAGTCAAACAAGCAGAGGCCTAGAAGCTTCTTCACTTGAAGTATTTAAGATGTAGAAAGATGACATAGAGAACATCCTCTGTGGAACTGTTCTTTTATTTGTAATATTGGAGGGTCTATATTTTTAAAAAAAAAATACTGTATAATTGTTCACATTTATAACATGTCTTTCAAAGAGTTTAAAGAGTATGCACATATATTATTTCCATGTCTCTGGCCACCACCAAAAAACAGAGTTTATTAAAATTCCAGTTTTTCAGATGTTGAATTTAAGACAAAAGTGAGCTATTATGCATCATAACACTAGATAGATATGATAATATATAATATAAAATATAATATAGAAATGATCCTCCATGAAAAACAATAATTCTGAATGTCAAATCCTAATGTCTCCAAACATAAATTAGGAATATTCTACATATTCCTATAACTATTTTAATGTAGGCATTTGCTGATATGTTTCTAGACAAAAGGAGGTGATTTTTTTTTCCTGAAAAAGTCCTGAACATTATATGGTTTTTTTTTCCCTGAAAGTTATATTGTCAGAGCTTATTTGTTTATGCAGTTGAAATATGCTTTTTCAATAAGTTGACTGCAAAGTTAGAATGGAGTTTGAAAGCAACAATTGCTGAACTGAGAATCAGGAGACCTGCCCCTTCCTAATTGGATGTGTGATTTTGTTGGATAAGTCACTCGATCTCTCTGGAATGAAATTTCCTTCATGTTTTTACTGCTGCTGATCCCTTCTTGCTTAGTCCTTTCCCTCTCATTCCAAGGGATCCAGGCTTATCTGTCACACTTCATTTACTAAAGAATGGATCTATTGCCTCTCACCCCTTATTTTATTATTATTACTTGTTCAACAATTGCCAGTCAGAACTTTTGCTTTTAAGATAACCATTATTATTACTTAATTGAACCAAAACTTGATTAATTCATTGACTCTGGTTAACATGCCCATGAACACTTTTGAAACATTTAAATTGGCCCATGCATCTCCATTCCATCCTACAAGGGCTTCTGTAAGTCCAGGAACCCCAAATGGGTACAACTAGACAAGGTGCCTCAAATTCCAAAAAGCAAGGAAGGGGTAGGAAGGTTGGGATGAATCTGACAGCCTCGGTGCTTTCTCCAGAGCTTGTTGATACTCCATTCCAGCTTAGGTGCCATGCAGTAAACAGGCCAGTGTCAACAATCTTCAACTGTTTTAGAAGAAACTGGAAATTCCAGTTTTTATGTGAAATCTCATGATGTTTAAGTATTGCTCACCAATGTAGTTTGTCAAGCCTAAGATGCCATTCTTTAAGATGTGTCTTAATCTCTGAAAAATTAAAATGCAAAAAAAGTGCTTTCTAGAATTGATCAAATAGAGTAGGTTGACTTCTTTAAAAAACACAGATTTATATTTTTAAAAAATTAAAAATGCTTTTAAAATTTTCAGTTTTATAAGTAAAAGCTCCATGAGGCTGAGAATGATCTGTGGGCCTCCAGTATTTTTACTTCTGCCCCATATGGTGTCTAATATCCCTCCCAACTCTAATATTTGGTTATTTTATACAAACAACAACAGTGAGATGATGGCATACAGAACTCTTTTTCAATGTACTCTTCCCCTGAAAAACCAATATGTGAAACAGATTAACTCATAACTTTATAAGTCCCAGCGAGGTGTATCAAACACATCCTACTTTAAATAAACTAGTATAGAATTAAGTAAGCGTTAGTTACAGTTTGATTCATTGACATATTATACTTTATACAAAACTGATTAAGGATTGATCTATTTTTGGTATTGAGTTTAATTTTTTATTTTTAAATCCTCATTTGTATTTTCAGGACTCAAACATTTTCACAGAACCTCACAAAACTTCTAGTACCTAATCCCTTGGTTTATGTTGTCAAAATGATAAAATGTCTTTACGCAAAGCACCAGTCTATTTCATCTTCCTAGCAAGTGATGTGTCAGGGATTGTGCCAGGTAATTTTATCTATTATCTTGCTTTATCCTCATATAACCTTTTCTGATTTGCTAAGAACAAAATTTAGTCTCCATGAAACAAAAATGACTTGCTCAGATTTGCGTGCTGATGCCTGCTGGCCACTTCAGGTCCATTCTGCATGTTTTCTGTGCTCCCTGTGCCCTGGGAGGCTATGCAGTACACACTACCACTAAGGGTGCCCTGACCCCCAGCATCCAGATGGGTTGGGCAAGGGGGATGCCCACTAGGAAACTAGGGGAAGGAGGAGAGAGAGAGAGAGAACTCAAGATATTTATCCCATTGTCTCCTATCCTAAAGGGTCACAAAAAGCTGACCAGGATCCTCAACATAGGGTGGCCCTTTCCACACAGCCCTCTGTCTCATGCCCCTTCAGGGCTGGGGTAGTAAGAGAGCCCCTTAGTCACTAGCTCACAGATACCCCATTAGCCCTGGTGGTTTCCCTACACCCTGCCCATAGCTTTGTAAATAGGCCCTTTATTAAACTCTCCTCAAAAACATGCATTTTGTGGGAGACATTGATTTCCTGCCAGGCCTGGACAGCTTTAGGGACCAATCAGAGAGTCAAACCCAGGTCTTGATAACTCAGAATCAAAAATACTCATAATCAACCCATGAAGCTTTTCAAATATCTCCTTAGAAAAAACTCTGAGCATATGATATTATGGCAGTCTGTTTTATAAAGGGGGGGAGAGGCACTTAGAAAATAGTTATTTCACATGATATGATGTCCTCATTTATATCAAATAGCATTTCACTGAGACTTGTCAAGTGCCTGTGAACTGTTCAGGAGAGGAAAAAAAGCTGGGTGAACCCAAGGTAATAATATTGCTTTTGCTTAGTGATAAAAGCACCAGGGTCACAAGGCTACCATAGGATAAAACAATTTCAGCAGGAGGATCTCTTTAAGAAACAGGTTCTACTACAAAAGAATTCCCTTTTCATAAAAAAGTGTAGGTTTGTTGAATTCATAAAGGTGTTACAAGATTTGCCAAAGCAAGGAGGAACATGAGATTATCTGCACATTGATAATGGAATGTTCCACTTCCTGTGGCATGGTCAACCAGATTATTAAATGCAAAGGGACTGCCTGAAACTGCTTTGGCCATACCTCAACATTTACTTCTAACAGACAATATAAAATATATTTTTTTCAAGGCCAATAATATTCCCTTTTTTTAAAAAAAGATTTATGTATTTGTTTATTTCTCTCCCCTCCCCTCCCCGCCCCAGTTGTCTGTTCTCTGTGTCTATTTGCTGCGTCATCTTCTTTGTCTGCTTCTGTTGTTGTCAGCAGTACGGAATCTGTGTTTCTTTTTGTTGTGTCACCTTGTGTCAGCTCTCCGTATGGGCAGTGCCATTCTTAGGCAGGCTGCACTTTCTTTTGCGCTGGGCGGCTCTCCTTATGGGGCGCACTCCTTACACAAGGGACTCCCCTACGCGGGGGACACCCCTGCGTGGCACAGCACTCTTTGCATGCATCAGCACTGCGCATGGGCCAGCTCCACTTGGGTCAAGGAGACCCAGGGTTTGAACCACGGACCTCCCATGTGGTAGATGGACACCCTAACCACTGGGCCAAGTCCGCTTCCCCCTTTTTTGTTTTTATTCACATAGTTACTATTTATATACTAAATAGCTCACTGGGCAATTCTGCATCCCAGCTTACTTTTTTGTATAAAGGATGATAAGATTAGTAATAGAGAGAACAATCACTTTTACTCAGCACTTACTACATACCAGGCTATGCTAAGCAGTTTGTATACATGTCCTCAAGTACTTATTTAATATTTATAACATATTACCATACCATACTTTTAACATCCCCCAGTTACAGGTGAGAATATTGAATGTTTATTTAGCATGCCCAAGGTCACGCAGCTGGTAGATAATGAATCTGAGACTTGAATCCACTGCAAAGCCAGCACACAACTTTTATCCAGTGGTACAAATCAAATGCCAGCTGAGATGAGACAGGCACCCAGAATTAATGGAGCTGTCTGGGGGCAATAAAGGGCAGGAAGGTTTTACAAAACTGGAAAGCTGAAGCCCCATCTAAAGGGACTTTCTCAGTCCAATCCCTGCTGACACTGTAACCACATCTTTTGTTTGTTTTTTTTCAAAAGAAACAGAAACTGGATTTTTTCTATATGACTCTCCTAATTTTTAAAGGCTGGCACTAAGTCACCAAAAGAATTTAGTGTTCAAACTAAACTGTGGGCCTTGGGTCTGTGCTCTTCTCTAAACTTCCTTGGTAAATGCAAAGAAGTGGCTCAGCCCATCTCTAAGATCCTTCTAAGATTGTCCTATCTACTTTACTTGGAGGCTGGGAGCATCACACGTGTCCTCAAGTTAGTTATCGCGAGGGTGACTGACTCATCCTTGTTTGCTTGGGACTTGTCTGGTTTCAAAACTGAAGTCCAGGCCTGGGCAAACCGGGCAGGTGGGTCACCTCGTTACGGTGGAGACCTGGCCTCTGGCATCGCCCAAACCCCAGAAGGTCAAATCATCTGACCTTTAGAATGAATCCTGTCAGGGGAATTTTGTTAACCTTGGTGGGGCAAATTTGCTAATGCTTTCGTGTTTCCATTTCAAAAATAAAACTGCCTCAGATGCCAGGTTATAATATTCCCTTTGGGGGGACAGTCCCCCCAAAGCAAGTTTCTGAGCAATCCTCTAGAGTGAGGAAGGGAGGGTGCCGGAAGACAAGCGGACGTGCCCAAGAAACTTCTGGTTGTTATTTGTCAGAGAATCCTAATTCGAATCCAAATGGGAGCGCACCATTATCGGGGACCCACACAGCTCCAGGTAAACAGCTAATGAGCAGGCTGCCAGTTCCATTTTTATCAAGAGCCCTCCGAGACTCAACTGTGCCATTTCATAAAATATGCAGATGATAGTGTGGGGAGAAGAGCAACGGCTTTGAAAATGATTCACACAACCTAAAAATGATGTTGAAAAGGGAGGAATTAAATATTCACAAAGTGAGAGAAATTAAGGCATATTAACTGTTAGAATGTGGAAATGAAATGACTAACATGCATAGGGTTGATGAGAACTGGATGATTACAGATCTGTCAAAAGTTTCTAATTCTGACACTGTGCGATATGGAGGTGCTAGTTGGCTGGTAAGGGCAAAAAATTAGGTATGGGACAAGACTCATGGTGCTGACAGATCAGAGTCAAAGGGAAGAAGACACAGCAGTGATTAACATTAGGCTCCATTCTGTGCTGAGGGTGAACTCCACACACACAAAATGAATACTAATTATGAGCACAAAATCGAATTTAAGTTGACTTGATGCTTGATGCTGAATGTGGCCCTTAAGTCCATAATCACGAAGGCAAGCAGAAGCCGAAAGGCTAGAGAGACTAAATTTGGTGAGGTCATCCTACCCTCCACATTTAGGGGATGGAAAGCCAAATTGTGGCCCATCCAAACTAGAATTAGCGGTAATTATTATATAATATGTAATGATGGGATTTAAATGGCTAACACATTTTCTCTGCTGAGATCATTTAGACGTGATTCATACAAATGATTAAATTAATAGATCTTCCTTTTTTCAGTCTACCAGGCAGCTTGAGCAAGATTTTTCAACAGAAACTGATCCTAGCGCAAGCACATATGTAGAGAGATTTACGGAAATTGCAAGAGGAATTGGTTCAGTGTGTAAGAGCATGCTAGGGTTTAGAGGAATTCACATATTCACCTCCGGCATGAAGATGGAGTTCATAGCCCTTGCTTTTTAAAAATCTACCTATATTTTAAAAAGGGGATTGAGAAGGTGAAGATATGAAATCAACCTCCCTAAAATGAGGAGACACAACACTAAAGGATTAAGAAATATTCATAGCCATTGAGTCACTTTCTTTGTATCGAAGATGCAGCAGCTTTTGAAAGAAAACAACTGATATATGTAAAAGTATATTTTGAATAATAATGGGAAGATATTATTTTGATAGATTTAAAAATCATTATCAAGGGAAAACAATTTAAAAGATGATAGCATTTGCATATGAGGTCTTCATTATATCAGCATAACATCTCAAATGTTCAAATTAAAATGAAGAAGGAGAGGAGAAATAAATTGCAAAAAAAGAGAAAAGCTCAAAGCCGTCTTGGTAAAGCACAGCTCTCCTAACACTCCTGCTTAAACCCAGACATTGTGGGTGGATTGGGGAATGCTCTGGGTTGGTTTGTTTTCTTTTGTTTTGTTTTGCTTTAATTCCCACAGAAGTAGAAAGCACTTATTAGGGACACAAAGAACTTTGAAAGATCCACTGCTTTCTGACGGGAGAGGTTTCCAGTCCCATCAGCTACACAGCCTATGAGAAAATTAACAGGCACTGGGGAGTAAGCCCCCAGGATGAGGCTCAGGCATGCAATCATTAACACAGCCTTGGGACCTCCATGGCATCTTAGGATGAAAATATTAATCATTCACAGCTGTGATCACCTCAAAATCTCCTACTTTATGGCTTTGACACATCCATGAATAATGCCATTTACTATAACGTGCAGCATATCAGAAAGAATATTTTTGCAGTATGGCTGCTCCACTAGAATAGCTCAGCTCTCCGCAGCACCTATGGTGAAAAAGAATGTGACGCAATCCCATTCTATGCTGTTTTGCTGAGAACCTACTACATGCCAGAATTTCCATTCATTCTTTCTTCGTCAAGACTTCCAATGACGCTATGAGGAAAGTAATATTGTTATCTCATTTTGTAAATGGAGAAATTGAGGATGGGGAGGTAAAGATCAAAGTGCTGAGAAATAGAGATAGGATCTGAGCTGCGCTCTGCCTTACTCCCAAGTGCCTGCTCTTTCCAGAGCACCGAATGCAAAAGGAACTCTAAATATCACTGTGACATTGGTTTCCACAGTGCCGTTCTCCTTTCCGGTCTCTGGAGGATCACCTTGACAATTAATTCATTTAGAGAAGCCATTCAGCATGTTTTCTCCTCTGCTTCATCACTTTCATCACCTTTCTATTTCACTTTTCTTTCCCTTGAGTTGAGAACTCAGCTCAAGTTCATGGCCTTGCCAATTCATTCTCCACAGTGGAGTCAGAGTGAGAGGCTCCCCATGTAAATCGAGTTGGGGAGCTCCCCTGCCTAAAAGTCTTCCTACTTTTTCTCACTGCACTTAGGATGAACATGCACAATACCTTGCCCACGCGGCCCCGGGAGATCTTGCACATTCTCTGTCCCCCAGCTTCATCTGGATCCTTCCTTCTGCATCTTGTTTAAACACCCAGCAAAGAGGAGATCTCCGTGTCCCTCATTCCCATCCCAAGCTATCTGACATGTGGAGACACCTCTCCCACCCCCATCTCGGCTAGATCCCTCTCATCCTTTGGACCATCCCCTAACATTCCCTTCCTCAGAGTTGCCTCCCTAACCCCCTAGTGTAATGTGAGTTTCTTGGCACTCCTATCACTGCACAGGTTCTTCCTAGCAGTGTCCGTTAGGCATAAATGCTTATTTGTGGGACTGATGGAGTAGTAAAATCTGGCCCCCACAATAGATTTTAAGTTCCATCATGGCAGAAGCCATGTTCTCAGTATCAGGCACATGGAAGATGCTCAGCGAATATGTATTGAGTGAATGAAAGAAGGAAGGAGCGAGGGAGAGGCTGCGTAGAGCATCTTCATTTTCGGCCAGAAATGTTTCCTCCTGAGCTTTCTCCATTTTCTAACTCAACCCACCCAGAAGCCTTTCCTTGCTGATATTCACTCCACTTGGCAACAACCGGGAACTATTACATCAGGAGCGCTGCCGTTGTTTTGTCAGGAGAGGGAGGGCTGAATTCATGCCCTCAGAGAATCATCTGGCTGCAGGAGAACGGCCTCCCCCAGGCAAAAGGAATCCAGGCTCCCAGAAGGTCAGCTCCACAACTCTCTTCTGTACATCCACTGTGCTGTAATTGCTTGTTTGTGTGGCTGACTCCCTCATCTGACTGCGGGCTCCCTGGGGCAAGGGTCTCCCCAGGCTGCTACCCACGTCCCTTCAGCATCCAGCACAGGACTGAGTAAATGGCTGCTGAAAAACTATTTCATTAACGAATGACTCAATGAGTCAAATGAGTGAGTAGATGAACTAACAACTAGAGGAATCTGTAAATTATTGACCTACCGGTTAACTAAGTAAAAGTGAATAAAAATTACCCATATAAGTGGTCCCTAATGTGTTATATCCACCCCATCGGTGGCACACAATTTTAAGGACTTTCTAAACCAGGGGTTCTTAATAAGTGGTTTGTGAGCTTGAACTGAAATTCAACAAAACATTATTCTTGTGGGGATGTGTTGGTGCATGTGTGATATAGTTATTAAATAATACACAGTGTAGTGTAGACTTAGTAAGGGGTCTGTGGAACAAAAAAAAGCTAAGAACCCCTGATCTAGACTAGTATTTTCATGGTAACTGCTAATTAAAAAGTGATATAAAAATAAAACTTAGACACAAAACTCTCTATATATTGACAACCAGATTTACATGAAAACATTAAGCATATATAGTACTATTTCAGAAGAACTTGGATATGGCAAAAAATCATGAAATTGCCATATGGCTGTTGGAGACTTGGGAGCACAAGTCAGAAATGAATGGGGTAAAAATCCTTAATGAGCATCTATCATGTTGCAGTCACCAGTCTTAGTGCATTACCAGTATTAATTCATGTAATCTTCACTATGCTCTAGGAGTAAAAACCATCCCATTTTATAGGTGAGGAAACTGAGATACATATCAATGAAATGATTTGTCCAAGGTTGAGTAACTAAAACATGTTTGTCCCAGGTTTCAAATGCAGGCAAAACCCATAGTCCCAACCACAGAGTTGTTCACTCTCTATGGCCATGAATGCAAAACGAACAAATGAACAAGCATGTGGGTGAACGGACAAAGGAGAGAAAAGATACATGAGTCTCATGTTATGATTCTCCCTTCCCCAAGTAATAACGCCATTTTGCACATGACCATTCAAGAATTGAACAACTCTCCCTTCTTTCCAAAGCTTTGTCTTTTTCCCATACCTCTTCCTCCACCTGAAATGCTTTTTGTTCTGAATTTTTATTTGGTTGCTTATTAGTTGTGGCCATGAGGCACCTTAGCTGCTCTAAGTCTTCATGTGCCAGATGGGTGCCCACCTGATTGGGGTATTGTGATGAGTAAATGAAATAATTGCATTTAATACCTGCAGGGCACTGGGCCAGCACGTGCAAAAGAATGCTCAGCCTGGGTGGCTTTTATTTCGGAATTGGGTTTTAGCTCAATCTGGATATTGAAGAGTACAAAATGATACATTTATTTTTCTATCCCTAAACTGAATTTCATTGCCAGGCCTTTGTTCACCAGGCATCAGAAACTCATTTGCAATTAATGCTAGGTCTCACCTTCCTACTTTTCTTGAAGTTCCAGAGACTGGGGTTCTGGCCACTGGCCCTTGTTACTTTGCTCTACTGGTAAACTCTCATTTAGTCTTGGTTGTGAGCATTAAAGCCACTCTCTCCACATCACAAACCACAAACCTCTTCAGCCATCTCTGCCACATCCAGGCCATGTTGGGATGGAAGGAACTTTCTGGTTCTCTCCATTTCACAGTAGAGTAGGTGAAGGCTTTGTAGGGCTGCCTTAGAAGTAACTGCCCAGCATCCTGTAGCACTCAGGATTCGGTTGCTGAGAAGATTTAATGCAGGGATTGCGGAGGGGCTTAACAATTGTCTGAAGGCCTGGAAGAGCACCTCAGTCAGAGTGACTTCAGGAAGAGCAATGCAGAACTGGCTCACCAGGGAGCTGCAGCCTCTGCAAACATTAGGAATATGGAAAATCAGGAAGCTGCCTCTCGACCTATTGGCTTCAGGGAATGCTTCCTGATCTCAGATTCAGGAAGCTGCTTCCACAATGGTGGCTCCAGAATCACAGTACACCTGTCATATCTGTACTGGCAAAAACCAGTACTAGTTCTGCATCCTGCCATTCAACACCCACAAAACCAGTGCTGGAAAACTGTACTACCTTACTGTGGTCTTTGAGACCCCAAATGCTCCTGTGACTGTGCTTTCCAGAAGAAACCACAGAAGACCCAGAGTAGATTTCTGCTTCATTCCTGCCTTTTACATCTTAGGAGAATGCACGTAGGACTAGGATGGGGGAAAGGGAGACCTCACAGATGGCTGCCAAGGAATTGCCTCCCAATCTCTTCTACTCAATTTCCTGAGTCACTGGAGACATGACCCTGTGATGGTCTAACTGCCAGAAGAGCCAAATGGGTAATTACGACAAGTTCTCTATTGGTGTGGAGCAGTTTGATTGCAGATGTGAGAGCACCTGGAAACTTCAGTATTGTCCCCAGCCTTTGTAAACGCTGCCCAAAGTCGGGGTTCATAAATTCTATTTGGCAAGCACTTCACAATGCCTTATCTACTTAATCTTGTCCTTGCCACCAGCCTGCAGGTATTATTACCTCCCCGTTTTACAGGTGAGAAAACAGAGGTCAATATGGATGATGCCCTCAATGTCACACCCTTACAGAGGGCTTGCTTATTCAATTCATATTCTCCTTAAAAAGTGGAGTCAAAAACTTATCTTTTAAAAGTTAGGTAAGAGAGTGAAGGTTTATTTGGAATGAGAAAATAAGTCAAGACAAAATACAAATTTTTAAAAAACGGGCAATCCACAAACATCACAAAGTAAAATAGAAAAATAACAATATTTTATTAACTGCCTGACATATCTAAAATATATATTTTTCCTACATTTTTGCTCTTTGATCACCTCTTCATGACAAAGATTTAACAAAGTATTTTTATAGAGAGAAAATAGAAAAATAATTTAACCTTTCCTCTAGCATCATTGATCAAAACCATCTTCATTTTTGATAGTTTACAAATAATTCACATGCACGTTATAATTCATTATTGGTAATGCCATACAAATGTTTAGGATATTTGCCAAATTTGGGAAAACCTCTATCAAGTTTCCTTCATATGGAAGCTCTAACATTTCAGAGGAATGACAAGATTTTTCTGTAATGACTAATCTTAGACACTGAATTGAGAATACCCAGTTACCAATTTGTCACTGTTGCCCATATTTAATTATCTATTATGAGTCTTATGTTATCTTTGTCTATGCTGCTATTCCATGTCAAATTAGGATGAGATTTAAATATAGGAATAATTATAATTTAAAAAATAACCATCAAAAAGGAAAAATAATATACGGTACATTTATAATTACATCTGCTGCATTAGTGAATACACTTCTGAAAGAACAGAACTTCCATTTTGATTTAGTATTGATGAGAATCAAATCCTCCGTTATAAATAGACACATCTAATGCTCAAAAGACTTTTCCAAAAACTAGCTTCTGGCTCCATACGTTTGCAGCCATGTTCGTCTTCCAATACCTGCTGGTGGTGCATACATCCCAGGTATATTCACCTCTGGCCCTGCACCTTCCCACCATCGCACTGGGGCCATCAGTGGGCGTAGGCGAGTTCCTGGGAGTCATTCCTACAACAGAATATGAGCAGTACTTTAACTATCAATTAGAGTGAGAGAGAGAGCCATAAAAGAAAATCAGACTGTACCCCAAATAAATCTATCCTCAACTCACCTTTTCTTTAACCAGATGTCAAAATGGCAGGGCTCATTCTAAGCCCACCTGATTCCAAGGAAAGAGTGGTAGGGGATGTGAGAATGGAAAAAGGCAGTATCTAAACCGACTGTGCTTAAAATATTTTACTTTTACAGATTTTACAGATGCACATAACCATGACAACATATTGGCAGGACTCCTTCAAGGCCTGGCATGTAAAAGTCCCTGAAGCTTAAGCTTGCTTGGCCTCATGGTACATCTGCACAGCCAGCAACTGAGATCTGAGGCTTCTCCCTCTACTGCAAGGCCACTTTCCACGGCTCCTGAAGTCCTCCCTATTCCAAGCAGCATCTGCATAGTCTGGGGACATGTGCTTGCTCTATATTAGCCACAATTAATAATCAGAAGCAGAGACAGAGCCACTTAATGTATATCAACCACTCTTCTGGGAGTGAGCTATCATCCTCTGGTTCGTTTTTCCCGAGATGGAGAAATTGATAGGTCACTAGTGTCTGTGAATAGCACTCAAAAGGTATCATATTTATTTTAGCTGCAGCTTCAAATCAGTGGCTATCTACATTATGAAGAACACCATTCTATAAAACACATTCAGTCTTCATTTTTCAAATGCTCCTGAAGGGAACATATGGTAATCTGTTTAACTCTGTATTCCACAGAGATACCTAAACCCCATCCACCAAACACTCATGCTATTTTTATTATAAAATTCATGTCATTTTTACACCCTAAATATTCCCCTTTTCTGCATAGATGGTTAAAAATACCTGAGGCTACAAGACTACCCCGTTTACATCAAATTCATGAGTCATGCCCTGTAGTCTATCAATATAACAGAAATATTCATTAGGGGGTTGAGAGATACATATTGGTAGAGTTGATATTCTTCCAGGTTTCAAATATGAAATATTTGGAAGGTATTTGTGTTGTATTAGAACCCAGAAGCTTTCAATTGGATAGTCTGAATTATTTGTCTCCTGTTAGACCCTAACTCCTGCAAGTTTTCTTGATTGTCCAGTTCTGAGGCTGTATTTCAGAATCCAATTGTTTTCCCAGATCTGAATATTGCTTCTCCTTGCTTCTATTCCCCAGCAATAGTGCCATATAAAATGCTGACTTCACTTCTTAAATATCCCTAAGCTCACAGCCTTTCTCTACTCCTGGTGAGAGCATGATCTGGAATATGGCAATGGAAACTCCAGGTCTCCATCCTAAAGATGCAGTTATTATTGACGTTCAAACCGTGAAACAGAGTTGGTGTCTAATGGGAAGCTGCTTGCCAATGCAAGGAAGGAAGAATATTTCCTAAAATTTAGTTTGGGAGAGAGAGAGTGTTTCTCTCTAAAAAAATCAATACAGTTCTCTCTCCCAACGCAAGCATAAACATGAAATATTAACCTGCCTTTCCCCACACATATCAGCATTTCCAAAAAATGGTCCATGAACAGAAGACACTCTGTGGTCAAATATATTTAGAAAACACTTCATTTTAAATCCTTTTTTGGCTTTCATAATGTATATTAGCAAAATTAAGTCTCTAGAAGTCCCATGAAACAAATAAACAAAATCTATTAAACATTTTTTTAAATTCCTTAATTGTACTTGATCATGTAGCTACTTTTCCTCTACCACCCAGCAAAACTGTTGTTTCAAAAAACACACTTGGTGTAATATTGTCATAATTAATTTATTCTGATTTTTCAATGACATAATATACATTTAATGAATAGATTTTATGCAATAGAGAAACATCTTGACAAGTTTAAGACTGAATAAACTTGTTTTAGGGGTTTTATTTTGAGGTTGGGAGAAACAATGGAAGAAATGCTTGCATAAAAGATGTAGAAATTTTATGTAAACCTCAGAATCGAATATCAGAATTCAGAGTTTGGGTTCTGAAGAAATTGATTTGCCTTTCTCTAATAGCCCCAAGCCATAATTACTTATACATTATTCACTTACTTACTCTTTTTATTTGTTGAACATCTACCGTGCACCAAACACTGCTCTAGGCACTAGAAATCCCACTGATAACTTGCCCAAAGAGAGTTTGTAGCCCATAGGAAGGATAAACATTAAGCAAATAATAGCACAAATACATATTAAATTTCAACTGATGTAAGCATTATAAAGGTGAAGAATATGGTGCAGTGATGATATGTAACAGGTGAAAATGACCCAGTTTGAGGGAAAAGGAAGATATCAAGGTCTTCCCTGAGATGGGGACACTTCACATGATTCTTTTTTAAAAAACATATTTAAATTAGAGAAGTTGTAGATTGACAGAGAATTTGTGTAAAAATTACAGCATTCCCATATACCCCCTTTTGTGGACACTTTGCTTTAGTGTGGTACCTTTGTTACAATTGATGAAAAAATATTAAAATTGCTCTAACCATAGTTCTCATTAGGGTGTGTTTTTCTCCCATATCTTAATGGAGCATGTCAGGTTGAGGTAGGAAGTAAGAGTATTCCAGCCCTGGAAAAGAACATGCAGGGAGTTTGCTGGTTCCAGGAAATTAATGAAGGCTGCATCACTAGAAACCAGAAAGAGCAAGAGAGAGAGATGGAAAGAGGGCAGAAGAGGTAGCTAGGAAAGCCAGTAACAGTATATATATGTGTGTGTGTGTGTGTATGTATGTGTATATATATATATATTTTTTAATGCCAAGGGCAATGGGAAGCATGGTTGATTAATTATCCTAGTTCCCAAGTAAGACTAAAAATGTTCTTGGCTCTTAAAGCTTTGTTTAATGGTAAAAGATTAGATCAAAATAAATGGTAAGAATTAAGCAGCCCAAAATAAAAGAGGTATCCCTTCTGCAAGATGAACCAGCCTAACTTGAAATCCAAGAATGCGGCAGTTCCGTCTTATCATGAGGCCAGGCTGTGCTGTTGTCCAACGGAAGGCGACCCCTGCACATAAAAGCAACCTAAAGACGCATCACCTGGTTCGTGTGGCCTGCAAGGTAACAATGGCCCCCAACCCATTGTACCTTCTCTCATTCTCGGATACCTCTCAAATAAATTAGCTCTAATTCCAGTAGTGAACAAATGAGGAGAGAAGGAGAGAAGGTGGCATTTCTACCCCCTTAGCACAAATAGTCTTCCCAGAACAAGTCATCCTTATAAATAATTCCAAGTTATCCCAGTAATACTGCCTAGCTATCTGGGACTTGTTTAACAAAATGGTTTGGCTTTAAATGTTTCCAGAAGATGGCTTTTAAAATTCAGAGCACATGTCTTTAAGACAAGAGGTGAGCATTTGTGATCAAATATTATGCCCTCAGACTTGAAGTACTGTATATGACCTATGACTAGAAGAGGAAATCCTCCCAAAACTTAGTGGCTGGTTCTTGGGAGGAAATGGCCTGATTCAAATTAGGTATGATGAATAAGAATAGTAATAAAATTGCCTTAATTCAAACTATTCCTTTTGTCTTCAGTTTCTCTGGAAAATGGCACTTCCAAGATCTTACCAGGATACCATCCCCCTCCTTGGCCTCATTGTCCTTATCCGGGCAGTTTAAATCTTATTGGATTCTCTCTCACATCTGCTCTTTTGCCTTGTCTCGAACTTAATTCTATGAACTCAGGTCATCTTTATTACTCTTTTTAGAGAGGTATCTTATAATAGTGCAATGACCATGGGCTTCTCTTTCAGAAAGAGCTGCATTCAAAGCCAGGTTCAAATCTCAGAGAAGTTGCTGCCCTTCTATAAGCCTTGCTTTGTCCATCCACGAAATGGGCATCTGTCCAGGTCAGTAACTGTACAAGCAGCAATGGTTCCAAGCACGGACCTGGAGTCAGGTCCACCTGAGTTCCATTCCTGGCTCTCTAACCCCTGCAAACCTCAGTTTCCTCATCTAGAAAGTGGAGATACAGTAAGAGCTGCTGTGTGGGTTTGTTGTGAGAACACACTGACACAATACATATAAACCTAGGACGGTGGTAGCACGAAGCGAGCTCTCGGTAAATAGTAGATTATTAAAATGAAGGCTAGCCTGGTCTCACAGGGCTCTGCCAGATGGGGCTTCAGGACTGACGTTCAAGACCACCCTCCCTGGATGCCATGTGCCTCGGGCGACAGGACTTCTATCTGCCTCCCGTGATGACACAGATGCACCAGCCCTCCTTTCTCTGTGCCTGCCTGCTCTCACACATCCCCACAGCCACCCCTCCAGGCAGCCTTGTTTTCCCGCTCTCTCCTGGCTTGATAGCTCTTTAGACCAGGGGCCAGGTCTTTTTCATGCGCATATAATTGGCAATAAATATTTCTTGGCAATAAATATTTGATGCATTTGTTGCACTGCCCCATAAAGTCACATTCTCATTGATTCATTCTACATTCGAAAGATGCCAGCGCTGCCCTGCAGTGGCTGGCAGCTTCCCTGCTGCGATGATGAGCCCCTTTGCAGAAGGGGTTCCAACACCCCCAGCCCGTGGCTTGAAGGCCACCCCGCCCACTTTCATCCTAGGCATTTGGAGACCCGGGACTTCAATTGCCCAAAAATCAGTCCAAAGTCAGAAAGCTCACATGTGGAAATTGAGCTAGTTGTACTAGTTTCCTCTTACTGCTGTATTCGAATAATATGATGAATGGAATGAGCCTTTTCACCATAGTCAGGTGTGTGTGTGTGCAGGTGTGTATATCTGTGTGTCGATGGGTGGGTGGATGGATATAGTCGAGGCAGCATAGCACATTGTTTAAGAGCAAGAATTAGACTACCTGGAGTCCAATCAGACTTAACCGTGACCTCAGACAAGTTACTGAACCTCTCCATTCTTTTCTCATCTGTAAAATGGGAGATAATATTAATTCTTACCTCATAAAATTGTCAATACACATCAATGTTTAGAACATGGCCTAGCACATTATACTCATCCTAACAGTGTTAGCTGTCTGTAAAAGTGGTTACTTTGTGATTATTTTATTGTAAGCAAGTATACAACTTGACTTCATCAGCACTCTCCCCTGCCCCACCAAACTAATTACAATACATCTTGTAAGTTTCCTTTATAACATGCAGTGGGTAGGGGGCACCTACTGTGTGCCAGACATTGTTGCAAGAGGTAGGGATATTGGAGTAAGAACAGACAAGTTCCCTGCTCTTATGCCAGGAAAAAATAGGTATTTAATATACATATATGATATTTAATATTTAATATACATATTTATTTATACATATAATGTTTAATATACATATATGAACAAGATAATTTGATTTCTATGTGCCATGAAGCTCATAATACAGGATATGGTAATAGAAAGCACCTAAAGGGACAATTTTTGATAGGTGGTTAGGGAAGGCTTCTCTAAGAAGGTGATATTTAAACCGAGACCTACATATAACAAAGGCATTATTATACAAAGTCCCAGGGGAACAGAATTCCAGACAGATGGAAAAATATAGCAAATCAAGTATTTATCAGAATAATGTCTGTCTCAACTAACCTGGACCAGAAGTCAGCAAACTACACCTCATGGATAAATGCAGCCAGTGTTTGTTTTTGTAAATAACATTTTATTGGAACACGGTCATGCCAATGCTTGATATTTTGTCTGTGGATGCTTTCACGCAGCGCTCAGTAGTTGTGACAGAGAAGATATGGCCCACGGGCCTTAAATATTTACTACCTGGGCCTGGACAGAGAAAGTTAGCTGACCCCAGTTCTAGACCGTTAATGCCCAAGAGGACAAGGACCACATTAGTCTGTCTTGGTCACTGCCGGGTCCTACAATCCTGGTTGTGCCCGACATGGTAGACCCAGTAAAGAGCTGGAAAGGACATAAAGTCAAGATATTGGGTGTCCATGAAGTTTTTTAGAGCACTTTTCTCTTCTAATGAAAAGTCTTGAAATGATGTTTCAGAATGAACAGTTGTCCTAAGGAGAAGGTTGTTGGCTTCCACATGTTCAGAGAAGCAGTAATACAAAGTGGTAGCCCAGGGAAGGCTTCAAAGTCATCCCGCCGTATGCGGGTCCTTAGATGGAGACTGGTCTACCCTGAAACACAGCTGTGATTCTGCAGGATGCCAGCCGATCTGGCAGGGATCAAAGCACAAGGAGACGACGCCTTTGCCAGCTTTGGAGGTCACCTCCTGATGTGTAGCATACGAATTCAGAGCAGCATCCCTCTGGTTCAGTTCTCACTAGGGTTTCTCAGTCTTGGCACTACTGACATTTGGGCCAGAGAAGTCTTTCTTGTGGGGTAAAATGTCCTGTACATTGTAGGTCCAGCATCCCTGGTGTCCACCCACTAGATACCAGTAGCACTCCCAGTCCCAGTCGTGACAATTAAAAATGTTTCCAGACAGGTCCAAGGGTCCCAGGGACATGATAGGGGAAGTACAGGAATGCACTGGAAGCCTCCTCCTCCTTCTATGAGAACTTTTAGCTCCTGGCAGCAAATGCTCTCAAACATTCATGTTTAGAGGGAAGCAGCTGTGGCTCAATCAATTGGGCTCCCGTCTACCATGCGGGAGGCCCTGGGTCCCTGTCCCAGGGCCTCCTTGTGAAGGCAGGCTCTCCCACGCCTGCAGAGAGCTGGTGCAGCAAGACCACTCAACAAAGGGAGACAAGCAGATGAGCAGAAGAATGTGCAGTGAATGGACACAGAGAGAAGATAGCAAGCAAGCCATGGGATGGGGGGATAAATAAAAATAAAAATAATAAATTAATAAAAAAAAGAATGTTTAGAGAACTACACTCATTAGTAGCCACGCTTTCATTCAAATCACTGTGTATACTTTTACATCCACATAGGTGGGGTGTGAGTGCCAGTGAAAATGACAATGTTAATCATTCCCAATAGCATTATGAAAATTAACTTTTCCTGTTATGGGCATAACTTTTAAAAATTGTTTCATTTAATCTAAGGTTGAGGGTTAGTTCTGTGCCTTCTTTGGAGATAGGCTGCTGCTGGGATTGTTTTTAAAAATTCTCAGTCACAAAAGTAATCTGAGGGCTGGGATCCTACACAGCTCATAGATCAGGCATGATAAGAAACCTTCAAATTCTTTCTTTGCTGTTCATGAAGCCTGAACTTGACCCACCTGCCTGCTGATAGCTACTCTCAGCAAGGTGCCGCAGCAAGAGCAGACGTGCCTGTGGATCCATCTCTGCAGAGAGGAGGCAAGCCCAGAACAAAAGAGAGAAATTGAAAAGAGAGAATGTGGCCGACATCTAGTGGGTTAAGTTTCTTCGTCAGGAAAAAAAAAGGAAACAGCATGCAAAATCCTTGGGAAGTGAAAATCAGACCTAATTTGGTCTTGAATCTCTACATTCACAGGTGCTTAGTGTGTTTATATCCCCAATATCAGTGCAAATTTTGACATGGTACATTTATATACATTTAAATTAATAAAGAAAATAATTTCAGCACTAGTCTTCCTGACACAGAAAGGAGCATAGGTTGCAAACTAGCAACCTATAAATATACACACACATGCATACAGGGGTCACATTTTATTTTTTGGTTTCAATTGTCAACATTTAAAACTCAGGTAAGTTTTCATTGAAAATTTTACTCTCTGGCTTTTCTTGAAAATGACAAAAGGTCTGTCAACACCACCACAGCCACATTCTTAAATGATGATAAAATTTACTGGATAGGAGAAACAGGGCAGGTGCTTTTCCATTTACCCCAGTCCCCCCAGTTTCCACCACTCCTTAATACCTAACCTTTGCCCACTTTACACATTTAGATTAGCTGCCTGAGAACTATTGGCATAGAGTGATTTTATCTTTATCTTTGGTCTCTTCCTGTAGTCAAGACAAGTCCCTTTTCACTTAAATAATCTTGTCCCTATTGCGTTGCTTCCATGCCAGTTAGCCTGACTATTCTTATCTAAATTTCTTTCTCCCACTCTTTTCTCCATGCAAATACATCATTCTTCATTTATGACAGCATTTTTGAAAATGGACCCTATGCAACAAAAATAAATTTATATAGTATATGTTTATAAAAGGATTTTATGTTTGAATTAATTAAGAGAATTTAATAGTGCCCAAATTTAAGGCAATTTCTGTGCAGCAGTACTTTTCAGAGGCTATAAAATGCAAATGTGCTTTGCAAATTTCTAAGAGGAGGGCAGAGCAAGTAGGCAGTTCCTAGTTTTCCAAGAAATTTCAGAAAACTATTCTTTAAAAGAAAAGCATATTCGTATTCTCCAGCATTTTGATAATTGTTTACAATATGTTGTGGAGAAGAGGGGTTAGACATCATGGGGGAGCAGTTTTTTTATTTCATAAACTGGGATCATTAAAAAGCAAAATGTTACCATCAACAATAAGCATCTTTGATTCTAAGAAAAGTAATTTTAAGTAGGAAAAAAAGGGATATAAGATCACCCTTTATATTTAGCCTCTGAAACGTGTTCTACATTTTTCTTCTTTCCATCAGTTCCTTGAAGATTTGTGAAAATTTTGTCACAGACTGTCACCAATGTGCAAAACTGAATTTGGGAAATATTGGTCTACATTGCATTAAATATGGCAACAACATAAACTCAAAAGCCTCTGTAAAAATAGCTCACACATAAGAGGCAGTAAGTTCCCAAGGATGGGTTTTCCACGAGGCTGTGAAATACACTGAAGCACCAGGGAAAGAAGGCAAGATGATATGAAAGTGAGTTTTCTCTTTGAGTGACTTTTGCATATTCCTTTCCACTAAACCTGATCGTACATTCCAGGTTTTTTAATCTTCCTTGGGTTGTAGGTGACCTGATTAAGGAAAGCACTTCACAGGGCTCCCCTTTGTGGACTGACATTGATGGGATGAGGGTGATGATTCAATATGTAAAGTGAATGATCCTGATGGTTTGGGTCAGAACCAAGAGCACAAAAACTTTGAGAATTGAGCCTACGAAGTCTCAAACCTGGAAAACATGTTATTAAAATTGTTCAAGATGAAAACCGGTGATGATCCTTGGGTGAATATGCCCCATTTATCCATCACATGGAGAGATTTGCCCTATGGCTAGTGGGTTGTTATTTCTCATTAGGGGCAAATGCCTTATAGTTATACTTGGCTACAACTTTATACAAGCCTTAATATACTTTATAAAGTCACTTTTTTTTTTTTTTGCCATTTCATCTTTATCCATTGACAAAGGTGATATACAATATAGTCTCCAGTTAGTCTTTATTTTAAGGGGGATTTTTTTTCTTTTTATTGTTTAACAAGCTGTTTTCTCCTTGACATTAATAAATCCTTGAAGACAGGAACTGCAACTATGCATTTTAGGATTCTCACTGCCTGGTGAGCAGTACATTCTCATTAAACACCTCTGAGAATGAACAGATGAATAAATAGATAGAATGTGAAAATAGAGAATGAAGTAAGACTGAAAGATAGCCAATCCATTTTTTCCATCTTGCATTTGTTTAAATTAAAATTTTAATTTTGATATAATTGTAGACTCACAAGGGATAATAAAAAATAATAGAGAGAGAGAGCCCATGTATCCTTTATCCAGTATCCTCCAAAGGTAACACCTTGCAAAACTATAGTACAATAATACAATCAGGATATTGACATTGACAGAGTCAAATTAAAGAACATCTCCAACATGACAAGGATTCCTCCTGTTGCTCTTTTATAGCCACACCCACTTCCTTCTTACTTCTACCTCCTCTTAAACACCTGGCAACCACTAACCTTCACATTTAGAGTTCTGTCATTTCAATAATTTCAATATTCATGCCATATATAACCTTTGGAATTGGCTTTTACTCACATTTCCTCAGTCTAATTCCCCTGAGATCATGTAGGTTGTTGTGGCTAGCAAGTTTGTTCCTTTTTATTGCTGAATGACATTACATCATATGGCTATATCACAATTGGCTTATCAATCTACTTATTAATGAACATTTAAATTATTTCCAGTTTTGGTCTATTACAAATGAGTTGCTATGTACATTCATGTACACATCATTTCACTGATTTTTTCCTTTTTTCCTGTGTTCAGCATCACTGATAACACCTTTTATCTTTATTATTTCCTTCCTTCTGTTTGCTTTGGGTTTATTTTGCTCTTTCATTCGAAGTTCTTGAGGTGGGAGCTTGTACTATTGATTTGACACTTTTCCTTTTCTCTAATGTATGCATTTAGTGCTATAAATTTCCCTGTCAGCCTGCCAAAATTATGTCTCACAAATTTTGATATATTTTATTTTCAATTACATTCAGTTCTCTCTCTATGTATATTAATATATACGTATATATTTTATTTATCTTGAGAGTCCCTCTTTGACCCATGGACTATTTCAGGGAGTGTTGTTTAGTCCCCACATAGTTTCAGATCTTTCTGTTCTCTTTGGGTTATTGATTTCTAATGTGGTTCCATTGTGATCAAACACACCGATTGATTTCAATGCTTTCAAATTTGTTGAGTTTTGTTTAATGGCCCAGGATATGGTCTACCTTACTATGTTCCATGGGCACATGAAAAGAATGTGAATTCTGCTGATTTGGGATGGAGTACTCTGCAAATGTCTATTAGGTCCTGTTGTTTAATGGCATTGTTGAGTTCTTCTATATTCTTGCTGATTTTCTGTCTCATTGTCTTATCAATTGTTAATAGAGGGGTGTTGAAGTTTCCAATGATATTTGTGGATTTGTCTATTTCTCCTCTCAGTTCTATCAGTTTTTGCTCCACATTTGACAGCTCTATTGTTTGGTGAAAATGCAATTAAGATCACTATGTCTCTTTGATTGATCTACCTTTTTATCATTACATATTGTCCCTCTCTGTCTCTGGTAATTTTTTATGCGTGCATTAAAGTCTGCTTTATCTGATTATAGCCACTCCTGCTTTCTTTTGATTAATGTTTGGATGATATGTTTTTCACATCTTTTTCCTGCCTATAATGCCATATTCAAAGTAAATATCTTGAAGACAGCATATAAAAGGGTGATGTTTTTTAATCCACTCTGCTCTTCTCTGTCTTTCCATAGGTGTATTTAAACCATTTATATTTAATGAAATTATTAAGATATTAGGGTTTAACATTGGCAGCTTTTTTTTCCTTTGTTTTCTGTTTATTCTGTTTTTCAATTCTCTGGCTTCTTTTCCTGCCTTTCTGTGAATTATTTGAGCAAGTATAGAATTCCAATTTGACTTATTTATATTGGGTTATTTTTAGTGTGTCACTTTGTATAGCTTTTTAGGGCTACTCTAGGTATTACATTATATATACATAACTTATCATCACAGGCTACTGGTGCTATCATTTTACCAGTTCAAGTAAAGGGTAGAAAATATACATCCATTTATATTCCAGTTTTCATAATATAATTGTCTTAATATTTCTTCTACATACATTTAGAACCATATCAGAAAGTATTATAATTTTTCCTTCAACTGTCAAGCATAAGTTAGAAAACTCAAGAGAAAGGAAGTCAATTATAATTATCTATATTTTTGCTTCGGTCTATTTTCCCTCATCTTGATGTTCCTAGATTTCTTCTATTACAATTTCCTTTCTATTTAGAAAATCTCTTTTGGAATAGGTCTGGTGGTGACAAATTTTCATTGCTTCCCTTTATTTTCTTCTTTATATCTGAAGGATATCTTTGCTGGGTATAGGATTCTGAGTTGACAGTTACTTTCTTTCAGCACTTGAAAAATTCATAGTATTTCCTTCTGGCCTCTGTGGATTCTGATGAGAAATCTGCTGTCTTTGAATTGTTTTTCCCCTATTGGTAAGGTATCATTTTTTCCTTGCTGCTTACAAGATGCTTTCTGTCTCTGGTTACCAAAATTTGACTGTGATGTTCCTTGGCATGGATTTCTTTGAGTTTTTCCTGTATGGAGTTCTTTCATTTTCTTGAATTTGCAAATCTGTGTTAAACTGAGACATTTTCAACCATTATTCTTCAGGTATTTTTTCACACTTGTCCTCTTTTTCCTCTCCTTCTGGGTCTCTGTTGGCATGAATGTTAGCTCTTTTATTATAGTCCCACAGGTCCCTGAGATTCTATTAATTTTCCATTTTATTTCTCTCAGTCATTCAGATTGGGTAATTCTATCTTTCAGGTAACTGATTCTTTCCTGTGCCCCTTCCATTCTGCTTTTGAACCTATTCATTGAGATTTTATTTCAGTTCTAAAATTTCCATTTGGCTCTATTTTATATCTTACATTTCTTTGCTGAAATGTTTTTTTCGTTCATTTCAGCATAATTTATTGTTGAAACATTTTTATGAAGGCTACCTTAAAATCTTTGTTAGATGTTCCAACATTTCTGTTGTCTTGGTGTGAGCATCTCTTCGTTGTGTTTTTTTATTCTATTTTAGATTTTTCTAATTTTTTGTCTGATGAGTGATTTTTAATTGAAACCTTAACATTTTGGGTATATTTGAGATTGTGGATCTTATTTAAACCTGCTGATTTGGCTAGTTTCTTCTGACAACATTCCAGCAGAGGAAATTGGGACAGCATCTTGTTATTGCCAAGTTGGGGTAGAAGTTCAAGTTTCCCATTCAGTGGAGGCCTGGGATTCCTCCTTCCTGTTGGGTGGGAGTGAGAGTTCCAGCTTCACCAGCCTCCACCGATACTAGTTCTACTTAGTGGGAGGGATAAGGAGAATAATGTGTACTCTTTCCAGAAACAGAAGTCCTCATTTTACATTTTAAAAGGGAAACTAATACATTTTAATGCCCTTTCTAAAAATTATGGATTTTAAAAAATCTAAATGGGTACTTATTCAAATATTATTTCAGTGCCCATCCATCTATAAATAGTAATAATAAAAATCTAACTGGTGAGTAGTAGGCTTTCCATAGTCAGTATAGTATTTGGTTATCTGTTTCAAAACCAAATTCTCACTCATCCTGACTTCCTTATTTGCATGTATAAAAAGCACATGTTTACATTTTGATGTAAATATGTACCATTATCTACTAGCACCTCTTAGAGAAAAATAGTTTACTTTGAGTTATCTTTTTCAGAATATGTAGCAAACATAGGTTAAAAAACCTATAGTTGAAGATATTTTTCTTGACTTTACTTCCACTCTGTTTTGCTAAAGTAAACAAAACAAAATACCACAGAAAATATTTTCTCTAATTTCTCCTTTGAAAACATGTTTTTCTTTTCTCTCTTTTTTTAAAGTTCATGAGCATGAGAAATCACTAAAGCCCTTTTTAAAATAGTAAAGCAAGTTTTTAAAACAGATCCATTTTTTGATGTTCTTCCATTTAGGAAATCATTTTATTTTAGCACATGGGGATTTTAACTGTGTGACATTCTAATTTATTGACATTGAAGGTGAGTAGCAGAAGTAACAATGACTCTAAAAGTTAGTCTTACGCTTAAGATATTTTGGTTTTCCCTCTTCCATGTCAGGCTCTTGCCTTGACTATGACCTTTTTTTTTCCATGGCATCTCAGAGAGTAAAAACACAGATCACAATCTAAGAACGTATGTTACAGTCTCAAAACATGGAAGGACAAAAAATGATGCTCTAGGATTATGACAGGAAATTTGGGACTGAAAATTGAAAATGTAAATGTAAAAGTAAAATTATAAAAATTACAATTTGAAACCTCAATTACTAGAAACCCAACTAAATAGAGTTACTTGATTAAATAGGAACTGCAAATTTCTCCTTCTCTTAAATCCTCACACACATATATACACACACTCATAAATTTATTATTTTTTTAAATTTCCAAGAGACATCCTAAGTCAATATATATTCACAGTCCATTAATCTCTCCTACTTTTCCTTCTCTCTCTCTTTCCCTTCACAGTCAATAATCAGACAGTACCCTTAATGATATCTATGTGTGGGACAAAGTCATCATACATGATCACATCATCTTCTATATTCTGTCTTTTCCAAGGCTGGAAGGAAAGATGACTCACAAGAGTGGAATCAAATTGACCACCCTCTTGCAAGGAACTTTCTCTAACTCTCCATCTCTACTGTCTGGGTTAGATGCCCCACTATGTTCAGCAAAGCCTGTTGTACATGTCTTCATCATAGAATTTATTACTTGGGCTACTTGAGGACAGGAGGAAATATCTAACTTGATTTGATATTCCTAATATCTAGTGCAGTACCCGACATATTTTTAGCACGTAGAGTTTGAAAGGAAGAAACAATGAATGAATGAATCTTCTATCAACAGACCTTTTTGGGAAAATAAATAAATAAATACAAAACAATGCAATTCGATACAGTGATAACATATGAGCAAAGTGAAGACTGGCAGGCAAATGGGAGTTGTCATGTTTTACCAAATAAATGTTTATTGCAGCACTGTTTATGATACTGAAAAGTTGGAAAAAACCTATTCCATCAACTTGGGAATGGATAAATACAATGTAGGATATTCAGTAGTTTAAAAAGAATGAGGGGGATCAATATGTATCAACATGGGGAACCTAAGAAACATGACTGAAGGAAAAAAGCAAGTTGTAGAATAGTATGTACACTGTGATGCTTTTATATAAAATTAAGAAGGAACACCAAACAATTTTATGTATTTTGTATAAGAATAACAAAACAATTACATATGTTCTCTAAGGGAATAGTACAACAATGCAATTTGTTTTAAAAATGGTCAGAAGGCCATATTCCAAGCTCATAACAGTGGTTTCCTTTGGGGACAGAGGATTAGATGAGGATGAGGTCAAAGGAGACTTTAGCACAATTTGTACTGTTCATTTTCTTTAGAAGGAGAGAACTTTATTTGCATGTATTATTTGCATAATTAAAATTTTTTCACCAATGCACTAAAATTGGTACATTCTTAGACTTGAAACTTTTGCAAATTGTGACCCCAGAGCTCTAGAATACCTCAGTTGGGTTTATGGTTTTTTTTTGCTTTTTCTTTTTTTTGTTTTTTGCTTTCTCCTTCTTCATTAAAAGCTGAGAAAAACATTTGTGAAGGATATTGCTTAGGCCAATCTTTCTCATTTTGGAACCATCTCATTGTTTGTCAACTGGCAGCTTTGACATTCTCTCTCACTTCCCACGGTCTGGCAGCCGAGAAGGAATCTGGAGCCAATTCAATTCTTCCCCTCTGAAGAAACAGCTTAGCAGTCTGCACAGTGTTTGGAGAGAACTAGTAAAATGTGCATCCCCCCCGCCCACCCCCCCCCCCAGGGCCTTTATTCCAAATGCCCAGGCGTGTGTGTGTAGATGGGGAAAATCTGTCTCATGGCAGAAATGTGCAATCAGCATCCTCATTAAGAAGAACGCATTTTCTGATAGGGCCTGGTGTTTGTAGGAAGGGCTTGACAGCATAGTAGTGAGCTTCCGGAACCTTCCCCTTAACCCAGAAAGTTTGTAATTAAAAACTGACAACTTGGACACAAATATTTCTAGTAACGACACAAGTATTAATTGAGTACCATATATCTTTACAACTCAGTGAAGTAAGTATTAATATTATCATACCCATTTTACAGATGAGAAAACCAAGGTTATATGTATTGCAGAAAGTCACTTACCTAGCATGTGGCAGAACCAAGATTTCAACTGTGTGCTCTGGCTCCAAGGAGACCCAGTGCCTTTTAACTAAATTTCTATGCTGCCCCATGTCAGAATCTCTCCTACCTGTGCTTAAAGCATACATAAGACTCTCAGTAAACACCCCTAGAATGAATTAATGAATATTTCACATCTGAAAGACACTTGATTAAACAACACAGTGCAAAAACAAGGGCATAATTAACCACCCTAGGTATAATGACAGTGCGTAGCATGACCTCTTCTAGAAACAAGCCATACAATTTGGAGTCATAAAGACACAGATACAATCCTTGACTACTCCACTGGCTAGCTTGGATAAGCTTCTAAGTCTTTCTAAGCCTCAATTTCCCTATCTGTCAAAGAGATGTAGTGTGGTAGGCAGGATTCTAGGATGTCTCTTTGGATTCCTGACCCCTGAACCTGTAAATATGATGGGCTATCATCATTCCCACGTTTGGGTTACTAATCAGTTGACTTTGAGTTAATCAAAAGGGAGATTGACCTGGGTGGGCCTGGCCTAATCTGCGGAGCTTTAGAAAGAAGGTGACGCATCAGAGAGATATGCTCCTGGCCTGGAAGAAAGAAAACACCATGTTGTGAAGGGCCTCTGGGGCCACATGGCAAGCGACTCAGGTGTCACTGGGAGCTGAGGGCAGCCCCTAATTGACTGCCAGCAAGAAAAGGGAGCTATCAGTCATACAGCCTCACGAAAGTGAATTCTGAAAACTGGTGAGCTTGGAAGGGGACCAGGAGCCTCAGATGAGAATCACAGCCTCGGCTAACACCTGGGTTTCAGCCTGGTAAGACGCTGAGTGGAGGACCCAGCTAATCTGTACCTAGACCCCAACCCGTGGAAGTGGTGAGATAATAAAGCTGTGCTGTTTTAAGCTGCTAAATTTACAGGGGTTGGTTTTTCCTCAGTAGAAAGCTAACACGGACAGTGAGACTCTTGCCATATACTGACCTAAAAATGAAATAAAAGAGCATAGGCAAATTACCTAGTACATGTGGAATCCCCGTAAATGTTGGTCTCCTTCCACCCCATGAAATGTAAAGCTGCCGTCTTACTGCTCCGAAAGCAAATGCGATGGCCAGAGAGTTCCAACATCCATTTTCAATCATGAGGACAAGAGGCACCACACTATATATCCTGAGTGGAACGCTGGAGGCACCCTGGGACCCTAGACACCATAGGAAAAACACACTAGCCTGGACTTGGATCCTTGAGAAATAATGCTCATGACGGAGGCACTCTTGGCCTCTCTCTGTTATTCCCAGCCCAACCCAACAGGTCCTCATCCTTGAGGGATATTGCCCAATGAGTTGACTCACAATCAGGCTCTCATCAGCAAAATAAAATTGACCATGCCAACTCTACGTGTGGGGGCAGGAAACCCTGGACTAGAGCAGAGAGATCCAAGCGACAAAAAGAGGGGCTGGAGAAGAGCGGCGAGCCTTTATCTCCTATTGGGAAAGGTGGGAGTAAATAATGAGAGAGGAGGAGAAGACAGGCACATGGCATTCCTCCATGCAGATGGGTCCTCGGGGCCTCCAGACTGTTTAAGCACCACCCTCCATCCACAGCAGCATTAGCTGCTCGATCGGAGGAGCAGGAGGGTCAGCGAGGGATGATCAGATTCTCGCGCTGAGCTCATTTCAAGGCTTAAGCGGCAGGCCCCTTTTTTTTCGGGAGAGAATTCCTATTTTATCATTAAAACTGCTGATCATAACCCTGCTAATATATGAATATTGCTCACACACACAGAAAAGGAGCTAATGCGATCAAACGCAACACTAATATTAAATTACTGTAACTCATTTACCTCGCGGCACGTTATTATTTCTTCCCCTCCCCTTTGCGGGAGCTTGTACATGCACACAAAATCTATAAACTCTGCCCAGGAATACAAAAGCCTTCTCTAGGATGTTGATAAGAAGCAGGACAGTCACTCTCTCCTGACATATTTGTTCTTTAAAAACAAATCAATGGCACGGGGATTTGGCACCTGAATGCAGAACAACGGCTTGATGAGGCAAAGATTGTCTTCATTAAGGACATTAATATTCATTGGGAGTCGGAAATCTGACACAAGAGAGGACTCACTAACCTTTTCTCATATTAGATTTTTACTTCTTAACACAATTACAGTCCGGCAATGACTTAATTAATGCTGCTTTCCGTCAGCCGCCTTTAAAGAGCTGTCAATTTGGTCCTGCAGAGGCTGTCAAAAAAACAGAAAGATAGTCATCTCGGTGAAAAAGACACAGGAAGAAATTCAAACACTTAATAAGATTCAAAGTGCTAAGCAAAGTCACACATCACCCGGGATTAAGGAGAATTTTTGTCTTTTCTTTCCATCCTGTTTAAGAGAATCCTGGCAATGGCGTGATTGGGATCGACTCTTGCATGGGTTGGTGACGATCTAGGGGTGGAACGAAAGAACTTCCCTAACTTGAAAATGTGGTGAAGCAATGACCTCTAACCTAGGATGCCCTGGGTGGTCTGCAATTAATACCTTCGCAGAACGTCAAATTGGAAAGGACTTGAGAAGGCTGACTGTCCAAACACCTCCCTTTATTCATGAGAAAATTAGTCATTTCTTTGATCCCAATGTTACAGACTTAAGCTCTACAAGTCAAATTTTAGCCTACAGGGTTTTCTTTGTTTGTTTGTTTTTTTCTTAGCATGCATGCTAAGGAAAAATAATGATTTCAATTACTAAAATAATTAAAGTAGTCACTGAGATAAAATTTCAGGTCACAGGCTTTGCTTAAAGATTTAGAGTGATGAGCAACCCTGTATCAGTGTTTCTTCGTGGCTGGAACCTGCAGAATCTGAGGACTGGGACCCTCGCTGGTATCACCATGATTCCCACCTTGCTTTTGGCCTTGTTCCTTCCCTATAGCAAGATGCCGTTGACTCTCATGCTTTACCCAACTTGGCTTTGGCCTTTCTCCAAACACAACCCTAGACCTTCCCAGATGTCAAAACCCGTGTTAAAACCCCGAGGTTATCAGTTTGAACAAACTAGACTGTTTCAGAGGCTATCGTCCTCTTGCTATGTCTTGCCTACAACGGTGTACTCTTGCCATGTGGTTGGAATGTTCCTTCCAGCCTTCAAGCCTACCTCAGGGTCTCACAGCTTTGGCACAATTGGAATATGGGGGTAGATAATTCTCTGGGAATTTTTTTTTTTTTTTGGCGGGGCGGGGGGGGAGTGGGAGGATGTCCAATGCATATTAGGGTGTCTGGCTGGATCCCTGGCTTTGACCCCCTAGATGGCAGTTGTAACCTCCTATATGCCCCTAAAATGTGTCAAGACATTGCCAAGAGTCCCCACCAAGGGTAAAATCACCCCAGGCTGAGAACCACTGGCCTAACTGGTCTCCTCTCTGTCTTCAGGTCTCAGCTACAAGGTTCATCCTCGGAGATGCCTGTCCCGGTCTCTCTAACTCACTTCTTCCTTATTGTTCTCTCCCTGGGCACTCTGCATGTCTGCCATAGCATTTCATACACTCTCTAAGTTGTAGGTTTTTTCCTTTTTCTTAAATTTGTTTAATGTCTGGATTACAAGCACCATGAGAGTAGGGGCTACTGCAAATATTATTTGAATAAATGAGTCGGCATTTCACTATCCACTGCACTGTCAATGGAAAGCCCTGAGCTTTCCAAAATCTAGTGTTCTGGACAATTGTGGTGGAAGAAAGCTACAATAAAACTCCTTTTTCCCAGGTAAGCTAACAGTACTTTGGTCACACAGACTTGAAGTGCAATCTGTATGGGCTCAAAGGTTCCAAAGATTGAGTGCCATTCACTCTAAGCCTTGGCTTTTGGTTTGGAAATTATGAATGGTCATGTAAACGAAGGCCAGTGAGGTAGTGCCTTTATTTATTTTTCTGCCTGAGAAGCTGCTAGCTGTACCTCTAATAAAGACACAGTGGGCAACTCACAGGAGATTTCCTTTGCTCTGAAAAGTGTTACTAGAGGGGTCTTACTTAGCCATGCAAAGAAAGTCTCAGAGGCACTCATTTTCCCAGAGGGAAGGACGCTGCAGGCCTGTGGGGTTGTCCCTCCCAGTTCCCTTTGCCATCAGAGCTGCTTACTGGAGAAGAGGTGGTAAATTTACATAGGGGTCAAGGAGCCTGGTACAAAGGAAAGGCCACTGAGATGCATTCTTTTGAGAATGCATTCTTTGTAGGCCCTTCTGATTGACTGATTCATTCTTTTTAGGCACTTGTGATTGACTAAGATATTCCTATCTAAGCTCTCTTGACAGGAAGGGACACATACAGGGTTCATCTAAAGAGAAGGGCTCATCCTGTGTGATAGTCCAGAATCAGCATCAGTCCCTCATGGTCTTTTGGAGAACCCTGCCCCTGCCATACCCTGTAACTAAGATTGGAGAGACCTCAGATCCTGCCATTCCAACACAGCTCAATGTTTTACAGTCCATCATTAAGCACACAAGTGAAACTAAAAGAGCTTAAAACATGGGATTCTAAGTTTAGGATATCACTCTGTTTGAAGCTAGGATCTTCAACAGCAAAAAAGTTTGCTTGCAGCAGTGGGCAAAGCCACATAGGCTGCATGGGACCATCTCTCAACAGCGACACCATGTGGAAGTAGCAGGAACAGCAGCAGCTGGAACCTGAGGTTCTCAGGTCCACCCCTTCTCGCTCCAACTAGCTTTAGAAAGCAAAAGTGAATCTAGGAAACGCATACAGCATCTGGGACTCAGGAACAACCTGTGTGAGCATGGTAGGCAGGGTAAGAGGTCAGAGAGGATCATAAGAAAGATACACTAAATGTTCTACTCATTTGTGTTTACAGAACCTAAAGTAATGCACTACAACTAATAAAAGAGGTGTGGCTCTTTTAATTCCTCAAGTTCTTGAGTTGCATTATAACAGCTATACTTTTAAGTGTCTACAAATTAATGTGTCTCTGAGGTCAAGGGGAATGGAATCTATTATAGGACCACCACTAAGGATAAATTAGATTATAAAGTTTCAGCATGGGATTTGTAAGAATTTATTGCATTTATTGTTAGTCTTTTCTCTATTTGGCATTGCACAGAGCTGTTCAACTCTTGGGCCTACCCCTAAGAGCTGTGCAGCCTTAAACGACTGACTTGACTTTCCTGAACCTCAGTTTCCTCACCTATAAAGCACTGATAATAATTTTTATTCAAGTTAGCATTTATTGAGAAATTATTATAAGCCAAACTAAGTGCTTTTCAGCCATTATTTCATGTAATCTTCTCAGAACTTCTCTGAGGTACAGACACTAATTTCCTGAGCAAAAACTGAGGCTTAGAGACATCAGCAAATTGTCCAGGATCATGCAGCTTGTAAGTTATGACATCAGAATGTAAACTCTGGCCACCTTCGAGCTTGTGGTCTAATCACTATTCTGCACTGCTGCTGTCATGGGGTTATGTAGTCATTAAATTAGAGATCAGGGATGTGAGCACTTAGCACAGTACATAGTACATAGTAAATGATCCACAAATTCTCCTGTTATTTGCACACAATAGTGCCCTGCTCCTAAAATTGCTTCCTTATTATTCCTTCTTCTCAATTTGAAATGTCTTTGTTCACTTGTTTCACCTTGACCAACATCTATATTCTTCTGTCTTAGGTCAAAACCTCCCTGCTAAGAACTTCATTTTACTCCCTTTATTTTCAAGAAGTCATTCCTGTCATTGCTTGAACTTTTGTTCTCTTACCCCTTCACATTTTACACAGCAAGTAAAATCCCCATACAGCCCTAACATAACATGGAAATTTCCATCGACATTGGAAGGAGGCCTGGGCATCCTCACTCCAACAAGGCCTCCTCGTGCCAGAACTTAGGTTTCTGTAGAACTGCACATAGTGAACTGGTTTTGTAAATAGATTGAAAGTTTATAGCAAAAGTCCATGGAAGTTGATATGGCTTGGAAATTTCTCCAGGGGGTCAAGTCATGTTTTATCATTATTAGAATCTGTAAATCAAAACAGTTGTCTTTAAAACCATCATTGGAAGAGAGATACCTCGACTTTTCCACTGTGGTACCACCTAATCATTAGCAGGCCTGGAGTATCAACGTGGCAGGGTGGGCATGGGGCATTGATCATCCTCATTTTGCAAAACCTGAACTCAGGGACACTTCATTCTAGGTGGCCCAGCAGATGCTCAGAGGTGACCCACATGTATCATTGAATGAATTCACTTATATCTGAGGGCTTGGTGTCTTTTGGGAGTCACACCTGTCATGGGGAAGACTGAGAACACCTTTCAAAGAAAACCTAATTTACTTAAAGAAAAGTGTGTGCGCCCCTTCAACAATCTTTTTGTGTACTATTCCACAGACAGGATGATGGAACAGACAATTTCAAGCCAAGGCACTTTCTAAGACACCTGTCTGCAGATAACTGATCATGAAATACAAGTGTCTCAAACACCCAGGAAGAGGGATTACGGATGCTTGTACTGTGATAGGCTGGGGCAGAGATGGATGTCAGCATACCTGTTTTAGGCAAATTCTCTTCCCAGGTCTGAGAAAGAGAGTTATCCCCATCCTGGACTCCTCTTGCCTTCCCCAACATTGAACATAAATCATGTGTCAGGGAAATGGGAAGAATCATTCTCATTCTACAAAATGGGTTCAAGGAAATGTTTAAGAGAAATCTGTTGTGGATGGGGGATCATGCTTATAAAATATAAATATTGACAAGTTTTCTGCTTGTTTTAGAACTAGAGTAAACTTAAAATGCAGATCTTATTACTATTTTCATCATCGTAAACATTTGTTTGTGTTGATAAGTGTCTGTATAAGTTAATTCTAATAACAATATTTATTGAATGTTTATTATGTACTAGATAATACTGGTAGTAATTTCTTACCTTATTTTGTTTAATCCTGACAACAATCCAATGTGGAAGTAACTGCTATTGGCATTTTACGGTTAGGGAAACTGAGGCTAAGAGAAGGTAACATTGTTGCACAATATTACACAGCTAGTTAAAGAGAGGAAACTTTGGATGAGGCCCACTTCTCTCTTGACTTTAAGGTCCATATTCTTAAAATTTGTTATATAATTTCATCTCACATACAAAATACATGTGGACGTATGCCCAGATGTCTGTATTCACACCTCCAGATTCTTATACATGTTTGTAGACTGTACTTTGAGAGGTCTTGGATAATGCATGGATGCAGAAATGGTGGAATTTAATAATTGTGCACTGTAAGAATACTAAGAGTGGCTATCAATAAGTCTAAATTTAAATATAAACAAACTGAAACAAAACATGCTAATACAGTAACGACAATAAGCTGCATTTACCCTTCATCTCTCTAATAAACATCTTGGAATTATGAAATAGAGAAGGGCATTGGTGTTTGGGTGTGTGGAATCCTCATCTAAATGACTAATAAAACTTCCGTATGAGAAGGCACTGCATGGCAGGATGTATTGCACGTAGCTGCACCCTGTTGAGGATACTTTTCTGAAGCAGTTTTGGAGGTAGAGATAAAAATGAACTTTTCAGCATAAACTCTTGCTAACTCCTACATTCACTTTTAATGAACAGGTCAGATGTGGTTCTAAGCATGTCTGCATTTTTCTCTAGACCTCCTTTCTTCCCTTTGGCTGTGATGAGAGGGGAAGAGAGAATGCAATAGTTCATAAATATCTCTTGAAATATGAAACTGTCTAAAGCCTCAGTGGCCATTACTTATTTATTAAGTTCCCTATCCAAACTTCTCTCTATTGCATGGCTACCCTCTGAGCTCATACAATGGTTTTTCAATATGTCAAACACTACTATTCTCTTTCAGATTCCATCATCCTCTCTCCATCCTTTGCAATAACCTTTGCATCAACTCAAACTTCTGTTTCATGTTATAATTCAGTGCAATGTTCAATTTGCTGTTGAGTCTTCCACACCATCTGCCCTGGATAAATGGATAGACCTAGGAAATCATCTTCAGAACTTGCAAACATTCTCCAACCAAAATCCTTTCATCTAAAAAGATAGAACCCCAAGCATGCATCCGTTTAACAACACACTTATTTTAGTAAAAAGAAAGTTGAGTATAGGGTTCTTTTAAAAACATTTTTTTGAAATGCAAAAATATGAAGAAGGAAATTTACAAAGTATGACAATTGCTCTCACCTCAAAATAACAATTTAAAATATTCTTGTGTGTTCCTAAATGGCCCTTTTGTATTCATCTTTCACAGTCCAGATTGTACTCTATATAATATCATGAACCCCCCTCTTAACATTAAAGTTTAAGATTATCACATATCAATAAACATCTCTCCTCATCGTCACAAGAGAAGGAGCACAAAGAGGATGTATTTAATAAAGCATAAACAAAATAGCAAAAAATGAGAGGGTGAAATTCTACTCCAAAAACTTTCGGGTGTATTCTGTCTTGCTCACAGGTCAAATAACATTCTTCCTAGTCTCAGATGCAGTGCATTTGGTATATTCTGGATTGTCAGTATAGCTGAAGACTGTCCTACCTAGTCACACACACTCTACTCATTAAGAATCGACTGGAATATTTTGCCAGGCTATAAACTCCATGAGGGAAGGGATCTTATCTTCCTATTTCCTCCATGTGTCTGTGTCCAGCCACAGTGCCAGGCACATGAAAGAAGCTCAGAGGGCATATGGCCAAAAACTAAACGATTTGTGTCTTTTACCCACCTAATCCTCAGGTGAAAATTAGATGCCAATGAAATGGCATTGGCATTAAACTCAGAGAGCAGGAAAGACAAGGATATTTCATTTGGGTAGCAAACAGAACAAGAGGAAAAAGGGATTCCTTTCAAATGTAGCATAGTTATTTTGAAATGATTCCTCCTTTTTAGAGAAATAAATAGTTACAAATCCTTTTGTGAATTTCAGTATGTTTAATCTCTGAAAGATTGGACCTGGCCAGGGAGCCCTTATAAATATGTTAAGCATTCTCAGTTCCCTTCTGGGCTTTTCTAAGATTTTTCACATTGGGTTGATGATAATTAATCCCATCTCAGTAGCACACCTGAACACTTTGTTATTCCACAAAGGAGAAGACAACAAATAGCCTTATAAAAACAGAAAACAGAACTAGGTGACATCATTAACTGTTGGGCACGTCACTGAACTCTGTGTGAGATGCTTTATAATCCTTGGTGTGTGACAAAAGTTTTATGCCCAGGACTCCAGCTGTAGAAAGGACGGTAGCTCTTTCCAAGTTATTTTTACCGAAGATGCTTTATTTTCTTCTTCTTCAAAACAGGGATAAAAATAGTGCCTATCTCACAGAATCCTGGTGGTAATTAAACAAATTAATTGATTAAGGCACTTGAACATTGCCCAACACAAAGTTCCTCAAAATATAATTTTTTTTTTTAATTTGGCCCAATCTTGCCACTGAACAGTTATCCTTCTTTGTATGCATTTCATATCTCCCATTATAAAAGTTAAAATATTTTCATTGTAGAAAATTTGGGAAACACAGTTAACCACTGCTGTTTCTAACATCTTTGTATTTCAATAACGGTAGTGGTTTTAAAATGTCTACAAATCCTTTAACAGTCCTCCCTTCAGAAAATAGAGTCTAATTCTTCCCTCGAATGAGGTCAGACTTAGTGATTCACTTCTAACAAATAGGATGTTGCGGAAGTGATGGTATGTAACTTCAAGGCTAAGTCATAAAATATATTGCTTCTTCTGCCTTTCTCATTTGGATTGCTTGCTCTGAGGTAAGTCAGTCTCCATACTCTGAAGACACTCATGCAGCTTATAGAGAGGTCTCTGTGAAGAGGACCTGAGCCCTTCCACAAACAAACAACTAGAACCCACTTGCCCGCCATGGGAGTATGCCATCTTGGAAGGGGATCTTTCTAAGATGCAGCCCCATCCACCATCTTGATTGCACTCATGAGAGACCCTGAGGTGGAACCACTCAGCTATGCCACTTCCCAGTTCATTACCCACAAAAATTATGAGATAATAAAGGCTAATTTTTTTAAGCCACTCAGTTTTAGGGTATCACACATCTTCAGGTAACAAAAACCCTGTTTGTATATAGGTATGTGTAATTTCTAGAATTTCTGTTAGGTTCTATTTTTATCAATAAGACTTATCCTTTTTTCATAACTCCTTAAACGTTTACTATAAATTCTGTATGATGGCTTCACCACTTTGAATGTTTTAACATATTATTTAAAACCTCTTTTGGTTTGTTCTTTCTGTAGCTGTTGGGGAACAAATTCTGACATTTTTGCATGTTGACTCTCTCATGGTGGTTTACTTCCTTGTGTGGTTTGTAATTCCTGACGCTGAGCTCATCTGAAGCTGTTTTCTGGTGCGGGTTCCTTGTGTCTTGGATCATGGACACCACCTTGTGGGGTGGATTTATATGTGTCTCTGCAGGAATGTAATGTGTTTAACCAGTTCAGACCATTTTTATGTTAATTTTGGGTTTCCAGGCTCTCATATCTGGAGAATCTGTTCATGGGCTCCATGTCCATGCATGATACAGGCTAGGGATTTAGATTTCTCATGGTTGAATTTTTCCATTGATTATTCTGAGCAAATAAGTTTCCTTGAATTGGCCCTGGAAGTGGGGGAGCTTCTCAGTTTCTTTCACTACTTACTTGTTTCCAACTTGAGGTATGATGCTTAATTCCAACTCCCTGCCCACTATGCATCTTCCATCCCCACATTGCCATTAAAACTCCAGGCTTTGAGTCTTTTCAATGCCCCTATGGGGCACTCAGGTTCAGCTCCTCTTCACCTCTGTATCTGAATGAAACACTTTGCTTGAGGATGCTCCTAGGGATTTCCCCTTATTGCTTTCAAGCTTAACTATATATTTAAAATATATAACTTATCTGGCATCGCTGTGTTTGAAGTGGGATGGGCGAACTTTACATGTCAGCTAAACCTGCCCTATTAACCAAAAATCCTGCAAAATCTTCTTTCTGTGTAACACTTTTACATAATCACATTCACATAATCTCATTCATGTTGGTGACACACATTTTATAGGGTGCTTATTTCATTTAATATTATAATATAAAATCTTTCCAGACTAGTAGAACCCTTTGTAAAAAGAATTTAAATGGCTGTAAAATATCCCATCAGATGGGCATACCTAATTTATTTAATTTTCCCCCTTCGTTGGATGTTAAGTTTTCTACTATGCTACTGCTGAATAAATTCCTTTTGTCTTTTGTGTTCTTTGGGGAGGAGGGAGGTGTTCTGGTAAGTTTTTTAAAACAAATTTTTAGAACTGAGGGTGTGAGGAGGAGAAACGGCTTTGTGCAGGGTCATATGGAAAGTCACAGACAGACTCAGGATGCATTCAGAGCAGCTTGTCTCCTAACAGTCACATTCTGAGTCCTGTCATACCCTCTTCAGTTTTAAGGGGTCTGGAGACTGTCATTGCTACCACATTCTCCAGTAACCTCGGGCTGCTCAAGGAAACACTGGGAGAAGGTTCCTTTCAGCACTGGGCTTCACCTACAGTGCTGGTAACTAGGACTGGCCAGTCGGCACAGATGTCCAAGAACTTGGGTTCTTCATCGTGGCTGGCCTCCCAGTGCACAATGACAGGCAGGCACTGTACCTGAGGAGCTGCCAAGTATGCAGCTTCATAATATTTCTAAAGACTCAAGACCCACCCACCACCCTCACACACACAAACAATTTTATTCTCTGCTCTCTGAACAAACTTCTCAAATTTCACCTTGGTTTCCCCTTCCCTCTGGTGGTTACCATAAAACCGTGCCTAGCGAGTCTCTTCCACTTTATCAGTTTTGCTTCTCAAAATATGCTTACTGAGACAAGTTTATTTAATTCTATCAAATCACTATATTTTATCTAAATCAAATATAAAATATTCCCAAACATACTTGCCCACTTAGAGAACCTCTCCACAAGGTTTATTTTTCCATATACTATTTAACAGTTCTATTTGTTCTTTCATGCCCATTAATATCCATAATATAATATGCTTCCTGTTTTGTGAACACCTCAATACCAAAAATTCAGCCCAATACTCCTTAAAGTCACCCTGGATGGCCTGGAGGAGGAGGGGCAGTGCCTCATCATGAACAGTGGTTTGATGACCTAGCTCTTGTCCAAGGCATTTTGACAACACCACATTGCCTTTCTTCTGCTTTTTATAAAATGGATGCCTCAGACTAATCATAAATATTCTCATAACCTTCCAGATTTCTCCCAGAGGCCCACCTTAGTGGATGCCACACCACGTGAAGTGGGTCTCAAAAGAAGACAAAGAACAGGGGTGTTCCATTTTCATGGAGAGCAGCTGCTCATTTGCTGTAGTGAAGAGAGGCCTCTGGGTTAGAAGGGACGGAACTGCTCAGCCTTTAATGTTTTTGCAAAATTATCTTGTTGACAAGTGCAGCATTATAAATTTGAATCCATTAGCTAAAAGGATCCATAAATATTTGAATAATGGCCTTTTTAGAGTTTTACCAGTCTATCAAACTTGTCACATGTCCACTTTTTACATTCCTCCTACTGTTGGAAAGAAAAGGGCTGAACTAAATCTTATGGATGGTTTCTAGACATGAGTATTTTATCCTTCCTTTCAAAATGGAAATGCTTTGCCAAGCAGAAGTTGATTAACAAAACCATGCTAGTATCTAGTAGTAGAGGCAGAATGTGTACTGTCTACTAAAATTTGTTCTCCCCTTCCATGCAGTTAGCATCTGGCTAGCTAGGGCTCTATTTCCCAGCCTCTTATCAAGGTATGGCCAGATGGGTTCTGGCCTATGAAATATGAGCATAAATGACATGAATGCTGTCCAGATAGGGATTTTACAGAGCCAGCATGCCTTTCAACTGCTTCCTTCCCTTCTTTCTTGCTACAAACTGAGGACTCTGAGGTAGTGAGTGATGGAACCACCAGCTAGAAGGCAGCTGGGATCCCAAACCACTTTTCAGAGTAAAGCAAGCCACAAGCTACCCTTAAACACCAACACAGATTGGTCTGTTGCATATGTGAAAATCTACTTCTACCGTGTTAGGCAATGGGAATTTTAAAATTGTTTGCAGCAATTTTAGCAATACACTAGTGAATAAAGTGACCTATTTTAAGACCACAAGTTAAATAATAGCAAAACTATTTAATTTTAGTTCAAACTTTGGAATGCCAGATTTCTATGGGGCTTTTCTCAAAGGCAGTTTCCTAATTATGAAGCAGTGACTACTGAAAATGTTTCCCAAAAAGAGCAGAACACTACCACGACCTGAGTTGTTTATATTAGATGATGAATCTATTGAAGACTGTCCACATGAACAACTTGGTGATTAGCCAAAGCACAGGTATTTCATAAGTCCTTCTATTACCTGCTCATCTTATTTCTAGAGAATGTGGTACAGCTCTGAGATAACAACTCCAAATAAGAGTCTTCTGATATCTTCTCAGAGAATTCAGCCTCACACTGTCACGTTGGTGGTATTTGTGGAAGGTCTTTACATGCATTTCTTCGACATTTCTAGGTTTTCTTAAGTCTATCGGTAGGCTAAACGGTTTACGATAGAGCTTCATCCCATAATCCATCCTGAGCTATCTGCATCTTCAGGGCATAACATTTTAGGGTAACCCATTCTGTCTGTGGAATCATCTTAATGGTCAACATTTATTGAGCTTTTCTATGTGCCAAGTACTCTGCTAGATGTTCTATAAACACTATTCCTCCTAGTCCTCATAATAACCCTATAGGACTTATATCATTATCTCCATGAAACTGAGGTTTAGAGAGGTTAAACAACTTTCCCAAAGTTACATACCTGGTAAATGGTGAAACATGGATTTACGCTCTGATCTGTCTTGTTCCAAAGCCATGTGCTATGGCAATGTTATTGAGAACATTATGAACATACATAAGAAAAAGTGGTTTTATAACCCAGGATTTCTTAACCTTGGAATATTAACATTTGGAGTCAGATAATTCTTTGATGTAGGGAGTGCCCTGTGCACTGTAGGATATTTAGCAACATCGCTGGCCTCTGCACATGAGATGCCATAGCAACCCTGCTCTCCTACCACCACCCCCAAGTTGTGATGAATAAACATGTTTCCAGACACTGTCACATGTTCCTGTGAGGTACTATAATCCCTGGTTGAGAACCACTATTATAATCTAATATCACAAATAGATTTTCTTCCCCTAAGGAACTGATGCCCCTTCTTTCAGACAAAGAAAATTGTGTAAGCGATCATGTCGCCATTTTGCTATGGCTGCCAAGATGCTCAAAGCCAAACTTAAGATGCAACTATGGCAAGAAGACATTCTCACAGTCTTGAATAATTTGTGTTTATCATTTTCTAGTTCGTGATCTACTCTTTTTTCCATGTGGTCTTTACTTTTCAACTTGTTTTTTTTCCCCATTGTAGCATATTTTCCTCTAATTATTTCAAATATTTCATGGAAGATAGCAAAGTATAAATACAAAAAAATCTTTATACTGATTTTCTAATTGACTTTCTTAATTATATGATCAAAGCTTAATCTTTCTGGGAATGATAAATATTCCTGTTGCTTTTCAAAATCTTTTCAGTGATTCTAATATTAAAACAACAACAACAACAACAAAGTTGAATTAGGAAATTGAACTTCATTCAAATTTCCTGGCTCCCAGAATCATATTTTAAAAAGGGGTTCAGGCATAATAGCATACTAGAAAAAAAATCCAAGAAACCTTTGGAAATAGCTTTTTCCCCAAGTTTTCTAATAGCAAATTCTAAAATTGATCATTCTACTAAAATATTTTTATTACTATGGAAATAAGGAAGAGACTTTATGATAAAAGGTATACTTTGCTAAGATACTTTTCTAAGATTTGTCTATCATTCATGCTCTGAGCTGATGCCCAAAGATTGATTCAGCCAGTTGAGGGACTCCACATTTAGAATTCCACCACGTGTTTTCACAAATGAATTTTCCAGTCTGTTAATTACTGGGGAGATAAAAATTGGGTCCAGAACAAAGAGTGATTCTGAGGTTTATTTGGAAATTTGGGATTTCTGGTCCTGCTTTGACAGATTTAGAAGAAGAGGCAAAACATTTCCTGTAAATACCATCACTGGAATGGATTCTCACTTTCTCTTTCCCCCATCAAACAGAAATCTATATTGTGCCTTGAGTTGAGCCCCAGAGAAATTATCAATATTCACACATCTGGCACAAATCTGTTGGAAGGAAAAAAATATTATGCCATCTGTATTTCTTCATATCATAGCACAGCTCCAGTGTCTTGAGTCATTTTGTCATATAATCTTGTAAATATAAAGTTATACTACTTCTTGGCTTGTCTGAGGACACTGTTCGTCACAGGGGAGGAAGAGGAGATGATGTCACTGCCAGGAAAAAAAAAATACAACACTCGCCTTTCCCAATCCCCCAGCTTCCCTGGCGTGTGGAGGAGCCAAATTTCATCAAGTTTGGCACAGTTGTAGGAATTAACATGACTGAAATGTATGCCAGATTTCAAAACAATTTCTAACAGTTTCTGTGAGACCGTGTAAGCAACTGAAAATTGACATGTTGTGTTGTGCCCGAGTCAGCCAACTGCTGTCACTGCATAATTAGATTTTCCTGCATGAGAGAAAAAGAGTTTCCTTCAAAAAATTATGAAATAAGGCAGAATCTAATATAAAGTATAAGTGGGTCTTTTACTTGCAAAGTGGTAGCCTTGTGCCACAGAATGACTTGGGACGCACACACATGTACGCAGGAGAAGGCACTGGCCCTGACTTTCTGGGCTTCACATGCGGGGAAGTGCTCTACGCAAAGGGAAGAGGTTTACAGCACAGGCCAGATGGAGCCAGGCCCATTTGGCTGCCTGAGGAATGGCTGAAACCCAGACCAAGAGCAAATTTGGAGCTAATGAATGTGCGGACACTTCCTTCCGATACGGGGTAATAAATGAGGCAGAGTACTCCGCGTGAACTCCTCCATCCCAATATTTCTTCTCCCTTTCTTCATAATAATTGCATTTTTTAGTTTGGCACAGGGCTGCCTAGCTAAAGACTACATTTCCCAGGCTCCCTAGCACCTCTTCCAAAGGAGATGAGAAGAATGAAAGTTTTCCAAATTCCAGGTTAGGCCCTTAACCGGGAAGAAGGGTTGCCTCCTCTTCTCCCTTCCTCTTGTCCCCAGGACAAGAATGTGGGCATGGTCATAGGTCATCTTTGACTAGGGGAATGACAGCTAGAAGGGGAAGAGCAATAAGAAAGAAGGAGCTGGGTCCTTGATACCTTTGAACTGCCATATCGACCTTGACTGACCTTCTGGATGGTTCTGTGAGAGTTGCTATTTTGCTTAAGCAATAGTTATTTGAGATCTTTTATAACAACAGCCTAGACTGTATCCCAGTTAATAGCATATATTTGGAAATGACCTTAAAAGTTCATCATATCTAGGTCCTTGTAGGCAGGAGAGTGAATTCACCCAAGGGCAGATGTATCTTTGCTTCCTAATCATTTCCTGCAAGATAGATGCTTTTTCCCAAATAATTTTCTCTTACCAATAGACAAAACATGACTCAAAATAGTCATTCATTCACTCTTTTATGATCAAGTGATTAAAATTATTATTACCCAATAATAATTTGTGGCTTAGATGGTCTAGGTAAAGTAACAAGTCAAATCACATAGCTAATAACTTCGGGTTTTTCATATCATATGCCCAAGTGGAATGAGTTCTTAGCATACAGAAAGGCATTCAAAGAATATTTTTTAATGACTAAAGCATTAAATAAAGCAATAGAGCCAAGACTAGAACTCAGGTCTAATGACTTCAAAGCCAGTGACTTTGGAATCTACATTCTCTTTGCTCCCCAGCTATGTCTTAAAGTAGATTTGAGTTGAATTGATAAGTAAAAGTTTCAACATATTTGTATATATAAAAAAATTAAAGTTTATGTCAAGATTTTTTTTCTGCAGCCAATAATAGAAAGCTATCTCTCAAGTGTGCTTAATTATTAACAGACCCTTATTGGTTTATGTAACTGAAGTGTCCAAGGCAGAACTAGTTTTATTCCTGACTTGATCAAGTAATAACCCCTGAACACGATCCTTACTATCTCTTAGTTCAGCTCTTCTCCAAGTGGGCTTTCCTCCCAGATTCCACATGCTATCAAAATGGCTACCAACCACTCGAGGCCTGTATCTCATCCTGGTCAGTTCCTGTGAGGATAGAAAGGAGTAATACATTTATTGGCCTGTTTGGTTAATGGATCTGTTTATCAACTAATTGTCTAGGTGTTGGTCATCCCCTTAAACCTCAACCAGACAACAGTTTCCAAGTATGGAAAGGTGGTTCTTAAGAGGCAAAATAGAGTATTGTTCCCAAATCAACTGGTAATGGACCTTAGATAGGCAACAACAACAAATATTCACTTCAAGCCTCTTTATTTACTCAAAGCTCCCCATTCATAGGAATCTAAACTTGTTTTCTACCCCTTTCTCCATCTTTGTCCTGAACTTTTATTTCTCAATAGTATCCCTTGTGCATCCCGAAACTCATACACATATGTATTAGTCAGCCAAAGGAGTACTGATGCAAAATACCAGAAATTTTTTGGCTTTTATAAAGGGTATTTATTTGGGGTAAAAGCTTACAGTTACCAGGCCATGAAGAGTCAAACCCAAGGTACCATAAGAGGTACTTCCTCACCCAAAGACTGTTGTCACGTGTTGAAGCAAGATGGCATGCAATGTCTGCTACAGTTCAGCCTTCCTTGCTCTCTTAAGGCTCTGTTGGTCACATTTCTTCCAATTTCAGCTCTAGGCTGGAGGGCTCAATACTTTCCCGGTTCTAGTGCTCTGTTCTCTTCATGAGGTTAGCTGTAAACTATTAGGCAAATGGCTCATCTCTCTCCAGTGCCCCAGGATCAAGTTCTCACCTCTGCTGTGTCTATGGAGCTCTCTCTATTCCTATGTATCTGCTCCTGTCTTCTTGATTGAGTGTCCATTTATACAGCCCCCCAAGGGGGCAGATATTCAACCCTGCATGCCCTAACGACATGGTTGAATCAAAGCCCTAATCCTGATTTAACCAAGTAAATGTAAAGCCTTTGAATTTAAATTAATCAGAGGATATCATGCCCAGAGGAAGAGATCAGTTTACAAGCATAATGAATATCTCTTTTTGGAATTCATAAATAGTATAAAGCTGCCTCAGCATATAACACAGGCAGTATACATACACACACACTCATATACACACACCACTCATTCTTCTATACAATGTTGTTCTAATTTCCCTAAGTACCACTCATCTTCTAATGACTGCACTTCCAATGGGCAATACTACACCATGGTGCTGGATTCAGAATACCAGGATTTGTAGCCCAGATGGGCCAAAACTTGGTTGTATAAACTTGAGCTAGTAACTTAACCTTTGTAAACCTTGATATCATTACCTGATATGACCTCAACCATACCCACCTCATAGAATTGTTGTGACAATGAAATAAAAAATAAATATAAAACATTCAAAGCACAGGGTCAAACCCCAGGCATATTTTTCATAGACCATTGGTCTACATGATCATATCAGAGAGGAAGACACACTCAAATTCTTGACTAAGAGAATTTCATCAGCCAAGCCCCAGAGCAAGGTTAAGGATAGAGAATTAAGAGAAACTGAATTCCTTTCATGATTTAGAAATGCACTGGATGCTAATTTTATTATTACATTTGTTCTCCCAACAATCCTGAATAACAAACTACATAGTGGTATAAACTATGGTCTATAGTTTACATTAGTTTATACTTTGCACTGCACAATTTTATAGGTTTTGACAAAATGTGTAGTGGTTTGTATCTGCCATTGCAATATCATGCAGAACAATTCCAATGTACCCCAAAACTGCCCCATGATACACCTATTCTTCCCTCTCCCTTCCCTTAGAACTTCTGGTGACCACTGTCTATATCAACGTTACAAGTTCTTCCATTACTAAAATTATAATAAGTTTACTTTAGTCCATAGTTACATTCACCACTTACGTTTGTTCATTCCTCAATATTGAGGATTTGGTGATGGTGATGTCCCCTCTGCTTCTGACTGAGAGGGGTCTTAGATCCCATAGGGCAGATGTATGGAACTGTTTTGCTTGAAGTTGTACTCTCTCTTTTTTGGGATGGGCATTGTCCATCATCATCCTTTTGTTAGTTGTCCTGGTGTGAGTCCAGTGAACTGGAGAGCAGGTGATGGCTGCAATTCTGCTGCAGTCTCATATCCTTGAGTAAGCTAAACCAACTTCCTTACATCATGGTAGTCTCCGGCAGAGTTCCAACAGGGTGAACCCCATTGGGCTAGTGCTTATCAAGCCTTGGCTTACACTGCATATTGCAGTGAGTGATAATGTTCCCTTGGCCAAAGTAAGTCACATGCCAAACCCAGACTGGATCTGAACAGGGACGTAGACCCTGCCTCTTAAGGAGAAGTGTTGCAAAGAATGTGTGACCATTTTTTATCTACCACAGAGAGTTTAAACAAGGATGTATGTGGCAACCAAGTAGCAGAGTTTAGAATCAAACTCAGGTCTGAATGTCCTCACACTTCTTCCAATATGCCCCCATGTCTCATTCCAAGAATGGCGGTTTTCCATAATCACTTATATTAATGCATCTCTCCTTATAACACACTGAAGGGTTCCTATAATGTAATGCACATCATTCCTAGCTCTGGGTGTCGAACAGTGTTCAAAACAACCAAAGCCCCTGCCTTCAGAAAGCTAAGAATGTATTAGAACATCAGATTAAAGGGATGAGGGAGGGCAACAAAAAAAGGGGCAACTTTAGATTGATTGGTTAGGAAAGGCTTTTCTGGAAAGACGAACTATAGACCAAAGCAAAAATAGAGAAATGAAGGCAACCATAGGAGAAATGTTCTATGTAAAATGTCCAGCAAATATAAAGTCCCCAAGGCAGAGAGGAGCTTTGTGTTGGAAGGACAGAAAGAAGCCAGTGTGACCAGTGCAGAGAAAAACAGATGGAGAGTAGAGGGGAAGAGTTCTGAAGGTAGAAAATGACTAGAGCATATCGGTTGTTGGAAAGCACAGAAAGGTGTTTGGATTTTATTCAATTTGAAACAAGAAGCAATTGGAGCATTTCGAGCAGGGGATTAATGTTATCTAGTTTACATTTAATCTGGGTAACACTTGGTAACACAAGATAGTTCTAGTCACTGTGCGGTGTGTAGATTATAGAGCAGCAAGAGGGGAAGCAGAAAGGTCAGTTAAGGGCCATATTCTAGGCCCATGCTAACAGTGGCAATGCCGATTTGCTTTGGTGTAAGAGCTTATAAGATCACATGGTGGCAAACTCAGCATGTAAATGCAATGCCTTCCCCCCAGCGTGGGACATGACACCCGGGGATGAGCCTCCCTGGCAACGAGGGACCACTATCAACTACCAACTGATGATGCAACTGGAAAATGACCTTATACGGAAGGTTCAATGCGGATCAGCAGAATATCCACGTCTACATAAAATACCATGACTTTAAAATGCTGTTTGACCTAAAGTAAGGGGGAAATGAAAAGGAGAAATGAGTTTACATGGCTACGAGTTTCTAAAAAAGAGTCTGGAGGCTGGCAGAAGGATTGCCCTCATGCACAACTGAGCAGAGTCAGAGAGACAGATAAAGCAGATACAACCCCCAGATATTGGTTCCTTTGAGGGCTAAAGAGACCCATGGGAGTTATGGTCATGGCTGATGGGGTTAACTACCAGGGCAGATGGCCCCTCTTTGGAAATGGTGTTTATGTGTGATGAATCTGGACTCAGATGGGATCTCCCTTCATAAGACTTTCATGCTAATGTGCTGGAGGTGCAGTTAACGTTGGGGTTTAAGATATATTTAGGGGAATTGAATCTCTGGACTGAAAATGTGATAGCCAGGTCCTGAGCCTCAACAGACTCCAGCACCTACAATCTGAGTTATTGGATGGAGCTAAGATGGAGTTGAAGAAGGACAACCACCACACCATGGAGCCTAGAGTGATTACAACTGAAAATGGGAGGATTGCATCCAGCATCCATGTGGAATCTGAGCCTCCTCTTGACGTAGAGGTGCAATGGACACAACCAATCCAATGTCCACATAGAAGAGGTGGCATTGGATTGGGAAAAGTGGACATGGTGGACGATGGGTATGGGGAAAGGCAGGAAGAGATGAGAGGTGGAGGCGTCTTTGGGACATGGAGCTGCCCTGGATGGTGCTTCAGAGGTAATCACCGGACATTGTAAATCCTCACAGGGCCCACTGGATGGAATGGAGGAGAGTATGGGCCATGATGTGAACCATTGTCTATGAGGTGCAGAGGTGCCCAAAGATGTACTTACCAAATCCAATGGATGTGTCATGATGATGGGAACGAGTGTTGTTGGGGGGGGGGAGAGGGGGGGTTGGGGGGGGGAGAGGGGGGTGGGGGGGTGGGGTTGAATGGGACCTCACATATATATTTTTAATGTAATATTATTACAAAGTCAATAAAAAAAAATGTATTTCTAACTTCAAAAAAAAAAAAAAAGATCACATGGTGGATTGCTCATGGGGTGGAGGCTAGTAAGGATAGAATACCACAAATGGAGCTAAGAATGCCAGCAAACCCACTCACTGGGGAAACAAGAAATCAACACAGCGTGAAGCTACCTGAATATAAAAATCAAATGTCTTGGTTTTGCCTTATTCTCCAGTAACCTGAATAGGAGTCTTATTTTCAAATTTATAAAGGTGTGGTAGGTGAAAGGACAAAGTGCTTTATTTATTATTTTTTTTTCCTCTTTTTTTTTTTTTATTGACTTTGTAATAATATTACATTAAAAATATATATGTGAGGTCCCATTCAACCCCACCCCCCCACCCCCCCCTCTCCCCCCCCAACAACACTCGTTCCCATCATCATGACACATCCATTGGATTTGGTAAGTACATCTCTGGGCACCTCTGCACCTCATAGACAATGGTTCACATCATGGCCCATACTCTCCTCCATTCCATCCAGTGGGCCCTGTGAGGATTTACAATGTCCGGTGATTACCTCTGAAGCACCATCCAGGGCAGCTCCATGCCCCAAAGGCGCCTCCACCTCTCATCTCTTCCTGCCTTTCCCCATACCCATCGTCCACCATGTCCACTTTTCCCAATCCAATGCCACCTCTTCTATGTGGACATTGGATTGGTTGTGTCCATTGCACCTCTACGTCAAGAGGAGGCTCAGATTCCACATGGATGCTGGATGCAATCCTCCCATTTTCAGTTGTAATCACTCTAGGCTCCATGGTGTGGTGGTTGTCCTTCTTCAACTCCATCTTAGCTCCATCCAATAACTCAGATTGTAGGTGCTGGAGTCTGTTGAGGCTCAGGACCTGGCTATCACATTTTCAGTCCAGAGATTCAATTCCCCTAAATATATCTTAAACCCCAACGTTAACTGCACCTCCAGCACATTAGCATGAAAGTCTTATGAAGGGAGATCCCATCTGAGTCCAGATTCATCACACATAAACACCATTTCCAAAGAGGGGCCATCTGCCCTGGTAGTTAACCCCATCGGCCATGACCATAACTCTCATGGGTCTCTTTAGCCTTCAAAGGAACCAATATCTGGGGGTTGTATCTGCTTTATCTGTCTCTCTGACTCTGCTCAGTTGTGCATGAGGGCAATCCTTCTGCCAGCCTCCAGACTCTTTTTTAGAAGTGCTTTAGCAACGTGCAAAGGCAGAAAATGCAATTTGGAAATGCATAGTTTCTGGTTGCTCCAAATGCCTTACATCCATTATTCCCAGTTAGGTTCTCTGATTAGAATTTAGCATTTGGTTGTAAACTAAAAGGCAATCAAACCCAATAATGAGAAAAGAAGAGATGAACATCACCTGGGCTGTATTCCATTGTGCATATGGACACTCAGGAGATGATGCATCCAAATACAGAGCAAAATCATGGCAACGGCACAATTTCTCAATAAGATTGAGATGTGGTAGCTGCTCCCTAATCTGCTTTCCAACTTCTAAGGCACCCAAACATCTATTCACTCTTTTCTAACTCACAAAATTTAAAATTGCCCTTGGCATTTATGTGAATGGAATGACAATCCATCCTTCTACATATACCTATTAGCTTCAACATACCCAAATCAATCTATATCTTTCAGGACACAGCCCTACCTTGTCTCAACAAAAGACCTAGATCTCTGTCTTGTCTAAGAAATTACACCCTGAGACATAATTCCCTGTTGTCTGCATATTTTCCCACATAAAGCTCCCCAAACAATAAATCATCTTTCTGTCTTTCCCATCATGTATAGGCTCATTACTTCACACATCATAATTATAATCAATAAACAAACCTCAAGGAAAAAAATCTGAACAGCTAAATGATATTTTTTTTCCTTAACATCAGCACAACTTTGTATGAGCAAAACTTATAATATATAGGTGGGTGCTCTGGATGATTTCATGTGTAGCTCTCTTACATTTTGTGGAAATTCTTAGCAGGTCCATCTACATAAGGGGGAAGAAAAAGCTCTTTTTTCCTTTAAGACTTCGAAGTCTGATTTTTTAAGTGCACAGATAACTTTAATATCTAAATTGAAAAATGAGAAGAATATCCGTAGGGAAAAAGGAGCGTATTGCTGCCTCCCTGAAGTTCATCAAATGTTGTCACATATTTCTCTAACATTTTTGACTTGGTTAAGTGCAAATTTAGGTGAACACACTCTTTTCCCAGGGTTCATGGCAACAGAAATGTAATATGTATTTCCTGATTAACTAGAGTGGATCTTAAGTCTGAGCAAGTTAGGTGAATGGTACTTCCTGGAGGCAGAGGGTTGGACAAAATGCCTTCTCATTTCCATTATTCCATAATTTGACTGCTGCTAATATTTTAACATTCACTTCTTCTTACTTAAATATGTAGAATGTAAAGCCCCTGAAATTTCCATCTGAATCATAAACAATAGTGCATATTTATTTTCCATGTAAATATGGAGAAAAACTGTAGTGAGGAATTAAGCAAATGAGAGATTATGAATAAAGCTAACCTTCAGTGTCTGTCATAAATTATTGTATCAGATGAAAAACCAGTGCATTTTAATTCACATTATTAATAAAACACAACCATACATAAAAGTCCATATCCTTTTTTCCAAGGTGTGATTTTTAGCAGTTAAGAGTCTAATTCATTGCTAATTAATCCCATCCCTTTGCCAACCTCACTCTTTATTTCATGGTTATCATTGACACCATTTCTTATGGCTTGTGGTTATCAAGGGAAAATCTGACTCCTAGGCCTTGATGAAACCAGTCTTGACTAGCAAGTTTTCGAACCACTGATAAATTACTACCTTTTACCCCAAACTACATGGTCACTCTGAGAGGACTGTGTGAAACTGTGAGTGTCATATTGTCTTAAAAAGTATTTCCCTGAATTTTTGTCTATTTGTTATGTGGCCTTGAGTGAGAAGCTTAACCTCTCTGCTTCTGTTTCCTCATCTGCTAAATTATGGGTAATAGAAAAGGTCCAATCAGTTAGTACTTGTAAAATGCTTAGAATGGTATTTGGTGTTAAGTCATCACAGTGTTGTGGCTCTTAGTATCGTCATTCCTTTTTTTATTTAGGAAACTGTTATTGTCCTACAAGATACAGGGCTCCAAGCCTTCCTCCAAGAAGACTTCCTTGATTCCAAGAGGTAAAAACTAGCCAGTTCTTTTTCTGTACTTCCATTTTTCTTTGAGTCCTTAAATAGTTTGTATTATAATAATTTGCTCTTATATCTATTTCCTCACTAAACCCTGTCTGTCTCTTTATTTGGTCTTTCCAAAGCAGAAATATATCTTCTGTACATACACCCCAGGCTATAACACTGTCTTTTTGCACATTTGAATGAAGGAATGAATTTGTTACTTGCAATTCTATCGGTAAAGAATTCAGGCCAGTTATAAACACCTAAATTATAAAGCATTTGTTCAGTCCTAAATTTTAAAGGTTTATAGCTGCCACTTCAGAAAAAAATTGGACACTATGTGTCTCCTAATAGAAGTCCCCACATTACCTCTAAAATATCCCTGCCCCTCCAAAAAAGCATACCTGAATCAGATTAAGCCTCTTAGTCTATCTGTAAATTTAGAGGAAATATAGGGGACAGAAAAACATGCTAAAGGACACTATAATAATGAAATTAGCAAAATATAGACTGTGAGAAACTCTATAGGACCAACTCTATAAGATAAATGACCAAATAAATTGCAGGAGGGAAAAATATGTGGACAAAGATTTCAATTAAAAGAGACTTAGGAGGGATGTCAACCAATTGCAATATGTGAACTGTATTTGTATCCTGATTCAAGAATTGTGTACCCCAGAAAAATATGTACTTAATCTTAATACATTCCTTTGGGTATGAAGCCATTGTAAATAGGACTTTGGGCAGATGTTATTTTTAGTTAAGATGTGACCCAACTGAAGCAGGATGGATCTTATTCCTGTTACTGGATGCCTAATAGGAAAGACCAAAGGGAAAAGCCACTCAGGGAGGAGTGGAAACTGGAAGCCAACAGAACTTGGTAATACCCAGAATTATTATTAGGTATGATAATGGTTATGGTTTTTAGGAACCTTTGCCTTTTATAGATATGTACTAAAATATTTATGAATGAAATTATAATATGTTTTATATTTTCTTTAAAGCAATCAGGGTGGGTGGAAATTTAATGAAAACAAGATAGGGCAAGAGTTGAAGACTGTTGAGGCTGCAGGGTAGGTACATGGAAGTTTGTGGTACTGTTCTACTTTGTGAGTCTGCAAATTTCAATTATAAAAATAAGCTTCAAGACTACTAATTCACTGCAGGTTAACAGAAGTGATCATGTTTCCTCTGTTTCCCCTAGATTGAAAACTCTGACCATATTTTTATTATCCATGAGCCTAGAAACATTTCTTTGTACAAAGCAGTGCCAATCACACTTTTAAGATGTATTTTTTAAAAGGATACTTAGATTACATACAATGTTACATGAAAAAATATGATTCCCATATGCCCCACTCCCCACACTTCCCACTTTTTCCCACATTAACAACCTCTTTCATTAGTGTGGTACATTCATTGCAATTGATGAACACACTTTGGAGCACTGCCATTAAGCATGGATTATAGTTTACATTGTAGTTTACACTCTCTCCCACACAATACTGTAGGTTATGGCAGAATATATAATGGTCCGTATCTGTCATTGCAATGTCATTCAGGACAATTCCAAGTCCCCAAAATGCCCCCATATTTACACCTTTTCCCTCTCCCTGCCTTCAGCACCTCCAGTGGCTGCTGTCTCAATATCAATGATATAGTTTCTTCCATTACTATACTCACAATAAGTCTATAGTAGAATACCACTAAGTCTATTCTAGTCCATATTTTATTCCCTAAGCCTGAGGATTCTGGGATGGTGATGCCCACTCCACCTCAATCCCATATAGCTAATGGATAGGAGTCTCTTGCTTGCAGTTGTAGACTTTCTTGGTTCCCTTCATACAGTAGTTGTCCATCCTCACCTCTTTGTTAGCTGTCCTGGGTGAGTCCAATGAACTGGAAAGTAGGTTTTGCAACTCTGCTGAGGCTCAGGGCCCAGCTGGCTTGTGGATGGACCAAAGATGCAAGTCTCTTGGATGTACACCTACCAACTCCAGCACCAACTATAGGTTCAAATAGAAAAGACAAAGGCATGTGTAGAGAAGTCACATCTGAGTCCAGCTCTGTCATTGTCAGGAGCACAAACTCCAAAGGAGGGGCCACTGGCAAGGCACCGAACTCTGTAGCTATCGCAATGACCATAGGACCTCCAATTAATATTTATTGGATTGTATTTTCTTACTTGTAAATCCTTTGGCAATATACATTCAAGTGAACTTCTCAGCCAAAGAGTTATTGTATTTATTCAGTAGTTTATGCGATACCAATGATTTTATGAATAATTAATGCTTACTTCCTAGCAACTATGATTGTTAATTAACTTACCCAAATTATCTCCCTTAATTCTTGCAGAACTTTACGAAGTGGAGCACAGGTGACATGACACTATTATGATGCAATTACAGTACAGAAAATGAAACTTAATGGGGTGGGGTACCTTCCCCATAATGGACAACTCAAAATACTTATCTCAAGACACATAAAATAAGACTCTTTTTCATACAAAGCATTACAGGGACATGCCACAAGTCAAATGGCTACAGAGAGATTGGTGAGAGAGTAGAAAGTGGTCAGTGTTCCTGTGGGAATTAAGATGGGCATTGGAGAGGTTGGCAGGGTTTAGAGCAGGATGGAAAAGCAGGTCGAGGGAAGGGTAATAGGACAGCCAAAAGCCTAGAGCAGATATTCCAAACCAGTAGCCCAGCCAAACTTTTTTTTGTCTACATATTTTAGGGTTTTTAAAATCTTAAACTTTTAAAAATTTTTTTAACATATCAAACTTATCAAACAGTTGCAAAATTAATACAAATCCCACACAGAGAACTCCAAATTATCCCCATCTCCCCAGAAACCAAGACCCACCAATTTTAACATTTTGCCACATTCATCATGTCATTCTGTCAATCCATCTATCAGTCCATTTATCAATCCATCTCTCTATATATACATATATATTTTCTGAACATTTGAGGATAAGTTGTATACATTACGCTCCTAGAACATTTAATAATTCCATGTACATTTCCTAAGAACAAGGATATCCGCTTATGTAACCACCTTAGGTACAGGTATCACATTCAAGAAATTTAATATTGAAATACACATTACAATCTATATTCTAATATTTTCATATATCTCGATAATAGCCTTTTAAGCCTTTTCTCCTCCATTATTACATTTCATCATGGACCACATATTGCATTTACTTTTCTTGTCTCCTTAGTTACTCTTTTTTTTTCCAATTGTGGAAATATTTATACAACATAAAATTTCCCATCTCAGCCACTCCCAAGCATACCGTTCAGTGGAATTAGTTACACTCTTACTGTTGCAGTACCTTCACCACCATCTATTACTAGAACTTTCCTTTCATACCAAATAGAAACCCTATATCCGTTATGCATTAACTCACTATTTCCCCTGTCCCTCAACCCTGGTAATCTTTACTCTAATTTCTGTATCTATGAATTTGCATATTCTGTGGTATTTTCTTTGTAGTTATCATGGAGCTTAAATATAACATCTACATTTATAACAATCTTGTTTGGTTTGATACCAAAATTAATTTCAATCGAAGGTCCAAACTATGTTTCCATACCCCCTCTGTTCCCTCATCTTTATGTAGTTCTTGCTACAAATTTTGTATTTGTAAATTATGAGTCCAAACTATTGATTTACCACTACATTTTATGCATTTGCTTGTTAGACCTGTAGGTTTAAAAAGACCAAAAAAAAAAAAAGTACTAGCATTTATATTTATCCAAGCCATTACATTTACTAGAGATCTTGATTTCTTCATGCAGTTTCAATCTATCATCTACTGTCCTTTCCTTACTACGTTTCTACGTGCAGAACTCTCTTAAACATCTCTTACAGGGTCACTCTAATGGTTGCAAACTTTCTCAGCTTTTGTTTATCTGGGAATACATTAATCTTTAATCTCTCACTTTTGTATGACAGTTTTTCTGGATATAGAATTATTAGTGGCAATTTTTAGCCAATGGCACTTTTTAAAAAATGAACTTATATTCTTTAGTACAATAGCTTTCAAACCTTGTTGTATATAAAAACCCAACTAGGGAGCTTTTTTCATATAATAAACTTTATTTTTAGAGATGTAGATTATGGAAATATTATATCAAACATATAGGGGATTCCCATATACCCACCCTTCCCCATCCCACATTTTTCCCTATTTAAAACATCCTACTTTAGTGGCGTACATTTGTTGCAATTGATGAATAAATATTGAAGCATTGCTACTAACCAAAGCCAATAGTTTACATTATGGTTTATACTTTGTGTTGTATAGTTTTATAGGTTTTGACAAAATATATAATGGTCTGTAGCCATCATTGCAATATCATACAGAACAATTCCAATGCCCTAAAAATGCCCAATAGTCCACTTATTTTTCCTCATACTCCCATCAGAAACTGTGGTAACCACTATCTTTATATCAATTTACAAGTTCTTCCAGTAACACAATAATAATAAGTCTACTTTGGCCCATGGATGCATTCCCTTTTATATTTGTTCATTCCTCAACCTTGAGGACTTTTGGATGGTAATATCTGCTCTCTTTCAAATTGAGAGGGAGCTTAGATCCCATGGAGCAGACGGAAGGAACTGTTTTGTTTGCAGTTGTAGATACTCTTTGTTTTTTGGCATGGGGTTTGCCCATCATCATCATTTTGCTAGTTGTCCTGGGCAAATCCAATGAAATGGAGAGGAGGTGTTGACTGCACCTCTGCTGAGATTTAGGGCTTAACTGGCATATGAACAGATCAAAGATTTAAGTCTCTGGGACATACATTTAATGAGTATAGTGCTAATTACTGGTTCAAATAAAAGAGATAGAAGAATTGTATGTAGAGAAATTATAAATGAGTTGACTCTGTTACACTGGAGAAATAGATTATCATATATTTCAAGGTATGGCCCACCCACAGAGTGCTAATTTTAGGGGGTTGTGTGCCTTGCCTATAGTGTCCAGATATCTCTAGAGCCTTGCATGCACCCCTGTTTGAGGCTTTATTTACTGTATCAATTGATGATATCTTCCTGAGCTTAATCTCTGAAATGACCTCCCAACTCACTTTGACATCTCGTAGCCATTAAAAAAAAACAAACAACACTTTTGTATTTAATGTTTCTCCCTTTTGGTCAGGTCTTTTTCCAAATGCTGGCTGATGCTTGATATTAATCCTTTAGTGCCATCCACCAGGAAATATATCCTACACCAGGGGGAAGGTAGTGAGTTTATTTGCTCAGTTTGACTTAGAGAGAGGCCACATTTAAGTGACAAGGGGAATTTCAGGAGGTAACTCATACATAATAGTTATTATTTTACAAGAATAAGGTTCATAAGTATAAGCATTAATATCAAAGCCTTGACAGATTGGTTTGTTTTCTTTTATTAGGCACTTTCTACGTACTTTAGAGATTCTTGCCACTCCATAAGAAAACATAGCAGGATTCACCAGGATGGGAGCCAAAATTACTTTAAATATGTCATCGCATTATCTTCTTGCCTCCATGATTTCCTGTGAGAAGTTGGCATAATCTTATTGAGGTTCCATTGCATGTGACATATTTTCTCTTTTGTGGCTTTCATAATTCTCCATCTCTTTCAAAAAATATGATTTTTAATTGTAATAAAATATACATAATATAAAAATCATTTTAACCATTTTAAGTGGGCAATTCTTTGATTATAAGTAAGTAGACAATACTATATAACTTTACCCACTATCTATATCCAGACTATTTTCACCATACCAAACCAAAACTCATACTCATTTAGTGATAATTCCCCTCCCTTTCCTGCCATTCCTGGTAACAACTATTCCATCTTCTATCTCTTCACATTTGTTTATTCCAAGTATTCCATGTAAGAGAAATCATACTGTATCAGTTCTTTTGTGTCTGGCTTATTTCATACAACATGATGTCTTCAAGTTTCATCCATATTGTAGCATACAGTAGCAGTTCACTTCTCTTTAGCAGCTGAATAGAATTCTATTGTATGTACATACCACTGCCATAGTTTGTGGCTTTTGTGGACCCCTGAAACAATATGTTCTTAAATTGGGGCCATTTGATTAGATTACTGCAGGTAAGGCATAACCCAGAGTGGGTCTTAGTCCTTTTACTGGAGTCCTTCATAAATGCAATGAAGTCACAGAGACAAAGAGAAAAGACCCAGGAGCTCTGACAGGAACCCACAGAAGCTGAGAGAGAAAGCCACGAGAGCAAGAAGCTGAAATCAACAGAAACCAAGAGAAAGAGAGCCACAGAAGGAGCAGCCTCGAGCTGAAAGCAACAGAGCCTCGAGGAGAAGGCAGAGACCAGCAGATGTCACCACTGTGCCCTGCCATATGGCAGGAGCCCAGGATCATCAGCAGTCATGTCTTCAGGGATAGAGCATCACACGATGCCTCGATTTTTCTCAGCCTTGGAACTGTAAGCTTATAAGTGAATAAATCCCCCCTGTACAAACCAGCCCATTTCTGGTATGTTACCTTGGCAGCCTTTAGCAAACTAAAACAATCACATTTAGTTTATCCAATCATCTCTTGATGGACACTTGGGTTCCTTCCACCTTTTGACTATTATGAGTAATGCTATGATAAACACTGGTATATAAATATCTGGGTACCAGATTTCAATTTTTGTTGGCATATACCCAGGAGTGGAATTGCTGAGTCATATGATAATTCTATGTTCAGAGACAAGTTCTTGAAAGAATTACCTCTTCCTGAAACATGTCATGAAGGAAGAGCAGACATGGAGTGAGACTAAGGATTTGATATAACAAAGTTTGCACTGATTCATTTATTCATTCAACCAGTATTTGATGAGTGCCTACTAAGTGAACAACCCATATCATATATTTCTTTGCCCACTTTGTTTTTTCTTTAATGCATCTCAATGCTAGATATCACATTATGTATTATACCTTTGCTTAGTTTTTTGATTATGTCATTCCAGTAAAATATAAGTTCCATGAGAGCAGGCATGTCCTCTCCTTCATTTACGAGGGTATCCTCAAGGCTTACAACAGTTCCCGAAAATAGAACATTTTCAATAAATATAATCTGAAAGCCTTGTCCTTCACAGAACTCAGAGCCTAAGGTCAGAGGCAGAAAAATGAACAGGCAACTACAATACAGTGTGACCAGTACTGAGGTGGGAGAAGTTCAGGGAGCTTTGAACACACAGAGATGAGGCACTGAATTGTCAACTAAAAGAAAAGCTGTTGTAAAATCCAGTTGATACCCTACCTCTTGGAAAGAGAAATGAAGGAAAATTTCTTTGCTTATTTGTTAAACAGATTGTGCTAAAAGATGCATAACCAAAGCTGAGAGGATGAAGAAATTGCATCATTATTGACTATGACTATTTCCAGCTAATTACCACCTTATACCAAAGCAAAAAGTCAGGACCTGATTTTGCCACTAAATTTACTAGTCCCCGGTGCCACTTAAGTGGGGGAGGGAGGTGTAAGCATAAGATGAGAGTATCCATGTCATTCATGAGAAATACAAAATCATCTCAGTTTTGATGGAGTTAATTTAAGCTAGTAGGTGGGATTTTTAAATTTTTGCATGTACGCATATGTGTGTATTCAGAGTGCACTTTCACCCTGGAGAAGGCAATCAGTGGACAGTTATTACCCACTATCAGAGGGCCAGAAGACCTGTCCCTTCTCACCTCACCTCTGCTAGCCCAGCTGAACATCGGGGTAAGTACCACAACCCATCTTAGCAAAATGCTTCCGTTGCAAGCAGCAAGAACTTGTCAGATACAGATGGTGATGCCGACTTCTCAATAGGGAAAAAAAGGACCTAAATTAGACTTCTATAAAAAGAATATTGCATATTTATTTCCACAATAACACCCAGGAAAAACGTTAGTCAAGAAGCAAGCAACTGGGTGAATAAATAAGCTTGTCTTTGTTCTCATCAATTAAGTTATTACATCAGTTGGAAAACCAGTGAATTATAATACAGATGTTTAATGAAACACTGCTGAGCCTATAAGTCAAACTCCTATTTTGTGGTGTGATTTTGGCTGCATAGTTTTGTGTGTGTTAAACCGTATTTATTAGCTGATACCCATTATTATTTTGAGCAAGGTATAATTCAGTTGTCAGGCTCCAGCGCAGGCAAGGAGATTTAATCAGTAAGAGCCGCTTTGCTACTGAGTATAAAACAATGTGGGTTTCATGAAGCAATCACGGCACTGTGAAAAAATGGGATTAATTAGTATTGTACAAGAACAGGCAGCATGCTCATTAAAACCTTGTGAGGTGGCTCTTGATAAACTGCCACTTGATAGGACTGCATTACTGTGACAAGCCAAAGACTTCATTTCCAAATCCTTTCTGATTGTATCTCGCTTTTAAGTTACCTGAAATGACCCTCCTGGCGTTTTGAATACAAAGATCAAAACGACTGCCAGGGATGCCCTAGCCACCTGGACCCAGGAAGCCAAGCAGAGATGGGGAAGCTTCAAAGACAACTTGTTTTGAACTCGCAGTCAAACATGAATCAATAGCTGTAAATGAGGCAGCACCCAGGGTGGTGGATTTGCATTCGCACTCGGCAGGTCGGGCAGAAACTAATTTGACAATTGGCAACCACCTTAATGAAGGCCACATACAAATCTTCTCTGTCTGTTTGTTTACCCAGTGCTGGGGATGTTTGGAAATGTATAGGGCCTTAGGAAGATATCAGGGGCTCCAGAGAGCGGGTGGGGTACGGTGGGGAGGTGGTATACTGCATAGAAAGAGTAAGGCAGTAACTCAGCAAGTATGCTTTGCAGCGCCTCTTTATTAGTGCCCACTGATTAATTATTTGGATTTCCCAAATGCCTTTTATAGTTCCTTAAATGAATAGTTATTGTTTTGTTTTGTTTTCACAGTGAAAGTGTTTGCACATGGAAAGAGAAAAAAAGAAAAGGTCCTATGAGAGCAGCCTGCATTAGGTAAAGAATATTTTTGATGTGCTCTGGACAGCCCCTTTGATCACCAGATTTTATTCTTTCTCAAACTTGTAAGGGTTTGGGTTACAGTCCCTTACAAGGTCCCTTACAAGGTCCCTTACAAGGGTGCAGTCATTTTGGAGGACTCTCGAGTTCATATTGGTAGAAATACGTTCTTAACAGTTCATCAGATCCACAGTTTCCTCCAAGAACCTCCTCTTACCTGCAGCCTTCCAGTTTCTGACTTGGCTGGTAGCTTTAGCTAACACTGAATGTAAAGCAACTGTACATAGAACAGGTATTCATTCACTGGGATGTATTTTGGATTTTAGAGCTGGAAAATGCTGCTAAGAAACCTCAAAGTCCTTGGTTTTTTCCCGCAAATGATTTTATTAAAAAAAAAAACTAAGCTTGTTAAATCTCACCAGCATATTAAATTAATGCTTTCTACCATGAAGCTCAAGTACTCAGCTCACAATTATAGGTTGTTTGCAATTGAACCTGGAGTAAATCCACTACAATCTGCAGATTGGAGGCACTGGGCAGAAGTCAGGCTACCTGAGCAGGCTAGATAGAATTAAGCACACTGCTTTATCAAGTGATGTGTTGTGATATTATTAATTTAAACCCTAACATCTCATTGTCGTGATCCAAGCTGCATGATGTAATGCAATATGACAGCCATTGAATGAATAGAAAATAGAATTCATCTCCCGAAATTTTACACAAAATAAAGGCACAGAGAAAGACGAAATCAAGGGAGAAAGACAGACAGATAAATACCTTTAGTACCTGAATACTTCTTCTGTGTTCGAATGAGTCTGCCTCGACTTGGCAACATTAGGTGTACAATATAGCATCAGTTTCTGCGTGCAGAGATACCCGCCGTCTCATTTATTCCTCTGTATAAGGAAGAGGAGAGAATACACTCCTATTTTGTTTCTTTTATTTTTGCAAGTGAATTGCACAGAGGTAATATGCTGTAAGTGGAGATTCAAGGACTGCCATTTATACATGACACAGTAATAGGAAATTTTCTGCCCCTCTTAGCTTGACGAGAACCTCCTGCAAAGACCCTACAACTCTTTCAGGTGGTAACCACCTATTTGATTTATAATCCTATGGTGGCGGAAGAGGTTAGCTTGGTAATTTAAATCACTAGATTTCACTAATGAACTAGGGCCGGGGAGAAAGCACTTTACATTGTAAAGGCTCCATTTCACCTTCCTTATGCCCCACATACTTTATCTACAAAGTTTTACATTATTTATAGAAAAAGGGAAATGGTTCTCTCACAGCAGAGTGAGCGAGCTCAGCCTTTCTGCTCCTAGTGCTTCTCTGGCCATCCACTGAAAATTGGATGCCCTTTCTCAGGATGACAACTGGGTGGCCAGATTTCACAAATAAAAATTCAGGATGCTGGTTCAATTTGAATTTCGTGTAAACAACAAATAACTTTTTTAGCATAACTGTGTTCCATGCAAAATTTGGAAGACACTTATACTAAAATGCAACTTGTTGTTTATCTGAAACTCAAATGTAACTGGGCATGCTGTATTTTATCTGAAACCCTAAACTAAAAAGAAGGAAGAAAAGAGGCAGACTTAACCCAGGGAGGTCGTTACATGAAATGTCAGGAGAAAATGCTCCACGAAGCATGGGAACACTGACCTTAGCAGTCATAGGCCTCTAGGCTTCTCAGTGGAGCATTTTTATTCAGCAGATTATTATGGGCTTCACTGAGTTTTGAAATATACTATTGGTCACTTTTTCCCACATGGATAAGCAAGTTTTAAATGATATTTCCTTCATATTCACCTTATTTCTACTGTTGAATTTTGTATCAAGGAAATGTACAGTAATTCTCAAACTTGAGAATTCCTGGGACCTCCTCCCCTTGCTATACCCCTTCCCTCTCACTTCCCCCCACCCGGTATTTCCATAGACTGCAGGTTCAAAACACTCATGTTGTATATACCCCAAGTAATTGGAAAACAGGTCCCCAGACAAATACATGTACACCAATCTTTATAACAGCACTATTCACAATAGCCAAAAAAGTGAGCAACACAAATGTCCATTAACAAATGAATAAACAAAATGTGGTATATACATAAAATGGAATATTATTCAGACATAAAAAGGAATGACATACTGATACACGCTACAGCATGGAAGAACCTTGAAAACTTTATGCTAAGCGGAAGCAGACACAAAGGTCAATTTCATTTTTATGAAACATCCAGAATATGCAAATCCATAAAGACAGAAGGCAGACTGGTGGTAGCCAGCAGCTGGGGAGGTGGGGGATCAAGGGGATGGGGCTTCTTTATGAAGTGATGAAAATGTTCTGGAACTAAATAGAGGTGGTAGTGGTATAAATGTACTAAATGCCATTAAATTTTTTACTTCAAAATGCTTAATTTTATGTTATGTGAATTTCACCTCAATAAACATAAATTTCTTTTAAAACTTAAAAAAAATGATATTAATGAGAATGGGATTAGTCTGCCATTGAACTCATTTTGAATTCTTTATCAGTTACAAAAAGATCTCATTTTCTATAATGCTTGACAATTAAAAAACATTTCTGGATAAGGTGTTAATTCAACTAATATGTCTTGAGCACCTACAAAAGGGTCACAGCGAGCTATGCAGAGCTTCTGTGCAAATTAGAAAGAAGTGTACCCTCTGGGATTCTTGATGAGCTGAGCCCTACTCAATACCTTGGAGGGCATCTATTTGTTCTAGCCTTCACTCTCGTAGGCAGCAACCCTTGCCGCTATGCCAGTCCTAGGGATATGACAATGAATCTACAAGGGCTTATACGACTGCGTCATTCAGTGGTTGCATGTGCACGCCCTAGAGTCAGAGTCTTTGGGTCCTTTATCCGCTGTGTAACCCTGGGTAATTCCTTAACCCTGTTGCCCTGTTTTCTTATCTCTAAAACAGGGCTAACAATAGACTGTACCTCCCAGAATGGTTGAGGGACGTTGTAAATTACTTAGCTTAAAGAATTAAGAACAGTATCAGGCATAATCCTGAATAGGTAAGATAAAAAATGCGGGCAATACCAAATGCTGGTAAGACTGCAGAATAACTGGATCTCCCAAGTGTTTCTGATGGGCGCAATGACATGCACATTGTCACCACTGTGGAAAACCATTTAGCAGTTTCTTATAAAGTTAAACATCCACCTAGCTTATGATTTGATGACTCCACCCCTAGGTCTTTACCTGAAAGAAACGCAAACTGAAGTCCCCAAAAGATTTGCACTGGAATATTCGCTGCAGTTTTATTCACAATAGGAAAAAAAAATTAGAAACAACCCAAATGTCCATCAGCAGTAAAGTGGATAAACATATTGTGAGCCCATGAGATGAATAATAGCAATAAAAAGGAATGAACTACTGATATACAAAATGGTTGGGTTTGTGAATTTCAAAACCATTACATTCAACGAAAGAATCCAGCCACTAAAGAAGACACGCTACATGATTCCATTCTTTTTATGAACTTCAAAAACAAGCAAAACGATCTATGGAGATGGAAATTGGAGTAGATATTGCTGCTGTGAGACAGAATATGAGGAACTTTCTAGGGTATAGAAGATCGGAGTTGGCAAATGTTTTCTGTACAGGGCCAGATATTAACCGTTTTAGGCTTTGTGATCCACAGCCGGTGCTTGTCACATATTCTTCTTTGTTTTGGTGAGGTTTTTTTGGTTGTTTGGTTTTTTATAACCCCTAAAAATATAAAAGCCATCCTTAGCTCACTGACCCTACAAAAATCCTCCACAGCCTGGATTTGGCCCAGAGGTCATACTTTGCCAGGGTCTGCTTTCTCTCTTGATTGGGGTGTTGGTTACATTAGTCAAAACTCAGGAATAATACACTTACAATCTATGGATTCATATATTTCTCCATAAAAAGTAACAGTAATTTAGCAAATACTCAAATACTAATATTATTTCAGCTTTATATAAATGATATACTTATTTGTAATTATAATGAAGAAAATATTGTTTTTCCACATTGTAAAACAAATTCAAGTAATATGTTTTAAGGCCTCCATTAGGATTCCCTCAATTTCCTACCACTAACTACACACTCACTTCCCATTTGCTTCCTGCAAAAAGAATTTATTTCTTAGGACAGTATCTCAAGCTGGGGAACACTTCAACCCAGAGACTATATTCTCAGAACCTCAGGAATCCTTCAACCCTAATCAGAGAAGCACAGATATCTGGAAAGGACCAAAACAGTCCCTCTCACATGGTGCCCAAATGAGAATGAGCTCTACTTCCCCATGACCCTCCTGCCTGAGCTTAGCATGTACAAGTGTTTCCCTCCCAACTAGAGCTCTTTCGTGTGAATGTTGGGAGGAGAAAGTATTTTTTTAAGAAGGAGATAGCTTTGTATTTAAGATTAACCAGATAAAAACTTGAATAATTTCCAAGGAAGATGCCACTATATCAGGAATAGTCTTAGTATACTCATATTTACTTATTTATAAAGTGGCACCGTTTTTCACCATACTGAAGACTACTCTATGGAACCAGGTATTCAAAACCATAGCGCAAAGCAGTGTTAAAGTGTTAGGTTAGGAAATTTCTATGTGAAGTCAAGCAGTTCTAATCTGTTTACAGAAACAGAAGCCCTGGTGTTGGTGGCAACAAGAAAAAGAAGGTGATTTGTGAATTAAAATATGAAAGGGCACTGGAACATGGCTACCACAAACCAAATTATTATACCTTTTCTTGAAATTTCCATCAGAACCTTGAAGCTGAGAAACTTCAGGGGGTATATAGTACCTAGATAAGTCTGCTTCCCATAATTAAATTCATTTCTCTTTTTTGTGCTCTGTTTCTCTCTCAATATATGACAGATAATTGGGGTGGAGAGGAAAGAAATTAATTACTTTAATTATTTTGAACAGTATTTTAATCTTCTATTAGATCCATGTCTATTGTTGCATACACAATTTGGAAGAGAGGGAAAGAAGCAATTGGTGTATGACTCCTTCCTTGGGAAGTTTATGGTCCTGGTTGGCAGATGAGATCAGCATCCTTCCTCCCTTCATTGAATTTATCACCATCTTGGCCATAGATGGTGCTTGGTCTTTCACTGAACACTTTAGATAGCACGGCTCATTTAATCTTCACCATAACCCCAGGAAATAGATGCTATTACTACATCCATTTTACAGATGTGACAACTGAGACTAGTCAACGCTTGCCCAAGGACCGACCCCAAACAGTAAATGATAGAGATAAGCTTAATTAACCTCAATTCCACCAGACCCCAAATTCCATGTTATTAATCCAAGTCTCTTTACTGTCTCCCAGATATAACTGAAAGCTTCAGTATGAGCCGAAAGTATTCTAGAAGAGATCAGAGACAATCGAGGACTAGAATGGAAAAACTACATAGAATAAGTAAGACGATAGCTATACCATGAAATAGGAGTAATGCCGGAGTATGCAAATACAAGAGAAGATGGCATTTTAAAGGCGATCCCAACATATCTAGGATAAATTCCTGGAAATGTCAATTTTTTAAAAAATTAAATTCTCACTAGGGAACTTCAGTCCAATTAAAAGAGCTTCAATTCATTTGCTGTCAAGCATTATCTTTTTACAGATACCCTGATCTGTTAAAATTGATCAGAACATGATGAATATTTCAAAAAATCACTCTTCCCAATGGTGGAAACAGTGATATGTCAAAGAACTTTGGGCGGCTACTCATATTACAATACTGCATGGAGAGCTACAACTTTTCCTGGCAAATGGAGTTGGGGGCTGTGACTCAAGTACAAGATCAGGTGCATTTATATTCATGAAGGTTGATGCAGTATGAAGGAAGAAGTGCAAAATAATTCCAAAGGAGTATCCATTTAATAGTTAGTCTGGAAACAGCTAAACTATTTCTTTTCTCTCTTTTATGCTCGGGAAAGGGATGTATCTGGCAAAACTGGCTAAGTGTCTGGGAAAAGCCCCAAGGGCCACAGGGTTGGGAGGACCATCCTGTCGCTGAGGGCATCTCCACAGCCTACGTTGGTGAGAGGGATTCCGGAGAGCAGGAGGAGGAGCTATTCGAGGTGGCTTCCCCTGGCCCGTTGCTATGGCAACCTTCCCCTTTGTTTCCCTGGATTCAGAGCTGCTGCCTCATTTAGCGACTGGCATTCAGGTGAGGCAGCTGTGTGAGGCCTTAGGAAAATAAGGAAGTGGAAAAAAACAAAATTGCTCGAACAAGCACACATGCCTACAACTTAACACAGAGAAGTCATTGTTGGGGTGAGTTTGCAAGCCTCTTGCCAGTTTCTCTTTGAGCCAATGAGCATCATGTGACTGCAATTGGTATAGAATAATATGCAAGGGGAATTTTTTATTTTATCCTGGCTGTCAGTTGGATGGTTACCTTTCACATGTTCTTCCGTTGCCCGGCATACTTTGCTCTTCCTCACCCCATGGAAAGGTCTCAGTTTAAAGGTCACTTCCGCAATCAGGCTTTCTCTGACCACCACTTCCACTTTCTCCCCAAATTCTCCATCTCAGCATCCTGTTTGCTTCCTTTACAGCACTAAGCAAGATTCCTTATGATTTTGTTGATTGCCTTGTGTACATCAGGTTTTTGTATCTGTCTCCCCAGCTAAATGATGAGCTCCATTAGGGCAGGACCCTGTCATTCTTGTGCAAAGTGCTCTCAAGTGAAATGGTCTCAAGTGCCCATGCAAAGGGAAATAACTGAATATTTGTTGAATAAATGAAAAATATGATAATTTTGTAAACGTGATTTTGAGAGTTAATATACTAAGTGCTGGTCCAATGGCTTAAAATATCTCTTTAAAGACTCTTTTCTCTTAAATGAGCAATAAATGAAAGAGTCATTAAAACCAAAGAACATGACTCTGAACTCCATTTTAATATTCCTCATAAAGGTCTGCTTCATCGCAGACCTTTTGCACATTTTAAAGATGCCTAGTGATATATCTACAATGGAATAGTATAAGGATTGACTTCGTTTTAGAGAATATAAAGCTAGCGTTCAAAAAAAATAAAAATAAAGAAGTATGGAGCAAAATGTGTCCATCAATTGTAATGAATGTACCACACGAATGAAAGAAATTGTTAATGTGGGGAAAAGGGGGAGGTGTGGGGAGTGGGGCATATGGGAATCCCTTATATTTGTTTATGTAACATTTTATGTAATCTAAGTATCTTTTAAAAATAAATTAAAAATATATATATTTTAAAAGTATGGAGCAAAATGAGCTACTGAAGTGCTCCTCTACAAGATATCTTCCTATTGGCATTAGACCACAAGAAAAGGAAGCCCTCAGGACCTTTATGTTGTAGAAGCTAAGAGGGTCCATCCAAGGAAGAAGGGGCTATCATCTCTAGATGTGTTGAGAGAGGGGGCATTGACAAGACCGAGAATACAGGAAGTTCTGCACAAGTATAGCGTTCTTTCCCCATCCACCTACTTGGTTCCTCAGAATCCCAGGGGCATATTTGCTCTCTTTACCTCCCTGTATATAACTTTCAATGAAATTTATTGGTAGGGAAGTATTACATCCACCCCACACCAGAATATATTTCCACATTTATAAAGGGAACGAATGAGGAATTGGATGAATTTTGCAGAAAAGTGTATTTTAGCCAACTTTGTTAGGATTTATTTTTTCCAAGATATTGAAGCATATTTTAGTTTGCCAAAGGCTGCCAATGCAAAGTACCAGAAATCTGTTGACTTTTATAAAGGGTATTTAATTGGGGTAAAAGCTTACGAGGTCATAAAAAGTCCAACTCAAGATTGCCTTCTCACCAAAGTCAGTTTGCCACATACTGTTACACGATGGTCGCTGATCTCTAGCTGGTCTCTGCCTTCCCTGCTTCCTCTTGCTCTTGAGGTTCCATGGGCCCAGCTTCTTCCTGATTTCAGCTGCAGGCTGGCACAGGGCTTCCTTTATCACTCTCAGCTGTTCTTCCCAATCTCAACTGTAAGCTGTCAGGCAAAATGACTCATCTCTCCCTGGAGCTTCAGCTGTTTGAGCTTTCTTCTTTCTGTCACATGGCTGAATCAAAAATGACGGAAGCCTCTTTTTCCATGTGTCTGTCTGTCTGTGTAAGTGCCCATTTATACTTACACAGGCAGACCCAGCAAGAGGGCAGGGACTCAATCTGAGTCACGGCCACTGACTTAGTCAAATCAAAAGCCCTAATCTTAACTAGTAATCTAATCAAAGATACCTCAGCTAAATTTAATGCAGTCAAAGGGTGTCATACCCAGTGGAATTGATTAGTTTACAGACATAATCTTTCTCTTTTGGGGATTCATAAAATAACCTCAAATTGCCCAAGCTGCCAATCTCTGTTGAGGTCTGAACCTTTCCCTCCAAGCTTATGGTCTCTGGGAACCCAGCTCAGAGCTCAGCTGTGAGCAATCAGGCATAAGGCTTATCTCTTTCCCAGCCTCTTCTATCAGTCTTGGCTGCTCCACTTTCTTCCCATGTTCCTCTGTAAGCTATCAGGCATATAGCAAGGCTCATCTCTTGAGCTGCTCTGTGGGCCCAGCCTTTTGCAGGCTTCATGCTTACGTGATCTAGTCCTCTCTCATTTGGCAGGATCAAAAATGGTGGCTTCCTATTCCTGTTTCTGGTCTCTCTGTTGTGTCTCCATTTGTATCAGACCCAGCAAAAGGATGAAGACTCGACCCGAGTCTTGCCTCGCTGACATAGTCCAATCAAAAGCCCTAAATTGATATTATCAAGTAATTCATCAAAGATCCCTCAATTGAATTTAATGTAATCAAATGGTATCATACCCACAGGAATAGATTAGTTTAAAAACATAATCTTTCTGGATTGTGGGAAGATGGTGACAGACTAAAAGGTAGAGCTGAATGCTCTCACAAAAACAATGGAAAAAGAGCCAAATGCTGTCTGAGAGAACTATATTGGGGGTCAGCAGACCAGGACAGTGTTACACAACTCCCAGGAGGATGAGGGACAGAGAGACAAAGGAGCCAAAATGACAAATGTGAGTTACCAAGCCCCTATGGTGGCTGGGAAAGTCTCCCCTCTCTCATCCCGGAGATATTAAGCTGGGGTAAAACACCTGGCTCACTGCAGTTGACTAAGAGGGGAGCAGACATCTTTCTTCCTGCTAGCTGTATCAAGGGAAAAAGGAGGAGAGGTTGGGGTGCTTCACTTCAGTGAATTCAGTCAGGAGAGCCTGCTTTGAATCTCTGATCTGGAGAGTCAACACAGCAAAGCCAAGACTGAAACACCTCCAGGGAAAGGTGTGTTGGTGAGCACCATCTGCTGGCCAGTCTGGAAAATGCATGGACAAAAATTGAGTTCTCTGTAACCAACCCCTGGGAGAAAATCTGCACCCCACTCATGAGTCCCTGGCCTGATTTTGAAATTTTAAGCTGCACAAATTGAAGACTGAGAATAACTTGAAACAAATATCAAAGAAGAGCTATGGGGGGAACAAAACAATAGGTAAGAGAAAGAGATTAGGCATCAGAGTAATTACCAATATATTCAAATGCCTAGACATCAGCAAGAAAATTACAAGCTATGCTAGGAAAGAGGAAGAGATGGCCCAGTTAAAGGAACAAACCTGAAGAGGTTCAGGATTTAAGATAAGTAATTAATGATAATCATATAACTCTTCTAAATCAATTTAAATAATTAAAAGAAAATATGACTAAAGAAATAAAAGATATTAAGAAGACACTAGGGGGAAGCAGATTTGGCTCAATGGATTGCATGTCTGCCTACCACATGGGAGGTCCAGGGTTCAAACCCAGGGCCTCCTGACCCATGTGGTGAGCTGGCCCTCGCGCAATGCTGCCATGTGCAAGGAGTGCAATACCATGTAGGGGAGCCCCGTGCACAAGGAGTGTACCCCTCAAGGAGAGCTGCCCCATGTGAAAAAAGTGCAGCCTGCCTAGGAGTGCCACTGCACACATGGAGAGCTGACACAGCAAGATGACACAACAACAAAAAAAAGAGACACAGATTTCCAGTGCTGCTGACAAGAATGTAAGTGCCACAGAAGAACACACAGTGAATGGACACAGAGAGCAGACAATGGGGGAGGGGGTGTGGGGAGGAAGGGGAGAGAAATAAATAAAAAATCTTTAAAAAAAAATACATTAGAGGCACATAGAATCAGATCTGAATTGCTTGAAGACAGAATTAGTGATTTCTAAGACAGAACATCTGGACTGGAAAAGACAGGAGAACAGAAAGAGAAGATCATGGAAAAAATGGAACATGGTCTCCGGGAGTTGAATGACAACATGAAACACAAAAACATATGCATTATTGGTGTCCCAGAAGGAGAAAAAAATGGAAAAGGGGCAGAAAGAATGTTTGAGGAAACAATGACTGAAAACTTTCCTACCCTTTTTTTTAAAAAGATTTATTTATTTATTTCTCTCCCCTTCCCCCCCCCACTCCGGTTATCTGTTCTCTGTGTGTATTTGCTGCATCTTCTTTGTCCACTTCTGTTGCTGTCAGCAGCACAGGAATCTGTGTTTCTTTTTGTTGAGTCATCTTGTTGTGTCAGCTCTCCGTGTGTGCGGCACCATTCCTGGGCAGGCTGCACTTTCTTTTGTGCTGGGCGGCCCTCCTTACGGGGCGAACTCCTTGCGCATGGGGCTCCCCTACATGGAGGACACCCCTGCGTGGCACGGCTCTCCTTGTGTGCATCAGCACTGCTCATGGGCCAGCTCCACACAGGTCAAGGAGGCCCAGGGTTTGAACTGCGAACCTCCCATGTGGTAGATGGATGCCCTAACCACTGGGCCAAGTCTGCTGCTTTCCCTACCCTTTTAAAAGACATAAATATCAATATCCAAGGATAATACACTCCAAACAGAATAAATCTGAATAAACCTACCCCGAGACACCTGATATTCAGAATGACAAATATCAGAGATAAAGAGAGGGCTCTGAAACCAGCAAGAGGAAAGCAAAGCATCACTTGCAAGAGAAACTCAATAAGATTAAGTGCTGAGCTCTCATCAGAAAACCATGGAAGAAAGAAGAGAAGAAAATGGTATAATGTATTTAAGGTACTGAAAGAGGAAAATTGCCAGCCAAGAATTCTGTATCTGGCAAAGCTGTCCTTCAAAAATGAGGGTGAGTTCAAAGTCTTCACAGACAATCAAAAACAGATAGAATATGTTTCCAAAAGACCAGGTTTGCAAGAGATACTAAAGGGGGTGCTGCAGCCTGAAAGGAAAAAACAAGGGTGAGAGATTTCGAGAAGAATTTAGAAATGGAGATTATTAGGAAGGGTAAACTAAAGGATAAGAAAACAAACAATAGAATGATAAGAAAACAGAGATCTGAAGGGCAAAATGGATGAAGTAAGTAATGCCTTTAAAGTAATAACTGAATGTTAATGGATTGAACTCTCTAATCAAAAGATGTAGACTGATAGAATGGATTTTTAAAAATGAACTAACTATATGTGGTCTACAAGGGACCCACCTCAGATGTAATGACACAATCAGGTTAAAAGTGAAAAGTTGGAAAAGGTATTCAATGCAAATAGTAACCAAAAAGCCTTAGTAGACCAGATAAATGTAAAATAACATTATAGTAAATGAATAATAATTTCTCAGTGCAAAGGCAAATTGTTCCTGTGATCAGTATTCTATAATTTTTTTCATACAAAATAAACACTTGCTTTTAACTGGAAAAAAAAGCATAATCTTTCTCTTTTTGGGATTCATAAAATAAATTCAAACTGTCATAGAGCATGACTCAGTAAAAAATATGTATGATTCTCATACATACAAAAATGCAACAATGCCAAGCAAAAGCAAAGCAAACAAAAAATTAAGCACTTCCTCAAAAATGATCTAAATCAAAGATAATATGAAAAGATCCATTAATTCTGCACTAGAGAGTAAAATTAGGGATGACCTTTATGGAGAGGCAGAACATCCTATCTTTCTGCCTCTACAAATAATTCCTGAATAAAAGAGACCATGAGCCATCAGAGTCCTGATAATTTGTCAGAATTATATTATGACAAATCCAGGATTAGTTCAAGGAGCAGAAGGCAGTTTTATTTTTCCTGAGTATCCAAAAATTATCTCATACAAGATTCTCTACCTCACTGGCTTTGCAACACTATTACCGGGCAATGGTCTGAGATGAGTGTGATTGGCTGAACCCAGTTTTGAGCTTAGGTTACAAGCCTAGCCGCAAAGGAGCTAGAAAAAATGACTAGCCTTTAGAATTTATATATGGAATGTGAACTCTACCTCCCATCAAGATACATACGATGGGAACTTTCTTAATCTTAAACAAAGGGTTGAGGAGGCCAATCAAATAAAGAACAAATGCTAGTTATACCTGAAAATGGAATGGGCTTGTAATAATTGATAAGTCTCTTGACTTGCAACTGCTTACGTAGATGTTGGGTGACATGAGTGTGGTGCAGGGGTTGGCAAACTTTTTCTATAAAATGCCAAATAGTAAATATTTTATGCTTTGTGGTCTCTGTTCAAATACTCAATTCTGCCATTGCAGCATGAAACAACCATAGACAATACATAAACAAATGAATGTGGCAATGTTCCAATAAAACTTTATTTACAAAACCAGGCATGGGATGAGTTTAACCTGCAGGCCATAGTTTGCTCAGCTGTGGTTTAGAACATATGCCATAGTTTTAGTTCACTAAAAGCTGCCAAAAGCAATATATCAGAAATGGGTTGGCTTTTACAATAGGAATTTATTAGGCTGTAAGCTTGCAGTTCTGAGGCTGTGAAAGTGTCCAAATCAAGACATCATCAGATGATGCTTTCTCCCTGAAGACTGGCACATGGAGGTATCTGCTGATCTCTCCCTTTTCTTCCAAGTTTTGTTGCTTTAGCTTCTGGCTTCGTCTCTCCTGGGTTCCATGGATTTCAGCTCCTTGCTCTCATGGCTTTCTTTCTCTGCTCCTGTGGCCTTTTCTCTCTCTGTCTCTCCATACTCATCCTTTTTATAAAGGACTCCAATAAGAGGATTAAGGTCCACCCTGGGTCATGCCTTACTGAAATAATTGAGTTAAAGGCCTTTACCTGAAGTAATCTAATAAAAAAACTGAAGTAATCTAATCAACCACTTACAACAGGTTCATACCCACAAGAATGGGTTAGCTCTAAGGACATGATCATTTGTGGGGTTCAGCCTGACTGCAGTCATGGAGTCAGGTTGTCCAGGCTCGATCTCAGTCTCTCCCATTACTAGCTGTATGATATGGGCCAGGTTTCATTAAATCTCTGTCTCAGTTTCCTTATCTATATTGTGTGGATCGTAATAGTACCTACTGCACAGTTATTGTGAGAATTATATGAGGTCATGTCTCTATGATGACTGAAACAGGACCTGACACAAGGTAAGTGTTCATAAAAGTTTGTGATATTGCTGCTGTAATATAAGGAATTTAAGCATCAGATAAGAGTATTATACATGAATTTGCTTTGTCTCCCCAATATCCCTTTCTTTGGACACTCCCTCCTCTATTCCACAGACATCCAACTCAGTTCATATGGGGCATGAGGTAATCCACATTTTCTCTGCTCCAAAGATGGGCACATGACCCAGGTCATGCCAAAATAGAGATTTTCTGCTTTAGCCACAGGATTATTTATAAATGGGCACGTGATCCAAGCTGGACCAGTATTCTCCCTGAGACTTGTGTCTATGAAAAGAGACTTATAAGAAAAAATATTTTGTAACATTCAACCCTATTAATTAATACACACATTATTAATCTGATACAATTAACTCACAGATGCTATAGAACAGTGGTACTCAAGTAGGCATGTCTGAGACTTTTCTTTTTTAATGCATACCTAGTCTACTGCAAATAAATCTAATGAATCAGTATCTCAAGAGAAGGGAACCCTGGTATATCTCTGCAATTCAGAAGCAGTTTTATGGCGATACTAATTTCTGTGGGCAATTAAAACATGCTTTTACATTTTATACAGATCCCAAAAAATTTTTTTTGTAGAATAAAATTACAGAGAATTCATGCAGCTGCAACATAAATGGTATTACTTATGTTAAATTTTATACAGTTGAGCTGCAGTTTAGGGGAGCACATTAGCATTAAGAATGATAGGAAATAGCCATATTTACCAGGATTTTTTTGGTTGGGAGTGACAGAAAACCCAACTCAAAGGGTTAAAGAGGAAGATTGGTCTGCTCCTATAAATGGGAAATCCAGGATATAATGTTACCTTGGGGTAAGGTTAGATCCAGAACCTCAAAAAATGTTACCCAGGCTCTCTTTTCTTTATTTTAGGTCCTGCTTACCTTTGCTTAGATAGATTCTTCAACATGTTAGAGGAAATGATCCTACACACCCTCCTCCCCAGGATCTACTGTTGAAGTGCATCAGCCCTAATGGAAAGAGGATTTCTTCTCTGTAATGTCAATTTGTCAATCCCAGGGAAGATTCTGAATGGTTAAGCTAGTTAAGAGTTCATACCTGGACCAAGGAGAGTGACAAAAGATAATGGGTCCTATTATGAGAGGCCTCTTCTAGGTCATATTTCATCCCTGAAGCTGGGTTGGGTAAGGAGAGAGGAAAATAATAATTAACAACCTCATCAGAAGTAACTGGTATGAGAAAAGAGAGGCCAGACCAACCCCACCCCTGCTCCTGCCAGGCAAAGGATGATAGGAAGATAAAAACTACTATAATCATGCCTAGGCTTTCTTTCATTCTCCATTCTCTATGACCTGTCAATGACTGCCCAAATGTGTGAAGTCAATAAAAAATGGAGATGATACTTACAATAGTAAAGTCTTATTATGGCTGAAGTTCAAACTGATGTGTACTGAGCTTGCCTTGAGGGCTATCAAGTAGAGTTCAGATCTGCAACAGGATTCCTTAATTAGAAGTGAGTCTAAGAGTGCAGCAAAATCAAAGCTTTCTTTATCGCTGAGGTTTTGTAAAACTCTATCTTCCATTCTAGTGAGTTTTATCTTTTTGGTGGTAAACTGAGTCCCAGAAAAGGGAAGTAACTGATTAAATGGCATGTGATTTCTGTTAAAAGTCAATCCAAAACCCTTGAGCAACACCAAGTTTAGGAGTCAGGTAACCCCTCTGTGGAAAAGATACCTGATGCTGGTTCCTAAGCCAGCTCACAGATGGAAATAACAAAATTAGTACAAGTTGCTGTGTTTACTCCAAGGCTTTCAGCTGAAGATCTTTGCGAAATGACCTTTACGAACTAATTCTGTTGGAATGATAACCCATCACACAACTCCCACCAAACACACACCCACACTGGAAGCCTGGCTGGAAAAGCACGTGGTAAGAGTTTTGAATATACCAGGATAAAGAATAAAGAATAAGTCTGAACTTTTGGAAGGAGTTTTAATATCTCAAAATGTTAGAAGACAGAACCTCTCCATCAGATTGGCTCTGCAAGGCCCCACAGTGGAACATATGGACTAATTGGTGGGTTACACGGACAATGGATCTACCAGAACTCTGTAATAACTGACTTGCGTCCCCTGGAAATCATGACATTCTACAGTGCTGAGTACCCTTTGATTGCACCCTGGGTTACATATTCAGGTGATGGAAAATCCAGTTCCATGAGCTCTAGTACTTGCATGAAATCTATCCAATGTATTATGGAGTGAAGATTTTAAATTAGCTCTAATCAAGCTTGAATGAAATCTGAACTAATTGTTGAACCAAACTATAAGGCAACCCAAATTAACTCAAGATACTTGAACTCAACATTTTTGTTTTACAAATAAACCAAAGTCATCATTAAAAAAAAAAAATCATACCATTTTCCAAATTTTCTACATAAAATACGAATTTGTTTTACAATTCCAGTAGAGCAAAATCATACAACCACACCACTTAAGGGAGATATTTTGGTTTATTTATTCAGCATGTATTTATGAACACCTAATAATGTACTAGCCTATATGTTCAAGGTATAATGGCAAACTCAGTTAATTATGTCCCTGGTCTCATGAATCTCAAATTCTAATCGAGACAGATCAAATCAGGAAAATAAATAAATGCATGCAGAAATTCCAGGCAGTAATAAGTTCTCTTGAAACAGGGATTGGCAAACATGGTCTATAGTCTGTTTCAGTAAAGAAAGTTTTATTGGAATACCACCATGCCCATTTCTTTATGCATTGTTAATGACTGGTTTTGCACTACAATAGGAGGATTGAGTAGTTGCCAGAGAGACCGTGGGTTCTCAAAGCCTAAAATGTTGGTTCTCTGGCCCTTCACAGAAAGTTTGCAAATTTTGGTAACAAAACTGTGATAGAGTGGCTCTGGTGGGGAGTTGAGTGCATAGTCTGGGAAGTCTTGCTAAGGCAGTGACATTTGAATTGAGAGCTCAGTAGTAAGAAGGAGTTGGCCACGTGATGCCAAGTATTTTAGGCAAAAAGAAAAATATGGCAAATTGGGTGACTTTTATTTTAATTTTAAATGATCACCTGAAGAGGCTGCATAATTCTAACAAATCTCAAGGTTTCAAAGAGTAAACTAAACAAACACAAAACTTTCAGAAGTAATGTATTGGCATACTCGCGGATTACTGCCTTGATTTTTACTGTTGAGGGCTATGGCCCAAATTCTGTTTTCTTTGGGAAACTTTTTTTCCTTGCTTTGCCAGGGATGAACTCATCTTTGTCTCCAATTGTGATTCCCTTTCTGTCTTCTTCATGCCTAACTGCTGATATAAAACATCTGCTTTTCCCAGAAAGGTATTCCAATATCATTCACAGAGAAGCAGAAGAATCAAGACCAAGGAATGCAAGTGAATAAGAGAATTCTGATCATAGAAGGAAAAGCTCTCATTTATTTCCACCCACATCACAAGTGGCTTTTGTTGCTGGTGAAGCTGGGCACAGCGCCAGCAGAGGGGACTGCTGTTCTTCCATGACGCGTCTCCAAGAGGGCCCCTTCTCAGCCAAGGTTAGAAAGCCCACGTCACCTTTTGTGCAGTATCTTACACCCATGTCCCTTTAACTCTCCTTTCTTGCATGGTATTCTAAACTATTTCAGGTGGCAATCTGCACTTAGCAAGCGTGTCCTTGCCTCTATTAAAACCCACATGCTCCAATTTCAGAGAATTTCATGACACTTGAGGTGGTCTTGGATGGATAAATTAAACCTGCTTTTCTCCTGATTGCCTTGCTGGCCCTCTTTGTAACTTCACTTTGTATTCCTTTCTGTTCAATACTTTTCCAAGTACTGAGAGTTTAAAGAGGTACAATAAATCCCAGATCAGTTTTTAATGACCACGGTAAGCCTGCTTGTAATATGTCAGTAAGCTGAACCTAAAAGCCAATGGGGAATAGGCCATTTCTGCCTTAGTAATTGCCTCCACAGAAAGATTTATAATGTCATTATCTGAATCTACAAGAAATAACTCATGGAGCTGAAATACCCTAAAAAAATATTACAATTCTCTTAAAATCTAGTCATTCATAAATGCTAAATCATAAAACTTTTTTTCAAGATGTTTTATGTTCAAAGTAAAGCCCAGCAAAAATATAAATGCTCATTTCTTAATCAGATTCCTCATTCTTTATGTATCTGTTTGTAGCTTTGCAGTTTTCTGGGATATAATTGCAAACCTAACTGGTAGACTCCCAGGATCCCTAACCACCACGGGAAGCCATGGTGCCTGAGAAGGCATTTCTCCTCATTTTTTTTTTCCTTTTTAAATCTCTGTGTGATACCAGGGAGTAGAAGAGAATTAGTTAGTATGCCAATAAAATTAATTTTTGAAATGAAATTAATCTTTTCCCCTAATTTCTCTATGAAGAAAAAAGCTTACATTCCTGCCAGATGGAGCTGTTTGAGCCATTCCTGTAGGTTTCCTTCTCTCACCACATTTCCAAATTAAAAAAAAAAAAAAAGGAACAATAAAAACTGTCATTTCTTTCAAATGGCAGGAAGCATCCTCCCCAATTGGTCCAGGATTTAATGAAGTCCAAGTATTGCCACATTTCCTTGTCTCCCCAGCTGTAAAACAGAGCACCAGTTATACTTATTTCCACAGAGCTAAACTGTTCTTTGGAGTAAAGAATATATTACAGTAAAAAAAGGACACCCGAGATGTTTTTCATAATTTGTAAAATCATATTTTTCTCACTTTTAAATGCAGCAATTTGCTGTAAACTTGAACATTTTATTGAGCCCTTTTCAGGATTTCCCTGCTTTCTCTTTTAGCTTTTTTGACTGGGATTATAACCACAGTCTTAATATCTAGCATTGAAGCTAAGTCTTTCAGGGGAGAAAGAAGCACCAACAGAGAGAGTTACATATAAGCATTTGGGGGAAGCTGACTTGGCTCAACAGGGAAGCAGACTTGGCTCAATGGATAAAGCATCCACCTACCACATGGGAGGTCCACGGTTCAAACCCAGGACCTCCTTGACCCGTGTGGAGCTGGCCCACGTGCAGTGCTGATGCATGCAAGGAGTGCCGTGCCACATAGGTGTGTCCTCCGCATAGGGGAGCCCCATGCACAAGGAACGCACCCCACAAGGAGAGCCACCCAGCATGAAAGTCCAGCCTGCCCAGGAGAGGCACTGCACACACGGAGAGCTGATACAGCAAGATGACGCAACAAAAAGAGACACAGATTCCTGGTGCCGCTGACAAGAATAGAAGCAGACACAGAAGAAAAACACAGCGAATGGACACAGAAAACAGACAACTGGGGTGGGGGCGGGAGAGAAATAAAAAAAATAAAAAGTAAAAAAAAAAAGGCATTTGGGAAAGAAAATGAATCTTGGGTCTTTTGTTTGCTATTCCTATTGCCACTTCATAGAGCCAGCACCATCACATCGTTCTTTAATTATTATTTTCCAGTTTGACATCTCTGTAAATGGTAACTTTCAAATATCTCAAGATATTTTGGTCCAAAACTGAACTAACCTTATCTCTGTGAATAACACTGCCTGTCCATCTGTGACCTCACCAGAAATCCACATAGCAAGGCAAAATACCTTCCTTCTCTTTCCCTTGCCACCTACACCCAAATAATCACCAAGAAATATTCTACTTCCTTAGAATGTCCCCAGTAGGAATATTTTCTTCTATCATGACAACTGCCATCACTTTAATAATTTCTCATCTGGACTATTGCAAACACCTCCCAACTGAATGCCCTGTATAGTATTCCTTTTTTATCCATAAACCACAAAACAGTCAAAGGGATCTCTGAAAAACCCAAATCTCATTACAGCCCCCTTCAATAGCTTTATAATATTCTTCAGATAAAATCTAAAGTCCTTTTATAGATTCTTTAGAAGTTTGATCTCTGACAACTTCTCTGGCTTCATGGTATTGCTCTCTCCACCCTTGATCCATTTCAGCCATTATGGACATCTTTCAGTGCCTAGGATATATCCATGTTCTCTTTTCTTGATGCCTCCATGCATACTATTCCTTCTACCTGAGCAGTCTTCTCTCACCCTATGAGGATGAGTTAGCTAAGTCAAGGATGACTCAAAAGGCAGGTCTCAGGAAAGTCTTCTGCGATCCCACAATCTGGAAGATCTTCCCGTAAGACATGCTCTCTTAGCAACCTGCACCTCCTCTCATGTAGCCTTCCCCAAACTTGAAATCACTTGCTAAATGCTGGTCTCCTTATCAGTAGGTACCATGATGGCAGGAATTATCTCTGTGTGGTTTAGCACTGCATCCACTGCCACTGGTAAAGAGAATGGCATAAAGTAGGACCTCAAAACATATCTGATGAAGGAATTAATATTACAATTCCCTAATTCGTCTTTCTATGCCAGCCTCTACCCCATTCGTCCATCCTGTTAATAAATACATATTGAGACTTATCATACCACACATTGTACTAAGTGCTAAGATGAACTTAGGATAAACTAGGAGTAAACAAGACAGATAAAGTGGCTAGGGAAAAGCAAAAGCATGTATATAAGTTAGATAATTTTAGATAGTGAAGGGAGCTGTTAAGAAAATAAACCAGAATCATACCATGACACTTCAAGAAGTTGGAATGTGAGCTGAGAAGGAATTTAACATCCAAAGAACCATGGGAAGAGAATTCTAAGCCAAAAGCAAAATAGAGACCCTTTGGTGGAAACGAGATTGGTATATTCAAGAAAGAAGACAGTGTGTCTGGGGCATTGCAATTTTGGGATGCAGATACCCCAAATGTGGCAGGGACCAGATTACGTAAGGCCACATAAATTGCAGTGAGAGTGTTTTGTTTTGTTTTTTAATGTAGTAGGAAATTATCTTAGGGAAACAATATGAGGAAACAAGTGATGAAACAATATGATCAGATTTTTGTTTTAGAAGAAAAAGTCTATTTTTTGTAGACTGAATTAGAGAGGACGATGAGTGGAAGCCAATGCCAGTTAGGAAAAAGCTTGCATTTAGATTTTATCATTCCAAGGGGCATACAAACTTCAATGATTCCCATTTCCTATAGAATGAAACTTAAATTCCATCACATAACATCTAAGGTCCAGTGAATACTGGCTCGCTCCCACTACACAATTAGGCTTACCTAAATGCTGATCTGCTGCAAAGGCAGTGCTAAATGCACCTTGCAGAACCAAGAGAAACACCAAGGTACCTAATAACTAGATAAGTAAAGGAGGTGTAAGGTGGAGAATTTTTTTCAGGCTGTTTCTTAATAGTTTATTTCCTGAGAACCTCTTTCCTATAAGAACTGCCTTGCCTCAGAAGAATGGGATATGGAATGTGAAATCAACTTGACGCAGTGTTGATCATTAGCTCTGAAATTATTAAGATCAGAGATTTAGAACTAAAGCCCTCTGAAGGAGCAGCTCAGTGTCGCCCACTATGGAAAAGGTTGTATGCTTGGTGTGGCCCTGGGTAGATTGGATGTTCACATGGTAGATTATGGATAATAGGATTGAGGTCAGAGAAAAATTAATCCCCAGTGAGGAGAGAAAAGCATCAATGGAGCTCCTGGCACTGCACGTGAGACCTTCTGCCTTGTCAGAAAGGTAAATTAGGTTTGGGAAGACCTGGTCTTACTGATTCATTTCTTGCCTTGTGTCTTTCACTTGTTGGGTAGGAAGTTCTACTGAGAAGTTAAGACATTTAATGTGGAGTAATAACATGTTAAAGGAGTAGGATTGGCTGAACCATGGCAATGATGTTGCGCTCTCTAAACATAGTTTACTATGTTTATAGTGTTGGCAGTCCCAGACAGGGGCCAGAAAAACTTAACATGGAGGAAGCAAGAGAGATTTCCAGTGACGGAGATAAGATGCAGAATTGCTGGCTCTTTGGAAACTAACACTCATTATCTAAGGCTTTTTCTAAGAGAAGGAAACACTCAGGAGGGATGGACAGAGGGGCTCACATATTGCTTCCCTGGGAATCAATATCTATGGAGAAGCTAGCACCACTGGTGACATTTTCTAAGTCTAGAGACTTAAGATTAAGTCTAAGTCTCTAAAAATAAATCGTGTATTCTCTAAGGTTATTTGTATAATCTCCAGAGCAGGGGTTCACAAGCTTAGCCCTATTGACATTTGGGGCTGTAAAATCATCTCTTTTGGAGGCATCTGTCCTAAGTATTATTAGTAGCATTCTCGACCTCAATCTAGGTGCCAGTAGCACCTCCCACCAGTTGCAACCAAAACTGTCTTCAGACATTGCCAATATGCCCTGAGGGGTGGGGGAGGTGGGCAAAATCAACTGCGGTTGAGAACAACTGGGTCAGAGTGAGTTAAACAGACCTGGATTTAAATTTCATATTTTTCCATTTCCTTCTCTGTAAAATGAGGAAAACCATGAGCTATCTCAAAGAGTTCCAGGAAATATTTTAATGGATAAGGTAAATAAACCATGAGCACAGTTCAGGCATACTGTAAAGGTTCAACAAATATTAGTCACCATGATTATTGCTAATATTATTTATTGCCCATGGCCCAAACAGATAAACCCATACTCTTAAAATTAGTTTTAATACTTTTAAGCAATTTTTAAAAAAGGCATTTTTTTCATGTGATATTATTGCTCATCACTGCTAATGAGGAGTAATACTTCTCTCACTGGGTAATTTCTCACTGGTGAGCTTCAGGACTCTGGATCTTCTTCACTTCACACTACAAATACCTTGGGTGTGAAGGAAATCTTCCTGATATTTGCCTTCTTTATATAAAAGAAGAGAGAATGCTTATTGTTTTTCTCATCTTCAAGTCAACTCTCAGATGAAAGAGTAGACAAATGTCATACACACCAATTATCTAATTGTGAAACTAGCCCTCACTTAGAGCATCCATGTTTTTGACATAAATAGTTGTGAAGTGGTAAGTTTTCAGCATGATTGTTGAACTGATTACTGAGTGCTAGATACCAACGGCTAAAAAGATCTTACTTAGCCTGAAAATTTATGTTAGCATCTTTCAGTTGGGGGAAATTCACTCTAAGTAAGTTAAAATAAGCCATTTTCTTAATGTTGGTACCAGGTAATCTCCAAGTTTTGTGTTAGAATTAGTGGTCTTGTGGAGGATCAGAAAGGGGGAATGAAATGAGAATGGAAAAACATCCTTAGCTATTTTTCATTCATTTACGGTTGATTTTGGGGTTTTTTGTTTGTTTGTTTGTTTTTTGGTGTTGGTGGGTTGTTGTTTTTTTAAGTAAAAAAAAAGATGTAACAAAAGAGTATGAATGGGTCTCTAACCAAGAACAATTTATTTTTCTTAAATGTGCACTTTGCAGTTAACATGGCAAAATTGTGCAGGTAAACAGAGGATTTCCATCTAAAGCAATAAGGTAAGTGAAAATCCTAAAATGTGTACCCCCAAAATCTTCCTATTCATCAAGGATAGGGGTTGGCAATTTTTTTCTGCAAAGTCTCTAGACTTAGGTACTGTAGTCAACATTTTAGATATTGTGGGCTGTCTCTGTTGCAACTACTTAACTCTGCCACTGTAGCACAAAAACAGCCAAAAACAACATGTAAGCAAATGGGGCTGACTGTGTTTCAATAAAGCTTTATTTGCAAAAATGGGCAGCAGGCTGAATTTGACTGCAGGCCTTACTATGCAGCCCTGATAAAGCTAATACCCCAGTGACTGCCTTACCCTCAAAATCATTGGTCTTTATTATTATATCTATCCTTTCAGAGCATCTGTGACCCTATCTTTCCAAATACTCTTAGGAAAATAATAAATACATAAAGGTCTTTAATTTTTCTGTGACTCAACAGAATGATCAAGAAGCCTGCTCATTTTAACAGAATCATTCCAATATCTTTGCAGATTAAATACGCCTAGTGTGTAGGAGCACATTTAATTTTTCCCTCCCAAAATAAAAAGTATTCATATTAAGAAATACCATCACTCAGTGCTGAGGAAGTTCCCTTAAGTCTTCAGTACAATAGTAATTACAGGCAGAAAATGAAAAAAAAAAAGCTCCTGATGAGAGATCATTTAGACATGGAAAACGGACCCAGCGAACTAATAAAAACCCAGTCCATTGCTAGCTAGATAGCAGGGAAGAGACAAGAAGAATTACAAGGGTGGCAGCAGGTATCCCACTCAAAAAGAAAGTAGAGGGAAGGGTATCAAGAGGGTGCCTGTGGGCAGACAGCTAGGGTGGCCCAGGAAGGAATTTCCAATTTCTCCTCGGATATGGATTTGGAATACAGTTTATAACCCTAATACATGGAGGTTATACAGGTCAAGGCAGCAGGAAAGGAAGAAAGGTGAACTCTGCTGTAATCTTGGAATCAGTCCTGCACATTGAATGAGAGTACAATTTAAAACTGCACTACAATTCAAAACTACACATGGTTAGTAAGAAAGAAAGAAAAACAAGGGAGAGAGGGAGGGAAGAAAGAAGGAAGAAGAGGGAGGGGAAGAAGGAAGGGGAAGAAGGCAGAAAGGGAAGAAGGGAGGGAACAAAGAAAAGGAAAGCAGGCAAGCAGGCCATCACTTTGATCTGATTGGGGAAGGGGCTCTTTCTTATTTACTATTACATTGCCAGGGTCTAGCACAATATCTGGCATTTTGTAGGTGTCCAATAAATATTAGTTGAAGGAAGGAAGGAAAAAGGAAAGAAGATATGCAGCCACCCATGAAATCAGAATGTGTTATATAGTCCGACTGTATCTGACTAGTATGGAGGAGTACTAGGAAGTGGGCATGACTGTGCACATAAGAAGCAGTAATTCTGTGCTGGGTCAAATTAATCCTCATGATGAGGACCTTCAAAGAAGCTCTTTGTACGGTAGAAGATGGTGTTGATAACACAATCAGATGACTGTGCCCTTCTGTGTCAGAAGAGAAACTCTCTGGGAGATAATATGAGGCCATCTGATCATCAGAGAAGAAAGGAGAGCTTTCTCGCTCTGAAAAAAAAATCTGAGTGCATGTGCGAGTGTTGGCATATAGCAACCTTTGCTTGCGTGAAACCCGGGGACCACTGATGTTCACAAGAAAGTGGCTGTGGTGGATGCTGGGAGTGTTCACCAAATATCCTTGTACTCCTCTGCATTTGTCAGCCTCCCTGGCAGCTAGGTTGGGGCCATGTGACTGGGTGATGGCCAATGGAATTAGCCACACTGAGGTCTGACACGTAAAAAGAAACCACATGTACCTCCAGGGCTCTCTTTCTTTGCCATGGCACCCTTGGAGGATTCATGTTCTAGACTTCTAGATGCCTGGTTAAAAGATAGAAAGGAGCCCAGATCATGAGTCAGCATTCAGAGAACAACCATATGGGAGATTCACCTAACTTTCAACAGACTATGATGTGAGAGAGAAATAAACATTTCTATTGTTAATCCACTGAATCATCATGACTAACTTGTTATTTCAACATCACCAAGCATTCCCTTGACCCATCTAATCATTCCACTCTGGTTATACCAAGTAGCATTTTTTCAAAAGTAGGTGATAGAAAACCCAACTCAAACTAGCGTATGAAAAAAAAAGAAGAAGAAGAATCCAGGCATTGCTGGATCCAGTGCTTAAACCATATAAATAGGAATCACTTTCTATCTCTTGCCTCCACTTTGTGTTGACCTCATTTCCAGGGTTCAAAAGAGACCTTGAGAAGCCGTAGGCTCTTCCCATGTGGTAACAAAATGACTACAGCACGCCCAGCCAGCCATCTTTCCATGGGAAAATGTAGAGACCAAAGAGTTTATTTTTGGGTAGCACCCATAAAGGCCCAGGATTCATAAGGATGGAGCAAACGCATCTCACCCTTGAACTTGAACTCATCCATGTGGCCAGAAGAATGCCACTCTTAGATCAGGCTATGTATGGATCATGTGCTCTGCCCCTGGAACTGAGGGAAGAGCTTATCCAGGACATGCGGACTAAGGCTGGGAGAGGAGAGAGGAGCGCTGGGGAGGTAACAAAGTGACCTTTAAATAACCTAAAATCAGTTAGTTGGAGCCTGAAAAGGATGTTATCCCCTCGGACTTTTAACCTCTTAAATTTGAGATGGAGAATTCTAGTGATTAGAAGATGCTCTTATTTTAAACCTACATTAAGAATGCCTTATATTACAAAAAGATCAAAAAGTGCGATGGTACTCATAAACCCAATGTCAATTTATGCTTCAACACTCCTTTGTATCCAAAAATACCAATTAAAATGCTCACAACCCAAATATTTTTAAACTACTGATTTACTGTCAGACAGCAAAGAGGAGTTGAAAGAGCATGGGCTGTGATTCAGCCCATCTTAGCTTTTCTACATCTTAGCTGCAGCTTTACCTGCCTCTATCTGCATGACTTGGGCACATTCTCCGAATCTGTCTTTTCTTTTTTGAATGGGGATAACAATGCTTATTGTGTAAGGGTCTTGTGAGGTTTGGAGAATAATATATGGAAAGAGCATGGCACAGTACCTGACAAAGAGTAGGCATTCAACAGGAAGTTCTTCATTTTATTAGCATTATCCTTCTTCTGATGCTATCGTGTGTCTGGTACACAATAAACTCTCAATTAATAAATTAGTTGCCATTGTTGTTAGCATTATAAAAGTTTGCAGAATAGAAAAATAATTAATAAATGCATAGAGGAAGGGGAGGGAAGGCAAGGCAAGGGAAGGCAAGGGAAGGGAAAGCAAGTAAAAGGAAAGAGGGAGGGAAGGAGGAAGAAGAGGGAAAGTAATGAGAGGAGAAGAGAGAAGAGAGAGGAGTGTTTTTCATTTATTTAATGAACATTCATGAAAGACTATGATGTGCCAGTCACCATGAAGGTTATACTTTGATGAATAAAACAGATTTATCCCCTCCCCTTCTGAAGTTTATAATCGAGTAAGGAGGAGAGATGATAAGCAAGTATATATTAAAAGATGTGATGATAATGAACATCAAGGAAACAAAAAGAATGTAGTGTTAGGTAGCGATGAGCATACCTTGTAGATAGAATGGTCAAGGAAATGTTCTAACCAGGTGACAGTTAAGTAAAGACCTAAATATTAAATTGTAGCAGTTATTATTTGTAGTACTGACACTATTATTATTGACTAAATCGAGGGTAAAATTACAGGTGGGTAATTCAAACATATTTGTAAAATTCAACTACAATAATTATTTTGCATAAAACTTAAACTCAGTAATAGTCATGCATCCAATAAGTATTTACTGAGTACCAATAAAATATACAGCCAACTGATAATTTTTCATTTTGAAATTAACATGAAAAATGTGTGAATCTTGAATTACTTGAAGTAATTCTTACAGAAGAAAGAATACATACGTAAACAGTGCAAATCTCTTTATATTTTTATTACAACTCCCAATTTTGTTTCAACTAAATTTGTGTGCCAACATTAATATTATTATTGTCTGTCAACAGGTGATCATGAAATGTTGTGTCTATTTATATTGTTCATTTTCTGATTCCTTCCACTAGAATATAAGCTCTCAAAGGGCAATGCCGTTCTCTGTGTGTTTCCTCACTACATCCCCAGAGCCTAGAACAGCACTTTATATATGCTGTGCACTCCAATAAATCACTGTTGAGTGAATGAATTAATGCATGGATAAACGTGTTTGCATTTCCCAAAATATATTTGCATTACAGGCTTGCAATTTCACACTGGGTTTAGTTAATGTTTTTAACACACTGACACTTATAATCAAGACTCAGAGTCTTACTTATGCTAACAAATGCTGATTCTTCCTAATATACAGTATTGCTTTTTTCAGCTCTGAATATTAGCTCCTCATTCAATCTTTATGACATAAATTTCTGAATAAATAAATATGGTCCCATGTGTAGTAGCACCTATTGTAAGGCTGATCACTATCAGTCTATTCCATTAGGGGCTAGACAAAAGATTAGACACCTTCTGGGAAATGAAAAAAACATGACAAGACCATACAAATAATTATGGGAGTGGAGCCATGCTCTGACAAAATAAAAAGATCTCTAAATGGCTAACAACCCTGAAAGGGCCAAGGAAAATGGGGTGAGGGGTCAGAAGCAGACCCCGCTTCTGGTTAGTATCCTTAGGAGAAGGGCTTTTGCAGTAGAAAATAAACTCAAAGACCCAGTATGAACTGGCATATTTAAGTCATTCTGGCAATCAGAACTAAAACCCTGTCTCCCTGAATAGGATACTGCTGCTCTAGCAGAAGTAAAGAACCAGTAATGACACCAACTAACCTGTGTAATTCTCATTCACACCTCATTATTACCTTCCATATAGTCTGTAAGATGCATTATCCATTCCATTAATTGTTAACATACACGCAAGTCAAGGTCTTTCATTAGACAGGGTCATCAGTCAATGATAACAGAGATCTTGATGTATTAGGCTCCTCATCAAAAGCTGAGCAACATTTCCATTCAATTGATACATGAACCCTTTAAAACATGCCCAATAATATTGAGTCTCAGTCTTCTGTTACTTTTTTCTGAATGTTCATTTAGAGCTTTATACATCTATCTGTCCATCCATCCATCCATTCATTAAACATTCAGCATTAATTTTCTACTCTTAGGGCTGGGATCATACTGATCTTGTTCACTGCTATATTCCCGGAACCTAGAATATAATAGGAGCTCAATATGCTACTGGAATTAAAAACAAGTGAATGGGAATCTGGTAGGAATAATTCTAAGATGGCCCATCTTAGACCTTCCTTCACTTCCTGGTGTTACCCCTGTGATTATGCTACCTTACACAGCAAAAGGGATTTTACAGATGTAATTAAGGTTAATAAATAGTTAACTTCAAGATAGGCATCTAGATAGACCTAACAATTCACACAAGGCATTTAAAAGCAGAACATTTTCTCTGGCTGTTTGAAGAATGGGAATTGAGAAAGATATAAAGCATAAGGGTATTCAAAGCACCATTACTGGCTTTGAAGATGGAGGGCATTATGGGCAAGAAACAGTGAACTCGAGTACCTCAAAGTGATGGCCAGCCAATACCCAGCAAGGAAATGGAGACCTCAGTCATAAAACAACAAAAAACTGAATTCTGCCAACAACCTGAATGAGGTTGGAGGAGAATTCTTCTCCCAGAGCCTCCAGATAAGAGCCCAGTCCAGCTGACACTTCTCATTTCAGCCTTGTGAGACCCAGCCAAGCCCAGTCAGACTTCTGACCTTCGAGCAGTAAGATAATAAATGGATATTGTTTTAAGTCACTAAAACTGTGGTAATTTATTATGAAGCATAGATAATACAGAAGAGATAAATAGCAGCAGCAGCATAATATTTTACTCTCCCCAAATCTTTACATAAAATAAAGACCAAAGGTCCTTCTCTATAGGGAATGCAGATTGGACCCTGCAAGTTCTGGTGGTGGTGATGGGAAGATAATAAAGGGACTTAAACAAACAAAAAAAAAGTTCCTGCTCTGATCAAGATGGTGGAATTGATATGCTTTGGGGCTCTGTCCCCAAACAGATGCTTTGAACAACCAGCAAGAACCAGCAGAAGTATCTTCTCAAACTCCAGAAACACTTTTAAAGGACTGCAGTAAAATGGTGAGTATCAAATCAAGAAAAGGACTACTTAAAATTGGTGGGATCTCCTGGGTCCCTGATTGATCCCTCCCCCATCCCTCAATGGCTCGGTGTAGAGCTGGCCCATTCTCCCAGTGCAGATCCCTGGTCCCAGTTCCAGAGGGAACAGAGTAAGCATCATGCATATACTGGGAGCATCTCTGTTTGGCCCAATATGTCTGATGGTGGTCTGAGGGACTCACCATTCCAGAACTTGTCACAGCTCACAGAACTCTCCTACAGAACACCATGGAAAATCAACTTATGGCTGCCTGGGGCAAGGGACTTCTGGCTGTAGAACATACAGTGCAGTGCTCAGGACATTGAGGACCCTATTTCTTAGGGAAGAAGAAACATTTATATCCATACAAACAAGTGAATTCCTAGGGTTATCCATGCATGCCTAAGACAAAACAAATGTACAGAAATGTATAGAAAAGATCATGGAGGACCTGATGCTATTCTGGAGTTATTCTCTAAACTTTTTGTAAGGATAAGCCCTAAAGTAGATCACTCATCCAAGTCAATCTGCAAAACCGGGAACGATGTTTTCCTTTTATTCCTTTCTTTTTCTTTTTTTTTTTTAAGCTCCTGGCATTCAAGGAGAACTCTGTCATAACACTAGCCATATACAAGTTAAAGACACAGTTGCCTCAGAGTCTAAATTTCAGTGATATATTAAAATATCAAAATGACCAGATTTCAACAAAAAATTACAAAACTGATTAAGAAACAGAAATGGAATCCCCCAACAAAGGAAAAGCTTAAAGCATTAAAAACAATCAATGAAGAGGACCAGACCTAAGACATACCAGGAAAAGAATTTTTTTTAAAAAAAGGTCCTAAATAAGCTCAAAGAGCTAAAGGATAATATGGATGAAGACCTAAAGGGAATAAGGAAAACAAAAGATAAACACAAAGAAAGTATCAGGAGAGATGGAAATTATGAAAAGGAACCAAACAGAAATGAAGACCACGGTAACCAAAATTTTTTATTCCCTAGAAGGATTTAACAGCAGATTGAAGTTGGCAGAAGAAAGGACTAGTGAACCAAGATAAGACTGTTGAAATCATTCAGACTGAGAAGTGGAAGGAAAAAAAAGAATGAAGAAAAGTGAACAGACCTTGAGGAACATGTGGGAAACCATCAAGCATATCAATATATGCATTGTGGGAGTCCCAGAAGGAACAGAAAGAGAGAAAGGGGCAGAGAAAATATTCAAAGAAATGACTGACAACTATCCAAATTTAATGAATAGTCACATCAAGATGCTTAATGAAGTCCAAGCAGGATAAACTCAAGTAGACCCATGCAACTGCATATTAAAATCAAACTGTTGAATGCCAAAGACAAAGCACGAATTCTGAAAGCCACAAGAGAGAAGCAACATGGCACATACAAAGGGAGCCTCAATAAGATTAGGTGCTGATTTTTCATCAGAAGATTTTTCATCAGAAGGCAGTGGGAAGACATATTTAACGTGCTGAAAGTAAAACACTGCCAACCAAGAGTTCCATATCCACCAAACTGTCTTTCAAAATTAAAGGAGAGATTAAGACATTCTCAGATACACAAAAGCTGAGGGAGTTTGTCACCACTAAACTGGTCCCAGAAAAATGCTAAAGAGAGTTCTGCAGTTTGAAGGAAAATAAACAACAAGTTGAAGCCATATGAAGAAATAAAGATTTCCAGTAAGGGTAAGAACTGGGGGAAATATAAATTCTGTACAATTGGTAATTTCCTACAGGATCTAAAATACAAATGCATAAAATATATTAATAATAAAAAATCATTGGTTTTGGATTCATAATGCATAAAAATGTAATTTGTGATAGCGATGTGAAGATAGGGGAATGGAGGGATTATAATCTACAATGAGATTGTTGCAGATTATAAAATATTATTAAAAATTGGAAGCCCCATGGTAACTACAATGAAAATATCACAGAATATGCACATTCACAGAGACAGAAATTAGACTCTAGGAGGCCAGGTGAGAGGATCAAGGGGAACAGGAGTTAACCCATAGTGGATTTAGGTGTTCTGCTTGGGAATATGGGAAAGTTTTAGTAATGAAAGGTGGTAAGGGTGTATAACAAGTGAATAAGATTAATCTCACTGAATGGTATTCTTGAGAGTGGTTGCCATAAGAAAGTTTATGTTGTATATATATTCCTACAATTTAAAAAGAAAAGAAAAAGCATAAGCAAAATCCTTTAGTTCTGAAATGGAATTGGAAGTATCAACAGGAACTCAGGTGTATTTTATCTTCTTCTTGGCTGTGTGTTACTAAAAACCCTAAAATAATGACTCAGTGCAATAAGCATCCACAGCATACAGATTGTGGTCTTGAAATGTCATTTTAAAAAATGGGGGAAAGGGGTTTCTTCCAAGTCTGGGACAGAAAGTGTAGGAGATGAGTTTAGAGTACCTAAAAGCTTAGAGTATACAGAAAGACTCAGGAGCCAAGCTGAAGGGACTCTCATTCATAAAAATAGATGACTTGAGCTATAATAAGGATAATATTCACAAAGTGTTGAAACCAATTATGTATGTTATATCGTAATGTCAATAATAATAATAGTAACAATAATAATAATAAATGATCTCTTTTGGGGGATGTCAGAGTTCATTATCTCAAAAACCATTGAAGAAAAGAACTGAGTATTTTCCTATTTCTTATATGAAATCCATTTCCATGAATTTGAAGGGAAAAGAGGCAAAGTATCTCTTTCTAAAAATATTCCAAGTAATAAATGAAAAGGAATTGATTCAATCAGAATATCAACATTTTGTAACTCACAATAAACTACCAGATCCAGGCATCACACCTCAACAGCTGCTGACATCACAGAAAGAGAAATGACCAGATATTATATGCCTTCTGATGAAAGAACACACCACTAGAAGTCTTGCCAGATTGACAACCATGAGTCTGATCAAGTCTCTGGGTTCAATTGTCAATTGGCTGGAAAAGCAGTGGATGGAGGAATATGATAAGGGGCACCAAGAGGATGCAATCAGCAAAATCCAGACTTTGGGAAACTATAGGTAAAATGGCATGGAATCTGTAGCAGTTTGATATGGTTATGAATTCCCAAAATGGATATCAGATTATGTTTGTAATCTGGCCTGTACCTAGGCATGATTAAGTTATGATTAGGGCTCTGACTGGGCCATGTCATTAGGGTGTTGAGTCAAGGGGTAGGGACTCACAGATAAAAGGCATGGCAAAGGACAGAGTTGAGGGTTTTTGATGTTGGAGATTTGATGTTGGAGTTTGATGCTGAAGCCTTAAGCTAGAGCCCCAGGAAATAAGCACACAGAGAAATGAGAAGCAAGCCCCAGGAAGAGAGGAACCCTGAGCCCAGGAAGAAGCAAGACCCTGGAAGGGAGGAACCCAGGAAGCCTGAACTCTCGCAGACATCGGCAGCCATCTTGCTCCAACACATGAAAATAGACTTTGGTGAGGGAAGTAATTTATGCTTTATGGCCTGGTATCTGTAAGCTCCTACCCCAAATAAATACACTTTATAAAAACCAGCCAATTTCTGGAATTTTGCATCAGCACCTCTTTGACTAATACAGAATCTTCTATACACAAATGTAAAAGAAAATAAAAAGATAGAGGGGCAACCTGTAGATTACAATAGATTTTTTTTAAACGTCAAAGAGAGAGAGAGAGAGAGAGAGAAAGCTAAACTATAGTGTCTAGGGATGAACACTTGGGTGATAAAAGTATTTAAAAACTGAAGAAAATTACTACTATAACATTCAGAAAATTTTTTCGGGCTTTGAGGCCCTACAGTCCATGTCACGACCACTTACTTGTGCTATTGTAGCATGAAAGCAGCCACAGACAATAAATAAATGAATGGGAATGGCTGTATGCCAGTAAAACTTTATTTACAAAAACTAGTTGGAAGCCAATCCCTGGTCCAGCTAATGGTTACTCTTCAGGAAAGGAAGAAAGTTGACATGGCATGGGACACATAACAAGGTTTCTGGGGTTGCTAGCAGGGTATTATTTCTTCGTCTGAGGGTTTGTCATAAGGGTGTTCAGCTTATATTACTGCATGAAGCAATGCAATTTTTGCATGTGGCTTTTAGTATCTGTGTTTTATCTTTAAATTAAAAGATAAAGTGATTCATGTAGTGTGTGTCTAAAGATCTGCTATGTAGTTTTCATGTGATATATAAGACTTGTCTTCCTTCATATAATACTTTTTCTTCACAGAAGCCAAGTCAGCTTGGCTAGATTATAGTGTCCATCTGTTTGGTCAAGCGAGTACCAGCCTGCTTGTTATTGTGTATTTCATAGATGGACTTGAATCTATAATCAGTTGATTGCATCTACAAGCAACAAAGGAGATTTCCCTTAACAATGCAGGGAGTCTCCTCACCCAATTGGTTGGAGGTTTTAGAAGCCAGAACAGAGAATTTCAGGAATCAAAATGATGAATTTCTGCCTTAATTTCAAATAGTTAGCTTTCTGAGGAATTCAGATTCAATTTCAGCATCACCTTTCTCAGAATTTCCAGCTTGCTCCCACCACCTTCAAGAATTTGGACTTGACAGTCCCCATGGTTACATGAGTCAATTCCTTATAATAAATCACACTTGCTGCGCACACACACACACACACTCACACAGTTGTTTACTCAGTGTGTGCAGAAGGGCTTCCTGAACAGAAAACAAAGTCTTCCTGGGAGAAGACCAGTTGACTTTTCCTCTGCTCTAGTTAGAAAATAAAAGGCTGCCTGAAAGAATAGCAGCCACCTTTTGACTATGAATATGAAAACCACACGCTAAGGATTGTGATGAGCAAACATGTAGAAGCATGAGTCCCTAGTGTCATCACTCAGCCATTACACTTGGCTGTGAGAGAAAACTGGGAAGTTGAACCAGAAAATCTCTATGGTTCTTCCTAAAAACCTAAGCCTAACCTTCACCTTTGTAGTTCAGCATAAGTCTACAGACAGAATAAGTTAATACGTTTTACTTGGCGTGGTACCTAGAATGTGGATAGTTTATTAGTTAATATCATAATCATTATGTGCTGCCCCTCCTTGTGAGATTTCCCTATATCTCAATGTGTCTGCAGCAACAGCTCCAGATAAGATACCCTCAGCTGCAAATCTAGCAGAAGAAAAGTATATCTGCCCCTCAAGCAGCTAATAAAAGTCCTAGCCCTGGCTCTCAAGGGCCCCAGCAAAATGTGGGCTGAGCTTAGAACAAATAGGTCCTAGGCCTGGTGCTGAGGGTTGGGGCTAGGTTTGCCAGATTTAGCAAATAAAAACACAGGATGGCCAGTGGTTTAGTTTGCCAAAGGGCTGCCAATGTACAGTACCAGAAATGGGTTGGCTTTTATAAAGGAGATTTATTTGGAGTAAAAGCATACAGTTTCAAGGCCATGAAAAGTACAATCGAAGGCACCATAAGAGGTTCCTTCTTACCAAAGTCGACAGCCACATGTGAAGAAAGATGGCCACCAATGTCTGCGAGATCTCTGCCTTCTCTGGGCTCACCATCTCTCAAAGTTCAGTTCCCAGAGCTCAGTTGTAAGCAACCTAGCATTCAGCTTCTCTCTTTCTGGGCCTCCTCTATCAGTCTTGGCTGCTGCTCGTTCTTGCAAAGTTCAGTTGCAAGTTATGAGGCCTACGGCTCCTCTCTCCCTGGGCCTCAGCCCTTCGAGCTTCTTGGGGGTCTCTCTCCTTACAATTCAGCTGTGGGTAAAACTGGAGTCCTTGCTGTCACATGGCAAGATCCAATATGGTGGCTCCCTTTTCCTGTGTCTCAGTTTTAATCAGACCCAGCAAGAGGGCAGAGACTCAACCTGAGTCATGCCTCACTGACACAGTCCAATTAAAAGGGTCTCATGCCCAGAGGAATGGATTATATCACAAATATAATCTTTCTCTTTTTGGGATTCATAAAATAATTTCAAACCTCCACAGCCAATTAGATTCAAATTCTGATAAACAATGGATATATACTTATTTATTTAGAATTTGCCCCATGCGATATTAGAGATTCACACACACACACACACACACAAAATCATTGTTTATCTGAAATTCAAATTTAACTAGAGATCTTGCATTTTATCTGAAAACCCTAGTTGGGGCCCATTGCAGCCAAAAGCTCAAGCTGAAAGGATGGTGGGAACTGTGATTCAATAAATGAAATTCCAGGACTGTGAAAACAGGTGAATGGATGCTTGGAGGGGAAAAGCACACACACACATACATAAATGTCCTCTCAAAAACATCACTTTTCAAAATGAAACAACTCATAGAAACTGCAAGCTGAAAATCTGGAAATTATAAATATGGAGAATAGGTGAGACTCTGAAATGGCAGAGATTCAAAGCATACAAAAAAATTTTTTACCTTTATGTAAAGTAGTTGTAATCCAACCACACTGATGTTTAAACAAAAAAAAAAAAAAATTATTTTTTCCCTCCAGTCATTCAATCGCTGGATGAAACCCCCAATAAGACATAAAGGAAATCACATCAGAGTATAAAGATGCAGAAGGAATGTAATTATATGATAAGTGTGAGTGTGTGCTGTAAGCTTGCACATATCTATCTCTTTCTTAAAAATAGATTGCATAAAGAAAATCTCTGATTTCATTGAAAACAATAATTATGTCAGTTATACTAAGGAAAGGATTATAACACTCTGAGTTTGAAATACTTAGTAACTTACAGCTTAGTACCATGTATATTTGTTGCAAACTGGAATATGCTTCTATGATACATGTACATGTGTATAAATATATATGTATATACATATGTATACATACATACATGTATATTTCTTTTCATTTCTTCTAATCTTAGCCTGTAATTCACTTGGATCTAACAAAGCTCCATTATGAAGATACAATAGGAATTAAAGATATTGTGTGAGTTTCAATGGTCATGAATCAGACAGCTCTTAGAATGCCAAGATTGAAGTCTTTCGATTTTATATACTAACAGATTCCACACAGCACTATGCTCAGGCAGACTGTACAGAAATTAAATAAGAACAAACGGCATCTAGTACTGACATTACTGCAAATACAGATAGAATGTACAGTTCATTCTTTCCCTTTACAAATTCCATTAACAGCCTATGTGTAGCCTCAATTCTCTTGTCCTTTGTGCAAACTCAAGCCTTGTGATAATGGAGGAATTGGGATTAGCTCTTTTTAAACCATATTCCAAAGCGGACAAAGGAGTTTGACATATGGCAATTGAAAATTGTTTTTATTTTAAACTGAAACTAAAAGGTAACCTATTTTTAGGTCAACCACTATTGAATGAGAAAATTGCATTCATTCATTCTTTTTCTTTCATTCACTCATCCAGTATTAATTGAACACCTACTTTGTACCAGGCACTGAGCCCTGGGAAACAAGGGGGAATAGGCAGCATTCTCCATCTTCCTAGAGAAAGGATTCTTCCTGCCTGGGTCATCTGTATTACTCTTTTGGCACAAATCATGAAGTGCTTCATATATTTGGGTCTCTGAATCATTGAGGAAATGCCAAGTGGCACAAAGTCATTGCAGAGAGATGCTGATATTTGATGCCATTGTTGTCTAAGATAACAGATGTATTCCTTTTGTATAAAACATTATTTTAGGTGATGCACAAATAAACACTTCTAAAACTAAAACTTTTTGTTAGTTTTTTAAAAATATTTATTTTATTTAGTTATTCCCTGCCACCCTCATTGTTTACACTTGCAGTCTGCTCTCTGTGTCCATTCACTGTGTGCTATCTGTTCGTTTTCTCTTTAGGAGGCACTGGGAACCAAACTTGGGTCCTCCCAGGTGGGAGAGAGGTGCTGAATCACTTGAGCCACCTCAGTTCCCTGCTTTGTTGTGTCTCTCATTATCTTTCCTCTTTGTGTCTCCTTGTTGCATCATTTTGTTGCATCAGCTTGCCGTGCCTGCCTGTCATGCCAGAACCAAACCCAGGACCAAACCCAGGACCTTCCATGTGGTAGACGGGAGTTCAATTGCTTGAGCCACGTCCACTTTCCAAAATTTTTGTTAGTTTTATATTTATTTTTTTTATCAATGCATACATTTTATATAGGTTTTCCATTCCTTTTTCCTTTTAAAATAGATTATTAAGTGATTCGAGCTAGTGAGAAAAGTGAAGTAAATGAAAACACAGACAGCACATGGCTCCATTAACATTGACTACAAAAGATCGCAGCAGGAAACACTGTTTTATGTCATTACAGGAACTCCAGAAAGAATCTTGCCTTCCCAAATTCCTCCTGGGCTTGTCAGTTTGGGGATAAGTCTCCTTTCATTTGGGGGAAAAAATCACAAAATCCTATGGCAGATATTGCAAAGTCAGATAAAAGAGCAAATACCCCAGGGAGAAAGAACATATTGGCTTTCATTTAGACAGAAGTATGAGTGACTGCCACAAGCCTTCTTCTGCCATCTTGTTAGGAGACGCCCACTGGAAACCTGAGTGGTGTCTGGAAGGTATGAGAGGGTGGAGGACCATCAGAGAGCAGGACTACATTAAGCATCACACATCCCCCAATTTTTGGTGTGTTGAGCCAGATACAATATCAAACTTGGTCCTGGTGTCCTGAATCATAAGGTGATGTTTAGAGCAAAAACCAGAAACTAGAACATTCATGGTCCTCTATGGAGGGCAAAGTACTTTGACACTTCATTCAGTCTTCCAGAAAAGCCCTCAAGGTGGTATTGGCATAATCCACCTCCTATCTAAGGACACAGAAGATCAGAGTATTGAACTAATGTCCCCAAGGTCACTCAGCCAAGCCAAACTGAGACCCTAACCTAAGTCCTCAAGTTGCCTTCCTTGTGATCTTTTTAATCTATGCTCTGCTTTTCAAAAATACAGCAAGAAAAACTATAAAAACATTAAAAAAGAGAAATGGAATACTGCATATAATCCTTCCCCCCATGATCACTGTTGTTGATCTTTAAGTGTTATTTTCATTCAGACTTTTGAAGAGACTTATAAAGGAAAGTTTGATAAGTAGACGGAAAAACCAACTTTTAGCTATGCTCTTATTTTTTCACTTTTCTTCCCTTTTTGTTTTTACTTAACTGTAATTATATTCAGGCTATCTTCTATGCCTACACTCAGAGGGATTTTGAGATTTCAGCTACAGAATGTCTCATTCTATTGGTGTAGCATCATGTATGGGGTCTGTCCCCATTGAAAAGCATTTAGGAGTATTCAGATTTTTTTTTTTTGGCTAGTCAAGCAAAAATACAGTGACCATCCTCATACATAGCAAGGATATTACTATAGGATTCATTTCAAACAGCGTGTTTGTTAGATCAGAGTATATGATCATTTCTAACTATTATCTTTGATGCATATTGCCAAATTACAGTACAACCAGCATGAATTAATTCTATAATCTACAGCTCAAAAAGGAATTTTAAAATCAAATAAAGCATAATAAAATAAAATTCAAACAGGGAAAAAATATCAAGTAACCCTTAGGTAACACTCGACAGTTTGCTAAATACTTCCAAATGGATCTTCTCATTTGATCTTATTGGTCAAAGAATTTCTCCTCACCCATGGTTCCCAAAATGAGGGGTTAGCCACAGCACATGCTGAATTTCCTAAGATGGATTTTTCTGTTACATACCAGGCCTGGACACTCTGCTCTGTTTATGACAAAACTGTTACACTAGTAACAAAGCTGTTTGTATTAATATCTTTGGAGAAAAATTATAAGGCCTCACATATGTAGAAGTGCAGTTTCCTCTGGCTGGGAGAATTCGGGTGTGTGTGTATATGTGCGTGTGTGTTTCATCGTCAGTCTCAAAGGCTCATTTCTTTGAACTCCAGTTGACTTGGCAAAACTCAAGTTGCATTATAAAGATATGACAAAATTTGCATTACAGGCATCACTCACTCAGGAATGAGCAATTATCAAACTAAATTAATAAACAACCTGGATAATTAAGTTACATTGTTTATATTTGTGCACGCAGTGTTTTTGCTTTTTTATTTTGCTTCTTTTTATTTCTTCTTTTTTTAAATCTTCACCTTACCCCCATGGCATCCATCCCCTTCTCCATAAATATTTAGAGGAACCTGATCAATTTAATTCAGGAAATACTGCAACTCTGCTACTCTAGAGTGGTCCCTGGACCAGAACATCAGTATCCCCTAGGAGTTCATTAGAAATGCAGAATCTCAGGTCCCACCAGGACCTACTGAATTAGAATCTACATTTTTTAAGATCCTCAGGGGGAAAGCAGATGTGTCTCAACAGACAGAGCATCTACCTACCATATAGGAGGTCCAAGGGTTCGATACCCAGGGCCTCCTGGCTTGGTGGTGAGCTGGCCCACGTGCAGTGCTGCTACACGCAAGGAGTGCCAGCCCACGCAGGGATGCCCCTGTGTAAGGGTGCCCCCCATGCAAGGAGTGACCCCTGCATAAGGAGAGCCACCCCATGTGAAACTGCAGCCCACCCTAGAGTGGTGCCACACATGCAGAGAGCTAATGCAGCAAGATGACACAATGAAGAAACACAGATCCCCAGTGCTACCTGATGAGAATACAAGTGGACACAGAAAAACACACAATGAATGGACAGAGAGAGCAGACAACGGGGTGGGGGTGGGGGTGAGGGTAATAAAAATAAATAAGTAAGTAAGTAAATAAATAAATAAATAAAGATCCCCAGGTGACTTGGGTTCACACTTAGGTTTGAGAAGCACAGCTGAAAATCTTTCCTTCATCCAAATCAGAAAACTGATTTTAAAGATAATAATAGCAAAATAAGTAAGCAAACCACAGATAAGACTTATGCTATCCTGCATTCACAAATACAGGGGGACAGGAAGCAAGGGAGGAAGGGAAAATGGGATAATGATAGGAAGGTCAACATTCCAATTGTTTATCAACCCGGAAATGCAGACCTTATTTCAAAAAGCCTGTGAAAATATCCCTTTCCTTTTCCTATTGTAAGTACCAATAAATATTTCATATTTCTTAGGAAAAGATGCTAAAAGCTAGAGCACCATATATTTTGTATAGGTGAGGTTTTAATATGCTACAGAACCCCCCAGTGCCTAATGAAAGCCTTTTAAGTAAATCTCACGAAGCTCGAATCTTGCAGAGACTCCCATGTTCTTCTTTGCTGTTCTTATTTAATTTTTAATAGGAACAATTCCATGCAGTTCGAAAGCACAGCTCAATTAAGAAATATTCCTACCAGGCATCTTTGAGATCTTGCAGCATTCTCTTCCTTCTGTTTTCTGATGACCCTGAATTTGGTCGTGTCGAGAGGTTTGTAGAGAGGAGGGGGGAAATGAAGCTTATTTTTTAATTGCAAGTTCAATTTCACACTATTCTGTATGAGATGGCAAGTCCAGCTTTCAAAGACAGAAACACAGCTCGTGGATCTGCTGCCAGAAGGCTACAGTGGAATATCTTAATATCGTATTTTGAAATTTCAAGAGGTATCTTTGATCTGATTCCTTGGGCATTAGATGTCCTTGAAATTATATCAAGGTCATGAAAAATAATGTTAAAAGAAACAATTGTGTCTGAATCACAGAACCCCAAATACAAGTATTTTAAAGTAGTCTAAACTTAAACTCCCTTGTAATGCTCTATGATTCTTTTAGACAGAAGAAATATTGCCCGGTTCTTCCTTGTAAAATTTACCTTGCCTTAATGCTCTCTTCCTAAAGCCCAGTTTCTAGCAATATAAATCTAGCCACAAATTTTCATGAGATGCTCATATTATTCATCTGAGGATTCATGTTTACACCTAGGCCTGTATATCTAATGCATCAAAACAGATGCATTGCATATATGTGTATATGTTTGTGCCACAACAACAAAAAAAATGGTGCCATCCACGTTGGTTAATTTCAAAAGCAGAGAAGCATAAATGCAAATGGATAAAATTATGTATTCATTATTTTAATTTGTAACCTATCCACAGCAAAAAATGTGAAGAAGCTTACTAAATTAAGCATATCGTAAGTGGGGCAATCATATATATAGAATAATGAGGAGGAAAAAACAGCTAAAACAGCAATGAGACAGATATCACCATACATCAGAGCTATGCCTACATTGACCATTGAATTTAACTTTGTCTTTCCTAGTGGTGGAAACAAAAAGGAAAACATATATAACTACATATCCCAAGCTGCATCACAGGAAAAAATGCTCAAATGTACCAGCAATAAAATTTTTAAAGGCCCCAAAGAATTTGTCATATTGATCTACATTTTGGGTACCTTAGGCAAACTAACAGCCTAAGCTACAATGGCTTCCAGTGCAGCTTTTCAAAAGAAAAAAACTGTACCATTATGTGTATCTGTGAGAACAATCTTTATGACCATAACTCAGTGGGTTTCTGCAGGTAGATGAGATAATACTGTCCAAAGTAGGTAATGTAGCTTGCTATGGTGATAGAAGTCAGATCTTTCAGTAAGACATATTCAAAACGTCCAATCAATGTCTCTTTTAAATACCAATCATTCCTAGTAAATTCATCAAAGTTACTTCTAAGGTTAGCTAAAAGGCTAATATTCCATTTGAATTACCATAGGCTCAGTGTCTTTAGAAACCAAATGTCAAAGTGAGAATTTAAATCCTGCTGTGAAAATGTTGGAGCCTGAAAGTTTATCTAACTCAGTTACAAATCATCTTTATTTTTTTAACTTTACTGAAGTATAATCACATAACAGAATGTATCCATTTCAAGTGTTCAATTTAATGATTCATAGTAAATTTACTGGGTTGTGCAACAATCACCATAATCTAGTTTTAGAATATTCCATCACCCCAAAAAGATCCTTCATGCCTACATATAGTTGATCTCCTTTCCCATCCCTAACCCCAGGCTCCCACTAACCTGCTACTGTGTCTGTAATATTTTCCCTTGCTGGAAACTTCATGTAAATGGAATACTGTAATTTGTGGTCTTTTGTGTTTGGCTTCTTTTACTCAGCATGTTGTTTTTGAGGTTCCATGTGGCAGCATGTATTAGTCCTTCATTCCTTTTTATGGATGAGTAATATTCTATTGTATGGATATATCAGATTTTATTTATCTATTCACAGGATGATGGACATTTGTGATATTTTTTTTTAGCCACTAAGAGTCTCCGATCTGGGAGGCAGATCCCATATTTCATTCAAAAATTACTTTGGTGATGCCCACTCCACCCCTAATAGGCATCACCATCTCAGAATCCTCAGGATTGGGGAATAAAATATGGACTAGAGTGGACTTACTGATATTCTACTATAGACTTATTGTATTCCTAGCAATGGAAGAAATATCATTGATGTGGAGACAGTGGCCACTGGAGGTGCTGAAGGCAGGGAGGGGGAAAAAGTGGTATAATATGGGGGCATTTTGGGGACTTGGAATTGTCCTGAATAACATTGCAATGACAGATACAGGCCATTATATATCCTACCATAACCTATAGAATTGAGTGGGAGAGAGTGTATACTACAATGTAAACTATAATCCATGCTTAGTGGCAATGCTCCAAAATGTGTCATCAATTGCAATAAATGTATCACACTAATGAAAGAAGTTGTTAATGTGGGGAAAAGTAGGAGGTGTGGGGAGTGGGGCATTTGGGAATCCCTTATATATTTTTTTGTAACATTTTATGTAAACTAAGTATCTTCTAAAAAAAAATAAAAAACATATTTTTAAAAAATTACTTTGCATTCATTCAAGCACTTGTACAAACAAGGGGTGCCCAAAGGCCCACTTGTCAGTCATGTAACATGCAAGAGACAAATTAGGAACAAGGTTTTACCAAATCATAAAATAATTTTGGTACATTTCCCCCTTTTTCCTTCTCCCTCACCCCCAGCTAATTTATAATAACAAAAGCTAATACTCATTGAAGGCTTACAATGTTGGAGGCATCTTGTAATTTGTATGCATTACCTTATTTAATTCTCCCAATAACTCCATGAGATTGTTTGTCCCTTTCCAATAAGTGAGGAAAGTAAGTTAATTACTCAAGATCATGTATCTAGGAGTAGGTGAAAGGAAGATTCAAAGCCTCATATTATGCTGCCTCTTCATAACTCCACGCAACCCTCCCTTCCTCAGGGAAAGTCCTTCCTGAGCCCCTGAACAAATTAGGGCCTCCTGTTAAGCACCTGGTAGAGCTCTGTGCTTCTTCATGAGGCAGTGCCCTGGTAATTAAGTCTTCATATCTACATTTCCTTCCAATCAGCAGCTTCCATGAGAGTAGGACACTGGACTGACCTCTGTCTTCTTCCCTGTTATACTAAGCCTCTGCCCATTCTTTGGCCTATCACAGGCATTCAATAAATGCATATTAAATAAATAATTTTTATGAGTATAATCTTCTAAGGTTCATAAGTTCAGCCAGGATAAGTTTGTTAGCTGCCAAGAAGTTCAAAAAAATGGTACAGTATTTCCACTTTAGTTAGACCATTTAATTTTGGCACTTAAATACTGGAGGATATATGCCAAATACCAAAATTTTTATTTCAGTGTATTTAATTATAAACAGAGCCCTTTGAAATGAATTAATCAATGGGTTCGTTTCCTTCAATGGATTTGAGGTACTAATGCCATAAGCCCAAGATGGTGCTTTCCTTCCTGCTGATCAGTTAGGAATGATGTTGCCTGCAGGTTACAGAAACATGCCCAGTAGTAGCTTAACAAAGGGCACTTTTGTTTTTTATTTTTATTTTTGCAGGAAAAAAATCTGGTATCAGGTAAGCCAGACCAGAGCAGAGGTATTGCTACTAGAGACTCAAATTCCTGCTATCTTTTCCCTCTTCCATGAGCATGTTGGGTGTGTCATGGTGAGCAATGGTCCCTGCAGCCCCAGTATATTATAGCTGAGATCAAGACAGGAAGAAACATAAGAAGGGGGTTGGAGATAGCCATACACTTGCTTACCAGAATAGTCCTTATATATCATTCATTAATTTTAAAAATTATTCTTACAGTAACTAACTCTATGCCAGGCACTGATCTACGTTCCAGGGATAGAGCAGGGAACAAAGCAAAGTCTTCCTGGCCTCACAGAGTTTTATTTTCTAAAGGATCTCAAACAGCTCATGTTTTCTGGATGTCTACTAAAAGATCTATGCTAGAGTTCCTCAACTTTGGACTACTGACATGTGGGCCAAATAATTCTTCATTTCAGGGGGCTGGCCCGTGCACTGTAGGATGTTTAGCAGCAACCCTTGGACTTTAGTCAAAAGATGCCAATAACATTCCACCCCTCCCATTTGTGACAACCAAAAATGACTCCAGACAGCGCAGTTGAGAAGCCCTGGTCTGGGCATTTTCTTAGGTGTGTCACATATGTCAACTCATCTAATCTTCATAACAACCCCATGAGGTTGTTATGAAGGATCATTATTATCCCCATTTCGCAGATTAAAAAAAAACATAGAGACATTAAGTTAATTGCTCAAGGTCACAAAGTCTGCTCTTGAGCCCACATCCTCATCCACTCTACTGCCTCTCACCAGGCAAAGGAGCACACCATGGACACCCTCAACTGCCTAGAATGCAGGGGCTTGTGTAGCCACGGCTGGCTGATTCCAACCCCAACTCATTGCCTTCATTTATTAAATGAATAAATTTATGTCACTAGCTTAGAACAGTGCCTGGAATATAGTAAGAAATATTTAGGCTATAGCTATAATAATCAGTATTAATGCCTGGATCTGATCATATTGCTACCCCAAACAAAATTGAGGTTTATTAACAAGAGAGACGCTTAGGCTGGATGTCATGACAAAAGTGACAAATAATGGTGCCTTATATAATAGCAAATAACAGTTCTGGGAACATTCTGTTTCCCAAAGCCAAGAGATCAATATTATGTAATAGCACTACTAAGATATTGAAATATAAGTAAAATAGGAAGGACATTAGGCTTTTAGTCCTCTCTTCTATCATTTGAAACTGGAATTCCATCCATCAGAAGAACTTGACTGCTTACTGTGAGTTTAGAAGCGATAATATGTTACAGACTTTAAAGAAGCATTAGAAAGTCCATGTTTTATTCAGAGACTATTCAGTTTACCCCATCCACCATTCCTGTCCATGAAGTAAAACTGATGAATCATGAAGAAAATAGAGACAAATGTCATCCCTAACCACGTTCCCCCTAGAGTAAGGTTAAGTAATTGAAAATTGTGCTACACCTGTTTGTTCTCCATGGAACATAGGAATTTATTCACTCAATAAATACATATTGAAATCAATAAATATTTTCAGTCCTTCTCTGGGTCAGACATAGTTCAAGATAACAGTGAGAAAAGCAAACAAAATTCCCTGTCCACATAGAGCTAATATTCTAGGCATGAAAGGTAGAAAACAAACAACTAAAAAAGTATAATATAGAGGAATAAGTCAAGATGGAAACTTGGGATAGTCAGACTTAATTTCATTTTTCCTGCCTTCACTCCCTAAATGGCATTTCTCTGCAGAAACAAAGGCTTAAATGAGAGTAATGAAGGCTGAAAAAAATGTTACAGACACTATCAAACCAAAGGATGTTAATGAAACCCATCATTACATAGATAAGAATATTACATTTTAGAGAAAGGAAGTGTCTTGCCAAGGTCACACTGTATTATCCAGAAATCTTCCTGATACAAAAACAAAATACAACTCAGTGCAAACTCACTCAAACCAAAAAGAGAATAAATTTGGGTCCTTTAACTGACATGTCCAATGGGTGATTCTGGGCTGTAGGCCAGGTTAGATCCAGGACTTGAAATCCTATTATGGGGATACTGACTTGTTCTCTATATCTTAGAGTCTTTTCTTTTCTATTGGCTTCATTCTCAGTCTAGAAATGGCCACAGGCAGCTCTGGGCTTACATTCTTTCAGGCAGTACAGTATAATTGCCAAGAGCTCCATTCTACTGCCAGATTGACAAGTTCATATACTAACTCCTGTGAATGCCCCGGCCAGCGGGCTGCCCAACAAACTCCACCATTTGCTAGCTCTGTGACCTCTGTGTCTCTGTTTCCAGACCTATGAAATGGGGACAATAAGAGTACATGCCACATAGGGTTGTTGTAAGGCTTAAAAGAGATAATCTAAGGAAAAGCACTCTTGTAAAGACATGCTTGGCAGGGAGTAAACACTCAGTAATGTTAGCTCTTGGTATTGCTAGGTTATCAACCCTAGTGGAAGGAGCTACCTTTTTCAAACAAGATGAGACAGGAAAGGTAAAAGCTACCTTTTTCAAGCAAGAGAGAGGAAAGGTAACTGATCCCACATGAGTAATGTGCCCATTCCTGAGCCAACCACTGGAGCTGGGGTGATAGAACAGCCTGATTGGCCAGGTCTGGGTCATGGGGTGCAGGAAGATAGATGCTGTCTCTTTTCATTCCAATGATCTGAAAGTGGATGAAGAGTGGATCAACCAAAGAAAGCAGGGGCTAATGCCAGAAGGGGAAGAAATGGATACCAGACTGGCAAAGCAAAATAACTACCCACCCAGAGGACTTCAGGCTGGGAAATGGAGAGAAGTGGGGGTATGCAAACAAAAGTTCCAGTGGATTAAAAAAAAAAAAAAAAGTTCCATGGGCAAAAAGGAATGAAGAGGAACAAGGAGGAGCTACTGAGTCATCATTTCATATCAACTCAATGGAGGATTCTCTGAGAGATGAAATTGAGTTTAACTAAAACCTTTCTTGAGTCAGGACTTTTGTTTACCTTTTTTTTGATGGTGAGAGGAGGTGATTTTTAACTTTGTGATTCAATTTCTCCCGAGAACTTGCTATTTCTTTGTCCCTTTCCTCTGTCCAAAATTTTAGGAAAAGTTTCTGAAACTTGATTTATAACCAATGTGTAAACTGATTTTACATGATACAAAATGGACTCAGATTGCACTTTTAACCCCACAATGTTTTGTAAAAATTAAAATAAGTTGTCAATATCTCAGAATATGATCTCTAATTGCTCTTTGGGAAAATCAATACATTTATTTGGTCACTCTGGGACTGAATTTTCAAACGGTAATGGATGGAGTTGAGTTGCTCCTTTGGACAAAGTCAGCATGCTCTAGCACCTAGCTACTCAAAGTGTGCCCCATGGGCCAGCAACATTAGCATCGCCTGGGACCTTGTTAGAGAGGCACACTCTCAAGCCCCATGTCTGACCCCCTGAATCAGAATGAACAAATTCCCAGGTGATTCAGATATGCTAAAATGTGAGCAGCATTGAGCTATTTCACCACATTCCCCACCTGGCCTTGTCTATGCCTTCCATTGAAGTTTCTTCACTGATGCTGGGAGGTCAGGTGTAGGACTAGAGTGAGGCCAGGGAGGAGCCTAAGACATAACACTGAAGAAGTCACTCACTCTCAGGGTCATGCAGGTGCTTCCTCCTCAGGGCTGTACAATTGCAGGGCCAAGTTTGGAACAATAGTGAGAGGGAGGACTCCTTAAATTTTGGGCCCTAGGTGCCTCACTCTAGTCCCAGCCCTGTTGAAGGTATTCAAATCATTGTCAATGTCCCATTTATATAGTGCTAGGACTAGAAGGGAACACAGAAACCTCTAGTACAACTCCCTAATTTTGCAACAGGAGACCTAAAACTGAGAAAGGGAACCCAAATGTCCCAGAGTTGTGCTTCTGAATAGTCTGGGAGTATAGAAGAGAATCTAAGTCCTCTGTTGCTAGAGCCCATCAAAGTTCTTCCTACCAAATTATAGCTGCCTCTCTTCCAAGTTGACCACAAGTCCTGGATATACATATGGTAGAAGGGATGAGGTCTTGGGAGTAGGTTAAGAAACACGGAAAGTAATATTTGTTTAAATGTTTTTTTCAACAAATCAATACAGATGGTCACTTATTGATAAATAACTTGGTTGTCTAGGTGCCATAGATTTACTTAAAAGAACTTGAAAGCATTTCTTTTATTTGATGAGAAAATCATTTTAAAAGGATAATTAGATGAAGATCTCTTAAATACAACACAAAAAGCATAATCCATAGAGGAAAACAATAAATTTGACTTGATCAAAATTAAGAAAGACAAAGTTTGGAGAATAAAAAGACAAACAATTGACATAGAGAAAATATCTGCAAGTTGTTTGTCTGATAAAAGACATATCCAGATTTTATAAAGAATACTCAAAACTCAATAAGAAAACTAACAATCCAACACAAAAAATGGGCAAAAATTTTGAACAGACTCTTCACCAAAGACATATGGATGACAAATAAGTACATGTAAAAACATCAACATCACTAGTCATTAGCAAAGTACAAGTTAAAACCACAGTGAAATACTACTTCATAATCCTTAAAGTATTTAAAATTTATAAAGATGACCATGGCAAGTGCTGATGATGATGTAGAGTAACTGGGACTCTCACATACCACTGGTGGGACTGTAAAATGGTACAACCACTGTGACAGTTTGAAGCTGTTCGTGGATCCCAGAAAAGAGCCTGCCCTTAGAGCCAATCCATTCCTGTGCATGTAAACCTATTGGAGGTGGGAACTCTTGATTAACTTACTTCTGCTAAGAACCTTTGATTATATCGTGTGACCCAGAGACATCTCAATCCTCCTACTGTAGTCCTTTATAAACAGAGGACTAAAAGCAGAAGACACATAGAAAAAAGCTGCAGAGACAGAGAAACCCCAAGAAGCTGAGAGAGAGGTCCCAGAGGCCAGAGGCCGGAATCAGTGCAGGACAGAGTCCTGGAAAGAGCCTCCAAGAAGCTGAAAGAGACAAGGCCAGGAGGAGAGGGGTGAGATGAGCCATATGCACACAGCTGAGCTCAGAGAGAAAGTAAGCCTGGAGGAGAGGGCAAAAGCCCAGACTGGCAGAGCCACCATTTTGTTTTGCCACATGGGCAGGGGTCCAGGCTCTCTAGCAGCAGACTTTTAGCAAGACAGCATCTCTGATGATACCTTGATTTGAGCATTTTCACAGCCTCAGAACTGTAAGTTTTTAACCTAATAAAAACCCATTGTAGGGAAGCGGACTTGGCCCAGTGGTTAGGGCATCCGTCTATCATTTGGGAGGTCCGCGGTTCAAACCCCGGGCCTCCTTGACCCATGTGGAGCTGGCCCACGTGTAGTACTGATGCAAGCAAGGAGTGCCGTGGCACGCAGGGGTGTTCCCGTGTAGGGGAGCCCCATGCGCAAGGAGTACCTCCCGTAAGGAGAGCCGCCCAGCACGAAAGAAAGTTCAGCCTACCCAGGAATGGCACTGCACACATGGAGAGCTGACACAACAAGATGATGCAACAAAAAGAAACAGATTCCCATGCTGCTCACAATAACAGAAGCAGACAAAGAAGAACACACAACAAATAGACACAGAGAACAGACAACTGGGGCGGGAGGTGGGGAGGGAGGGGAGAGAAATAAATAAATCTTTAAAAACAAACAAACAAACAAACAAAAACCATTGTAAAAGCCAACCCATTTCTAGTATATTGCTCCCGGCAACTTTTAGAAATTAAAGTCTCTCCTGTTACTTTTACAGAAACTGTAGTTGGTGCTGGGGTTTAGTGTATACCCAGGGGACCTGAATCTCTGAACTTACCATGTGATAGCCAGGCCCTGAGCCTCAACAGACTTGCAACCCCTACACTTTGGTTTATTGGACTTACCCCACTCATCTAACATGGGGGTGAAGAAGGTCAATCACCATACCAGGGAGCCAAGAGTGCCTACAACTGAAAGCAAGAGAATTGCATCCAGCATTCATGTGGAATCTAAACCCCCTCCTGACATAGATGTGGAGTGGACACAACCATTCTAAGGTCCACAGGGTGGAGGAATAGAGTATGGATTAGAGTGGACTTACTGATATTCTATTCATGAACTATTGTGATTAGTAATCGAAGAAAATGTGGCATTGGTGTGGAGAAAGTGACCATGGTAGCTGCTGGGGGTAGGGAGTGGGAGGAAGAGATGTGATGTGGGGGCATTTTCGGGGGTTGGAGTTGTCCTGGGTGGTGCTGCAGGGACAATTACCAGACATTGTATGTCCTCCCATGGCCTACTGGGTGGACGGTGGGAGAGTGTGGGCTATGATGTGGACCATTGACCATGAGGTGCAGCAGTGCTCAGAGATGTATTCACCAAATGCAATGAATGTCTCATGATGATGGAGGAGATTGTTGTTATGGGGGGAGGAGTGGTGTGAGGGAGGTGGGGGGTATATGGGGACCTCATATTTTTTGAATGTAACATTAAAAAAAAAAAGACAAAAAAAATTTTTTTAAAGTAAGGTACAAAAAAAAAAAACACTTTGAAAAACAGGTTGACAGTTTCTTAAAGGGTTAAACATATACCTACTATATGATCTAGCCATTCCAATCCTAGACATCGACCCAAGAGAAATGAAGTGTATGACCAAATAAATGAAAACTTCAACATGTATACTCACAGTTATGTTTGTAGTAGCCCCAAATTGAGAATGGCCCAAATGTCCATCAACAAATGAATGGACAAATAAATTATTTGTCCATATAATGAAAGTGTCAATTAAAATTAATTAATTATTGATGCATGAAACACGAATGAATCTCAAAATTATTTTGATGGGTGACAAATACTAGACAAAAATTAAAAAGAGTGCATACTGCATGATTCTGATTATACAAAACTTCATAAAATGTTAACAAAACTATAGTGTCATGAAGCAAATTAGTAGTTGCCTGGGGATGGGAGTGAGGGGTTAGTGGAAAGGGAAGGGAGAGAGTGGTTACAAAGGGGGCACAAGGAAACTCCCGGGGGTGACAGATGTGTTCATTATCTCAATGGTGATGGTTTCATGAATACATATGATCACACTTATCAAATTGTGCATTTTAATATGGATACCAATTATACCTCAATTTTTTAAAAAAGTACTGTAAGAACAATAACAAAATCAGACTTCTCATCTATTTGATCTCCTTGCTGTTCTTTAAACACAACACACCCCTTGTCTACTGCTTCAGGGCTTTGGCGTTAGCTCCTCCTTCTACCTGGAAGGCTATTTCCCAGATACCCACAAAGCTAGCTCTTCATGTCCTCATGTCTTTTATGTCTGGTTCAAATGTCACCTTTTCCATTTATAAGCTTAATCCCACCCCCCCCCCAGTCCTCCCTTTCCCCCTTCCCAGTTTTATTTCTCTCCTTTGCACATACTATCTGACATACTAAATATCCTGCTTATTTATTTATTTTATTATCTGCCTCTCTACTCAGAATGTAAGCTTTCTCAGGGCAGGGGCTTTATACTGTTTTATTCAGTGCATATATCCAGCACCTAGAGTAAAGCCTGCTGCATATTATATACAAGCTTAATAATGTTTGCTGAATGACGGATCCACTCAAGTGTTTACTTTCCATGTGTTCACCAGCATTTTATGATAGCAGTTGCAGAGCTATGCCCCAAATACGTTTCAGCAAAGTATGGAAAAGCACTTAGTAAAATTTTCTTCTTTTCTGAGTTATCAGTTCATGTAACAGAATTGTTTGAAGACTGAAATTAAATATAAGATAATGGATGTAATAGCACGTCATAAGCTGCAAAGCACTATTTTATTAATAACAAGATTTACAAATAACCATGGCTAATTTTCTGAGTCTGGAAAACCTTACTTCTGAGAAAGTCACTTTGATATTTAAACTCAACAATATCTAGCATCTTAAAGACAGTTCAGTGTTGTGCTTAAGGATATAGGCTTTGTTGTCAGACAGACCTAAGTTCAAATCTTGGCTTTGTCAACACACACAAAGTCCTTGAAAATTTGCTTAACCTCTCTAAACTTCAGTTTCCACATTTGCAAAATTATGGCAAAAATTATCCCTGCCTCTTTCAGATGTTTTGAGGGAAAAATGAGATAATACCTGGAAACAGCCAAGCATATAGTAAGGACTTTAAAAATGTTAGGTATTATATCATTGTATCTTTCCCTTCTCAGAGTTTGTGTTTCCTCTCTAAATCAATATTAGTTTTGTCTGCTATTTCAGTCTCATACCTTCTAGAGGGATTTGATTTTGATTTTGATTCTAATATTTATAAATCTTGAAAGTGATTGAATTAAAGCTGCTAGGCAGTAAAACATAATTAATATAAGTGCTCCCAGGTAGAAAGTTTAAAAAAAAAATGAGTTCCACCCACCCATCTGGGTCTGGAAAGTCAGAAAATTTAACCATATTACACACTGCTCTATTTTAAATGCCACAAAGAACAGTGCTGGCTTAACTGCAATTAAATACTCCCTACTGACCACTGAATATACAGTACATCATGTCAGGAAAGGCAAAACTGTCAGATTAGTGGAAATTCATTTTGGGATTGCTGGGTAATTTCAAGAGCTGACAGCCAAAGAAAAATCCCTGATCCCTCGTGTGTGCCAGCGTATATCACTCCTGAACAGCAGTTGTTTGGGAACTCATAATGCAGCTGTACTCCAGATTCTAAAAGTTAGGAGGGGCTGGGGAAAATGAGTGATGAGATCATTGTTTTATATTCTTCTTAAAAAATGAAAAGAGGTCCTTCTTTTACCCACCTTAGCTAACAAATTGGGGGTGGGCTCCTAAAATTGGAAGACGCTTTTGTGTTCATCCACTTTAGAGCTAAGGATTGGGGGCTACTGGCTCCAGTGACAGCTGGACATTAGTTCTGAAACCTGGGCTCTGGAGCACTTTGCCTGACTGGTCATTTTTTCAGACTGTTTTTTTTTGAAAGTTGCTTCACTCTGGCTGGGGGTCTTCAAACTCCTCATTCTAACCATCAACCAAGCCAATGCTTTCTGCCTAGGTTTTTTTTTTTTAATGGCAAATGGCGGGGGGGGGGGGGGTGGGAGAAAAAAGGAGACTTTTTCACTTAGTAGGTATGATATGGAGGGCTAAAAAGTAATAGCTTATATCAATTAGTCAGGAATTGTGCTAAATGTTCTGCATGAAGCATCCGTTCATCCTTCCTTAGACCTTATGAGGTTGCCATTCTTGTACCCGTTGCATGGATGAATAAGCTAAGGCATCATACCACTATTCAAAGGAGTGGCTTTCATTGGATTCCTGGCTGCTTCCCTCTGAGGCAGGGGTCCTCAACCAGGGCGATTACAGCCCCCCGAGAACATTGCACAACATCTGGAGACATTTTTCATTGTCGCAACTGCTCCTGGCATCTACTGGGCAGGGCCAGGGATGCTGCTAAATAGCCTCCAGCATTCAGCACAGTCCCTGCAACAGAGAATTCTCCAGGCCCAAATGGCAACAGCGCTGAGAAGTCCTGCTCCAAGAAGGTGGTTCTTAAGGGCGGTCCCTGGAGCAGGAGCATCAGCATCAACTGACATCTTGTTAGAAATGCAGCACCGTTTCTATCGCCAAGGGCCAGTGGTTTGTGTTTCACCAAGTCCTGCAGGGGATTCTGATGCAGGTCACAGGTTGAGAACCACTGCTCTAGGACCGTCGGAACACAAGCACTGGCCTCTACTGCTCAGTCAACGTGCTCACCGAGCTTCCAAGTCCAAAACCAAGTTAGCACCAGGGCCTTAGGCTAACAGAATTCTACCCCGGACAGATAACTTTCTTGTTTCTGAAGCTACCAAAGGATGCCACTAGCCGGTCCAGGACCTCCACAGGGATGACCAGGAACCAGACAGAGTGCTGGGGAAATCTAGAGTTGCCAACAGTGCTTTTCAAAATGCCGGGGTTGGGGCGGTGGTTATTAGAAACATATAAGTGAACCTCCTACACTCTGCCAGGTGCCGGGAGGGGCGCTCATGTCACATCATCTCAGTTATTACTATTAATAAGGATGATGATGATCACCATTTTTTGAGGACTTTTCACATGCCAGGCATTCCGGCTCACATTTTACCTGCATGATTTCATCTTTACCTCTTCTCTGGGAGTTAGGTTTTCTTATCATGTCCATTTTAGAGACAGTTTATCAGGGATCAGGACTTGGATCTGCTCTGTCTGACCCGGAGCTCTGCTCTAACTGGGATGGGCTACTCCAGCAAGTTAACTTCATGGGGGAGATGAAAGAGCACGGGTCTGGGTTTTAGGGAGTTCTGCCATTAACGAAAGTCAGTTTCTCCTTTTGTAAAAATGGAAGCTTTGAACTAAAGTAGTTCTAATTTTCCTTTGCATCTAACTGGTTATAATTGTGGCATGTAACAATTGTTCTATTGTCCTAGATCAGCATAATAAACACTCTAATGATTTGCATTGATATAGCATTTTGTAATTACCTAGTGTTTTCCCCCAGTGATTCCATTTCAATTCACAACTGTTCTGTGAGGTAGAAAGGGAGGACACGTGGCCATCATCTGGCATTTGACTAGAAGGGAAGGCAACTGTATTCTTGCTACATGCCAGATGGAGCTCTCAGTGCTCTGCCGTCACTGGGTTTTTTACTGTGACAGCACTATTGACCCCACTTTTTAGATGGGAATACCAAGGCTCAGAGAAAAGGCAGGGCACGGAGAACATACTGTCAGTGCTGGACATGGATTTCAGCCCAGGCTTGACCCCCAAGTCCACGCTCTTAGCCCTGCCAGGCATGGGTCTTCCAAGAAACTGAGGCTCTGCCTTCCTCCTGTGTTCCTAGCACACAATTAAACTCAGCCCTTTCCTCTTCAGGAGGTGGGGCATGCAGAGAATCAATACCGGGTTCACCTTCGCCATCACTGAAATGTCTCTCACCTTCACCCTGCTCTCCCACCCAGCGGGCAGTGCAGATCTGCATAGCACTTGTTCCCTTTAAACGGATGCTTCATTCTCCTGGGAGGAGAAGCTCGTTGGTTCTGTCACTCGTGAGTAATGCGCCATAGCTCCCCGGTGGGGAAAATGCCATATTACACAATGGCATGCTTTGGTGTGCAACTGTCTTTAGAATAACAAATCTCCTCTTCTGCTTGTGTGCATTACACTTTAATAAAAACCAAAATAGTGGCCACAAATCTCAGCTCTAGCTAAAGGGCATGCATTATAAATTCATGTTTGTTACACCCCCCCTCACCGGTCACCTAACCCCCCACCCCCAAACACTCACCTTTCATAATTCACCGAGAATGACCCAGGCTCTCCTTTATTTACCTTCATTTTTAGGTAGAGATGAAGGCAGGAGCAAATTTTCTCAGCCTCAGCACTGACGATTGATATTTGGGGCCAGATAATTCACTGTTAGACTACGGCAGAAGGACTGTCCTGTGCATCGTGGGATGTTTAGCGACCTCTACCCACTAGATGCAGGAGCAGCCCCCACCTTTTGACAACCAGAAATGTGCCCAGATATAGACTGTGGGGTATTGGGGGGCACAAATGCCCCCAATGAGAATCACTGTGTTAAGGAGAAAAGAATAGAAACCGTATCATGGGTGGCCACTGGTAGAAATTATGCCTTACTGTTGAAACTTTTGTTTTCTGATGTTTTCCTAAAGAAAGAAAACTAATACTTTTTTTTTTTTTTTGGTGTTTTCCTAAAGAAAGAAAACTAATATATTCCTCTGTGGAATACATCCAGTCCCAAATGTGTGTGACATAAAACAGCCCTCCTGGGGCAGTGGTTTCAGACAGCTAAACACAGCCTGTCCAGCCTACGGGGCCTTTAGTAAGGTCAGGGGCCAGGGAGAAGTGTTTGCCAATACTCCAGGGAAGCTGGGCCTGGAAGGCAGCTGCGAGGGCCGGTGCAGAGGGCACGCTCTCTCGCAGAGGCTCCCACGGAGCTCCGGCCCGCCCTGTCTCAGCTGCACTCACACCACCTTCGCAACTTCCAAACTTAGAGGTGAGAGCTCGCAGGTGAGAGAGGCGGAGAAGGGAAGCCAGGTTGGAAATAGCACACTGTTCTGAGGATGCAGAGAGGATGGGCTTCCGCCCTGCCTACCTTCACAGCCCGAGAACATGGCAAGAAATAGGGCAGGCATTTTTCTTTGTAGTTGCCAACATTTAAAAATTGGGATGGTGCCTATAGAAATGCAGGTGTCAGTCTTCTCAAGGAAAATGAGAAGAAATCAGAAGTTCTGACCATGGTGGGTTGGGAGATGGCACGCCCTGTAGGCAGACGTGGCAGGTGCTTTTCTGTTCAGCACAGACCCCCGACCTCTCCTGGCCTCCACTCTCTGCCCTACTCTCCTAGTATCTGGATACCTGATACACCAGCTTGGAGAGAAAATGACCTCTCGTGATTAAGCCATGGTTCTACTGGGTGCCTGCAACAGCAGTCACACCTCTATGCTAAACTGCATAGTCCATCCATAGTTCATGCTGGGAGGGAATAATGCCCCCCCCACCCCCCGCCGCAAGGAGATGTAGCCAACCCCTAAGCAAACCAATTCTCCATTCCCCATGAAGGAGATGAGTGCACCCCCAGGATCGAGGGGCTCTCTTCCAGGTACCACCTCCTTCCCTTTCTGTAAACTTCCTCTTTGTCTAATACTCCTTTCCCTGTTGATAGTCATCTAAAATTCTCCCTCTCTCTCCAGTTGGTTCCATAACAACCCTGGTAATTGGACTTCATTCTTGGAATATTAGAAGAGCAGTGAGGAAGACAGAGAGACAGCAAGAAGCTGGAGCAGAAGTCAGCAGTCAGAGGACAACTGGGACCCAAAGCCTGAATTTCCAGATTTACCCAGGGACCTGTTTTGAATCTGCCCCAAACCACAGAAAAGACAGTCAAGACCCTAGAGAATCTAGCATTCCTCAAATAGTTATGGCTGAAAGTGTTTTAAGGCAGACATAACCAGGTTCCCTCCTCAACCAAAATGAAATCTTAATACACCACCTGTAGCTATGATAATGCAACTTCCTGGATAACCCGCCAAAGCAAACCATTTGTGAAATGTACACCGAGGAAACTAAATGAAGTGACTTCTTGTATGGGATTGTTATTTGTGTACCAGGAAAATGTTGAGGAACATCTGCCAAAAATAATAGTTTTTGAAGAGCTGGTCTGCAACTGATCCATCTGACAATAATTAGCAGGAGCCATTGTCTGTCCAGGGCACTCCAAGGTTGACATAAAGAAGCCAGAACATTTGAGAATGAGAAGGCTTATTTTTCAGTTCCCTCCAAAGGGATATAAAAAAAGATATGAAATATTTTTATATTTTCATTTGTGTTAAATAGACAACCTCCTTGAGCATATCACAGCATAAACATAAAAATGCTATTAAATTATATTTAGACTTGTCTGCCAAAGGGTCTGCTCTTGCGTTGTTAAAAAAAGGGAGATTAATAAGTGGTAAAGAGATGTTTGAGGCCACATGAGAACCAACTGAGGCTGTCTCCCCAACCCGAGCAGAAGGACCTAGAGGGAAATCAGTGAGCAAATCCTTCTCACTGTATCAGTGTTATTTAATGATGAGTTACTGTATCCCCAAATCATTGACTCCCAATTTTTTAGAAATACCATATTATGCTCTGCCCTTATCCAAGAGACATGTGGTGGGAACACAAATTTTCCCTCCTGGACATTTTTAAGATTCTGAATCAATAATCTGGGACCTATCTTGAAACCCATTGCTAATTCCAGCCCATGGACTAAAAATCTGACAGAAGTCTTAAAAGTAAAAAATAACAATCTTCTTCAAGATGGATTTATCCCTCAATTGATTGTTTCACTCAGTGACTACTCACCGACAGCCTAAAAGTTGAGAATGGAATGGTGAGGAATGTAGGCATTATCCTGACCACTCAGGGCTAAAAGCACAGGTAAAAAAACAGATGATTTAAAAGGCAAAGATACTGGTGGGACAATAGCTAAAATAAGCTGTAAAATTTATTTGACAGCAATGGAATCATCGAGTATAAAACCTTCCTGCTCCTTGAGTAAAAGGGGCACTGAGAAACTAGACTGACAGGTAGTTGTACAGAAGGACAGCTGTTACCTGGCCTCTTGCAGACAGTTTTCTCTGAGCACTAACAATCAGGGTAAGTTCTTGGTTTGCAGATGGGACAGTTGCCAGCCTCCTAGATGTGCTGTCTAGAATCTGAATTTCCACCACTTCTTTTACTCACTGGGTTTCTTCCTCAAGAAAGTCAGAGACCCTCTCTCATCATGGCCAGAGAAGCAATAGTGATCAATCAACTAACTTCTAGACTCAAACAAGCCTTTTTATGACCTTGACATGGGACTTTTCTCTCTAAATTTCCTTACCCATAAAAATAAGGGTCATCATAATACCCACCTCTTGACATGGCTGTAGAGAGTTAATGAGACAACACACTTAGCTATGATCACATAATGGCTAGAAAGACGTTTTCCTGAAGCCTGGGATCCTTACCTCGGGCACGCCAAACTGCCTTCTTCCTGGAGAAGAACCCTTGGCACTGCTGAGCTTGTTCTAGGGAGTCGGAGTGTAGGAACATGTAGTTTTTAACTGTAATGCTGCCAGACTGTGCTTCCCACATTGTGGCACCTCCCATCTGCCGCTCACTATCCCAGTGTTCTCCAGTGGGAATGACCCTGCTCCCAGGGACACTCTGCAACGTCTGGAGACATTTTGGCTGTCGACAGGGACTGCACCTGACTTTCAGTGGGTAGAGGCCGGGGATGCTGCTAAACACCATCGGACACTCAGAACAGCCCACAACAAAGAATTATCTGGCCCCAAAGCGTTAGGGGTTTGAAAGCCAAACCTGAGGTTGAGAAACCCTGCACTGCATTCTTCTAGAACAAGGTAAAAAGCACTAAGTCGTTGTCTGCTGGTGATGTCAGTTCCTAGGATTTCTAAGTTGAGACACCCATGCCCTAAAAGAACCAGCTGCTACAAATGGTGATAACAAGGACATGTGGCAGGGAAAGGGGAACCTGACATGAGAAAGTGTGGTGAGAAGGAGGAAGTGGGGCTTGGAGGAGACTCTCTGCTAACCTGAATGTCTATTCCATGAATCAAAAGAGGGCAACAGATGGGGGTGGATTGTTTGGTGGCAAGGTGTTCCTTTTTAGTTTAGTGGAGGCTTAAGCAGACAACTCAAGTAGATTGGATTAAAAATAATCAGAGATGGTTATTCATAACTGTGAAATTTCACATGTTTAAGAACTATAAAGGGGAGGTAATTTTTGAGCCAAATATGGCTTCTGACCAATTCTATGACTTTTGAGTAAAAACCGATACAATACAAAAGTAGAAGTAGGTTGTAAGGCAGAGGGGCAGAGCCCAGAGTTCAAATTGATTACCTCCACCTGGGATGAATGAAGCAGGTTTGGAAGGCAGCATGCACCATGGGAAAGACCCTGGGCTGCAAAGAAAGTACCACCTCCCCCACTTAGCTGGAGAAGGGCCTTCATCTTACTAAATCTCAGCCTCTTCACCTCTAAAGCAGGGATGCTAAGAGCACCCCCCCTCATGTAAAATGGGAGGAGAATTACATGAGATAAGGCGTGGAAAGTATATAGTAAGCACAAGTTATGAAAATGGCTTGAGTAGGCAATGTCCCAGCTTGGTTTGGAAATGGGTACTGAGTCCCAGCAATGAAACTGCGGTAGGATCAGGCTTATCAGCTCGCAGCATGGTTTGCTACTGGTCTGACAGGTAGGATTCTGATGGAGCCTTCTGCTCACTGGGAAGCATAATAATTGAGGGAGTGGGTCCAATCCAGAATAAATCACAGATATGCAAATTTTCTATTTTCTGTATAATTCATGAGCCAGAATTCCCAGTGAAACTTTGGAGTCTATCCTGCCTTTCTCTGAGATAGAATTGTTCTTGAAACAGAAGAAACTGTAGACAGCTCTCATTGCCTTCTGGGTAATCATGTCTTTAAAGTAAACTCCTGAGACTTATTATGAAACAAATTGCATTTACCTTTGTCCTTGGAGACAAGTTTCAGATGGATGATGTTGGAGTGAAAGCCTCCAGAAACTGGTCTCATTTCAAAGGAAAAGAAAGTGCCTTCAGTTTTTGATGGTGTACAATGGATTACTTTTATACCCATTCCTAAGTCTTTCATTGGAACTCTTAATAGCTATCTACTGCCACAATAGTGAAGGAATTTTCCACTCAAATAACTGTGGTCCTGTCTCATCTAAATAATGTACAGAGGGAATGAGTATTTGCCTGGAATTGGCAACTTTTGACCCATCTTCTCCTGGGAGCTCCTAATACAACAACAGCATTTAGCCAACATTTATTGCACCCCTTCTGCATATGTGATGAATTGTGCTAGGAGCTAGAGATGCAGTGATGTAGAAGATATAGTTACAGCTGGGGTGACTTCTGGGGAGACGGCAGGGACCAGGATTAGACGTTTTGTGTCCTTTTGCATATGTGATGAATTGTGCTAGGAGCTAGAGATGCAGTGATGTAGAAGACATAGTTACAGCTGGGGTGACTTCTGGGGAGATGGCAGGGACCAAGATTAGACGTTTTGTGTCCAAAATGTCACAGTTGGTCCCAGCAGGAAGGAGGTGGCACACTCAAACTGGGTAATGTAAATAGCATATAGTAAAGGCACTGCTAACACTGAGAGAGGCCCTGTTGAAGGAAAAATGACAAGCTACAGAACAATACACCTGCAATAGTGACAATGGGAACCCTTAGCACCACCAGGTCCAAAGCAGCAAGGAGAAAAAGTGCCAGGAGAATGATTCATATAGAGGTGGCTGTATGAAGAGGGACACCTGAGAGGCTCTATAGACTTGGTCAGTGGGACACAACCAGCCCGTGAACAGGTGGCAGGGAAGAGGGTGAGAGAATGAGTACCCCAAACTCATTGTCTTCCCAATCTCTGATCTTCTCTGGTTCCTCCCAATAGCCAAGCCAAACAGGGAGCTGGAGAGCAAAGGAGCTCATTGTCAGGCTCCCTGGGCACAGAGCCGGGTGGCAAGTGGACCTGGAGGAATGAATGGACGAGATCTGCCATGTGATCCAAGGTGTCTGCATTCTGTATCTATAGGTTTTGATTTTGTACAAGGATAACACATTAAAGTAAAGGAGGAAGAGAAGTAGAAAGAGATGAGGGAGAAAGATGAAAAGAAATAGTAAGGAAAGACAATAGCAAGAGGTAAATGACAAGTAAATAGGTGATTAATGCAGAGGAGGTGCATCCCTGCAGCAAGCACCCAGTTGCTATGGGAACACCTAAGAGGAGTCCCTACCTCAGACCTGAGGAGTCAGGTAAGAGGTCCTGAGGAAGGAATAAATAAGTTGAAACTTGAAGGGCCAGCAGGAATCATCCAGGAAAGGGAGTAAAGAATGGCACTGACAAAGGCCCAAAGGTGAGCCAAAGAGTGCCTGGTTCCAGAGTCAAAAATAAGTTTGGGGCGGCGGACTTGGCCCAGTGGTTAGGGCTTCCGTCTACTACATGGGAGGTCTGTGGTTGAAACTCCAGGCCTCCTTGACCCGTGTGGAGCTGGCCCATGTGCAGTGCTGATGCGCGCAAGGAGTGCCCTGCCACGCAGTGGTGTCCCCCGAGTAGGGGAGCCCCACGCGCAAGGAGTGCGCCCTGAAAGGAGAGCTGCCCAGCGCAAAAAAAAGTGCAGCCTGCCCAGGAGTGGGGCCGCACACACGGAGAGCTGACACAACAAGATGACACAACAAAAAGAAACGCAGATTCCCGTGCCGATGACAACAACAGAAGCAGACAAAGAAGACAACGCAGCAAATAGACACAGAGAAGAGACAACGGGGGCGGGGGGAAGGGAGAGAAATAAATCTTAAAAAAAAATAAGTTTGGGGGATGCAGATGTGGCTCAACCAGTTGGGTGCCCACCTACCACATGGAAGGTCCCAGACTTGGGCCCCGGTGTCTCCTAAAGAAGATGAGCAAATTTCTAAATGAGCAGATGCCACAGCTAGCAGACCCTGCAGCCTGCAGGGATTGGGTGTTGCTCAGTCTGCTGGGCACTCACCTCCCATGTCAGAGGTCCTGGGTTCGATTCCCAGTGCCTCCTGGAGAGAGTGAGCAAACAATAAGCAGACAGACAAGAGAACCATCTGGGGATGGGGGAGGGAATAAATGAAAAACTAATAATAATAAAGTAAAATAAATAAATATTTTTTAAAATGTATGTGATAACAAAGAGCTCAGACTTCATCCTAAAGAAAGTGGGGAGCCATTGAACAGAATAAGAGTAAAATAGAATAAAACTTTACTCCCAGAAAGTTCACTTGACACCATCAACCTTTCAGCAAATACATACCTGTTTGTCCCTGAACTTAACAAAAAGAAAGTGCATGTGACAGATTGGTATGTCTTTTTAATCCATGGCAAAAATCCAAATGAAAAAAGCAAAACAAAACAAAACAAACAAACAGGTAGCTCTTTTGGTTAGATGAATGTTTCCATGAGAAAGGAAATTGCTGATGTTCCTTTCTACTAACCACTGCACGCCTGACTAGAGATTTTCAAAAGGCAATGTGACACACCTTTGGCATTTAAGAAATAGGAGACTTGAGTCTCCGCATCATGAGCCAAACCCAGTTTAATGACCTTTCAGACTATAGACCCAAGGAATTAGAAATAGGTCAGGCTTGCAAAGAATTTAAAGAAATCACTGAACCACTGCAACTCAGACATCTCATTGTTTCCTCCCACCCTTAATAAAGTGATCCTTCCTACTTCCTGGGAGCTTCTATTTCACCTGCTCCCACCAATTTAGGGGCTGGGAGAACAAATATGGAGACTTCCTGCATAAACCCTACCTTTAGTGCAAAACAAAGGACATACATAAATAGAAGTATGTAAATTCCTCATTGGTTCATCCCTTGGAGGCCACTGTTCATGGAGGAGGGATGATTTTCATGACTCAAGTGTCCTTTGCACATTAGCCTTTGTCATGAGAAGTTTTTATGCAGTAAAAGAGAGGTTCTTAACCAAGGGTCACAGACCCCCAAGGGGTCCGTGGAAAGATTTCAGGGTGTCCGTGAGCTTGAATTGAAATTCAAAAAAAACATTATTTTGGGGGGTACTTGGTGTGGATGTGATCTATTTATTAAATAACACACAGTATATAGTATGGACTTAGTAAGGGGTTCGTGGTTTTCACCTGACTAGCAAAGGGGTCCATGGAATAAAAAAGGTTAAGTATCCCTACAGTAAATAAATCATGAAGTATTGCTATCTGGTTGACACAATTGCTGGGTCATGATTTGCTTTTAATCTTTATCTTGGTAAAATTTGTTCTGAAATTGTGAGGTTGGGAATAGAAACTGCCTTATCACACCCTGGCACTGGTAATCACTAGCAGGACCCCCAAAGTCCTAAAACAGACATGAATGTGATCCATGTCTTTCCAGAGGATAGCAGGGTTGTAGTGATTTTACCTTCATTCTCTGGAGTCCTGACTCCTGCTATTGAGATACAAATGCCAGCACATACTTGGGGTCATTTCCCTGGTAAACAACATCAAACTGCTTTCCATCCTCTTGCCCTCATTATGCTAAATGTTGGCGAACATTAAGGTTCACATTTCTGCGAAGGGTTATTTTGAGGGAACTATGGCTTTTCCATAGGTATTCTGCCCAGCTGCCCCTTTCTGGGTGAAATGCCCACTCCTCCCATGCTGCTCTTCTGGGGGTGTCCATCATAGCTCTCCCTCCCCTTTCTTGACCACATGAGTGGACACATTACTCCATCTGGGCCCATGATCCCATCACCTCCTCTAGACACAGTGGTCAGTCCAGGGATGGCCATGGGTCTAAAGCCCAGTCACTCAGAGAAGCAGGAATAAGAATCCCATAGTGAGCAGTCAGCCCTGAATCCATTTGTGCCTGAAAACAGCTCAGCTCCATCCTTCCCATAATTTCACTAAAGAAGGCAATGTGTCCCTCTTTGAATTAAAGTAGTTTGACTTTCTATAGCCTATGAGTCCTGATGAATATATCATGCTTTTCATGCTTTTTAGAAGGTAAATATCAAATTTCTTTACCCACAGAATGACAACTGCATACCTGATAGTGATTGCTGATAACTCCTCGCCCCCCATCCCTCTTCAACTGTTCACAACCTCAGATATGCTCACAGGCTTTGGTTTTGCTGCTGAATGGAGAGGAAGGAGAGAACACTAGAAGAGATGGCATGGTATCTCCAGACTCCAAACCCATGGACCAGATTGATCATCTCTGGCTAGAGGGATGAAGACCAGGAAGTGAGGGAATTATTTCCATGAGAAAGTGTGTGAGATGCTGGGCTTGTGCACCTGCTTTCATGCCCGAGGAGAATAATTTGTGACAGATCCAGAGAGGCAGTGATTGTTCCTACCTCTGCATAGAACCTAGGGCCAGCCTCACAGACATGCAAACTGTGCAGTCACATAGGGCTCAGTGTTTGATAAATATCATGAAATATTAATAATGTTAAAGAAGAGACTCCACATTTGTATTTTGTATGGAACCCAGAATTTGTTGGCAGTGATAGCAAAATTCCTTCAGCTGCTTTTAATTAGTGGTGGACACTAATGAATGGGAGGAAGAGAAGAGAAGAATGTGGAGAATGGTTACAGATGGAATTGGGTGTGGCCCCCTGAGAAGTACTCTTCTGGGGATTCCTAGAAAGGCCTTGGGGAGACGGCTTGGGTTGAGTAGGGGAAGTGGAGGCTGATCCTACAATCAAGTTGGTGGGGGACTCAGAGTTCTTTGAATGCAGAAATAATATAAACACGACTCACATACATAAGAAAAAAGTCATCAGGGGCAGAATCTCTGGATGAAACTGCCTGGGAACAAGTTCCTTTTCAGCTACTTCAAAGCAAATAACTTACTTTAGTCAAATAACTGAAGCACTCTGTACCTCATCATCCTAATCTATAAAATAGAGATATACAAAAGAGATAAGTCGTACTTATTGCATTGTTCAGAATATTTAGATAATGCATGCAAAGCAAAAAACACAGTGGCACACAATAAATCTTTAATAAGTATCTATTACTACAAATATATATAATTTAGGAAAAGCAGTTGTAGTTCTGTGAATAACTAGATAATAATAAGAGGCAAGGATTATATACCTTTAACTGCATATCAAGCAATATTCTAAACCAGTGATTCTCAAAACTTTTGGTCCCAGGAATCCTTTATGTTCTTAAAAATTATTGGACATCATAAAGAGTTGTTGTTGTTTTTTATGTAGCTATTTACCATATTAGAAATTAAAACTGAAAACTTTAAAAATATATTTATGAAATCAAGTTAAAATAATAAATTAATAATCATATATAATGGGGATAAATAATAGTAAGCCCATTACATGTGAACATAAACAGCATATGTTTATTAAAAAATAAGTACAATGTTCAAAAAGTATCTAGTGAATACATTTTTAACATCTGGCTTTAGAAGGCAGCTGGATTCTCCCATCTTTGGCATTAAATCTGTTGTGATATGTTGTTCTGGCTGAGGTAAGTATATGAGGAAAATTCAGTCTTATATTGATAAGTAGTTGAAAAACAAAAGAATATTTTAAGAATCTTTTCGGTTAAGTATGGATTATCTTCTTTTATACTACACCAAAACTCGGCAAGTGGTAATTTCTTAAAGGTTGATTGTGATGTGAAATCTGAAACCATATTGATGAACCTTTTGTATCCTGTTACATTGAAATCTATTAGTATGTCTTGCACTTTGAATGGATCTTTAATACAAGCCTGATTTTGTAACACCATACAATTGTCATTTGGAAAATAATGGTTTACCATATTATGCCAAGCTTCTAGATATTGATACATTTCTTATCATCACCAATCTCATCAGAAAAATATTTAACTATGTGGATTTTGTCACGTTCACAGTGAATGGTTCAAGTGTTCCAAAGTTCTCATTTTTGCTTGAACGTAAGAATTTTATCATAGGCAGCAAATACCATTAGTTGTTTTCTTTGCACTGACAGCTCACTTCATTCATTTTCAAAAACTGTCTGTCAAATCCCAAGATCTGGATAGCCACAATTTGTCATTCATTCTTTCAAGTACAAATGGGTTTCATGAAAACAGTGGCTACTCAAACAATTGCACAGGCTTTTTCCTAAAGACATCATAATTCCTTACAGAGCAGCAGTGCTTTATATATACTTCCCACTTCAACACACAGAATATTAAAATCATTAAGATTTAGTAATGAAGAAATGGGACTATTTCATCAATGACACTCTTAAGTGAAACTAGCTTTTTTGTTTATTTTTTCCTTGAAAGTGTGGTGGCGATGAATACCATGACTGCAGGTACAGCTGGTGCCTCTGCCTTGATTCGTGCAAAGGCATCAGCAACTCTGCCCAACATTGCTCTTGCACCATCAGTGCAAATGTCAACTCAGTAAGAAAAAAAAATAACATCTTGGTATTATTATGAAAATACTTTTGACTCTATGGATCCTGTAAAAGTGACTCTGGAAGGCTTAAGAATTCTCAAACCACACTTTCTTTGAAAACTTCTATTTTAAACTACCCACTCAATTAATCCTGAAGCTCTGTGGCACAGGTGTCCTTATTATCCCCATTTTACAAATAAGGAAACTGGGGCAAGGATCTTAAATTCATACAGGCACTAAGGAGAAGGGTCAGGATTTGAACCCAGGCTCCTTGGCTCCAGAGTGTGGGCTCTTAACCATGCTGGTGAAATAATGGTGTAATTTTATCTGTCTATTTTTAAACCTCCAATTCTATAGCCTTTTGAGGCATGTGCCAAGGTGATGAATAAAACAGGAAAGCACCCAGAGTGAGACCAACCAAAGAATAAACAAGAAGAAATGATTTCTAATGGAAGATTACCATTTATCCAAGAGAATTACATACCTCCTCAGATACAGCCAGAATATAGCACATTTAAAATTGCACTGATATAAAATACAATTTAGATTTTTTAAAAAACCAGATAATATAATAATGACAGTTGTAAACGAAAAGTCTTGGATGATAAACTTGGGTCAACATCAGAGTCTAAAGAGAAGGTGCTGATGGCTGAGCCAAGTTCCCAGCAAGCAGTGCATCCCTTTTTCTTTAAGGGTGATTTATCAGGACTTATCCAAGCCTGTAAGTACAATCCCTTAAGACCATCCAATTTCCTTTCTTTCTAATTCCATACTTAGCAGAGCAATCTTCTGATAATTAATTTGGTTTCTCAGGTAAGTCAATACCGGGAAAGAGACTGGTTGAATTATTGTGCTTGCTATATTGCCTGCTGTAAATGAATAAATTGGCTTGTGAATTTGTCAATCCACCTCCCAAGAGTTCAGTTTGCAAACACCACTTTTCCTAGGGTGCACTGACATTTAACTTTTAGACCTGCAATGATACATGGCCAAAGTGAGCAGGCTTTTTAAAGAATTTCATAACCATGGGCATGCTGATTGTAGGGCCTCCACCCCATAATTATGTCAAAGATTTTGAAATACACTCATTCCAGGCTTCCATGTTGCACAATTCCAGTCGTGAACGGTGCTTCCTGGAATCGTTCAATAAGTGGCCCTGCTTACACCCCATATTAAATAGACTTAATTTTATGAAAAATAAATGGAAAGACACTCATTTAATTTAATTTTACTGGAAGTTCCTAGCAATCATTATGCAATGGCAGAGAATGACAACTGTCCTCCAAGAACCATTCCATTTCTTCCTTTAAATAATAGAACCTTGCTCTCTAGCCCCAAGTTTTAGAGGGTCACGGAGCCACCCAACCAGAGACTTTTCTGTTCCTCTAAATGTAGGCACATTATTAAGTTCTCGCATTTGGATATGAGCAGACATGATAAATATGACTTCCAGATCAATTTCCTTAAAACAGAAATTGATTTATCTGTTCTTCTCATTCCTTCTTCCTATGAATTGGAGTGTCCACTTAGACGTATTGGTCAATTTCAACAATGTAGACAAGGACAATGACTTAGGGCTTGGCAGAGCAATGAGATGGAAGGAACCTGGGTCCCTGGATGAAGTCATGGAGCAGAATCACCTGCTCACCCAGGATTGCCCACCTAGCTTCACACTATTGCATGAAAGAGAAATAAACTACCAGGGAGTTTGAGACCTGTTTTGGGGACTCAGTTACAGTGGCATATCTTTACTCTAACTAATAGAACGATTGTGTGAAGTGAGAAAATCACATTATATTTTATAAACATAATGACGATTTTATGAGTGTTAAGTTAAATGAAGCCAGCATCCCTGCGGCTATCTGCCAGCCCTACACTAGCTGGCCCTGTGGTCCTCTCTGACCTCACGTCCTATTGCTCTCCCCGTCACATACTCTCTGCCACATTGGACTCCTGGATGTTTCTCAATAAATTAGGCATTCTCCTGTCTTAGGACCTTTGCTTTGCTGTTATTTCTCAGTGAGTTTCCTTCCTCCATGAAACTTCATGGCAAATTCCCTTACCTCCTTCAGGCCTTTGTTCAAATATCATCTTCTCAGTGAATCCTTCCCTAACAACCGTATTTAAACGTACAAACCCACTATCACCACCAACATGCCCTATTTCTCTTCTCCTGCCTTATTTTCATTATGGGACTTAGGAATATATGATACTTCATATTTTACTTATTTATTTTGTTTATTGCCTCTACTTTCACCACATAGCAGGTTATTATTGCAGTATCCCTAGCATCCAGAACAGAAAGGAACATAATGGGTGCTTAACAAATATGCATTGCATTGATAGGTTCCTTCAAGTTAATTTTTTATTAATATTTTAAACATGATTGTTTAGGCTCAAATGTTTCGGAGGCCCTTAAAAACGAATAGGCTCTAGACACCGTGTGTAGAGTTCCAAATGAACATAGTAACCTTGAATGTGTGGGTGAGAGTGTGACTTTCCCAGCCCCCACTCTGAAGGCGGAGAAACCTTAAGACCCCTTTGCACAGCAGCAGACACTGTGCTCCTCCACATCCCCTGGAAAACCTCTTCCAGTCTTTGTGTGCCCGCCTGCCCCCAGTTTCTGTGGGCTCTTGCCTCTAGCTGGGACTCTTTCGAGGGCTTCTGCAGGCTAGGAGGCCTTCTCTGCCAGCAGCGAAAAGAAGCAGAAGTGCTGAGAGTTTATGCCCCTTCTCATGGCTGACCAACTGGTAGAGGAGTATGAAAGACCAACTTCTTTACAGCCAGGGGGACAACCTCTAAGGCAGGATTCATGCTTCCGAATCCCCCACGGGGGGGGGCAGAGGCTGGGATTTGGCCTAAGGTCAGCTCTTGTTTGGTTTCTTTCCCACCTCAGATCCTTTCATGGCTCTTCTGAGTTCACATCCTCAACAAACCCCATGCTCAGGAATCCTCAGGGTCTGCTTCTGGGGAAGCTGACCTAAGACACCCACATCAGCCTTGCACAAGTGCTTTTGCCTAAGTTCTTTAAGACATGAACTCCAGCCTAGCAACCATGCCTGGTAGCTGCTGTCTCCCCTCAGAGGATTGCCAATAAGACTGGGCAAGGCACTGCTGTGCCTGCCACTGCACAAATGACCTTCTCCCTAAACACAACTACCAGACAGATAGATGCCTTGCAGAAGGGACAAGTTACAGGAGGAGAGAGAGAAAGAAAATGACTACATGATGCACAGAAACACGAAAACAAGGCTGGGAAATAATGCAAAAATATTCAGAAATGAGTTCAAGTTCAACTCATTTACTGATTTGTTAGGTGACCCAAGATGGGGCATTTGGGCTTCCATTTGATAAATTCAAACTATCTTGCCCCACAAGATCAGGTTTGGGTTTAGCTTTTGATTCTTCCATAGAAAACAGCACCACTGCAAAGCTCTTGTTTCCAGTCTGCTTGTTTAAATTAAAGCTTTGCAGCCTTTTAGTTTATGGTATCTCTGGGGAGGAGTGAATATGTCATTGTAATTAACTCATCTGATGAGAGAGGTCTTGTTTATTTCTCCTACAAAATAACAGGTGGTGGTTGAGCTCCAATACATTATGGTGATATGAAATGCATTTAGAATAAATCACATTAAATAAATAAGAAAACAAAATGATTTCAAGGTACATTTTTATTGTTTTAAATTAAGTTTTGAAAGTGAACAGCTGCATACCAAGAAGCCAGAAAGCTGCTCCAGTCTGCTCTGCTGAGAAAGGGTTAACAGAATGCTCAAGTTAACAAATATGATTAATAGAAATGAGTATTTTTTCAAATTCTAATGCAGAATAGGGTTTCAGAGCACCCTCTTTCTGCATAAGACATGGCAGTGCAATCAATTTGACTAATCAGTTAAAAAGAACATTATGCAATTCATTTTATGAAATCCACAATGACATGCATTTGATGACCCACATAAGAGCAACACTCTGTGCTGGACATTAGATAAAGAAAAACAAACAAGGTAGAGTCCTTGCCACCAGGGACTCACAGTCTAAAAAGGCATGGTATATAAAAAGGTGTTTTGAGGATTAACATAGCAGAGCATATTTACCCTCCCTCCAAATATTCAATGAAATCCAAAAAAAAAAAGAGGATATTTTTGATTAAATAAATCATTATACTAGAAAGCAAGGGAAAAAAAAGCATGAGTAAACAGAAACGTTGAGAAATTCCTGAAGGGAGATAGGAGAGAAGATTTAACTAGAGCTGTAGAGATATTAGACTGGAGGAAACTATAAAGAAGAAAATGGGTATAAAGGAAGGGAGAAGAAAGGAGGGGAGAGGAAAAAGAAAGGGAAAGGGGAAAGGGAAAATGAAAATGGGAATGGGTAAGAAGATCAAGGTGGGAAAAGGAGAAGAGAGAAGTGAAGGGGAGATGGAGAAGGAAAGGGAAAAGGGAAAAGAAGGGGAGAGGTTAAGAGAAGGTGAGGGGGAAGGAGGGGAGTAAAGGGGACTGATGAAAGGAAGAAGGAAGAGGAAGGGGAAGAAGAAAAATGGAAAGGAAAAGAAGAGTTGGGAGCGTTGGAAATGGTTGGGAAGAAAGGAGAAAGGGCTGGGAAGAAGGGGATGAATTGGGAAGAAGAGAGGAGAAGAAGAAAAGTGAGAAAACAGAGAAAGGCTGCGGAAGATGCAAAAGGGCAATGTCTATGACTGTTGGAAAAATAGTAGAATAATTCTAACCTCATTTTCAACAATTTGAAAGTACAAAAATGCCCCTGAAGTAGGCTGAATAATGGCTATCACAGATATCAGATCTTAATTGCTGGAACCTGTAAATGTTACATTGTATGGAAAAATGGTCTTTGTAGATATGATTAAATTAAGGATCTTGAAATGGCAATATTCTCCTGGATTATCCACATGGGCTTAAATGCAATCATAAGTATCTTTTTAAGAGACAGGCAAAGGGAGATTTGACACCCAGGGAGAAAAGGAGAAGGCAGTGAGACTAGAGAGGCAGAGATGGGAGTAAAGCTGTCACAAGCCAAGGAATTCCAGAAACCTTCAGAAGGTGGAAGCAACAAGGAACAGACTCCCCCCTCACCCCACCCCCCCGCCCCACCCTGCCCAGAGCCTCTGAAAGGAGCACAGTCCTTCACATACTTGATTGCAGCCCAGTGATACTAATTTCAGACTTTTGGCCCCCAGAGATGTGAAAGAATAAGTTTCTATTGTTTTAAACCACCAAATTTGAGGTAATTTGTTACAGTAGCCCTGGGAAATTAATGCAGGCCCTTTGGCAGTTATCCAAGTGACAATTAGTGAATTCCCCTGAGAGTGATAAGCTTGTTGTACCCTTCCTAGCAGGCACAGAACAATGGACAACAGAGGAAACCAAATAGAGATGAGAACACAGACATGCAAGGTCAAAAATGATTTGGAGGGATTGTGGGAAGATGGTGTCAGATGAGGCAGATAAGGCTCAGCTCTCTCATGAAAACAATGGAGAAAGAGCCACAAGTTGTCCAAGGGAAATACTTTGGGGGTCAGCAGACCAGGACAGTGCTTCACAACTCCCAGAAGGGAGAAGACAAAGAAGCCAAAACAACAGTGACTTACTAAACCTCCGGGCTGCCAGGAAGGGCTCCCCTCCCCCACCCCTGAGCTATTCAATGGGAGTAAAATCCCTGGCTCATTGCAGCTGATTGAGAGGGGAGCAGATGTCTTCCTCCCTGTTGGCTGTTAAAAGGGAAAAGGGAAGGGTGGTCGGGGGCTTTTCTTCAGTGATTTTGGCCAGCAGACCCTACTTTGAATCTTGACTCTGGCAGGACAAAAACTAAGGAAAACCAAGAGAGATATACTTCTATGGAAAGATACACCAATGATCGCCATCTGCTGGCCAGTCTGGAAACTACAGGTACAAAAATTGCTTTTAGAGCTCACTTTACCTACCCCAGGGAGAAAATCTACACCCTGTTAGTGAGTCCCTGGCATGATTTTGGTAACTTAATCTGGGCAATTTTAAAGACTTAGGATTAGTTGAACCAAATATCAAAGACGAGCTGTGAAAAAATAATAGGCAAGAGAGAAATTGGCCATCAGAGCAAACTCACCAATATATCAGATGCCTAGATACAAGCAAAAAATTATAAGCCATACTAGGAAACAGGAAAAGATGGCCCAGCCAAGGGAACAAACCAAATATCCTGAAAAGGTTCAGGATTTCAGACAATAATCAATAGTAATCACACAACTCTCCTAAAAGAATTTAAAGAAGTGAAAGAAAATATAACTGAAGAGGTAAAAGATATTAAGAAAACACTGGGTGAGCAAAAAGAAAAATTTGAATGTCTGCAAAGAAAAGTGACAGATCTTATGGGAATGAAAGATATGATGGATGAGATTAAAAGTACATTAGAGTCCCATAAGAGCAGATTTGAATTGCTTGAAGACAGAGTTAGTGATTTTGAGGACAGAACATCTGAACTAGAAAAGACAGGAGAACAGAAAAAGAAGAAAATGGAAAAAATGGTAATTCGTCTCAGGGAGTTGAATAACAACATGAAACACAAAAATGTACACATTATCTGTGTCCCAGAAGGAGAAGAAAATGGAAAAGGAACAGAGAGAATATTTGAGGGAACAATGACTAAAAACTTCCCTACCCTTATGAAAGGCATAAATATCAATATCCAAGATGGACAACACACCCAAAATAGAATATACATGTATAGGCCTACCCTGAAACACCTATTATTCAGAATGACAAATATCAGAGATAAAGAGAAAATTTTGAAACGAGTAAGAGAAAAGCAAAGCATTACATACAAGGGAAATTCAATATGATTAAGGATTAACCTCCCATCAGAAACCATGGAGGAAAGGAGAAAGTAGTATGATATATTTAAGGTATTGAAACAGAAAAACTGCTAGCCAAGAATTCTGAATTCTGTATCTCGTAAAGCTGTCCTTCAAAAATGAAGGAGAGGAGGTAGATTTGGCCCAATGGATAGGGCGTCCACCTACCACATGGGAGGTCCAAGGTTCAAATCCAGGGCCTCCTGACCCATGTGATGAGCTGGTCCACGCACAGTACTGATGTGCACAAGGATTGCCCTGCCACACAGGGGTGTCTCCCACGTAGGGGAACCCCATGCACAAAGACTGTGCCCCGTAAGGAGAGCCACCCAGCACTAAAAACATGCAGCCTGCCCAGGGTGGTGCCACACACATGGAGAGCTGATGCAGCAAGATGATGCAACAAAATGAGACACAGATTCTAGGTGCCACTGACAAGAATACAAGCGGACACAGAAGAAGACAACTGGGGAGAGGGGGGCAGGGAAGGGGAGAGAAAATTTTTTTGAAAATGAAGGAGAGTTCAGAGTTCTCACAGACAAACAAAAACTTATAGAATATGCTACCAAAAGACCAGAATTACAAGAGATACTAAAAGGAGTGCTGCATCCTGAAAGGGAAAAAAATAAGCATGAGAGACTTGGAGAAGAGTGTAGAAATGAAGATCATTAGAAAGAGCAAATTAAAGAGTAAAAAGATAGACTATAGTTCAATATGACAAAAGAAAGTCAAAGGTCAAAATGAATGAAGTAAGTAATGCCTTTACAGTTATAATATTGAATGTTAATGGCTTAAACTCCCCAATCAAAAGATACAGACTGATAGAATGGATAAAAAAAATACAAGCCCTCTATATATTTCTACAAGAGACTCACCTCAGACATAAGGACACAACCAGGTTAAAAGTGAAAGGCTGGAAAAAGATATTCCATGCAAATAGTAACCAAAAAAAGAGCTGGAGTAGTGACACTAATATTGGACAAAATAGATTTTAAATGCAAAACTGTTATAAGGGATGAAGAAGGTCATTATATATTAATAAAAGGGACAATTCAATAAGAAGAAATAACTATTCTCAATATTTATGCACCTAACCTTTGTGCCCCAAGATAATTGAGAAACATACTGGCAAAGCTGAAGGGAGAAATAGATGTCTCTACAGAATTGGTTGGAGATTTCAATATAACACATTCAGTATTAGATAGCACATCTGGACAGAGGGTAAATAAAGAAACAGTCTTTTTTGCAGAAATTGAAATTTATTTGGAAGTGTAAGGGGACCTGAATAGCCAAAAATGTCTTTAAAAATAGGGGACTCTCACTTCCTGACTTTAAAGCATTTCACTTAGCTACAGTGGTAAAAGCAGCATGATACTGGCATAAGGACAGACAGAGTGACCAATGAAACTGAATCAAGAACTCAGAAATTGACCCTCATATCTACAGTCAAGCAGTTTTTGACAAGGTTGTTAAGACCACCCACCTGGGCCTATTCAACAAATTGTGCTTGGAGAACTGGATAGCCATATCCAAAAGAAAGGAAGAAAACCCCTAGCTCACACCTTATACAAAAATTAATTCAAAATGAATCAAGGACTTAAATATAAAAACAACAACCATGAAACTCCTAGAAGAAAATATAGGAAAACATCTTCAAGAACTTGTGGTAGGCGGTAATTTCTTAAGCCTTATGCCCAAAGTACAGAGCAACAAAAGAAAAAATAGATAATGGAACCTCCTCAAAATTCAACACTTTTGCACCTCAAAGGACTTTGTCAAAAGGTGAAAAGGCAGCTGACTCAAGGGGAGAAAATATTTGGCAACCATATATCTGATAAGGGTTTAATATCCATGATATATAAGGAGATCACACAACTCAACAAGAAAAAGACAAACTATCTGATGAATAAATGGGCAAGACTTGAAAAGACAAATGTCCAAAGAAGAAATACAGATGGTGAAAAAAACACATGAAAAAATGTTCAACATCACTAGAGATTAGGGAAATGCAAATCAAAAGTACAATGAGATATCATTTCATACCTGTTAGACTGGCCGCCATAAAAGTCAGAAAACTGTAGATGTTGTAGAGGATGTGGAGAGATAGGAAGGCCTATTTGCTGTTGGTGGGGATGTGGAATAGCACAGCCACTGTGGAGGACTGTTTGGCAGTTTCTAAGGAAGTTGAATATAGACTTGCCATGGGACCCGGCAATAACATTGCTAGATACATACCCAGAAAAGCAGAGCAGTGACACAAATAGATATCTACACACCAATGTTAATAGCAGCATTATTCATGATAGCCAAAAGTTGGAAACATCCCAGGTGTCCAACAAATGAAGAATGGATAAACAAATTATGGAGTATACACACAATGGATTATTAAGCAGCTCTAAGAAGAAATGAAGTCAAGAAACATATGACCACATGGATGAATCTGGAGGACATTATGTTGAGTGAAGTAAGCCAGATACAAAAGAACAAATACTATATGATTGGCCTATTATGAATTAAATATATTATATGAAATATAAATATATTATGTGAAATATGAATATGGGTAGAATTGCATATATAAGACCATTTTTCTTTGAAGCTGAACCAATGTAAGTTAATACTACAAAATGTTAATAGCAGACAAAAAACACAAACATTATACTAAGTGAAGGAGACCAGACACAGAGTACTACATTTTGTATGATTCCATTTATATAAATCAACTTACAAAGATAAAATGAGATTAGTGTTTGTGTAGGTCTGAGGAAGGAAAGCTAAGAAGTGTGTAGTCTTTCTTTTAGAAGTAATGAAATTATTCTAAAATTTGGGGGATGATAAATATATAGACATTGTGATTATACAAAAAATCAGTGATTATATACTTAGGATAGAATAGCCAGAAATAGCAGCTTTGTACAGTGAGTGGGGGAAGCATAGAGAGATTGAGAGGTGAGGAATTTTTTTGTTTGTCTGATTTTTGTTTATTATTATTATTGAAATAATAAAACTATTCTAATAGTGATTGAAGTGATGAATACACAACTATGTGATTATACCAAATATGATTGATTGCACACTTTGGATGAATTGTATGCTTTACTAATATGTATCAATAAAATTGATTTGTTTAAAACAAACAAAAAAATAAGGTTGGAGTCAAGTTGGAAAAAGGCAAAGCTTAATGAGCAGAATATTAAGGGTATGACACAGCCACTGAGGAAAAAATAAAATTGTAAAAATATGGGAAAAAAATTACTCAGCAATCCCCCACTTCTCACCTAAGGAAAAGGGACATCATGAAATAGGTTTCAAACCCATCAAAGGAACCAGCATTAAAGAAAACATTAATATTCAAGGAGAAGAGTTAGAATTTGTGTAATACATGTTCTCAAAGAGATTTAAGGAAGTATTATATTCATGAAAAGTAAACTAGAGATCTGAGAAATGAAAACTAAGACTGTCAAAATAAAAACAAAAATTCAGTAGATCCATTAAAAAACAGAGTTGCCATTAATGACAACAATTTAGCGATATGGAAGGCAGAGCCTAAATATTTTCCCAAATTACACCTCAAAATGATAGGAAAAGAAGAATTAAAAGTGGCCTAGGGGAGAGATCCAGAATTTCCATTATTCTTCAGGAAGAAATTCTTGAAGAAGGAGAAGAAACTATAAAACAAATAAAAATAATACTACAAGAAAATTTAGAGCTGAAGAATGAAAAATATTTAAATTGAAAGGGCCCTTTGACCATCAAGAATAATACAAAAAATGATAATAATAATAAATCCACCACTCTATATATTATGGTGTAACTACACACCAAAAAAAAAAAAAAAAAAGATTAAAATCTGAAAATATACCAGAAAGAAACAAAATACTTTCCAAAATAAGGAACAAAAATCTGACTGTCATTAGATTTTGATAATATTTTAGACTAAGAAGATAGTGAATCTGGAAGGGAAATAATGAGAAATAATTATAAACATGTTTATTTCTGTAACTAAACAAACTAGCACTCCAACATTTTCTAACATGTAAAAAATCTTCTCTAACTTGAAGAGTACTGAGGAAAATTACCAAAAATTCTATGACAGAGGAAGGTGGCATGCAAGAAAGAATGAGAAACAAGAAATCAATAAAACACAAAGTCAAATTAACGAGTTATCTAAATATTTTAAATTAGAGGCTAGAACTGAAATTTCAAAAGATCACTACAGGGCAAGTTAGGAGGCAGGGCTGAAGGAAAGTAGAAACATGCTAAGGTTTTCAACTTATTTAGAGAGAAGGGAAAGTTAATGATTAATTCAAAATGTGGCTGAAAAATGTGTATTCATATATATGAGATAAAAAATGTAAAGATAATCATCAGAAAAGGGAAACAAGATATATAATTTGAAACTACTAGAGAAAAATAGAAACCAAATGTCTTAGTTTCCTAAGGCTGCCATTAACAAAGTACAACAGACTGGGTGGCTTAACATAATGGAAATGTACTATTATCTCACAATTTTGCAGGCTAGAAGTCTGAATTTAAGGTGTCATCGCGGCGATGCTAGCTCTGAAGTCTGCAGGGTTCTGGCAGTAGCTTGTAGGCAAACCCTGGTGTTCTCCGGTTTGTGCATTTTCAATCTCAGCCTCTGTCACACAGCTATCTTCTCTCAGCCTGTCGCTCTCTGTCCAAATTTATTCTTCTTATGAGGATACAAGTCGTCTTGCCTTAGGGCCCACCCTAATCCAGCTTGGATTTATCTTAATAACATCTTCAAAGATCCTGTTTATGGCTGACTTCCTGAGAGCCCTGCCCAGGGATCCTCCAAACCCTCATTTCCCACACCCTGGATGTGCCTCTACATTTGAGGCTGTGATTTGCTAGAAGCCCATTCCAGTGGCCAAATCTTCAGGTAGAGTTTGATCAGCTTTGCTCTTTAATCCCTGTTTTACTGCTCAGTCTAGGAGAACTGTAACAATCAGGCTGTATTTGAATTGCATTTAGCATCTTTTGCAAGATTCAGAGTAAGAGAGTATCGCCAGCAATTTCCTTTTGATTCATGCCTTTTAAGAAGTTCCTCTCAACAGCTCAGTCTCCTTCCTGGCTGGGGCTATCTCCTGTTGTGGTCACTTCTGATCCAATACTCAGAGAGGACCTATTCAGACAGAGCACCCTCTGGAAAACCTGGCAATAAGAAAAGACCACGAAACTCTTCCCCATGTCATTTTCACTCAGGATATAGTATGCTTAGCCTCTATGGCTGGTATGTCCCCCGAATCTACAGGACTGTAAGCTTTGAAGGATCCCAGGCTGTGGTTCAATCCTGCTTCTGCCATGTAACCGCTCTATGACCCTATACTTATTACTTAGGCTCTCTGACCCTCCACATATCATGAATAAAGTTGAGATCAATGCAACAGTATACAACCCATATGGCTACTGTGAGCAGAGAGATGTAGTAATTTAACGCTCAGCATGGGGCTTGACAAAGAATATGCTCAATAAACATTAGCTACAATTATTTTGTTATTACCACAATACACATTTATTTTGGTCATTGAGATACTGGAACATGAAAATTGTGTTCTCAAAAGTTGTTTGGCTCCTAGGAAAAACACTCCCACCACACTCCCCCACACACACATACACAGAGAGAGAGAGAGAGAATCATTTTAATTCATAATAAAGAGTTTGAAATGTGGTCACTTTAAAATAAGACAGAAAAATGAATATATTGAATAAAACATGATTTCTCATTCATTCTGAATGTTGATGTTTAAAGAAAAAAATATGTATAATTTGAGGATGAAGAGAGAGAGGAGGAGGACTGGGAGATGAATGCGGTGATTCTATAAGTCCTTGCCACTCAAAGAGTGGTCCAGGGACCGGTAGTAGCAGCATCACCTGAAAGCTTGTTAGAAAAGTAGAATTTTGGGTCATATCCCCGACCTACTGAATCAGAATCTGCATTTTAATAAGCTCTCCAGGTAGCACTTAAGTACTTTAAAGTATAGAGGCTAAATCAATTGCCTAAACTGGCATAGGCCATAAGGGAACACTGATCAGTCTAGGGCCCAAGTTTAGACTCCTCTCTGCTCCTCCAGTATCTTCTACATGGTGATTGGGGGGAGTCATTGGAGAGATCATAGGATTTGGAGTCAGAGGCAGGGTTCAAACTCCAACACTATCTACAAGTTGGGATGGCAGTGAGTTTCAGAGTCAGTACAGACCGGGGTTCAACTCTCAGTCCACCCAAATGCTAGCAGTCTTAGTTTCCTAGGGATGCTGCACAAAGTGCCAGAAACTGGATGGCTAAAACAACAGAAATGTATTGTCTCACAGTTCTGGAGGCTGGAAAGCTGAAATCCCTAGGGAGGAATCCTTCCTTTCCTCTTCCTAGCTTCTGGTGGGTTACCAGCAAGCCTTGGCTCCAGTTTCTGCTTCAGTCATCACATACATCCTCCCTTGCCTGTCTGCCTGTGTTCAATTCACCCCTTTCTTATAAGGACAGTGGTCGTATTGAAGGGCCCATCCTTAATCCAGTATGGCCTCATACTAATCAGTAACACCTTCAAATACCCCATATACAAATAAGTTCAAATTCACAGGAGCAGGAGTTAAGACTTGAACTTTTCTTCAAAAATGGGTAGGTTATTAAACCTCCCTTCAAGAAAAATTCCGTACTGTTAGCCATGATGAACCTAAACTCTACGGAATCCACTTTGCTGCCATCATTCACACCTGCAAAGGCAGCACATTAATTAGCAAGGGAAGTGCAAATGTCTTGTGAAACAGGAATTCAGCTGGAGAACTTGTACTTGGTCTGGCTCAAAGACCTAGTTTGCTATTCTGAAAAGTAGGGGGAAAAAAAACAAATTACCATGATAATGCGATATGCTGTACCTCTTAAGGAGAACTGCCCGTCCTGGGCCCACATTCCCACATGACAGCTGATTGTGCTGGCTCTGGCTCATTACTGTAGACCCCAGTTTGGCAAAGCCCCGTCCACTGCCTGTTTTCTTATACCCACACCATTTGACCCATTACATTCCAGCAGATATTTGAATTTGCAGCCGCTGCCATAAACAAAAAACCCTGTTACCTAATGCAGGGTTGGAGTGGGGCTCCTCTCCCATACCTCAATCTGGAACCCAGGCTCAAGGGACCAAGGTCCTCAGTCTATAATGGACATGTTATAAGAATCACAATGCAGCACAGTTATCTTTTCACTTAAAAGTAATGACTGTTGGAATTACATTTCCCAGGTGAAACAATAACACAATTCCCAGTTGATAGCAAACAAATAGAAAACAGTTTGTAATCATCTCGACAGTGGCTAGACTCAAAGAAACCCATGGCATCCCACTTCATGAAAGCGAATATTAAGCAGAATTGAGCAAATATTTTACCGAAGTCTAGTCCAACACATTCTTACCCTGAAAATGACTCTTATAATGAAAATCTGTCATTTGCAAATGACTCATCATGTGAAAATGGTGCTGAAGATGGTGGAAATGCAAGTGATGCATGTGAAAATGAAATTAATCAATATGAAGATGAAGAGCAGCAGTCTATCACAGCTGAGCTGATTGATAATAATGAAGCTGAAGGAACAGACAGGGTTCCAGAAACTCATGAAAGTGCAGGAAACGTGAATGGTAATAATGGATTAGAAACTATTTCTAGAAATGTAGAAACAAGGGTTAGCAGATGAAGGAAAAATATTGTGTTGGAAACAACCACTTCCATTCCTATCTCCCTGGTCCAACCCACCATTATTGCATAGCAGCTACAATAACGCTGTTAGAACTTAGTCACTTCAAGTCACCCCTCTGTTCAGAATCCTCTGCTGGCTTCCTTCTCACTCAACGGAAAAGCCAGTACCCCAATGACCTATGCAAACCTGCATACCAGGTCCCCCATTGCCTCCCCGTGTCCCTTTCACTTACTCTAAGCACACCAACCAGGTACGTGCTGTTTTGCACCCCAGGCATAGTTCCTTCTCAGAACATTAGCACTTGCTGTTCCTTCTTCCAGGTATTTTCTTCTCCTAGGCAAAGTCAGCACTGTTCCTGGGCTTCTTCCAATCTTCCCTCAAAGGGGAAGGCCTTTGAGGGCAGCCCTGCTATGACCATGCCAGCCTATCTGAGATTGCAATTTTCTTCCCATCCTACCCCCACACCCTTGCTATCATGCTTCCCTGTCTCGCTTTTCTCTCTAGTATTTATCACTCTCTTAAACACAAACATTTTAAGCAAGCATCTGATCTTTGTTTGCCTTGCCTATTAAAGAGTGCAAACTCCAGGAGATCAGGGATTTTTGCCCACAGTGTCCTCAGTGCCAAGTGGAGTGCCTGGAATATAATAAGAACACAAATATTTGTTGAATACAATCCAGAGATGAAGAGGAAAAAGTGATAACATGTAAAAAGAATTTGGTAAAATTTTCCACCCTGAAATGTGCCCAGGTAATAGTTCCTGTTCCCTGCAAGAGAATTTATAAAGGTGGTGAGCTAAAGCAAATCTCCTAAATGAACAGATTAAATGGAAGTTCTGAAACTCCTAGAGCTGAGAACCATACCTGGAATGGTGGTTCTTTACTATCCTCATTCCTTCCTCATCTGAAATAGTTATAGGGTCAATCTTAGCCTGAAATCACTCGTCAGTCTCCCTCTCCCCCTTCTTCACCAAGAATCAAAATGGATTGATTTGCAATTCAATTTCACAAACATTTATTTACCAAATTGAATTTGCAAGGTCATTAGGCTTTGATATGGCAGAAAGGGAAAATTGTTTAGTTAGTTAGTCTTGCAAGGAGTTTTTCTTCCACTCATTTATAAAGATTAATAACAATCTAATTGCTTTGGATTTGCACATTGAAGGTAAGTTGGCAATGTCTGATGATTATCTGCAAAACTATAGGAAGAACAGAGATAAGAACTAAAAACTGTGCATTGGCAAGGCATTCATTCCTAAATGTAACATCCACATCTGAATGAGACCTCCTCCTCTATCTGGGATATTGAACCTCTTTCAGGGGAAATGGTGCTTCAATATACAGTACTCCCACATATCCAACATAAAATACTTTTCCCTTCCACAGCAATAATCTTTTTACATATTCATACTATATTTACTGAAACTGATGTACAGATATTGAGACAATAGCTTTCAAACAAGGTAACATTTGGGTTTACATTGTGGTTTATATTTTAGACTATACAATTCTCTAAACTATATATTGTATATATGAATTACTGTGATCTAAAACTTTTATGAAGATAAGCTTTATAATTAGGAAAAAAAGAAAAGAAAAAGGATGTAGACACTGAGGAAAATACGGAAGTAGTTGCCTTGCCAATTTGCATACACTTATTGCAGTGATGGAAGACAAAACATCAAAAACAAAGCTTTTACATTTTTAAATTTTTTGATACCCCAATTTATTTTTACCTTAACATTTCTAAATTAATATGTATTCTATATCTAACCTTTAAACTCATCACTATATTCCATTTTACTATTAGTGGAACCTGGCAATATATTGGGCTTCACTTTTGAAGAAGTTTTGAATCACAGAGAGGTTCAACAATGGCAGGGGAGGAATACTGGTGTGGGATGTTATTGACAGGTGACACATGGTTGGCAGGGAGTTCTCCAGGGCATATATCCAGGGTACATAAAAATGTTTGGATATTTTCATAGTGGTTACAATTAAAAACAACAACTGAGGGAGTGCTGAGTTCCTAGCCAGGGGAGCTCTATCACAGTCCCCAAAGGAACAGCAACAATCCCACAAGTGCAATGGCAAAGACCAAAAAAGAATGAAGGTCCAACAATGAGCCCTTGATGCTAATGACTATGCTTGTGAGCCTGTGCACCTGAAATAAGATCAAGGCCTAGAGCTGCAGGGTGCCTAAGAGTAACCTCCTGAGAGCCTCCATGTTGCTCAAATGTGGCCAGTCTCGAAGCCAAACTCAGCATGTAAATGTTTTGCCTTCCCCCCAGCGTGGGACATGACTCCCGGGGATGAGCCTCCCTGGCGCCAAGGGATTATTACCAAGTACTAGCTGATGATGTAACTAGAAAATGACCTTGAATAAAAGGGTCAACTCAGACCAGCAGAATATGTCAATCTACATATAATACCAGGAGTTAAAAATGCTTTTTGACCTGAATAAAAGGGGGAAATGGAAAGGACAAATGAGTTTATATGGCTATGAGTCTCCAAAAAGAGCCAGGAGGTTATCAGAGGGGTTGCCCTTATGCACACCTGAGCAGAGTCCCAGAGACAGATAAAGTAGATACAACCCCAGGTATTGGTTCTTCTGAGGGTTACAGAGACCCACAGGTTCTATGGTCATGGCAGATGGAGTTCAGTGCCATCTCAGTTGGCCCTACTTTGGAGTTTGTGTTTCTGTGTGATGGAGCTGGACTTAGATGTTATCTTAGTCCACAAGTCTCTCCGGTTACTTTTACCAGAACTGTAGCTGGTGCTGGGGTTTAATGTATACCCAGGGGACTGAATCTCTGGACTGACTATGTGAAAGCCAGGTCCTGAGCCTCAACAGACTTGCAACCCCTACACTTTGGTTTATTGGACTTACCCCACTCAGCTAACATGGAGGTGAAGAAGGTCAACCACCACACCAGGGAGCCAAGAGTGCCTACAACTGAAAGCAGGAGAATTGCATCCAGCATCCATTTGGAATCTAAGCCCCCTCTTGATATAGATGTGGAGTGGACACAACCATTCTAAGGTCCACAGGATGGAGAAATAGAGTATGGATTAGAGTGAACTTACTAATATTCTGTTCATGAACTATTGTGATTAGTAATCAAAGAAAATGTGGCATTAGTGTGGAGAAAATGGCCATGGTGGCTGCTGGGGGTAGGGAGTGGGAGGAAGAGATGTGATGTAGGGGCGTTTTCGGGACTTGGAGTTGTCCTGGGTGGTGCTGCAGGGACAGTTACCAGGCATTGTATGTCCTCCCATGGCCCACTGGGTGGATGGTGGGAGAGTGTGGGCTATGATGTGGACCATTGACCATGAGGTGCAGCGGTGCTCAGAGACGTATTCACCAAATGCAATGAATGTCTCATGATGATTGAGGAGGTTGTTGTTATGGGGGAAGAAGTGGGGTGAGGGGTGTGGGGGATATATAGGGACCTCATATTTTTTTAATGTAACATTAAAAAAATAAAGACAAAAAATAAAATAAGATCAAATAACAAAAAAAAAAAAAAAAAAGAAATGGTGCTTCAAGGTAGGTACATGGGCTAGAGACGGAGAAGCTGCTGCCCTATTGAACCATATCAGCTGACTCAACCTTAAAGAGTCACACATTTGAATTTGTAAGGATAGTTTTCATTATCCTTTGTCCTTGCTTCAACTTAGAGGAGATATCATGAATGTTCATAGTTGTGACCAACCACATTTTGTTTGCTTCTACATTACTGTTGGGTAGGGTTTCCTACCCTTGCCACTATTGACATTTGGAGTAGGATAATTCTTGCTTGGGGGGACTGTCCTGTGCACTATAGGATATTTAGCAACCTCTACCCTCTAGAGACTGGAAACAACCCCAAAAGTAAAAAATATCTCCAGATATTACCCAATGTTCCTTGGAGCACAAAATCATTCTTAGCTGAGAAACACTGTTGAGAATGTCTTTCCATAAATTGAATTATATTTTCATCACTTATGGTTAAAAATAATTCATGATTAAGTCCAATAAATTTATCATCATGGTATGGTTTAGAGCCATCCTTTCCTCCTTATTCTGCTTTCTTTTCTTCATGGCTATTAACTCTATAACATAATTTCAGGTTGTGTTATTGGCTTATTGCCTCTCTCCCATCTCTGTAAGGCAAACTCCAGGAGGAGAGAGCATTTCACTGCCACATCCCCAAAGCCTAGAATGGAGGTTGGCACTTCGTGGAGTTTTTATGTCTCAAGTGAATGAATGCATTTCATTCTCCACTCACTGCAGACAGACTCTTACGTTCAATATCCTTATAATCGGTTCATCATGGCTACTTCAAAATGGCAGTCTTGGTCCCTGAGTCTATGAGAATCTTCAGTTTGGGCTTTACTACAGTTAACTAATCCAGTCTCTGTATCATTCTAAATTTGGGGGATTATCTCTTTGACTGGAGCTATCTTGGTGGCATGCCCACTACTTATCTGACCAGGTGAGGTCAAAGTGCAGTGTAACATAGCTTCTAGGGCTAGATCTTTTAAGCCATGAATAGAATAGATTATCTGAGAAAGGGTTGTGAAATGGGATAAAATGCTGGAACCTCTATTTCAAACCCCTATTGCCATCACTCTAAGATTCTTCTAATTGATCTCTCTTGGTGAGTTGGGAAATGAAGCTCCTTCACTGGGTCTAAAACTCAGCATCATGTTAGTAGAATGGCTTAGGAAGTACACAGGCTAGAGACCATGGTACCTGGATGCCACTGGATATGTATATGGGAATGCATTGTGAGGGTTAGACATGAATATTACCCTCCAAGCTCCAAGGCAGGTTGGGGGCAAAAATAAACATATGGCTTGCACATGAGGAAATAGAGAAGAAATGGAAATCTCATCTATTATTTAATGAGTCTTTCAAGAGAGGCAAAATACACCCCGTAGCAGCAGCTCAACAAGGATCTAACTGATCATTTGCAAGAATCCCTACACACTCCATTGGCCTTGTGCACCTTTTCTGATGTGAGAAGGCATGTGATGTCTCCTGACAAAAGGCTGAGTTCAGCAGGAGGCAGTGATGGAGCACTAGGTCCAGGGGATTTCTCATAGTCCTAATAAACGGCTTCCGACATGAACCAATCCATCACATAAACTCTTCCCATGCTAATGTTCTTAAAATGACACAGCATGTCACTCCTGTGTTCAAAAGCTATCAATGATCCGTTGCTGCCTTCTGGATGAGGTGCATACTTCTCAAGCATGCATTTACAAATTTCCATGATTTATGCTAAAGAGTGGATTGTACAAGAAACAAAGCATGCCAGACTGGGGAAAGAGTGCACCAGGATCTTTTGTTTAATTTCACCTGGCTGTGAGGTTACCACCCATCCCTGTTTGTTTGGGACTGAGACATTTTCTGGGACTAGGGACTTTCAGTGCCCAAACTGGGAAAGTCCCAGGCCAACCAGGAGAAGTTGGACATCTTATATGGCAGCCCCCTCTCTTAGTAGGCAGAGCTTTAAGTAGGAAGTAGACCAGTATGCAAAAAGAGCCCAAAGCATAGGCTCCTTGAAACTCTAAGTTAGGAAGAATTGTCATTTTAGGATGTGGTTGCCTCAACCAAACTGCAGTGGCAAGAAAGGGCAGAGAGCCCCATAAATTAAGACTGGTGAAACTAGTCCACAGGAGCTAAATCAGGAGGGAGGGAGGGAGGGAGAGAGGGAGGGAGAGAGAGAGAGAGAGCAAATATTAATTCCATCTTGGGGAGATTGTAAGAAATAGAAATTTTCCATATCTGGTCCACCTCGGGCAGATTCACCATACCTTTACCAGCATAGAGTAATTTTTTAAAATTTATATTTGTTTATATAGTAACTATAAAAGATACCTTGTTTTAACATGAGTTTCTTTCTTATTAGGGTCTAATATTTTCAAATGTTTCCTCCTTCATGAATGAATGTCTGGTTTAAAAAAAAAAAGATTTATTTGTTTGTTTATTTATTTATTTTCTCCCTTTCCCCTCTCCCCAACATGCTGGGTATTTTTTTTTAAGATTTCTTTTTTTCTCTCCCCTTCTTCTCTCCTCCCTGTTGTCTGCTCTGTGTCCATTCACTGTGTATTCTTCTGTGTCCACTTGCATTCTCATCAGGTGGCACCAGGAATCTGTGTCTCTTTTTGTTGCACCATCTTTCTGTGTCAGCTCTCCGTGCATGCAGTGCCACTCCTGGGTGGGCTGCACTTTTTTTGTACGGGGTGGCTCTCCTTGCTGGGTGGACTCCTTGTGCACGGGGCTCCCCTACGTAGGGAACACCCCTGTGTGGCACAGCACTCCTTGCGTGTGGCAGCACTGCACATGGGCCAGCTCACCACATGAGCCAGGAGGCCCTGGGTACCAAACCCTGGACCTCTTATATGGTAGGCAGATGTTCTGTCAGTTGAGCCACATCTGCTTCCCCTGCCCTGCTGTTTTTTGCTGCCTGTATCCATTCACTGTGTGATCCTCCGTGTCTATTTCTCTTTTTGGTCTGCTTATTTTTTTTCTCTAAGATTCACCAGGATTTGATCCTGGGGACTTCTCATGTGAAGAGAGATTCCCCATTAGCTGTACCACCTCAGTTCGTGGCTTCTGCTGTGCTTCACCTTGACTCTCCCCTTTGTCTCTCTTTTGTTGTGACATCATCTTGCTGGGTGACTTACTTGCATAGGCACTGGCTCGCCATGTGGGCACTTAGGTTCCCATGTGTGCACTCAGCTTGCCATGCAGGCACTCACTTGCTGTGCGGGCACTGGCTCACCATGCAGGCACTGGCTTGCTGTGCAGGCATGCTTTCTCTTCTTCTTTTTCACCAGGAGGCCCCAGGGATTGAACCCAGTTCCTCCCATATGGTAGTTGGAAGCCCTGTCACTTGAGCCACATCTGCTTTCCTGAATATTTGGTCTTTTGTCCATTTTTCCTGTATGCCTTGGTTTGCATAGGCTATTCAATAGTAAATATATTTACACCTTATGTGTCACATGTGTTTCAAATATACATCCATGTTTGTACTATGCCTTCTAATATGGTTTATGTTACTTTTTAAAGTATAGCAATTTCATTTAATTTGTTGATGTTTCCTCTGTGATTTAAACCAAGGCTTTCTCTTAAGTTTGGACAGTCTTTGCCTACACCAAGAGCAAAGAAACATTGCTTTTAATTTTTTAACAGAAAATGTCAAATATTTCATCTCTGAAAATAGGGACCCATGAGGTTGAAATACTTATCTCCCCATTTCCTTACAGAAAGTCACACCACCATGATGCATTCTCTTCAGTGGCTATCTCGCCCTTGCTTCCTGTGACTGGCACAGCACAAACCAGAGCGGAGCTAGGATGAGTGGATCCAGGCAACACAGGTACAAGATTTGAGGAGCTGCCCACTCTCAGGGCACTGAAGGTGAGAAGGATTAAATAGTTACTTAATTAGCACGTGTTTGAACACGAGTGAAACAATGAGAATCTGAAGATCAACTGAGGGGAACAGGGGAGGTGGGAGAGGAGGTGGAAGAACTAAGGAAGGGAGCAAGAGACTGGACCTACTTTCAGATGTATCACAAATAAAGTGAAGGGAATCTTCAAGAAGGTGGACTGATTGGAAATTATCATTTCCTAATTAATGAATTCAATAAGTACTGGAGGGCTGCATTAAGTACTGACTCGTTTTAACATCACTTTGTGCTTCTAGAACTCATTTAGGATATATTTCATTTGAAGCCAAATTTCACAGGTTTTTGGTAACTGGTACCTTTGGATCAAAGAGAGTGAAGGCATGGCATCTTGTAATTTAGATTCATAACCAAAGTTAGGATTCATAATGGAATATAGTTCATCCTTTATTCCTTTCTTTCTTTCTATTCCTCACTAGAAGAATAACAATGAGGAAGCAGAAACGCAAACCTTCAAGAGACAGAATTTGCTCTCTCTTCTTCATCTCTCCTCCCAGATGTCGAAATGGACCTTAAAGAGATGACTATGGGTTTCTCTTCCACTCCTCCCTCTCCACCTGCATAACTGCCTCCTTCTTGGGAATTCCTTTGTGTACTTCTGCCTTTGGTATTAGGGCCAAACAAGCTCCTATGTCTCTCCCACGTAGCCCAGAGTTAAACTTTTAAAGTAGAATGGTTATATAAAATCTTATTTTTATGTAATTTATTTTAAGTATTATTTAACCTATGTAGGGCAGTATTAATAGATGAAATGTTTTCTATGTTCAAGGTCTGAGAATGGCACATTTTCTTTTATTTTGCATTAAATTCCACTGAAAATAATTTTGATGTATACATTTTTTCCAGTTTGTACTTTCTTCAAACATACCCTCAACATCTCTTAAAGACTAAATAATTCTCACTGATAACTTTTTACTATAAATTGTTTTTCCTATAACAGAACTTTAATCAGCCCCTGCATATTTTTTCTAGAAATATTGACATATAGCAAAATCTTCTATATTTACAAAGCACTTTGGGCCAGTACTGCCCTGCATGCTGGGAATTCAGTGGTTAACAAGATGGCCGTGACCTTGCCCATCAGGAAGCTTTCTTAGAGTTGTGTCTTAGGAATGCCTTTTCTCTCCTGGCCTGGCAGCTCTCCTGCTCTGCACTGCAGCACTTAGTTTGGGAACAGGAAGGGCCCATGGCCTCTTTAAAAAACTGGTGTGGAGCAAATGAACTCACCTCTATGTTTTCTCATGGGAGAGTGTTGTAGTAGCAATTCTGTAATTGCAAGGAATAATTTCCAAAAGAGATGCAAAACACTGCTGATATTGTCAACACCTTGTTGATTAACTTTCTTTGGAAGGGCTTCTATAGCAACTAACCAATAACAGCTCCAAGACTCTTCTTTTCCTACGATAGACTCTTTGGTTGACTGAGGTTTAAAAAAATACAAATCAAAAAACAAAACAAAAAAAAATCCCTCACGTTTATATAATTTTTAACAACTACCAGAACAAATCCTGAGTCAGTGTTTGACAATCCAAATCCCTTTAAAGGCCTCCTAGGATCACAAGTTGTTTATTGATCAAATCCTCATGTTTGGAAAATGACTTCCTCTATGAAATTAGGGAAAGAAAGTCCAACAGCCTGAAGGAGGTGGTTCTTTCTTCCATGGCCAATAGCAAAATAATTTATAGAGAAGAATTATATGTGCATTAACAAGCAAGACAGTGAGACTTATCTTCAGAAGAGAAAATCTAAATATTTGTCCAATTGAAAATAGTCACACTTGTCTACTGTCTGTTAAACAAAAATGTAAACAAGAGACGCAGTACATTAATCCCAAGAAGAATGGCTAGAAAAAGAGATTTTAAAATTTTACCCAAGTTAAGGAATGAAATATGAAGACTTTCAACTATTTTTTAAATTGATAACATGTGTTGACATTGCATATTTATAGACATTCACAATTTGGGCAATATTTTATCGTGTTTCATTCATTAACTATTGCTTCTAGGCAGGAATAATATCAGAACAATTGACAAAGTTGGCCTGGGAGCCAACCAATCAAAACAGACTCTCTCTGTGCAGGCATTAACCCTTAAGCTGCTGGACCATTTGGAGATCTAAAGAGTCCTAGAGTAAGGGTTTGGATGATCAAGACAGGATGGGAAGAATTCAGAGGCACTTGGGGAAGGATCCTTATACCACTAGTTTGGCAATACCTATCAACCTAGCTGAATATCAGCTCTCCTTTAAGTTCAAGGTTTAACTCCATTGTAAAGGATGCCACAGAACCACCCCAATTATGTTGGTATGATGTTATTTTGTCTTAAGTGATGGTGTTGTAACCATAATCCTAATTACAGATATTTTATCTAAGTAAAAGAAACAATTGAGATGCAGTCTCATTGCATATCAATGAGGAAATACAAAGATTTAGCAAAATAGAGGGAAAATGTTAATATAATGTATTTGTCATTGCCACCCCTTCCTTTTCCAAACTCTCAAATTCTTCAGCATGTTGTATGTGGTTTAGAGGGGTATTCTGGAAGCATTATTGTAGGCAGGATGATGGAAATGATACTATATAGCAAAATCAAAAGCCCATGACTAATTCTGTACCTTTGGGCATTACTCTACAGCAAACACAGCTCTCATTTATAGCTCACAATAGCCTTATGGGATAAATATTATTATTCTATGTTATACATGACCAAACAATTGTTTAGAGAGGTTAGATGGCTTGCTATATGTTTTTCACTGTTGCTGTAAGAAATTGCTACAAACATAGTGGCTTAAAACAGCACAAAGTCATTAACTCACAGTTCTGGAAGTCTGAAATGGGTCAAACAAGGTTAAATCAAGTGTTGGCAGAGCTGTGTTCCTTGCAGAGGATCGAGGGGAATATCTGTTTCCCTGCCTTTTCCACCTTCTAGAGGCAGCCCATATTCCTTGGCTTGTGGTCCAATCCTCCATCTTCACAGCCAGCAGCGTAGCATCTTCAATCTCTCTCTTTGACCTCCTTCTCCTTATAAGGACACTTATGATTATACTGGACCCTCCCAAACAATCCAGAATAATCTTCCACCTCAAGATCCTTAACATAATTAATTGGACCAAATTATGTATTTGAATGTGGCTAAAAAGGGGAAATCTTAGGTTGTGTGTGTGTGTGTGTGTGTGTGTATATATATATATATGTATTACTAGTATAAAAGTTAAAAAACAACAAACATAAGACTGGACACACAAACAGGAAACCTACTATTTGGGGATAGAGTCACCCCTACCCATATGAACTGCTATGGACTACAGTTAATAATACAATGATAATAATATTCTTTCATCAATTGTAATGACTGTACAACTTATGCAAGGTGTTAATAATGGGGTGGGTGTGTATGGCAACTCTGTATTTTCTGCATAATCATTCTGTAAACCTACAACTTCTCTAACAAAAAAGAAAAGAAAGTTCAAACAAAGAAAAAAAAAGATACTTAAGGATCATATCTGCAAAGTCCCTTCTGCCAAGTAAAGTAATGTATTCACAGGTTTTGGGGATTAGGATGTGGATTCATTATTCTACTACACTGCTCAATCTCACATAGCTAAAACTGTGGAGGCCACATTCAAACCCAGTTCCATCTCATGCCAGAGCCAATATTCTTGACCATGTAGCATACCACCTCTCACAAATAGCCCAGAAACAGAATTTAAGTCATTAGGTGACTATTTCATGAGCCTGGACAGGGACCATCAGAAGCATTGGCCAAAGTAAGTAGCTTAGCAAAATAATTTTCAATCAGTTATCCAATGGCACATGGACACTCTTTGTTATAAAGAATGCTTCAACATGATGGGGTTTTACTTTCATGACCAACTGTAAAAGCCATTTCTTCAAATTTCTAACACTAAAATGAAGCTTCCCCAATCATAAAGATTAGATATAAAGCCAAACTCTGAGGCAATTGAATTAGGGAGTATTTGACCATAAGAACTAAAGGAGAAAAACAGGGACACTTTAATGCCAAGGTTATGGCTATTGTCCTAGCACAGAATGCCCCAAAATCTCAAAGATCATTTTCAGCCTAGATTGGCTCCAAGAAGCTGTATGAATAAAATGGGGATTGGAGGATTTGGAAAATAAAGCTTGGAGTCTTCTAGGCTTGTGACACAAAAGAAAAGGATTTATTTACTTAGGTGAGGGAGTTCAAAACAGAACTCTCAAAAATCACTGATAAAATTGCTAAGGGAAAATGGAAAACAATAAAACAGTTCCGTATGAACTTGTGGTCCATTTTCATTTAACGGTCTTTTCACTAATTTCTCAAATCAAATTGCAAGTCAGCATTTAAACTAAATGACCACAGGAACATCTCATTTTAGAAGCATTTACAAGAGTATTGGACAAGAATGCCCAGTTCACAACTAAGAAACACAAAAAAACTTTACTTTTCAATAATTAATTTCTACTTTCATTTTGTCTGCCCTGGAAAATATTTGGCTGTTGATTTACAGATGTAATTGGCTCCAAAATACTGCTTCTTTCCTAATTATTTAGGAAGATGAAGCAAAAAAGAAAGAAGGAATTTTCCTCTTGTAATCTATGAATACTTCCCCAGGAAGAACTGATTGCTTTATAATATATAGTAATAATTAGTGACTGCTTCCCAGGAGACATCTGGCAATGTCTGGAGACATTTTTGTCACAACTGGGAAGGGAGGGGGAGATGGGAGTTGCCTTGGCTTCCAGTGAGTAGAGGTCAGGGCTGCTGCTCAACATCCTACCAAACACAAGCCAGCACCCCATGTCAAGGAATTATTCAGCTGAGAATGTCAATAGTGCCAAGGTTGAGAAATCCAGAAATGTTTTTTGTAGCAGAAAAGGGCAGGGCTCTGGAACCAGACAGCCTGTATTCAAATCCTGACTCTGCTGAAAACCTTAATGCTTAATGTTTCTATATCTCAGCTTCTCAACTCAAAAATAGACAATAAAAGTACCTACCTTGGACTTGGATTTAATGAAGATCAACTAAATTAATACAGGTAACATACTTAGAATAGAGCTAGCACATAATAATGTGTATCATAAATGACACACACATTGTTTACATACATATACATCATCGTAAATGCTAATCTTACTGGCTTGAAATTATTGGTTTACATGTCTGTCCCCCTCAACTCTCTCACTAAATTGTGAACTCCCTAAAAGCAGAATGGAATCCTAATCAACAGCACCAAGCACACAGCTATATAAACATAGAGCAAAGTAGAAGCCAAAGGTTCAATACATTGATAACACTTGTGGCCATCGTCACAGCTGGTGGCCCATATCCCCTCAGCCCTTACCTCCACAAGCCACACTGGCCAGACATCCTCTTTGTTGGAGGATTTTCTCTGACCTCCAAGTCTATCCTGCCCACCACAGGGTGGGCCTGAACTGCCAGGGCATCAATGCCCCTAAGGAGCATCCCACAACTGATGAATGATGGGAACTGGTATGTAAACACCCAAATTCCCCCACCCCTAGATGTAGTAACTCAGTGGTGCATGTTCTTTATGCTTTCCCAGAGTTTCCCAGCAGAACTAAGTTCTAGGTGCCCATCACGATAACTTACTTGATGTGCTGGTTTGAGTCTTTTATGTGGACCCAAGAAAACTATGTTCTTAAATTGACCTATTGTGAACCTTTGATTAGATTCAGCCAGTTAAGGATTGTTTTATTAGATTGCTCCAGTAGGCCTCAGTCCAGGGTGGGTCTTAATCCTCTTATTGGAGTCCTTTATAAATGAAGGGGGAAAGCTTCAAACACAGGAAGTACACTGCAGTGACAGACAGAAGCCTCCAGATGTTGACGAACAGAGAGAGAGAAAAGCCACAGATGGAGAGGCCTGAAGCTGAAGCAATGAGGCATGGAGGAGAGAGGAGATGAGCCATATGCCTGATCACCCACAGCTGTGCTCAGAGAGAAAGTGAGCTGGAGGAGAAGCAGAGACTAGCAGAGCCTCCTTTACACCCTGCATGTGCCTGATCACCCACAACTGAGCTTGGAGAGACACCATCTTTAGATGACACTGCCATGTGCCTGATTGCCCACACCTGCAACCCGGCAAGACCGCATCTATTGATTATGCCTTAATTTGAACACTTTCACAGTCTCAGAACTGTAAGCTTTTAATATAGTAACTTCTCACTATAAAAGCCAACCCATTTCTGATATATTGCTCACAGCAGCTTTTAGCAAACTAAAATACTTGATAACATGACTTTCGTTGGTTGTCTTCCCATCCTCATCTCACTTTTCCACTCCCCCACGAGGCTTCACCTCCCACATAAACTACTTCACTCAGATACTGGTCTCATAGTCTAAGCCAGGAGAACCTCAAACTACTACAGCACTACAAGAGTAGAATGGACCAAGTTTTCCAGGAAAGTGATACCCCAACTTAAATATTCTTGCATATTAATGGGAGAGAAGAAATTGCACTCTAAGAGTTCATGTTTCACTCCTGCTCATTTCCAATTCTCAGTGAGTGCTTCCATCCACAAGATGGCAGGGGCTGAATTGTGAAGCGGAGGGAGGATAACCATTTTCAGAGTGATGAAATAAATAATTCGCCTCCAGGTCTGAGACTGGTATTATATGAAACTTGAGGTAATCTTCCGAGCAGAGCTTGGGGGCACCTGTGACTTTTAAATGGAGTTACTCTGTTTCTAGGGAAATACATACTTTTAAAAATTAAGCTCAGGGCTAAAAGCCTCAAACAATAAATCTCCCAGAGGCACACTCCTCTAGGGACAAAAATACCAGGAAATCTTCAAACAAGTTGCTTCGTTTATCACTCAGTGTCTCTTTTCCACTGAGGAAAGATGTCCATTGTATCCACTGAGAATTTGAGTCTACTTGGGCCTGGAAATTCTTTGATTATTCCTTACATTCCGCCCCCCACCCCCGCCGCCATAAAGACCACAGATCATATTCTTCTGGAAATAACTCTTCAGGATTTGAAAGTAGACCATTTATTGACAACCACCACTGTTTCTCACAGTCTGAAAAAAAAAAATCCATCTGCTATGTTATTAAAACGTAACCTCACATCTCTTTCCTTGTCCTTCATGGAAAACTAGGCAATGATAGTAATAAGCAGTTTTGAGTATATACCATGCACCAGACATTTAAATTTATTACTTCATTTAACAATTCTTTAAGGTATGTAACATTATGCCCATTTTATGGATGAAAAATTTGAGAATCAAAGCTTAAAGTTTTGACCAAGGCCACTTAGCTCATAAAGTTAAGATTTTAGCTCAGAAGAATGTGACTTAAAAGTCCATACCCAATGATAAGCATAAGTGAACTATAAGTACAATTTAACTTAAAAATATCATGAATAAAATTTATCATTATGCTACTGGACATCAGGCATGGAGACAGGGAATGTGTAGAAACTGAAGGTTGTCAGAGGGAAAAGTCCAAAGAATAAGGAAGAATTGTGAAGGTTCTTCATCTCAGATTCTGTGATTGTAAACTTTATTTCTCATATGTATGCCTGCTATACATATACCTACTACACATGCACCTTCTACAGAGTATTTGAGGAATCTACTCTATAAGATGAAATTAAAGCAAAATTGTGCAGGACAAAGTGTAACTATAATGTAAACTGTAGTTTATGGTTAGTAGCAGTACTTCAATATGGGTTCATCAATTGTCACAAATGTGTCACATAATGCAGGATGTTGTTAATGTGGGAAAGTATGGGAGGGGGAACGTGTGGGGCATATGAGAATCCCTTTTTTTAAATGTAACATTTATGTAATCTAAAGCTTCCTTAAAAATAGAAAAATAAATTATTAAAAAAGAGCCAGAAGTAGGTAAATTAATAGGGTTTTATTCTCCCTAAAGTTAGAGAATGAAAGAAAAACACCCTGTGCCCCTTGTACACTGAGACCAACGCTGTGACTGTAAAACTTCACAGTCTCCACAGCAGCCTGCCTCACACCCCGAGGCTGGTGTCAGCCTGCCCTGGTTCCCCTCCAGGTCTTGCACTCACTAATTGTGGGGTCTTAAGAATTTTCTTAATCTTTTATGAGCCTCCGTTTTCTCACCAAATTATGGCCAGAGATTACACTTACCTCAAAGGATCACTGAAAAGATTAGGTGAGAAAAACATGTAAAAGGCATGTCTCAGAGGCTGGCATATAATAACCACTCAGATAAACCTTTAGGGTAACATTTCTGCACCTGACCTGAATACTGAGAGCTGGAGAGAGAGCCCCACAGTCCCCTGTGGCTTCCAGCTTTGCCCAGCTGCCTTGGTGCTTGCTTTCCTTGGTGCAGAAAGCAAAGGCAAAGAAAGTCTGCTTCTGTGAACTGGCCCCCACGTGAGTTCCAGGGAGGTACTCTGGCATTTATGATACAACCATTTATAGGACTAGGGGTGTTCCTCTAGTCCCAGTCCCTCTAGAGTGGGATTTTAGAGTGAAGGGACTCAAGGACCATCCAGAACTGTGGGTACAGGGCTTCTCAAGGAGCTTTCAGAAAGAGCACTTGCACAGCCAGGAAGGACAAGGCATGTACAGGTTTGGGAGATGAATGTAAGGCCACAGCCCAGCCTCTTTCTCCCTGATATTCATACAATTAGTTGCCATTGACTAAAGATGCTCTCTAAAAATGATTCCTAATCCTCATCATAAATCAATAAAATGACACTGTTATCCCCATTTTGCACATTGGATTAATCTTGAGATTCAACTAATCCACCTCAATGCCATAGCTGGTATGAGGTGGGTCTGGGATATGAACTCATACATGCAATCTTTCCATTTTCTCTCTGTGCCTCTCATGAGTGCTTAGGATTCTTATAGATATAACCAAAAATGGGGTGTTATAGACATAGGTACAAGACACCCAGATCTCCTCCTTCCTTAACCTTCAGGGCCACACATGGGTGACTGAGCAATGCTGGGACATGTAAGCCATTTCTGGGGGACACTCTGAACAGGAATACCAGACCCAGAGCTCCCCCAAAGGGTTGGCAGAGGCTTCCTCAGGCCCTCATATCCCTTCAGCTTCTTCTGCTGTATATCATTCTGTCTGTCCCCCTCTTCTTTTCATAGATGTTCATCCCAATAAACATCTTGAACCCTAAACTCTGTCTCAGGGTCTATTTCCACAGAACCCATCCTACACCACAAAGTGAGGTCAAATCACTGCTCTGCAGATCTAGTTCTAATCCTGAAGGTCACTCATAACCATTCCATCCAAATGGCTTCCTTTTAAATCATGGAATGTTGGGGTCAGGTAGTAAGAAACAAGACTTGGATTTGGGGGTCAAAAGACCTGGATTGGACTCCTAGCTCAGCCACTTTTATCTCCACATTGGGCAAGTCAGGCAACCTCACTGAACCTAAAATAAAAAGTAAGACTAATATTGCTGGGGGGAGGGACAAGATGGTAACAGAGTAAGGAGCACCAAGAGTCAGCTTATCCTATAGGACACTTAGTAATCACCCAGAGCTACCTAAAGCACCTGTTCGGGAGGTGCAGGAGACCAGAAGAGCATCCTGCAAGATCCTTGAAGGAATGGAAGGAGGAGATTGCCCATCTGCAGAGAAGATTCATGAGTAGAGCACTCCACACCATGGAGGCCAGTGCCCATCCTCCACTGGTGGCACAAGCTGCCTCAGGAGCTATTCCATGGCTGGAGCTGGAAGTTCTATTTCCCAAAAATAGGGAAGGAAGAGATGATCAGGCACCAACTTCAGCTAGTGATAAGTAAATTTGGCTGGCTGAAGTACAGTCCTAAGAACAACTAAAGTTTGAACCTGTCCAAGTCAGAAAGAGGCCAGTAGCCACCATTTTAACTCCATCCCCAGGTTGAGGGGAAATGGGCTGATTGAAAATCACAGTGACAGTAGGGTCCAGCTACTTTCTACCCACATAGGGTTGCAGGCCTAGCTTAGGCTCCAGCCCCAATTCTGGCAGGGAGGAAAATGGAGGACTTTCACCAGCCTCTACTAGCAACTGCAGGTACATTCAGCTGACACAGTCTGGCAAATCAGATGCCTGGGACCCTATCTCTGCCCCCTAATAGGAAAGGAGGGAAGCTATGTTTCCTTTCCCTCAACCTCTCTGGGCAACTGCAGGTGCTGTCAACCCACATGGACTGTTTTGTTGAGCACCTTCTATTCCATCCCTACCCCCCACCCAGAGGATAAGGGGGGGCCTACATGGACTAGTTTGTTGGGCAACTGTGGTTCTATCATCACCATTTACAGAGCAGAAGGGACAGTATGCCCTCAGCCTCTCAGGACAACTGCAGGCACTTTTGGCCTACATGGATTAAATTGTTGGGCATTCCAGAGGGTCCATTCTCATCCCTGACAGGGGAGAAGGGGGGCTGGAACAACATTAGTCTACCTGTTCAACTGCTGTCAGTTTTGACCTGCATGGCTTAGTTTGCTACCCATAATCTGCAGGTCCATCCCCACCCAGGCAGAAAAGGAAGGGACATGAAGCTTCATCAGTCCTTCCAAACAACTAAAGATGGTCTTAGCCTGCACAGCTTTGATTACTACACACAGCTATGGCTCTGACCCTAACCTAACCCTGGCAGAAGACAAAGTTGAGAGAAGCTTCATCAGTTCCTGGGGCAATGTGGGCAGCCTCAGTCTCCACAGCTTACAGTAATAACTACATCCTTGGCTCCTACCACACAACCAACAGGGGGAAAGGGCAAGAAAGCCCTAAACTAAAGAAAGAAACTGCATCCAGAATAAATGCATCTAGTGAGCCAGATGCCAAGGCATGAACAAAAAATTACAATCCATACCAAGAAACAGGAAGATATGGCCCAGTCAAAGGAACAAGATAAGCCTCCAGATGACATAAAGGAGTTGAAATAACTAATTATAAGTGTTCACACAAATCTCCTTAATAATTCAATGAGATGGCTAAAGAGATTGAGGATATTAAGACACTGGGTGAGCACAAAATGAGCTTGCAAGCATAAATAGGAAAAATAGCAGACCTTATGGAAATGAAAGGCACAATAAATGAAATTAAAAATACACTGGAGGCATATAACAGCAGACTTGAGGAGGCAGAAGAAAGGATCAGTGAGCTTGAAGACATGGCCTCCAAAAGCAAACGCACGAAAGAAAAGATTTTTTTAAAAAAAGGAATGGAAAAATTGAACAGGGTTTCAGGGAACTCAATGATGGCAAGAGACATGCAAACATACAGGTCATGGGTGTCCCAGAAGGAGAAGAGAAGGGAAAAAGGAGAAGAAGGAATATTTGAATGAATAATGGTAGAAAACTCTCCAACCTTATTGAAGGACACAGATACATATGTCCAAGAAGCACAATGTACTCCCATCTGAATATACCCAAATAGAATTACTCTGAGACACATACTAATCAGAATGTCAAATGCTAAAGACAAAGAGAATTCTGAGAGCAGCAAGAGAAAAGCAAGGTATCACATACAAGGGACACCCAATAAGATAAGTGCTGATTTCACATCAGAAACCAAAGAAGTAAGAAGGCCATTGTATGATATATTTAAGATACTGCAAGTCAAGAATCATATCCACCAACACTGCCTTTAAAAAATGAGAGCAGGTTTAGAATATTCACAGATAAACAGAAGCTGTGAGAGTTGGTAGCCAAGAGAATGGCTTTGTAGGAAATACTACAGGGAGTGCTATACCCTAAAAAGAAAAGACAGGAGAAAGAGGCTTGTAAAAGAGTCTAGAAATGAAGATGATATCAGTAAAGGTAACTAAAAGTATAAAGAGTGGTGAAAATATATATGACAGATAAAACCCAAAGTTCAAAATGGTTAAAGAACTGCCTTTACAGTAAAACATTGAATATTAATGGTTTAAACTAACTAATCAAAAGACACAGACTAGTGGAATGGATTAGAAAGTATGAGCCATCTATGCTCTCTACAAGAGACTCACCTTAGACCCAAGGATACCAAGAGATTGAAAATGAAAGGCTAGAGAAAAATATTCTATGCATGCGGTAACATCAACAACAACAAAAGCTGGAGTAGGTTACTTGCATTAGATAAAATAGACTTAAAAAGCAAAACTGTTATTAGAGACAAGGAAGGACATGATATATTAATAAAAGGGGCAATTCACCAGAAAGAAATAAGAATAATACATGTATATACACCTAACTAGGAGGCCCCAAATTACATGAGGCAAACACTGGCAAAACTGAAAGGAGAAATAGATGTCTCTACAATAATAGTTGGAACCATCAATACACCACTCTCAGCATTGAATAGAACATCTGGTCAGAGGATCAGTAAAGAAACAGAGAGCTTAAATAATATGATAAATGAACTAAACCTAATAGACATATATGGAACACTGTACCCCCAAACAGCAGGATACACATTCTTCTCAAGAGTTCATGGATATTTCTCTAGGACAGGTCATATGTTGGGTCACAAAGCAGATCTCAATAAATTCAGCAAGACTGAAATTATACAAAGCAATTTCTCTAATTATAATGAAATAAAGCTGGAAATCAGCAACAGATGTAAAAAGGGGAAATTCACGAATACAGGGAGATTAAACAACACACTCTTGAATAATCAGTGTGTCCCATCCCAGAATCCTCAGGATTGGGGAATAAAATATGGACTAGAATGGAATTACTAGTATTCTATTGTAGATTTATTGTGATTCTAGCAATGGAGGAAATTATATCATTGATGTGGAGACAGTGGCCACTGAGGTGCTAAAGTCAGGGAAAGGGACAAAGAAGTGTAATACAGGGGCAATTTCAGGACTCAGAATTGTCCTGAGTGACATTGCAATGGTGATGCAGTTCATTATATATACAGCCATAACCTACAGACCTGAGTGGGAGAGAGTGTAAACTACAATGTAAAATATAATCCATGATTGGTGGTAATGTTCCAAAATATGTTCATCAATTGCAACGAATGTACCACACTATTTAAAGAAGTTGTTGAAGTGGGGAATGGTGGGAGGTGTGGGGAGTGGGGCAAATGGGAATTCCATAAATTTTTTATGTGACATTTTATGTAATCTAAGTATCTTTTAAAAATAAATAACAAGTATATTTTTAAAAATCAGTGTGTCAAAGAAGAAATTGCAAGAGAAATTAATAAATAACTTGAATCAAATGGAAACAAGAACACAACATATAAGAACCTATAGGATGTAGTAAAGGCAGTGCTGAGAGGGGAATCTATAGCCCTAAATGCTTACATTAAAAAAGAAGAAAGAGCTAAAATCAATGACCTAACTACACAGCTGGAGGAACTAGAAAAAGAAGAGCAAACTAATCCCAAAGCAAGCAGAAGGAACGAAATAGCAAAGACCAAGGCAGAAATAAATGAAATTGAGAAAAAAAATACAATAGAATTAACAAAACCAAATGTTAGTTCTTTGAAAAGATTAACAAAATCAACAAACCATTAGCTCAACTGAAAAAAAAAAAAAGAAAGAAGATGCAAATAAGTAAAAACTGAAAAAGGGATATTAACACTGAACACACAAATAAAAGAGATCATAAGAGTACCCTATGAACACCTGTATGCCAAAAAACTAGATAATGTAGATGAAATGGAAAAATTACTAGGAACATACAAACAACCTACACTAACCCTAGAAGAAATAGAAGACCTCAACAAACCTATCTCAAATAAAGAGACTGAAATAATCATCGAACTCCCAAAAAGAAAAGTCCAGGACCAGATGGTTTCACAGATTAGTTCTAACAAGTACTCAAAGATTTAATACCAATCTTACTCAAACTCTTTCGATAAAATAAACAAAAAGGAACACTACCAAACTCATTCTATGAAGCCATTATCTCCTGAAACCAAAGCCATATAAAAATGTGTCAAAAAAAAAAAAAAATTACAGACCCATTTCCCTAATGACTACAGAAGCAAAACTCCTCAACAAAATACTTGCTAATCAAATCCAACAACATATTAAAAGAATTAATCATCATGATCAAGTAGGTTTTATACCATGCATGCAAGCATGGTGTAACACAAGTATCTCAATCAGTGTAATACACCACATTAATAAATCAGAGAAGAAAAATTACATGATCCTATTGATTGATGCAGAAAAGGCATTTGACAAAACACAGCATTCTTTCTTGATAAAAACACTACAAAAGATAGGAATTGAAGGAAATTTTCTCAACCTGTTAAAGGCCATATATGAAAAACCCACAGCTAACATTGTACTCAATGGTGAAAGACTCCTACTAAGATCAGAAATAAGACAAGGATGCCCACTGTCACCACTATTGTTCAACATAGCACTACAGGTTCTAGCTAGAGCAGTCAGGCAACAAAAAGAAATAAAAGGCATACAAATTAGAAAGGAAGATGTAAAACTTTCACTATTCACAGATGATAATCACAGATGATAAGATCCTATACCTAGAAATTAAAAAAAAAAAAAAAAAACTACAACAAAACTGATAGAGCTAATAAACGACTTCAGCAGAGTGGCAGGATACATGATTAATATCCCAAAATCAGCAGTGTTTCTATACACTAGTAATGAGCAATCTGAGGAGGAAGTCAGGAAAAAAGTCCATTTACAATAGTAACTAAAAGAATCAAATATTTAGGAATAAACCTAACCAAGGATGTAAAGCACTTGTATTCAGAAAACTAAAATTTGCAGGGAAAAAAAGTAAAAAGACTTAATAAGTGGAAGAATATACCATGCTCATGGATTGAAAGACTAAATATCATTAAGATGTCAATTCCACCCAATTTGATATACGGAATCCATGTAATCCTGATAACACTTTTATCAGCATTTTTAAAAGATATGGAAAACACAATTATCAAATTTATTTGGAAGGGTAAGTAGCACCAAATAGCCACAAACATCTTAAAAAGGAAAGAGAAGTTAGGGAACTCTCACTTCCAGACTTTAAATCATATTACCTAGCTACAGTGATGAAAACAGCATACTACTGGCATAAAGATAGACACATAAACCAATGGAACCAAACTGATGGTTCAGAAACAGACTCTCTGCTGTATGCTCAAGTGATTTTTGACAAGGCTGTCAACCCCATCTAGCTGGGGCAGAACAGTCTATCCAACAAATGATGCTGGGAAAACTGTATAGCCATAACCAAAAGAAAGAATGAGGACCCCTATGTCACACTCTACATAAAAATTAACTCAAAATGAATCAAAGACCTAAAGATAAGAAGCTAGAACCATAAATCTCCTAGAATAAAATTTAGGGAAACATCTTCAAGACTTGATAGTAGGTAGTGGATTCTTAAACCTTTCACTAAAAGCACAATGAAAGAAAATGTGGATAAATGGGACCTCCTCAAGCATAAACACATCTGTGATTCAAAAGACTTTGTCAAGAAGGTTAAAAAGTAGCCCACTCAATGGAAGAAAATATTTGGAAATAGCATATTGGATAAGGGTTTGATTTCCATTCTATATAAAGAGCTCATACAACTCAATAAAATAGCAACTGATCCAATTTAAAAATGGGCAAAAGACTTCAATAAACATTTTCCAAAAAGGAAATACAAATGGCCAAAAAAAGCACATGAAAAAATATTCATTACCACTAGCTATTAGGGAATGAAAATCAAAATGACAATGAGCTATCATCTCATACCACAAAGAATGGCCATTATTTAAAACAAAAAAGCAGAACACTGTAAGTGCTAGGGAGGATGTGGAGAAACAGGAACATTCCCTCACAGTTGGTGGGAATGTAAATGGTGCAGCTTCTGTGGAAAACAGTTTGGCATTTCCTCAGAAAGCTACCTATAGAACTGCCATATGATCCAGCAATCCCTCTGCTAGGAATATATCCAGAAGAACTGAAAACTGTGATGCGAACAGATATTTGCATACCGATATTCATGCCAGCTTTATTCACAATTGCCAAAAGATGGAAACAACCCAAGTGTCCCTCAAGTGATGAATGGATAAAGAAAATCTGGTATATATATATACAATGGACTACTATGCTGCTATAAGAAGAAATGAAATTGGAACACATATGATAACATGGATGAATCTTGAAAACATTATGCTAAGTGAAATAAGCCAGACACAAAAGGACAAATATTGTATGGTCTCACTAATAGGAATGAAATACAAAGAATAAATTAATGGAGTTATAAACCAAGAATATAGAATAAGAGGAAGGCTTAGAAGGGATACTGATGCTTAATGTGTATAGAAATTTTAATTAACCTGACTGTAAAATTATGGAAATGGATAGAGTTAATGGTAACACATTATACTGAGTATTAACAATGCAGCTGGTTTATAAATGAGATTGTGGCTGAAAATGGTAGTCTAGAGGTGTAGATGTCAACTGAAGAAAGAAAGAATGATTTAGGGACTGAATAACATAGTCAACCCAGAGGTGGATGAGAATTGTGGTTCAGAGTAAAAATATAAGAAAGGCCTTCTACGAACTAGAACACATGAACCTCAGTATTTTGCAGGGTGGTGGGATTGTGGAGAAGCATGAGAAAAATAAACTTAATATAACCTATGAACTATAGTTAACAACAACTGTGAAATTCTTGCATCAATGCCAAAGACATACTATGTTAATAATAGGGAGTTTGGGGAAAATTTACTAAATGTACACTATAGACTACAGTTAGTGGTAATAGTCTGATGATATTATCTCATAATTTGTAATGAATATTCCACAACAATGTGGTGTGTTGGTGGAGGGGTGTTGTGTGGGAATTCCACACATGTGCATGATTGTTGCATACATTCACAACTTCTCTAATAAAAATATATTTTTAAAAAGACTAATATTGCTTCACAGTATCAATCAAGACAATGCAAATAAAAATCATGGTACTTTTTATAAATGCTCACCATTGTAATACTGGCAGACTTTCCCCACCCCATTATAGAAGAATGGAAAACATTACTTTGTAACTTGATGAAAATGCTGTCCTCTCACCCAGTGACTCAATTTCTCTTTCTCTAAATGAGAGCAAATGTCACTATTTTCCAAAGGTTTCCAAAATCAGCAGCACAAGTAGCAGCTGGAAAACAAGGAACATTGTTATTCCTCTACAGTAAAGTTGTAGCATATAATTAAATCATTAAGAGGCAAATTAACTCCTCTAGCAATATTCTTCTAAGTATTTGTGGGCAAACCCATTAGCATTGTGCCAGTAAATCCTGAAATTTCTTTGCATGCAAACTGAGTGATTCTGGCACCAAAGGCAAGGGGTGGAGTTGGGAGTGCCCTGCCAGGTAGCTTGACCACCTAAGGAGATAATTGGGAGGGGCAGGGTGGGGAATGAATGGGATGCTAATGGCGTGTTGTGACTATATTTCATAAACCCTTTGAACATGTAGATGCCAAATTTCTCCCATCTAGAGCCAACAATCAATCTATTCTTTTCCCAGGAAAATCATGCAAGAGCTTTTAGCTTCCCATTCACTCTGTCCTCATAAACGCTCCTCAATTCTGCTGAATACACTTAGACCTTACATTACTTCTTTTGGGAGAAGGCATAGTTGGGGGGTTGTAGGGTAAGTGGAATGGGCATTTTCCAGTGGGCCCTTGGTAGCTATTTATTTAGTGGGATTTTCAGACTTACAAATAGAACATCAGCTTCCATTTGGTGGCCAAATATATATTTGTACTATAGACACAAATTCAATTCAAGCTGACCAGTCTAGTTGGCTATCTGTGACCTTTGATTCATCTAGGCTTAAGAGTTTCAGTCAATATGTTCATCATTTATATGATGACCCTGCTTAATACAGGGACTTAATAAAATGTAAACAACATGAAAGTGTATTGGAAGTCAACATAACTCATTATTGCCACTTATACACTCATCAGAATCCTGGGGGTGGGGGGCAGGGGGTGGAGGTGCCTGACCTGACTGGAGGTTTCCTCTAGAGTCATACAATAATTTTAGCTGTGAAAGGAAATTTTATGGCATGTAAGATTAGCCCACACTAATGCAAGGTCAAAAATAATAGAATCAATAGGTAAACTCAATACTGTTAACATTTTGAGAAAATTACTACCAGAAAACAATGTCAACAACTGATTGAAACTGGTCTCCAAAGTCGTCTCATTGATTTCATTTCACTTTAGTGGCAATCTAACTCTTTCTTTTATGCAATATGGAATTTTCTTAGTATTTTTTAGCTTTGTTTTAAACATGGACTATTTCTATTGTACTTTTTTTTAACTTATGTCAAATATGATGTGTTGAAAAATTTATACAGTTGTCCATATCTAACAGAACAGAATGTGGAGACATTTCATGAAAAAGAGACTTTAGTGCATCTTTAATTTAGGACATATTTGATAAATTCAAGAATTATTTTAAATATAGCAAGGTACCCAAGTACAAATGTAAATAGCACCATTAATAAATTACCAACTAAATAAATACCTTACACTGGAAACTCATGGCCTTGGGAATGTTTTTATATTAGCTATATTGTATGCATTTTGATCAATTTTGATGTTGTAAGGAGATATATATATTTTTAGAGATACATATTCTTTGGCACTGATTGAGTAGTCAAGTGTAACAATGGAATCAGCAACTCCAACCAACATCAAACTTTTCTGCCCCAGTCTTCCTCATCTTAGCCAATGGCATCATCAACCCACCACCACTACTGACTTATTCAGGCCAAAACTTTAGGAATTATCACTTGCCTGTTTCCCACATGTCCCATTTCCAATCCATCAGTAAGTTATGGCAGTTCTATCCATTTAACTCCATCTCTGATGTGACTGACTACCTTGGTGTGAGCCACCGTATAGCTTACCTTATTTATTACAATAGCCTCTTCCCTGGTCTCCCTGTTTTGGTTTTCTACCAGAAAACCATAATGACCATTTTATTTTATTTTATTTTTTTAAGATTTATTTATTTATTTATTTATTTCTCTCCCCTCCCCCCCCCACCCTGGTTGTCTGTTCTCTGTGTCTATTTGCTGCTTGTTCTTCTTTGTCCACTTCTGTTGTTGTCAGCAGCATGGGAATCTGTGTCTCTTTTTTTTGTTGCGCCATCTTGTTGTGTCAGTTCTCCGTGTGGGTGGCACCATTCTTAGGCAGGCTGCACTTTCTTTTGCCCTGGGCAACTCTCCTTACGGGGTGCACTCCTTGTGCATGGGGCTCCCCTACGGAGGGGACACCCCTGCATGGCAGGGCACTCCTTGTGCGCATCAGCACTGTGCATGGGCCAGCTCCACACGGGTCAAGGAGGCCTGGGGTTTGAACGAAGGACCTCCCATGTGGTAGACGGATGCCCTAACCACTAGGCCAAGTCCATTTCCCATATAATGACCATTTTAAAACAAAGTAAACTGTATTATACTCTTGCTTAAAACTCTTTTGTGGGTCAATACCTCCTCACTGTGGACTATCAAGCCCTACATGGTCACTCCTTCCTTGCCCTTGGCTGTTTTATCCTTGACTTTCTAAGTTCCAATCCAATGGCCTTCTTTTGTGACCTAAACCTTGCCAATCTTAAGGACATTTCAAGGTCTTTGCTTGTTCTGTTCCTTCTCCTTGGCACATTCTTCTCCCAACTTTTTTTCACAACTGTCCTCTTTTGATTCAGGTCTCAGTTCTCCTGAAAGAGGCTTCTCTGAATATGTTATCAATGGATGTCCTTAATCTCAATCTCTTAGTCACTTTCATTATCTTCATTATTTCTCTAAAGTCATTGAAATTTATAACTTTGGCTCCAGTGTAGAAAAAAGAGGAGGTAGTATATAACTCATTTTCTCTAAATTGCATGCTTTGGTTTTCAAGCTTCATTCTCACTGATAGCAGAAATCCCTTGATTTGTCAATAAAGGACATCACTACTCTTGCTAAATTTTCTTTGTGGTAATTTTCCAACAGTTCAGAGTTAGTTTCTCTTCAGTCTCAATTGTTCTCTCTTCCTTTCCAAGATGCATTTGGAATGCCAGGGAATAGTTATGACCCATGGTGGAGGAAAAGCATGTCTCATCCATGAGCGACCCTTCCATGTTGGTTCCTTCTGTTCACAGTCTTTAAGCATTGCCTTTCATCACCACTGCAACTAGTGCCATGGAGTGTGGCCTCCCTCTTCAGTGGGTATTCTGTGCTGGATTCCCAAGATGCAGTTGGCTCACCTGGTCTTTTGGGTTATGTATTGGCCCCAGGTGTTCCATGAACGTCATCACCATTGCTTCTGGGCATGAAGTCTCAGTTACCTAAACTTCCCTTTTTTAGATGCAGTTTTCTCCCAGGCAAATGGGCCATATAACACTTGCACATCCCCCTTGGGACATATTGTTGTTTGTTCTTCCACCATGCTGGGGTAGTGAAGCCCTATAAGGCTCAGTCAATGGTATTCTCCAGCCCGTAGCCATGTCAGAAAACCACTGTGAAAACACCTTGCTTCTACAAGGGGCTTTTTTCCCCAGTCTTCAAACTATACAGTGGTGTCTGGCTCAAATGTAGAGTCAAGGTACTTCTGTCAAAATTTCCTGCCCCTTTCTCATGCCATGTGTGATGTTTAGGTACATGTGTCAACTTAGCCAGGTAATGGCGCCCTGTTCTTCCATCAAGAAAACACTGGACTAATTGTAATAGAAGGGCATTTCATGCACTTTAATCATCAGTGAGTTGATTACATCTATGGTTGATTCTATCCACAATCAACTGAGGAGAATGCCATCAGCAATGAGTGATCTCTCCTCTGTAACAGTTTGATATTATTTATGAATTCCAAAAAGAGATATTGATTATGTTTGTAAACTGGTCAGTTCCTCTGGGCATGATACCCTTTGATTGATTTAAATTTAAAGCTTTCTGTTTACTTGATTAAATCAAGATTAGGTCTTTGATTCGACCATGTCATTAGGGCAACTCAGTTTGAGTCCCTGCCCCCTATGTGCGCTATATAAATGGATACTCAATCAAAAAGAGAGGAAAAGAGATACACAGAGAAGCTACACAGAGGAAGAGAGACCTCTCCAGAGACAGGGCAGAGGGCCTGAGAAGAGAGATGAGCCATTCACCTGAGAGTTTATAGCTTATCTTGTGAAGAGAACAGAACAGCTGAGCCCCAGAGGAAGAGAGACAAGCCCTAGGCCAGCCTACAGCTGAGATTGGAAGAAGCTGGACCACAGAGCCTTAAGAGGAAAGAGGAAGGATGACCCTCACAGATATCACCTGACCTCTTGTTTCAGCACGTGACATCATACCATGCATGAGGAAGTACCTCTTATGGTGTTGAAGAATAAAAAGCAAAACCTTGCAAAATATCTAACAAGTCATTCCTGCCCCTGCTTCTGTAAATCAGTCTGTGAAAACAAGTGACTTCACCCCCCATTTCTGTAAATCAGCCCACAACCTTGCAGCTGCATTCTGCCTCTCTAACGCCCCTGCTTGCAAAATTTCACTTAGCAATGCATTAGCCAATGAACAAAAGTTATGCTGATCCCACCTGAAATCCTATATAAACCTATGAAAACTGAAAAACGGGGCTCAGAATTTGGAGATTGACTGTCCTCTGGGCCCCTGCATAATAAAACTGTTCATCCACATTTCTGGAGTGCTGGTTGTACATTTCTATGGTTCAGAACTCCTGGCTTTGCTGTAACAATGGTACCTTGAGTTGGACTCTTTAGGGCCTTGCAACCGTAAGTTTTACCCCAACGAAATGCTCTTTATGAAAGCCACCAGATTTCTGGTACTTTGCTTCAGCACCCCTTTGCCTGACTAATATATCATCCAATCAGTTGAAGGCCTTAAAAGGAGAAGTGATTTCAGCATTCAGAGGGAGAATTTTTACCTCTACTTCAGGCAGCCAACATCTCCTAGGGAACTCATCAAGGACTTCATCAGAGTCCTTGACTTGCAGCCTGCCCTATGAAATTTGGACTTGTGTATCCCCATGGTCTCATGAGACAATTATATCTCCTGTCAGTTCTGTTTCCCTAGAGAACCTGACTAATATACCACATTTCTGAGCTCTTCCTTCTGACCCTGGAAGGCTTTTCCCCAAGAGTTTTTATCAGAATTCTTAATTCACAAGTTCACCTTTCCCATTCTATGTTTCACTTTGTGGTCTGTCCACCCAGCCTTGGTTTCTGAGATGTAAAACCCTGTTCTGGGAATCCAAGAGTAACAGTGCTTTCCTGTAGAAGCCAGGCATTTAAGACTATCTTCTTACTAAATATCTATTGCAAAACTCAAAGCTAAGAACCATACTTAAGATAATTAGGCTGCAATAAGTATTGCTGGAGGGTTTTTTTTTTTTAATTTAAAGCCATCTTGAAATTGCAGAAAAGTTGCAAGTATGATAAAAAGTATCTTTTTTAACCTGAACAACAATTCCAAGATGCTGATCTAACACTCTACTATATATTCCCTACACACATGGAAGCTTACAAAATCTCAATAAACCATCAATATCGGGGAACTAACATGATATATTGGCACATTTTTATCCTCAGAGCCCATTTATGTTTCTCCAGTTGTCCTAAGAATGTCCTTTGTTGTAAAAGGATCAAGTTCAGAATCACCTGTTTCATTTAGTTCCTATGTCTCTAGCCTCTTCAGTCTGGAATAGTTCCTAAGTCTTTCCACTCTCATGACTTTTACACTTTGGAAAATTATAAGCCAGGAATTTTATAGAGTCCCTCTGATACTTCTGCTGCCATCCACACTTAGTATGTGTGAGATATTCTAGCATTATCTGAGACTGTGGTTAAGAGGACAGACTCTGAAGTTAGGCATCGGGGGTCACATTCTATTCCTACCATTCCACCTGTGTGGTTTTGGGCAACTTATTTACCAAATCTATGCCTCAGTTTCATTATTGGCAGAATGAGAGCAGTAACTGTGCTTATCCCATGGGGCTGTTGTGAGAATATGTAAGTCAATACATGCAAAGCACTTAGCATCATGTTTGGCCCATAGAATAGAATAAAACAGCAGAGAAGAGCAGAGCACAGAATAGAATAGTGTGTTTACTGTTATTTGCCCACAGAGCCCAGAGTAGCACTCAAAGATCATTGACAGAATTGTGAAGTCATTTTTTTATTCTGGAAAAAGAGAGGGTTGCATACTAACCACCCACTGCCTCACCCAAGTACTGATTTAGCCACCAAGGGAAGGACAAATCAAGGAGCTGCCATGGATACTGGAAAAGTGACCATGAGCAAACATGTGTCTTAACGCAAAAGGAAAAACAAAAAGAGGAGCACAAATGCCAAAGTTAGGACTCAGTAGGTTTGGGTATAACCCAGTAGTCAATAGAAGACAGAACGAGGTCATGTAATCATCAGATGAATGACTCTGTGAGGGTTGACTTGCTGGGAGTTTTCACTGTGACTCTCAAATGGGTGCCATCACTTGATTTTAGTTGTCATTCAACTCCTGTTATTGTGCACCTCTGACAGGCACTGCAAATGGCACAGGCAAGCAGTGATAACCAAGGTCCCTGCTCACCTAGAGTTCATCCACTTGCTGAGAAAGTCAGGCAGTAAACAGACAAATCAAGGAAAATGGCATAGAGTGGTTAGCATGGCACAGAGAATTAATACTTGATGGCTTGATAAGGTGTGATCAGAAATCCCCTCTAGGTTGGAAGATAGGAAAGGCCCCTCCAAGGAAAAATTGAAGTTTGGATCTGCACAGCAGAAAGGAACCAGCAGTGTGAAAGTTAGAGGGACGAGAGTTCTGGAAAGAAAGACCAGCAGGGAACAAACAGGCTCAGTCTATCTGAGAAACATAAATGCCTGTGAGGGTGCTATCAGGGAGCCCGAACATGGAGCACCTTGCAGGTCCTGGTGTGGAATTCAGACCATGGCCAGAGTGGTTTTAAGTGTAAAGGGGCATGATTTGGCTGCAGCATATGTCCAGTGCTTGACCCTTCTCACCAGGATCCCTGTACTATTTCATTTCTTGGACACTGGTTCCTGGGGTTCTTTCACTCTCAGAAGCCAGCAGGAAATTCATCCTTCCCATATCCACAGAGCATGAGTTGTTTGGGAGTTTATAACTCCTGGCTGCCAGCTCTTACAAATGACTGATGTAATATCAAAACCCCAGCTTTCTTGCTCCTGATTGGGACCATCCAAGGTGTAACCTACTCTGTGCCCAAAGTTCCCCTGAGGGACAGAGCCCAACTTGTGTTCCATAGGACTTGCTGACATTCACACTTGCTTGGCCTCTTTCCTTGCTGGCTTCGTGCCCCACTCTGTTTCTGGCCCTTCCCAGGAACACTGCCCAAACAATTGCTTTCATACAAGTCCTCATCTCAAGGTCTGCTTTTGGGAAACCTGATCTAAGGTGGTTCCCATCTTTTAAAAAAGCAGTTCGCCTGTCATGTGGAGAATGGTTAACAGAGAAATCAGTTAGGAAGCTGCAGCAGTTGTCCAGATGGGAACTGCATGGACAGAGAAGTGAAGACACTCAGGATATATCTGGAGGTGGAGTCTTCAGGACTGGTTCTAATAAGATACAGGGAATAAGGGAGAGAGACAAAGCAAGGCCAGATCCTAGATGTATGCAAATCATTCCCCATGAGAAGCCGAGCACCACTTTAGCTATGGAGAGCTGTGAATCTCCATTAATAATACTAAACATTGTTGGTAACAAGGCTGTAGACTCACAATAGAATTTAATCACCGGTACCTAACTCTCACAATGGGAAATTACAATGTCCTGAATTTAATAGGTTTCATTTTTTTCAAAATGAATATTTTGCTTTTACAATCTCTCATTGCTAACAGTTCTCTTGGATTACAACTGAAAGGATAATCTTTTCTTACCTAGAAACAAGGTCCCTGAATGCTTACAACGATTTGTTAGCTTTGTCCAACTGAAACAAAGACCTCTTGCATCCTTCTCACTTCTTTTTGTTCCAGTTCCTTTAATTACCTCAGAAAGGGTTTCAATTCCCTTCCATTTCCACAAGGCAGTGAAGGTATAAGGAGGAAAATAAACATTGGTGCAGGTGTCCAAAGACCAAGTTCCAGTCCACCAGCCGTAAGAACTCGGCCAGGTCACCTAAAATGTGAACCCCAGACTCCTCAACTGATTTTTTGAGCATCTACTACTTGCCAGGTTTGGCTATATACAGGGCCTACAGTGATGAAAATAATCATTGTAGTCTCAGACCTCACAGAATTTAACAGGAAGCTAAAAGCCTCCCACCCATCCCCTTCCACAAAAAAACACAGTTGTTTGTGATATAAATGCTTTGTAAAATTAGTGGGGCAAGCAAACAAAATACTGTTAGTATTTTTGCAGGTTTTCTATCTTTAATCTCATAAGTGCCTCTATTTACTCTCTAATATTATCAGTTCCAATTCAAATGCCTCTCTTACACATTCTGCAGAAATGGTCTTATGTGGTTGTAGAGGTCCATATGCCTCCATCTGGAACCCTTCAGGCTCAATATATTTTGGAATTCAGATATTACTTGGATCATATATGGTAGTTCAGTACAGATATATTAAGTAATCCTTCCAGAGGGGACTGGGTCAGATTCCTGTAATCAAACTCAATACCTTTGCAGGGAGCTTTTCCACCCAGCACAATGAATAAAGGTTATATATGGACTTACATCATTGCAAGTCAGTTAATGAAATATAAAAAATAAACTAAAAAATCAACCAACTTTGGTCTTCAGGTAGTTTTTTGGATTTCAAGAGAGCATTTAAGGAATTTTGGGTCCAGAGCACATATTATTTCAAAGAAGTGGTATGTGGGTTGAGGCTTAAACACCTAATTTATCAAAGATATTCATTACAATTGCATTTGCTATAATAGTATTTGACCTATAGATGACCCAGTTTAATAAATAAACTTAAAGTATCTCCAGGCCTATTAATATTTTATCAATGCATAAAATACTCCCAAGTACTTGTATTTATCAGCCCCATAGAAAGACTACATCTGATGAACAAACAAAACAAAACAAAACAAACAAATAAAAGCAGAACAAACAAAAAAAAATCTCAAAACAAAAAGTAGCCTAGCCCTGGTGTTCTGGATTGTAATCCACATGAACATTAGTAGTCAGGTATAATATATATTTTTAAGGCCAGAGGGATCAATGGATGTTGGCATGCCAGAATTGGACCATACCATAGAGTGGGGCAGTTTTTCACATGCTCAGTGTAACAATGCCTGGAATGAGCCCTTTTTTTAATATATATTTTTTATTTATTTTTAAAATGTTACATAAAAAACTATAAGGGATTCCTACATGCCCCACTCCCCACACCTCCCACTTTTCCTCACATTAACAACATCTTTCATTAGTGTGGTACATTCATTGCAATTGACGAACACATTTTGGAACATTGCCATAAACATGGATTATAGTTTACATTGTAGTTTACATTCTCTCCCACTCCATTCTGTAGGTTATGGCATGATATATAATGTCCTGTATCTGAGTTTGCAATGTCATTCAGGACAATTTCAAGTCTCCCAAAATGCCCCCATATTACATTATTTTTCCCTCTCCCTGCCTTCAGCAACTCCAGTGACCACTATCTCCACATCAATGATGTAATTTCTTCCATTGCTAGAATCACAATGAATTTATAGTAGAATACCAGTAAGTCCACTCCACCTCTAATTGATAGGGGCTTCAATCCTATATGGCTGATGGATGGGACTCTTTTGCTTGCTCTCAGTTATAGACTCTCAGTTCCTTGGTGTGGTGGTTGTCTATCCTCACCTCCTTGTTAGTTGTCCTGGGTGAGTCCATTGAACTGGAGAGTAGATGTTGCAACTCCATTGAGGCTCAGGGCCCAGCTGGCACATAAACAGCCCAGAAATTCAACTCTCTTGGACATACACTTACCAACTCCAGCACCAACTATAGGTTCAATAGAAGGGAGAGAAGAGGCATGTGTAGAGAAGTCACATATGAGTCCAACTCTGTCACACTGGGGAGCACAAACTCTAAAGTAGGGCCCACTGGCAAGGCACTAAACTTCAGAGCTATCTGCCATGACCATAGGACCTGGGTGTCTCCAGAGCTCCTAGGAGCCCCACTATTTGGGGTAGTATCTACTTTGGCAGTCAATGAGATCCTGCTGAGATGTGCATAAGTGTTACCTCTCTGATGACCTCCTGACTCATTTTGCAGTTTCTTAGCCATATAAACTCATTTGTCTTTACCATTTCCCCCTTTCATTCAAGATCTTTTTCCAATTGCATCACCAGCCAATGCTTGGTAGTAATCCCTCAGTGTCAGGGCGGTTCATCCCCAGGAGTCATGTCCCACACTGGGGAGAAGGTAATTCATTTATATGCTGAGTTTGGCTTAGAGAGCAGCCACATCTGAGCAACATGGAAGCTTTCAGGGGGTAACTCTTAGGCACCCTACAACACTAGGCTAAGATGCAATTTCAAGAGGAAAAGGCTTATAAGCATAGTTGTCAATATCAAGGGCCCATCAAAGGACTATTCTTCAGTAATCATTGCCCCTGTACTTGGGGGATTGTTGCAGTCCGTTAGAGAATGTGGCAGAGCTCCTGAGGATGGGAGTTCAGTATTCTTCAGTTGTTGTGTGAATCTCTACCCACTGTGGCAATGCCCTATGAACATTTGAACATATTTATATAACACATATGTATGCCCAGGTGAATTTCCTCTCATCTATCTCCCATTGCTCCCACACTAATGATCCTCTCTTCTGTGATCTAAAATTTCAAAAATGAAGCCAAGAGTATTGCCAAATTCAATTAATAGGAAAATGAGATAGTAATGATAGTTTTAAACATAAGAAATAAAATCATATTAATTTAGAAAAACTAAAACTAAAGTTAAAAAATTGGTGTATTAAAAAAATGAAAATATTAAAATAAAAATTTTTGAAGTATTGCCTTTCATCACTGTAGTAACTGTTGCCTGTATGTACAGTGGCAATTTCTTCCATTTCTTCCTTAATGTCTTTTTTTTTTTTTCATTATACTTTCAAAGAAGTTTTAGGTCACAGTAAAGTCACATACAGAATATAGGGGACTCCCATCTACCCAACATCTTCCCCCTTTTCTCCTTTCCTTATTAATAACCTTTTTACATGTGGTAGAACATTTGTTACAACTGATGTACAAATATTGAAACATAGCTACTAATAGTCAGTAGTTTACATTATCGTTTACATTTCAGACCATACACTTTTATAAATTTTTGATGAAATTTAACATGGCCTGTATCCATCACTACAAGATCATGCAGAATACTCCTATTGCCCCCTAACCACCCTCTCTTCCATCTATCTATTCCTCCCATCCCCTCCTCTCAGGACCCACCCCACCAGACTTCACTCCTTGAGGACAAGATTCATAGGTAGTTGCAACAATGCTGAGGGCTTGACACACTAGTCTGTCCTCCCCTTTTAGGAACCACCCATGCTCTCAAGAGACACCCTACCCTCTGTCTTAGACCATATCAGGCCTCCCCAGTATGGGAGTTAAACACCCCATACTGGGGTGTTCTTTAAAATGCACATTGGAGCCCATGATTTCCACTGAAAATCTTCCAATGGCTTCCCATCAGTCCTAGAGTAAAGGCCAAATTCCTTTTCTTGGTCTTGCACCATCTGACCTCATCTTTCTCAATTTCTCTTGATGCCCGCCCCCCCACTGGGCTGGTAATACACAAAGCTCCTAGGCACCTCCATTCCTTTGCCCTTGCAATTCCTTCTGCCTAAAAACACTTGGATAGGCCCAATCCTTTATACAAATGGCCTCTCTTTATCCTTCAGGTTTCAGTTCAAACATCACCAACACGTAAAGTTCCCAGCCTTATCTGGCAATTCTTTATCACATCACCCTATTTATTTTCTTCAAATTACTACCAGTCTCTTAAATGGTTTTAATTAATCTCTCTTATTGTCCAGTTGCCTGTATTGCTCAGGATTTGGTATGGCTGCAAATAACAACAAAACAAAAAGTAAGAGTGGTTTAAACAAAATGGAAATTTATTTCTCTCTTTCAAAATTTGCTAGAAGTAACAAATTCAAGGCCAGTATGTGAGTTCTGGGGTATCCTCAGGGAACCGATGATCCAGTCTTTCTGCTCCACCATCAAGCTCCCATTATTAGGTCACTTAGTATAAGTTTTCTGTGGCCTCAAACTCCTTGGCTTAAAACAACACACATTTATTAATATGCAGTTCTGGAAGTCAGAAACTGCAAAATGAGTTTCACTGGACTGAAATAAATGTATCAAGTGTGTTTCTTCTGGAGGCTTCTGGGGAGAATCCATTTCCTTGCCCTTTCCAACTTCCAGAGTCTGCCTGCATCTCTTGGTTTGTGGCCCCTCCTCCATCTTCAACATGAATCATTCCAACCTCTGCTTCCATTGTCACATCTTCTGACTTTGACCCTCTTGCCTCCCTTTTATAAGGGAATTAATTAAATTGGTCCCAGGAGGATAATCACCACCAACCCATCTCAAGATCCTTGATTTAATCACATCTGCAAAGCCCCTTTTGTCATATAAGGCAGCATATTCACAGGTTTGGAGGATTAAGATGTGAACATCTTTGGGGGGGCATTAATCTGTCTACCATATGTCTAATTCTCCACAATGGCAGCTAGGCCTCCAGGAATTAAATCTGCATCAACATCAATACATCTACAAACATCAACACATCTATCTCCTTTAAGTAGCCTTGTCAGAAGTCCCCATAGCACTGCCTAGGTTTAGATAAATGGCTATTGTAATCTTCCAGAAAATATATGACAAATACTACACAATGGTTTGGCTTAAACAACAAGAATTTATTGGCTCATGATTTAGAGGTCAGAAGCCCCAAGGCAATGTGCTGGCAAGGCTGTGCTTTCTCTTGGAATCTGTAGCATTCCACTGCTGGCTTGTTGCAGTCTTTGGGGCTCCTTGGCTTGCATCTCTGCCTCTGTCGCATGGCCATGTCCTTGATCGCCAGTCTATCTGACTTCTGGCTTCTCTTTATAGTCTCCAGCAATACAGAGTAAGCCCACCCTGATTGAGTGTGGCCATACCTAAATAGGATCTTCTAAGATCCATACTTTGATAATACATCAAAGTCCATACTTTGATAATACATCTTCAAAGGGTCCAATTTACAAATAGGTGCATACCCACAGGAACACAGAATAAGAACATATTTTTTTTTAAAAAGACATATCTTTCATTGGAATACATAATTCCAACTAACACATGTGGCCATTCCTTCAAAGGGGATATAAAGGAGGCAAGAAAATGGAGATTTTATTCTAGGGGGCACATACCCAGCTTGAAATCAAGGTTTGTTGCTAAGGAAGGAGGAGTAGATATACAGAGGCCCCTACATAGAGGTGTCACAATTATGGGAGCCTGGTCTCTCTGCTGGCGTTCTCTCCCACAAAGCTTGGATGGCACTGGGATCCAGCAGGCACATCAATGGGCTGTAGAAATATGTAATACAAAGCTGGAAATTAACCTCCTTGAAGACAGAAAACTTGTCTTCCATGCTCACTTCTATATTCTCAAGGCCTATAACAGTTCCTGTCTGGCATATCATGGGCTCACAACATTTGCTGATGAGGAATGAATCTGATCTCTACTATCTAGTGCAATCATTCTCAACCAGTGATGACTTTCTCCCAAGGGGACATTTGACAATGTCTGGAGACATATTCAGTTGTCACAACCAGGATGCAGGTGTTGTTGGCTGCTGTGAGTAGAGACCAGGATGCTGCTAAACACCCTACAATGTGCAATGCAGCACTGCACAACAAAGAATTATCCAGGGCAAAATATCAAAAGTGCCAAGGTTGTGAAACTCTCCTAAGTTTGTTTTAAAAAATGATTATCAAGAACTCCCTGCTAAAATCCCTATAGTAGATGGAGTCCCTCTGCCCTCATGTTCGAATTTTAATTCCATGGGGCAAAGCATAAAGCCCTTTATGATCTGCCCTGCACCTGCCCATCTTGCCTCACGCCTCACACATCCTTCATGACCCCTTTTGCTGGAGCAACCAGCACTTCCTTGTAGTTCTTCAAACAGTCTCTGCACCAGCTTTCCATCAGGGTGATTCCCTTAAGACCCTCATCACAAAATATCACTTTTTTAATAATTAAAAGTGTTGGTCAGGATTCTTTGAAGAGGGAACGAGAGAAATTCAACCAAACTGGTTCAAGTTAAAGAGGAAATTTTATTGGTTTACATAGCAAAGGAGTAAATACAGCTTAGGCAGAGCTGGATCCAGTAGCTCAAATTCCATCCTAAGGGTTTAATCTCTGTCAATCTCTAAATTCGGATTTCCCCTGTGCTTGGCTTCATTTTCAGGCAACTTTTCTCTATGTGCTATCCCACAGAAATTGCAGGCTTACCCTTACACTTAGAATCCTTATCAGGTACAAGTACAGCAAACAAGAACTTGTCTTCCCTTGGTTTGCCTAGTCTAGGGTTGAATTTTTTTTTTAATACTTTGGGTCGGGAAGCCGTGTGAATGTATCACTATGTTCTTTGGCTCTGCCTGGTCACAAGCCCACTCCTAGTGTTGGAAGTGGGGTGGGGTCAATCTCTCTACAACTCATGACCCAAGAAGGGGAAAGAAGAACAATACCATGGAAAATAGAAGGAGGAATGGGTGTTGGGCAGTGGAAAAAATCAGCAGGTATTAAACTGTAGACACTTGTCTGTTCTTTCTTTCCCAGGAGATGCTAAGCGTGTTGATGTAAAACACAGCATCTGTCTTGTTTGATTCTGTAAAAAGCAGCACCAGATACAGCACTGCATATAGTAGGTGATCAATAAATGTTTCTTAAACTGAATTGCACTTTATTTTCATTGTACTTTCATGGCTCTCCATAGGCATCTCTTTCTTTCATTCGACCTAAGTACCATGCACAGTTCTTCAAGTGAATTCCTAATTTCCCAGCAGTGAAAGTGGCAAACAATACTAAATATAAACTTTTTTTTTCTTCTTTCCCCTATGTATGACCTTACTGTCAGTGACCCAAGAAAGGTAAAGCTATAGCAATGTCTCAATGCTCGCCTATCTCTCAGTTTCCCCCACCAAAGTCCTTGTAAGACATACACTTTATATGTGAAAAATGGTTATATTAAAAAAAGTCCCAATCATTCCTTCCTGCCATTCTGAAGTCACCTGATGAAAAGAAGTTTGGTCACAGAATGTCAACAATTGGGTTCGCCAGCTTTCATCAATAGTTAGCAAGGGAGTTTGTGATTTCAACCAAAGTTTGTCATCCACCCAGAACTTAAGAAAAGAATTTCCATCAAAAGGGAATTTAAGCTTCTGAAAGTTACCTTGCTCAAGAGCAAGGGAGGTGAACTCCTGGTCCAAAAAGAAAATAAAAATCAATCATAACAAGTGGTTAACTAAATTATTTTAAACTGCAAAGTGTCATGAAAGCTCAGGTAAATGTTGGCTGTCACACCGACAAGCTGTGCCATCCCCATCACTGACCTTTTTCTTGTTAAAATGCATGTCAATATGCAAAATAAGTGTTCCATATCAAAGCCAAATGCACTCTCCATTTCTAGAGGTTCTCAAAATAATCTGCAGAAAATGGAATTCAAGGGACAATTTGGTTTTGCTAGAGACATGCACAAACAACCTTTAAAAATTGTCTTGTTTGAGGGTTTGCTCCTTCATCATGTCAGCTTCTGCTTCAATGAATTCAGACCTGAGCTTTCTTTAAAATAAGATGCAGTTGAGTGGGATGACCTGATAGCAAAGCATTCTAAAATACCTCATTTATTCAGAGATCACTTCTCTGCCAACTTCCATCATCTAGAACATAGCTGAAAAGCAAAAGAAATGCTCCTCTGAGCAGTCAAAATAGATGTTGCCATACCCATGTACTTTGTTAATGAGTGAACTACAATCAGAATCTGTGAACTCTTATTTAACTTCTACTAAAAAGCTAAGTCTCAGCATATCAGTCAAAGGCCTATCAGAAATCAGAGGGCACACTCAAATTACGACAATTCAAGGACAGTTTAATAAAGGCACTATTTACAAAGGGACATGATGCAGGGACATGGATGGAACTATTATCATTGTGAATCTAAAGGGATAAGGGGACAAAGCAGTTTCCAGAATAAGGACAAAAAGAGCCGTGTGGAGAAGGCTATCTTGAAACAGCAGCCATCATGTGGCATAAAAGTCAACCTAGGCAAAATGTCTTCCCCAGTAAAATTGTGGACTTCCTTTTAACATAATTATATCATATTGTATTTCACTTGTGCCTCAGCTACCAAAAAGCTGGGAACTAAAATAAGTGTTTAATTGCAGTAACAATCTCAACTAGGTACTAATAAAATTATCCTTTTCTCTCATAAAAAATTTTTAAAAATCCAAACCAAGACAACCCCACAGGAAGGGAGCCTGGGAATTATCTATGGCAGACTTACCTTCTTCCCTCTTATTTCTTGCCAGGCTTCCCCCTGGTTATATGCAACTGGAAGCTGGAGAACAAGAGAACAAGTGAGTCAGATGATGGAGCCCGTGGCCATAGAGTAGGAGAAAGAGCATGGTGAGTGGGTATATAGGGGCAAACAGAAAATGTTGGACACACTCGATTGATCACTAAGGGTGTCTCAGCCCATGAAGATGTGGGGAAACCAGGATGATGACTGCCAGGCACAGCACACAGCCAACCCCAGAAAGGAACATCTGATAACAATAAAAAAGGTAATGGGCAGACACCAACGTTCTCTATAAGAAGAGGAACTTTTGCAAGGTTTGAAGAGTACACCTTCTCTTCCAAAGCAGACAAGGAATTCAAGTAAAACATCTTATAGAATGGGACAATATAGAGTAGGGGCACAATTCTCCAGGATGCCAGGAGTCATCACTGTAACAGATAACCCAATCATTTAATAATTTAATAATGAGTAGCCCCGAAAAGCTTAAAAAGAATTCCATAAATTCTTCTTAGGTAGACACGTTTATGATATTTTATAGGGTTTCTCTCTATAATGGTTAAAATTCGTTTGCTAATTCATGAAATACACAAAAATCATAACTGACATTTTATTGTGTTCTAACTATGTGCCAGATGCTTAACATGCAACGGTTCTTTCATCCTCAACTTTGCCTTATGAAATAGTGTGATAATTTTCATTCTCATTTTACATATGTCAGTTAAGCAATTTGCCCAAGGTCCCACCACTAGTAAGATAGGGTGCCAGGCTTAAACTCAGGTCACCTGCGTCCACAGCCTGTACTCCTAACTAGACACACAGCCTCTTTAGCCCTGGTTTACAGCACCTGTAAAACATGACGCTAAGGGGAAGGATGGAAGGGAGGGAGGTTTTGTGGCACTTCAATAAGTCCACAGGAAGGAAAAGTCCCATGTGGTGCATTAGTTTTCTATTGCTGTGTAACAAATTATCACAGACTTGGTGGCTTAAAATGACACCCACTAATGAGCTCATGGTTCTGCACGTCAGGAGCCCAAACTCAGCATTGTCATGTTCTCCAATCAGAATCACGCAAGGCTGAAATCAAGGTGTTGACCAATCTATGCTCCTATATGAAGGATCTGAGGAAAAATCTGCTGCTGAATCCACTCATTCTGGTTGTTGACAACATTTGGTTCCATATGGTTATAGGACTAAACCCCCCATTTTCTTGTTGACCATCAGCCCAGGGCCACTCCCAACCCCTAGAGACCAGCAACAAGCCATCTTCACAGCCACCAGCTGCAAATCTCCTTCATGCCAAACCCCTCTTGTTCTTTGGATCTCTTTCTTCAGGAAGAACATAGCCTCTTTCAAAGGCTCATCTGATTTGGACAGGTTCACCAAAGATGATCTCCGTATCTTTTTTTTTTTTTTTTTTTTTTTTAAATTTTTTAATTTTTTATTGACTTTGTAATAATATTACATTAAAAATATATATGTGAGGTCCCATTCAACCCCACCCCCCCACCCCCCCTCTCCCCCCCCCCCAACAACACTCGTTCCCATCATCATGACACATCCATTGGATTTGGTAAGTACATCTTTGGGCACCTCTGCACCTCATATACATTGGTTCACATCATGATCTCCGTATCTTAAGGTCAACAAATTATGCATCTTAATTATATCTGCAAAATCTCTGTCTCAAAACAATATAATATCATTGCAGCAGGGGTATCTCATCATATTCATAGGTTCCTCCCACACTCAAGGGGAGAATATCATACAAAGGTGAGCATCATTAGGGGTCATCTTAGAATTCTGTCTACCACACCTGGCAATGTTCACATGAGGTATTAACATATGATCACAAAGTAGTGACATTGCCTGTGTGAACATCTCATCTTTTATGTATTTATCTGCTTATCTCATATATGTGTATATATATATATATACACACACACAATCAATCTCACAACCTGGGAATCAAACTAACTCAATTCCTCCCTTGGACTGGTCTCTGATATTCAAATTGAACTTCTCTGGACCTCAGAGAAGTTTCTTTGTCTAATATTGGAGAAATAATAGTGCATTTACTCCACAGGGTTGTTGATTCCTTGGTACAGTATTGGGCAGGAAGTAGCACCGGGTAGCTCTTAGCTGTTAGAATTAGTATTAGCATTATTGCTAATATCTTATTACTATTCATTATTTGAATTATTTAAGCAGAATCGAAATCAGCCAGGGTTTAGTTCATAGTGCAGGTGAGAAAATCTCCATCGCTTGTATGCTTTAACATGGGTTCTGGGAGCAATAACCCTGGCCACTGATGAGCAACTAAGGAATAGAAGCAAGTGGCCCCTGGCAAGGAACAAGAACAGCCCACATTCCAGCTCCATTTACAAGACGGCTTATCACGCTTTATAGATTCCTCATACAACAAGAGCACAAAGGCTTCCGGACAGGAAAGCCTGAGACATTCTAACACATAGACAGGGACATTTGCAAGAGTCTTCAAGGCATATAAAGCTTCCACCCAGAGCAGACAAGCAACCGGAGGAAAAAATTCCTCCTCTGCTTAAGCTGCTTATCAGATCTTTTGCATTCTCTTTATACAACGTTGTTTATCAGGCTACTTCCTCCAAGATACAACTTACTTCTGTTCCTTTTGCTTCAATACTCAAGGAAAGGCACCATATGAGTTAATATGTGGGACTTTTTTCATTTGGGGGGACTGCCTTCCTTTCTAGAAGCATTACCCTTTTTAACTGGTGAGAGACAAGGAAGAGTTTTCTGTTTTTTGTTTAGAAGAGTGGCCTCCAAAGTAGAAAAAATGCAGGAAAATAAAGACAACATTAGACCTTATATTCATATTTATTTTCATACTAAAGAAATTAAGCTCTGTTATATTTAATAAGCAGCTTGACACTCATATCACTTGGTCGCGTCACTTGCATATGTTTTTGCAAAAATCCTAAAGGAAGGAGAAGGAAGAGGGGATAGTACAGCCCTTACTCCCTGTAGCCTACAGCTCACTGAGGTTTCTCATCATTTAAATGTGCCCAGTAACATGGTTTCACAGATTGCATTATCTACCCTTAACTACAGGAGCTCTCACAAAACCGACTAGTGGTTTAAAGGAATTCTGCAAAGAAATCTATGTTGAAGGAAATACCCGAAAAACAAGCACATGTATGCAACTAGAAAATGGCAGAGCTGGAACTTCTTCTATACCCAGTATATGCATTTTTTTGTTCAGTTACATTGTGATAGAAAAAAAAAATAGTGGTGATCAAATCTGATCTATCAAGAGATTGTTTAGATCAATGGTCTCCTGTGGTTTTTGTACTAGAATATAGGCTACAGAAGGGCAGGAGCTTTGTTATTTTTAATGCTGTTTCTCGCCTGGCACATAGTAGGTGCTCCATAAATATCTGTTGAATCTGTAATAGTGAATGGCAGAGAGTACATTTCCTAACATGGCCTCAACAATATCTCTTATCCTAAATGTAGGTTGACAGTGTGACCTTGTCATCCTTTCATAACAAGCTCTAATCTGATCATGTACCCTTGAATCTGGGCAGGCTTTTTTTTTTTTTTAAGATTTATTTTATTTATTTCTCTCCCCCCACCCCATTGGCTGCTTTGTTCACTTGCTGTGTGTTCTTCTGTGTCTGCTTGCACCCTTGGTGGCTCCAGGAAACGGCGTCTCTTTTTTGTTGTGTCATCTTGCTGCATCAGCTCTCCAAGTGTACAGTGCCACTCCTGGGCGGGCTGCGCTTTTTTCACACAGGGCAGCTCTCCTTGCAGGGCACACTCCTTGTGCGTGGGGCACCCCTACGTGGGGTCACCCCCATGTGGCACGGCACTCCTTGCGTGCAGCAGCTCTGCGTGTGTGCCAGCTCACCACACGGGTCAGGAGGCCCTGGGTATCTAACCCCAGACCCTCCTATGGTAGGCAGATGCTCTGTGAATTGAGCCATGTCCACTTCCCTGGGCAGGCTTTTAACTGCTTTGACAGAGAGGGTATGGAAGAAGGGACACTGTGTGGTTTCTGAGGCTAAGTAGTGAAAAGCCATGCTGCCTCCCATCTGGCTCTCTTGGGACCGTGCTCTGGGGAAAGCTGGCTGCCATGTTAGAAGTCCAGTGACACAGACCACTGTGGTGAGGAGGCCACGTGAACATGCCTGGTCGACAGCCCCAGCTAAGCTCCCAGCACTGCTAACCATTGAAAGGGACAACTTGGATGTCCAGCCTGTTGAGCCTAAAGATGACCACAACCTGAACTGACATTTGATCACAACTATGTGACATAGTCCAAGTGAGAACCACTCTGCTGAGCCCTTTCCTATTTCCTTCCCCTGAACTCATGAACAAAATAAAATTTTTATAAGTCACTGAGTTTTGGGAAAAGCGACACAGCACTCGATGTATATTTTGCTTTGATATACTTTTTTAACAATAGTACAAAATTATCACAAGTCATGAGTATTTAAAACTAAGCATGCAGTTCATTTTTAATTTAAAAAGTCATTTTGTGAAAGCAAAGAGATTTATTACTAATGAATAAAATAATTTGATTGCAAGTAGCTTATTTCAGTTTTATCTTATCCCTTTAAATCCCAAATCTGTTTCTGCTTTACAGTAGGCATATCAGTACTATAGATCAAGAATATAATTTCTAAATAAATATACAAATATTAGGAGTGCATGCCCAAAGCATTTTACTATTGGAGTGCCTGATTAAATTGCGAGGCACTGGGAAATGAATAAGATAAACCAAGCCTCACCTAACAGTCTGCATAAAATTTCATTGGGTTCTCGAACTTCTGTCACCCATGCCTAAACCTCAGTTAAGAAATCCTATCAAAAGCATTTCAGGAAGCAACATGCTTGTTCGTTAAACACTGCACATGTCGTAGCTGCTAGCCTTCCTGGGTTCAAGTCCCTGCTCTGCCTCTCACTGGCCTATACATTTAGGCGGATTGCTCAGCCTCTCTCTGAGCTTCCATTTCTTCATCTGCAAAGGGGGAGAAAGGGTAGAAGACTAGCTACCTCAAAGGTTGTTGTGAAGATCAACAGAACCAATTTCTGTAAATTACCTAATTGGCATAAAATGTGGCATAGTCAACAGTTGATAAATATCAGCCGCAGCCTTCATCATCATTCCCAGAGGGAGCCTCCAAAAGAACATATAAAATGCAGGAAAAATATGTGAAAATGGGGCCATATATTAACTTTCTGTGGTGGTCCTGAAGTTTCAAACGGGAAACGTGCTCAGTTGTGTAAATATTTCTATTTATTTTGCTGAGAATAATTTCTCAGCAAAAGGTCTCCAAACATATTAACTCTCCAGGATTCAGTGTCAGACATTGCAGTACAGGACAGTGGGGTGGGGAAGAAAACTCAGAAGGGCCTGATCTTCGGGCACATTCAAAATGGTACTTATATTTTATTTCTAGAAGATGAGGAAAAGATCCTCCAGACATTGTTTGGAGAGAAATCATAAATCCACTAATGAAACTCTGGCCATATTCCACCGTAGCTGTGCATGTGTGTGTGTGTGTCTGTGTGTATCACTTTTTTCCCTGCACATCTTTAATCGTCTGCCTACCATGGCTACACAGAGTCAGCTCTTAAACAGATAGATAATTTTGGTTTTTTTGAAAGATAAAATGCCACAGCAGGGAGAGAGGGGTAGAACCCCTCTTTGGGAATACAAGGCTTTACTTCATGAGTTTTCCCCTTAAAGGTAATTTGACTTTAGTGATTAATGTGAAAACAGGGTAGTGAAGAGAACAAGGTCCTCTAGTTCCCAGCAGGAGGGTTGGTTTGAATATTTCCAAACAGCTGAAGACAAAAGAACAAAAATAAAATGTGGTTATCACACCTCATTGGGATGAACTAGGTGACTTTAATTTGTGGCTGTTTCTCTCTAACTTTGTAACAGACACTTGAACATGGATGGCCAAACGAGGATAGTCTCGCCATAGACCTGGTGGTCATCTAAAACTTTCATCTAGCCCTCTCTTTCCTAATCCATAGGAATATGAAATAACTACTCCATTTCAACAAGATCTTAAATCACATGAAAATGTAAACATGTTCCCTGGCAAAAGGTACCATAAATAAAGCAGGAAGACAAACAATAGACAGGGAAGAATATTTGCAACACATGACAGATGAGTTGATCCTTAAAACACAAAGTGTTTCTACAAAAAAAAGTAAGAAAAAGACCAATAACCCATTTGCTAAATGGACAAATACAGGAGAAGAAATCAAAATGTCGCCAAAGCAGAAATAAAAAAAGAAAACATGTTTTATCCAGTGCAATAACAAACAGCACAAAAGGATTCAGGGCTGGTAGTAATGGACTGGTAAGTAAGTGAACTCTTATAAACTAACTGGAAAGCTATCTGCTATATTCATTTCATTAAATTATGCATTCTCTGACCCAGCAATCCTAACTTTGGGAATATATTCAAATGCAATAGTGTACAAGAGTATATAAACAAAAATGTAGGTATATGTGTGTTCATTCATACACACACATACATGTGTTTGCACCTGATTATAAGACCATAAGGAAAGGAACAGAACAAAATGCATTAGGCTGTTAACATCAGTTCCTTTAAGAAAGATGGAGATGGAGGGGAGTGGTGAGGAAAAAGATTTCCTTACACACTACATCGCTACACTTTCTATAATGAGCAGCTATTTATTTTATTGAAAATTGAAGGAAATTAAGATATAGAACTTGTAACTTCACTGAGTAATCTTAAAATAAGTCACAAATTAAGCACACCCTTCCTTTTCATGGAGAGGAGTCTGTACTCTTTCAAAACTGGAGTTCCAAAAGGTTAATTTCTGTTTTTTTGACCCTTGGGTATAGGAAGGAGAAGGGTATGTGAGGGAGGGGTTGGGAGACAGAGGAGAGTTATGCAAAAAGTTAAACTTAGATGGTGGTGATGGTACCACAACATTGTGAGTATAAATATAACCACCAAATGATATATTTGAATGTGGTTAAAAGGGGGAAATTTCAGGTTCCATATACTTTACTAGAATAACAATTTAGAAGAAACATAGGATTACGGCACAGTGAACCCTAATATAAACCATGGACTATAGTTAGTCCAATTATAATAACATTCTTTCATTCAATTTTAGCAAATGTACCACACTAATACAAGGTGTTAATAATAGGGGGTATATGGGAACTCTATTTCTGCATGATTTTTTCTGTAAACCTCCAACTTCTCTAATTAAAGAAAAAAGAGCTAAATGCTTGGAATTTAGCATTTCAAATACGTGCTAAATAAACCAAATAAGCCAGACATAATGATAAGGATTTTTCTCACATAAAATATCTTGTTAGAGTCCACAAATTAGAAATGTTTCAGAGTTTGCCAAGTACATATTTTCCAGGACTCTTAAAAAAATAAAAATACCCAATTTGGGTAATGACTCAGAGTATTTTTAAGTACCTACCACTTACCGGTTACCCTCCAGATGCTTTCAAATATTGATTTAATCTTCCTAGCATCCCTGTAGTTGAGTGAACAGCCATAGTCATTCACACTTTAGTTTGAAATACCATAACCAGGCAATCCCATTATTAATGGAGATTCTCCTGGTCAAAAGAGGAATTTTGCTTGAAGGGGTTATTTTATTTGGAAGTCTTTTGGCAGCAAGTGTCAAACACCTAATTTAATCTGCCTAAAGCAAAAAGGGGCATTTATTGTCTTACAGATCATGGAAGTTTTAACTGATGATCTTGCCTCCCGGCAGGGCTAGATCCAAAGTTCCTATATTTCACCAGAATCTTTGTCTCTATTTCTCGTCTCTGCTTACCTTACTGTTAGCTCTATCCTCTGACAGACTCTCCCCTCACAGGAACAAAGTACCTGGATTACATCCTATGTAGTAGCCCCAGTGTAAAGCTCTCTCTTCCTTCCTAATAGAACCTTAATTAGTGCCTGAATCACTTTCATTGGCCACACTTGGGTCGGATTCTCCACCTGCTTCCAGGGGGGAAGCATCCTATCCACTCAACCCCAGGGATGGGGATGAGGGAAGCATGGTTCCCCAAAAGGAAATTTCAAGCGCTATTACCAGAAGGAGGAATGGAGTTTAGGCAAGAAAAAGCAATAGATGTCTACTTGGGGGGAGAGGGGGAGCACAAAATGGGAGTGATTTGGGGTCAAGGAGCCCCCAGGCTCTCAGGAGCTGTCCTCTAGCACAAAGCCTGCCACGTGGTGGAGAGAACTATATGAACGAGAAGTCAGGGAGCCCTGGGAAGCCGGAGGATTTCACAGGGACAGTAGATTCAGGGAAAGGGTTTTCAGGCAGTGACACAAGCATTAAGAAAAGGAAGTGAAACGGAACTGAAGAGACATCTAACTTTGATGCTTTGCCTAGAGTTCTGAGGATGGTAAAGCGTCTTCCAGGGTTGACTTCGCCATGCCCACAGTGCTCTAGGACTTCACTACCCCAAATGTGGTCCATGGACGAGCAGACCACCAGCACGTGGGGGCCCTTCAGAAGTTCAGAATCCCATGCCCCACCCAGATGCCCTGACTCAGAATCTGCATCTGGAATTCCTGGTGATTCCTGCACACTGTGGACTCCGGGAGCCCTGGATGTGAACTCTGTTCCTAAGGATGCATCTGCTGTGTCTGCCCACAAACCTACACGCTTGAGAAGAGGACAGCAGAGGTGACGCTTAGGAACATGGGCTCTGGAGCCGAGCCCTAACTCTCCCTCCTGCTCCACCACCTCTTAGCTGTGTGACCATGTGGAGGTTATTTAACTTCTCTGCACCTCATTTCCTCACCAGGAAAATGGAACTTGATTACAGCACCTACCACACAGAGCTGTGTGAGCATTAAATGAGATTTTTTTTTTCAAGAGTTGCATAATGGAGCAGTTAAGAGAGTGGGGGGTGGAATCTGGCAGCTTGGGATGAAGTGAATCTCTCCTCTTTCACGTACCAAGTGAACTTAGGCAGTTTATTTAACTGCTGAAATTATTTTCTCACCCGGCAAGAAGTAAAGCTGATAATGCTCAACTCCTACGGTTTGTGGTGGGATTAACTCCACAGTGGTCTGTGCTGTGCCTAGCAGATAGTAAACACTCAGAGAGCAGCTGCAGGCGTTGTGTGGGTTACTCCTCTTTCACAGGGATGCAAGTCCCGGAAGGCCAAAGGACTTTGTCTATTTTGGTTGCTTTTGTAACTTAGAACAGTGCTTGACCCATAATAGACACTCAGTAAATATTTGCTGACTAAATAGTTGCATTTATCTTCACAATAGCCCAGTGGTGGGGGCAACGGTCCTAATCACTTACGCCTTAAATTGAAATCCTATACGTTTATCCATTTGGAGCATGTTACCTCACTCCCTTTCCCTTCTAGGCTTCCCCTATTTCAGACATTTTCCAATTGGGAATTTTTCTTTCCGGGAATAGAACAGTCAATAAGACATGCACAGCACCTTCTCCTAGGAATTTATATTCACATGGAAGGAGGGGCAGCATTTTCACTTCAGGGGGTGGTAAGTTACAGGAAAGAAAGTATGATAATGAAAGGGAGTTACTGGGAAAGGAGGGCGCAAAGCCATGGTCAGGGACGGTTCCTTCAGAGGTGGCTTTTGAGCTAACACCAGAAAGCTGGCAAGTGGCCAGTTTTGGGCAGCATTAGTAGAAGAGCATTCAGGGAAGCGGACTTGGCCCAGTGGTTAGGGCATCCGCCTACCACATGGGAGGTCCACAGTTCAAACCCTGGGCCTCCTTGACCCGTGATGTGCACAAGGAGTACCCTGCCATGCAGGGGTGTCCCCGCGTAGGGGAGCCCCACGCGCAAGGAGTGCGCCCCATAAGGAGAGCCGCCCAGTGTGAAAGAAAGTGCAGCCTGCCCAGGAATGGCGCCGCACACACGGAGAGCTGACACAGCAAGATGACGCAACAAAAAGAAACACAGATTCCCGTGCTGCTGATGACAACAGAAGCGGACAAAGAAGAACACGCAGCAAATGGGCACAGAGAACAGACAACTGGAGCCGGGGGAAAGGAGAGGGAAACAAATAAAAATAAATCTTTTAAAAAAATCAAAATTAAAATTAAAAAAAAAAAAAGCAGAAGAGCATTCAAGGCAGAAATTAAGAGGTGGGAATAAAGTTAGCACGTCCAAACACAAAGGAAGAGCAGGGATGTGGCACCGTGGGGGAGAGAGTCCAGAAACGAGGTGGGCGGGAGCGATCAGCAAGGGCCCGGCTCAGGCAGGATCCTGTTCCCACAGTGAGGGCTCTGCCTGCTGCTCTGCCTGCGATGGGAGCCGAGGAGGGACCCGGAGCCAGGGAAGGAAGTTGGCCTGCTTTACAGTTTTCAAAATCCCTTGGGCATCCGGGTGACAGGGCGCATGGCAAAGGAGGACCAGCTAGCCTGCAAATTGTTATCCTTGTTTAAGAGCATGGGGGTGGTTTTTCATACCTTTAGTGCCCTTGGGGACAGCATCATTTGCAGGCTGAAAGGAGGACTGAGTTCAGTGAGCCCAGAAGCATCCTGCAGAACCAGGGCTTTCTCAGAAAACACATTGGATGCTAATTTTTCCTTGCGCCGTGGGATCTTTCTGTATCAAGCCATAATCTGCCATTCTTTACCCATACTGAATACACTCACTGTTCCAGATGTGATGCATACATTTTCTGTGGATGTGGACATATGTGCCCATGTACACATACCCGTTTCATACATTGTCCTCAATTAGAGAGGCATACTTAAGGGAAAAACAGGTACCAGGGTCTGCTACGATGGTCAGCCTATCTCTTTCTCTCCCACACTCATTCTCCCTCTAAGCATAAAAATGCTGCATTTTGGATTTTTTTTTCCACTGTGATCATTCTGTTTTTATGACTGTGTATTAGTTACCTTGGCAACGTGGTAGACTTGGATCTGATTGGCCAGGTTGTCAGGTTCATTGTCAGAGCCGTGGGCCCAGCTCTGAGTGGTAGATGTGTGCATGATGACTGGAGCTACAACAACAAGCTGGGCCAGGAACACCTGATCTGGCAGAAGCTGTGCATCCTCTCTGCCCGAGCAGAGCCCCTACATCCACCTGCTGAGAATGTCTCTTGCATTGCTTTTGGGAAGATGCAAGGGTTGTCCCATATCTTTGAAATTTCTGTTAGGAAATGTGCTAAGCTTGGTATGCTCAGCAGAATGCATTTATTTGTAATCAGAAATTAATTCTCAAAGAAGCTAAGGGAGAACTGTCCAATGGCTGGACCATAGGATCAGACCCTGTTAACAGCTTTAATTCAGACTTGCTTAATTCAAACTCACAAACTCGGCCAAATGCTTCTTTTTCTGTATATAAATTTCATTCATAAATAGCCTTAAGAATTAGGTCCTGGGAACATAGTATACTGAAGATTTAACAGAGACAAAATTATATACATTTATGCCAACAATATTGAATCATTTATTTATTCAATTTATCAGATGCATCATTTACTTATTAGAGTCTGGCTCTATTCATTTACCAATTACTTAGGAAGAAAACAAACCCCTACCTAAGACTGAAAATTTTTATTAATGAATGAACTAAAAATAATAACATGGAGAAAAGTACAGACTGATGCCTTAAGCATTAAATGTATTCTTATATTTGCATAAATTTCTAAGTAGCCATACCTGGCTCACATTTTGCAATCTTTTTTTTTTTCCAGGAGAAGCATGTCTTTGATGCCTGAATACACCACACACTCTGCATTTAAACATATTATATTTAACTGTGCTATGTAACCAGCATAGTCTTAATATAGATGTAAAAGTCATTGGCAAGCAGTCATTTTTCACCTGGGTTAAGTGTTACAGTATGTTCAGCTCCAGTAAAGCTAACATTTAGGCTGTCCAATTTCAAAGAAAGAAAAAATCTAAAGGGAAAAGAGACAAGAAGCACATTCCAAATAGTCAAAAAAAAAAAAAAAAAGGATTGCACTATAATAATTAATTCTTCTACTAACATTACTAGAAAAATGTGAGGCTTCTAAAACTCATATTTTCCCCAATTGAGAATAAATGCCTTGTTAATTGTACACAGAGTAACAAGAGAATCAGAGCATGATCAGGGAACCAACTAGCTCCTTAATAAGGATTTAGCCAATAAACCAACTGATATTAGCTTTCTAAGATACCATCCTGCTTGGTCTGGTTTTGGAGGTGAGTCTTGTTCACAAGTCTATCAGTTGTGCATACTGAATAAATACTGTTTAGAAGTCAACTAATATTCCTGCAAATAGCACTTAGATTTGTTCTAGGAATGTTAATATTTTAGGCATAAATATTTACAATATACACAACTTTTTTTGTCTTCATGGGCATGGCTTCATTGTCTAACATATTGAAAGTCTCCAGAGATGGAAGGGGCCTGAGCTGCCCAAGGGGCCTTCTTGCCCCACCATTTGTACTCAGGGGAGATTCTTCCAGGAATGAGCCTCCTGCGGCCAACAGGCCATTGGTGAAGAAGAGGCTTGAACCCCAGCTTTGAGCCTCCCCTTCCTGACTGCTCCACGGGCCTGCTGGCTGGGGACTCATCCTCCCTGCCTCTCGCTTTGTAGAACTCTGGGCCACCGAGAAGCACCCAGAACATTACATCCCGATTTGCAGAAAAGACAGAGCGGGGCAAGAGTCTGTGGGGATTGGATCAGCTGAAAAGGAAAAGATATATATAATAAGGACAGGATGGGGAAGGGGGAGAATCACAAAAAACCTCATTTGGGGCCAGCGGAGAAAATCTGAGGCAAAGCAATGAATGGAACCCAAAAGATTTGGTGCAAGTCTCAGGAGAAGATGTGATGACATGTGCGGAGACAAAGGACGCAAGCATTAATAAAACAGAGGGGAAAATGAAAACTCAACACAAAGCCCTGCAGTTCTACATACACGCCAAGGTACATGCACACGCCAATGAAAGCAGGGAAGATGTGAACAAAGGATGTCATAGCAACCCAAACGAGCCCTGTTGAGCCACCGACTGCAGTGTACCGGTCAGTCATCCATCAGGGAGCCTCCGACACCCAAGCAGGACTCTTGCATGAGGGAGGGCCCCGTCCGCCCCGATCAGAGATGACCTGGCCTCCACAACGCACTCCTGTCTGCCTCTCTTCCTTCCTCCCCCCATAAAATCTGAGCTAGGTTTGCGCCAAGCCTCTCCCTCCCTTCTCCCAACAGATGTTTTTCTGAAAGGAAGGGAAACATGATCTGGGCACATGCTCCTGATACACACATGTCCCCAAATTAAGTCTTCCAAATTGTTTCGCATCTGCGCAAAGCAGTAGCCTTCCCCCCGTGCGCTCAAAAACTCCTCTTCCCTGTGAAAACAAAGACAAGCATAATAATTTTTAAAAAGCACAGAAATGCATTTCACTCGATCTTGCAAAATCAAGTATCCCACTGTGGGGTTCATTTGGGAATGTGGATTTCCAGCGGGATGTAAAGCTCATTTACTTGTGCCTAATTCAAAAGAGAAATGCTCATTTCCTTTCACCTCTATCTTCTACTTAAATTATAGGTCTCTTCTGTAGTAATAGACCATCGTTCCTTTCTACTTTCCTTTAGTTTGAGAGGCGGAAATACTGTGACACTAAAGGAAAAAAAAAATAAAAAAAGGAAAGAAGTGTTTCGCCAGCAAGACTTGGAAGGCTGTGGAAAATAAAAGAGAACTTTTACAAGAACCTAATGGAGATATTGACATGTGTGTCTGGAAATCTAAACTTAGCAAAGTGTAAGGCAAGAACAGGCTTTCTCACTTTATTTCTGTATCTGGAAAGTTTCAGCGGCTGGTACCATATGAATATTTATTAATGCATTGTGAATTAGAACCTGTGATTATTACTCAAACTATCTTTTTACCTTACAAGCTTCAACTCAGAAGAATAAAAACACATCTGCTTTTGCTCTTCCCATATTTTATTCAATGTTTTAACAGCTTTGCTGTAAATATCTCATCCATTACGATTCAGTTGTGACTATACCGGCTTCACGTCTCCTGTTTTATTACTGTCATCACAGTGAAACAACACACTGTTAATTCTGTTAACTAACAAGTTCATTGTTTGAGCGAGTCAGCGATCTCCTGTTTGTTGGGTCCACATGTTAAAAAAGGGATTTGGTTATAAATCTAAGAAGGGCCTGAGTGAGGAGTGTTCCCTTTGTTAAAATGAGTGGATTTTCTTTATTTGAGATTGTAGTTTAATATGCTGTCAGGGAAGAAATGAGCAAATCCGTAGATAGGGCCAAAATGAATCGTAATAGATAAAAAGGTTGCACAATCCTCAAAGAATTCAGCTCTGGAATATGGAAGTGTGCTTAGAGCCTCAGATTTTCAGCATGAAATGTGTGGCTCTTGCATAACGCCCATCCAGTTAGACCTTATGAACCTGCCTCCTGCTATATTCTTTCCAGACGATCATTGCCAATATTTCAATCCCACTAGATGTGGAAACTGAGTCAGTCAGTATGGTCTGATAGTTAAGAATGTGGGCTTTGAAGTCTAGGAGTCCTGGTTTATATTCCAGCTCTAACACGTCCTAGTTTTATGGTTTTGGATCATTTACTTACCACCTATGAATCTCATCTGTAAATGGAAGCAGCCAAAGCACCTACCTCATTGTATGGTTATGACAATTAAAAGAGCAAATACATGAAAATTTCTGTATCAGTTATTGTTCTGTTCAGGAAATAGAAATCACTCTAGACATTTCAAGCATAAAATGATTTAACTGAAGTATTAGGTGGTATCATTTATCTATTGCCATAATAATGCCAGGAAAAAAAACTACAATGACTTAAAACCATAAACATTTATTTAAATTCCAAGTTTGCCGGTCTAATATTTGATCTGGGATTGACTGGGCAGTTCCTCTGGTTATGCTAGGCTCACTCCATGTCTTGACTATTGGCTGGAGCACCTGGGCCAAAGGTAGAATTCTCCAGCAGGATAGCCCAGACATGTTCTCATGGTGGAGGCAGAGGAATAAGAGGCCCTCATTTGGGGGATATTTGCTAACAGCCCATTAGCCAAAGCAAGCAAGTTACTGATCAACCCATAGGGAAGGCCAGCTTTTATGGTAATCAACCATCGAGGTTTTCCAGGGTTTGAGGAGTTTCCCACAGTACAGTACTCTCAGTGCTAAAATCAGGGAAGTCTCAAAGTCAGATGAGTTGATCACCCTTTTGGCAAAGTGAATTTATAGGGCAAAGGGCATGGGTACAAGGAGAGTTGAAGAAATGGGGCCTTATAAAATGGGCGTACAAAGTGTCCACTGAATTAATGGAAAGAATGGAATTAAACGGTTTAAAAGTCAATAGCGGGAAACAGATATGACTCAAGCAATTGGGCTCCTGTCTACCATACAGGAGGTCCAGGTTTTGATGCCTAGGGCCTCCTGGTGAAGGCAAGCTGGCCCGTGTGGCGAGCTGGCCTACGTGGAGTGCTGGCCTGAATGGAGTGCTGGCCTGCACAGAGTACTGCCCCCCATAGGAGTGCTGCCCCACGCAGGAGTGCTGGCCCACACAGAGTGCTGATGCAGCCCATTGATGCAGCAAAAAGAGACACAGAAAAGAGACAGTAAGAGATGCAACAAATCAGGGAGCTGAGGTGGCACAAGAGAATGACAGCCTCTTTTCCACTCTGGAAGGTCCCAGGATTGGTTCCCAAAGCCACCTAATGAGAATACAAGCAGACGCAGAGGAAGATGCAGCGAATAGACAGAGTAGACAACAGGGGCGAGAGGTGAGGGTGAGGTGGTGAAAATAAATAAATAAATCTTAAAAAATAGTCAATAGTACTAGAGATCAGAAAACTACTGTCACTACTACTGCCATCCCACTGCCTTTCACACATAACTGGTATCAGACACTGGAACTTGCTGTTAGGCTGACATGGAATCACCATGTGAGAGTCGTAAGACCTTCCAGGTCTCCTATAAGGGCCACTAATGAGCAGAGCTTACCTCTAACCCAGAATCCTAGGTGCAAGGGAATCTGGGTAACATGATTTTGAGCTTTTCAACCTCTCCAAAGAGGATGGAAAGGGGAGCATTAGAGACTCCATCAAGTATCTACAGCAAAGGTTTAGCACAAATGTTTGACACGTGAGAAATGTTATTGGCTACTGCCATGGTGTTCAGAGTCATTGATCTGGCCTGCTACTAATTACCCTAGTCTGCAACCCAATCCGAAGTTTAGCTAAAAATGTAGATAGACAGGTGGCATTCAAGGATTTCTGATGCCTGAAAGTCTACCCCAAATGGGCAAAATCATTTCAAAGAAAATGGTTTGTTGCATCTCAACTGCCCAAGAAAATTTAAAAGAAAGCTTAAGATTTTTGCACCTTGTTTGGCTTTTGGTATTGCTGAGTTTTTTCCTTTGCTTGAAAATTATTTCTGGTTATGCTTTTAAAAGTTTTGTCAAATTCTGGGTGAAGGATTATGTCAGTTTCCGTCACTTTAGCCCACTGACTTCCTTGTAATCGTATAAAGAGAGTTATGAAATAAACGAGAAAAAAAAATGAATTCTGAGGACATCTGGAAAGAGCCCCATAGATCTTAGCCTATATCTGACCTGTTCTTAAGAAAGAAAGAAAAAAACCCTTATCTTAAGAAGGTCATTTGAGTCTACTGATTTCAAAGCACAAATGAGCTGGATTTATTAGGGAAAAAATCTGGTTCATTAGAGCTATTTTTTCTAAGATACAGTTCCTTAAGGAAAACATACCTTAGTTGTGATTCTAAAGCTGTCTCCTGAGAAATCTTGGATGTCTGCAGATCATTTGAATTCCTTGCTGCCCTTAACTTTCTGGCTGCATGTTAGAAATCATTTTAAATGAATTGAATAAAATTCACAAGTGTTATATGCCAGCAAATGATGAACTCACAGGAAATATGACTCAAATCCACTTTTTTCATTTTATTTTTTTTTCTCATAATAAATAGAAATGAACAAATGTGGCTTTAATGACATCTTGGAGTGAGAGTTTTTATTGATATACTATCAGTTGGAAGCATGTAATGCTTTGGTGAAATAAACTCCATTCCGCATATTTATAACCAGATTGAAAAAGGTGTGTTTGTTACTTTGTGTGACATTTCCTAATGATAGTGAAGTTTTATATATGAAGATATACATGCACCATCATAAAAATGAACAATTTTTCAGCTTACAAAATGTTTCTTTGATTGAAGATGTTTTTGTACTTACTTAGTTTCCAATTACTTTTTTAACCTATGCTCAGAAACTTCCAAATACCTTTTTCCCCTGCTTGCAGAGCTATAAACAGATGCTCCAAATTGTGTCAATTGTGACAAAATTAGGAGCATCTGTTTTAGGGTGACAAGTCTTTCTTTGGACAGTTGAGGTTCTGGTATTTAGCTAATTATAGTGTGTATCAGGTCAAACCCTTTGGGGTGCAAATAATAGAAACTGGCTTAAGAAAAAAGAATTCACTGGCTCACATAAGTGAAGTGTGGAAGGCTAACTTCAGACACAGCTTGATGCAGGTGCTCAGTGATGACATCAGAACCTGATATCTCTACTCTTGCTTAGCTTTTTTAATAGTTTTGGCTTTATTTTCAGACTTGATCTCTCTCTCTCTCTCCTCAAAGTCACAAGATGACGACAATTACTTCAGAACTACTCACGTCTCCTTAGTTTACTATATAGCTAGGAATGGAGTCTCTCCCCTTCTCTCTAGCTCTCCCTTTTTCTCTCTTTCTCTCTTTCCCACCAATTGAAGAAAAGGCAAGAGTCTTCCTACCATTGGTTCAAAATGCTCATATGCACGTAACTAAAACATCTGTTATAACCAGGGATGCATTAGTTATATATTACTGTGTAAAAAACTATCCCTCTAAATTTGGGAGCTTCAAACAACATGCATTTATTATCTCACAGTTTCTAGAGGTCAGATCCAACCATGGCTTAACTAGGTCCTCCAGCTCAGAGTCTTCCACAAAATTGCAATTCAAGCTGTTCACTAGGGCCACGGTCACCTCACGATTCACCAGAGGCAGGGTCCACTCCTAAGCTCCCTCAGTGGCTGTTCACAGGATTCAGTTTTGTGTGGGCTGTTGCACTAAGAGCTTCATTTCCTCATTGACTGATAGCCATAGATCACCCTCAAGGCTTTGCCACATAGGCCTTTCCATAGGGCAGCTCACAACATGGCAGGTGGCTTCATCAGCATGAACAAGCAAGAAGAAATGAAAGGGTGCCAATGAGATAAGTGACAGCCTTCTACAATTTTGTCTTGGAAGTGATATCTCCTAACTCTTGCCATATTCTCTTCATTAGAAGCAAATCATAGGTGCAGCCTGCACTCAAGGAAAGGATTGCCCAGGAGCATGAATACTAGGAGGCAGAGATCACTGGGAGCCATTTCAGAAGCTGTCTACAAGCAGTAATGAAATATGTTCATTGGTTTAAACTAACCTCGACTAACCCATGGAGCTGAGGGAAGAATCAACCACAAGAGAACTTCATGAGTTACAAGGGGAGGTGAAAATTCACAAAAGGAAATTTGCATATGGTTAGGAAATGACCAGAGATGTTGGGTGGCTAAAAAATGGGACCACTATTCATGACACAGTCGGAGCTGGTTTATCACCAAAAGTCTTGACAATAATACACTGTCAATTTTTCCTGATTTTGATGCATCATTTCATTAGTCAAAAAGACAACAAATTCAAAGGCATTAAGTTGAAAATACAGAAACAATGGTTGCATCTCAAAACTGATCTTAATAAATTTGGATCTACTAAAAGAGAGCAGACTCACATCACAATGGCTCACAGATTTTCTCTATGGATTGACTATTCATGAGATTCTTGACAGGCCATTTGAGGCCTAAACCACCCCATACTCACTTTCAGAATTTGACAATAATAAGTATTTATTTTCATCTGTGGTGAGAAAGGGGAAGAGACTATTTAAAACAGCTGATTGCAGCCATTTTTTAATACTAGGGTAATTGTCCAATTCATTTCAGAGTTGAAAGTTCTTTCTTTGGGAAAACTTCTTGAGGACTTGTTTAACATGGAAGAGCCTGATCTACATGGAGTGCTGAACTGGTCTCCATAAGAAAGAAAGGGATTTTCAGATTCCCAACATGGAGGGGGAATGTAGTAGGTGAATTATGCATTCCAGAAAAACAGGTTCTTAATCATAATCCATTCCTGTGGGTACAAAACCATTGTAAATAGGATCTTTTGAGATGTTATTTTTAGTTAAGGTGTGGCCAACTGATACAGGGTAGGCCTTAATCCTATTACTAGAAGCCTTTAAAAAAAAAAAAAAGCCACAGGGGGAAAATAGAAGCCAACAAAACCCAGAAAAGAAAGGAGAGACAATTGCCATGTGACAGAAAAGCCAAGAAACCCCAAGGGCTGTAGGTTGGCCAGCCAGAATAATGCCAACCTTCTACCTTCTGAAACTGTGAGCAAATAAATTCCTGCTGTTAAGCCAATCCACTATCTATTACTTGTCTTAGCAGTCAAAAGACTAAGGCTGAGAGGGCGGAATCTTCTAATGTAAGGAAGGCCTGGAGAATACTATCTGGGCAATAAAAGAGAGGATAAACCCAGAATGCTGAAGTCAGGAACCAAGGACGCTGGGGTTACATAAAGTGGCAGACTCTGTTGCCTACCTAATAACCATCCTCTTTCATTGCTTTCTAATGAACAAGGATCTGTTTTTCAGAGTAAAAAACATTCAGCTATCTATTCCTTTTCCCAGGCTCCTTTTTGGCCAAAGATAGCCCTGTGAGACAGCATGGCATGACACTTAAACCAGAGTCTGCCAGGGGCTTCTGGAATCCATCCACCTTCTCAATTAAAGAGACTGGATACAGTCTGCAGAAGTCCCCCTTCCCTCTTTTTTCCTGCTTTGACTGCAGATAAGGAGACCAGTATTGAAGCAACCATCTCGTGACCATGAGAGAAATGCTGAGACCATCACAGAAACAGTGACTTTGTTATCTCAGACCTATTTGAACAATGCCCCTGGACTTGCTATTATATAAGAAACATTTGATTTTGTTATTTGCAGCTCAACATAATCCTAGCTGATGTGATAGTTACCAAATTCATACAGATAAGAAATAAATTACTTAGGAATAAAAATTCCAGTAATTACCAAATATCCTTGATCTCTCCTGATTTCTCAATTTCCCCATTTTCCTTTCTTCCAATAAATCTCAATCTTCACTACAAAGACAGAGCTTTCATTATCTAAGAAGGCAACTTCTCCAAGGCTAGAACTTTAGGAGAAAATTATATCCAGAAGCCAAACCCAGTATCACAGAGAAGTTTCTTTCCTGGAATGTGTCCTCTATTCTCAGGACATATCAATAAAACAGAGCAAATGATATAGTATGGCTAAGCTGCTTCATTGTCTTCTCAGTTCTTTAATATCTACTCTTCACTGATGGTTCTACCTCAGTTCCTTGTTTAGAAGCCACTATAATGTAACATCTTAATCTGGCCAATGACTGAAGTCTGACCTTGACTTCTCTACACCCCTTCATACTGGGAAGGGGGTATGTGAGGTTTTCATTTATTCTTTCAAATGTTGCTTGTACACACTCTACAGATATAAACCTTGGAGGAAATAAAATTGCCCTCAAAGCTCTTATAGAAGAGATTAAGCCATCCACCCACCCATCTGAAATACAATGTGATAAAGTAAAGAAGGGCATACTGAGGCAAAATAGACACAATGGGCATTCATGAGAGAGGGAAAATATTTTTGTAAGGATTAGAGAGATTACATTTAAGATGGACCTTTAGAAAGGGTAGAATAAGAAATTCAGAGATGGAAATAAGTAAGGCAGTCCCAGGAGAAGGGGCAAAGGAGCAAAAACCAAAAATCACAAGATATTTGGAAAATAAAACATGATCCAGTAAAAACAATGCAGAAGAATTAAGTGGGTTAAGTCAGGATGGGATGAGCTAATGAAGGGTCTTGACTGCCCACCTAATAATCACTGTAGAGGCTGTAGGCAGTCATTGAAGATAGTGGACCAGGGAAATTATTAATTTGTCACTGAAGCTTCCACAATGATTTTAGAATGTAGAACACTTTTTAAAAGTTACAGCTTGCTGCTGGCTAGTTTGTGAAGGTCAAAGAAGAAAAGCCAGAACATAAAACCCACACCATTTGTAGATACTGAACTCATTAAGTAATGATTCAGGGCAGAACCCACCATTTGAAATGGCAGAATAGATTAGTTTGATTAAAAACACTTTTTAATACTCCACAAATTCAAGGTAGTTCATTATTATGAAAGTATTTCCCACACACTTATATGCCAGTTTGTTGAGACATCTTAAATTCTTTTTGGGATAAAGGTAGAGTATAAATAAATGTGTAAAGCAGCAAATAAAATCGTGATTCACCTTTCTTTAAAAATCATTTGTTAATTATCTCTCATGGGAACCAAACTGAAATGCTACAAGGCAGAGTTGACTATAGTCAATGTCCCCTGAAAAGGGCCAGTGGCCATTCAGGTCCAGCGTCCTGCCAACATGGCCTGATGTCACTAGATTTCCTAGGAAAGTGACACTTATGAGTGAAATATCCTAACTATTGGCTCTCTTAAAACAAGGGTGCTGGTCTAACAAACAAAACTGATCTGTGGGCTAGATTTGATGCAGTGGCTTCCAGTTTGAGGCTTCCAATCTAATGATTCCACTTTGGAAAACAGTCCTAAGAAAATACTAATAATACACAATAAGAAAGAACAGAAGTAAACCTGGAAACTATTCAATTTAATAAATTTAAAACTTTAAATAAGCTATAATGTATCCACTCAAGGAATTATTATGCCGACTAAAACAATTGTTAATAGGCCTATGTATTAACATGGAAAATTCACATTGGAAAAAAAGAGGAAATAAAATTCTTTAAGCAACATAGTCACAACTATGTAAAACAAGGGACTATAAAATTATACCAATCAATGACTATCAGAAAAAAATACATTTATACATTAGCAAGTGTTTTGAGGGGTACAATTATGGGTTAACACTTTCTCTTGCTCTATTTTCATATCTTCTGCAATGAGCAAATGGTACAGGCAGTCCTCACTCTGCATGGTAGCACGGGACCATAAAAATGACTATGCAAGCTGACACTGTGCCAAGCTATCTCAGTTATCAGAAGTAAAAATACCAATTATTTCATGACCTTTAAAATTGTTTGGCCAAACACTAGAAACTGTCTTACTGTCAATCATAGATGTATAGGGAAATTTTTTAAATGTATAGGGAAAATTTAATAGATGGGAAAATAAATATGCATTTAATACACTATAGTTTAAAACAGAAACATTGAGAAAGTGTTTCTTTCTCTGTGAAAAACTTATCAAGAGTAGTATGGATTAGAGTGGACTTACTGATATTCTATTCATGAACTATTGTGATTAGTAATCAAAGAAAATGTGGCATTGGTGTGGAGAAAGTGGCCATGATGGCTGCTGGGGGTAGGGAATGGGAGGAAGAGATGAGATGTGGGGGTGTTTTCGGGACTTGGAGTTGTCCTGGGTGGTGTTGCAGGGACAGTTACTGGACATTGTATGTCCTCCCATGGCCCACTGGGTGGACTGTGGGAGAGTGTGGGCTATGGTGCGAACCATTGACCATGAGGTACAGCGGTGCTCAGAGATGTACTCACCAAATGCAATGAATGTCTCATGATGATGGAGGAGATTGTTGTTATGGGGGGAGGAGTGGGGTGAGGGGTGTGGGGGGCATAAGGGAACCTCATATTTTTTTAATGTAATATTAAAAAAGAGAGAAAGAAAAAAGAAAAAAGAAAAAAAAAAGAGTAGTTTGAATATGCTGTCTTCTTCTCAAGGTATAATTTACAAACAAAGTGAACATCTTTTCCATGTCTTAGTAAACTTCCATGCTTATTTCTAAGTTCAGATCAGCTTCCAGCATATTATCCTCTGTGCCTTCAATGTCATGAATTATCCTTAAGAGTTCCTTTAAGGGGAAGTTATTATTTTGCCAATGTTACTTCCTCTGGACTTCTTCATCCTTTTCATCATACCTTGCTCATTTATGTCAATAAGTTTGCCTTCAGTGGGCTCCTCTTGTTGCATATGTAGAGTCTCTCAAACAGTGGTTGTGTCGACATTCCCACCATCAGCTACTTCTTCCATAACTCCGTGTACATTTAATGTGAACTTCACTTCCAGCATTACCACTTTTTGCTCCTTTGATGTGCTTTTTATTGGCCAAGTCCCTCTTTTGATTGCTCACTTTTATAAAATGTCATATTTATTACCACTGGGAGACAAGAGGCAACACAACTTCTTGCTTTGCTGTCTGTGTGTGAACTGAGTAACAGAAGCACAGTGATCAATCATTGACAGATTTTTAAAGGAGTGCCATGATTGGTTAAGGATTATCATGTGCATCTGTTATTTACATAAGAATTTGTGGGCTGAAGAACTAGCAGAGAAGTTTGTACTTCATAAAATTATTCAGTTAATATGCCATGCTAATTGAAATTTGAAATTGTATTGTTGGGGGACTGATATCAATTTAACTAAAGCATGTTAACTGAAATTCATGCATACTGGAACCATGCAAAGCAAGGATTCCCTGTACTTTGATATTGGAAAACAAACGTTATTATAAAAGCAGAAGAGTCCTTGCTCCTTTTTTTTGGTAAGGAGCAGACTCAAAAGACTGAAGATAGACCACCGAGAAAGACGTAGTACTGAATTAGTTAGTTGACTTATGACCCTGGAGATTTCATGGAGCATTTTGCAATGCTGTTTTGTTCAGACTCCCTATGAATATGTACATCTGGAGACATATATATTTATGGAAAATGCTAAATATTTTTCTCCCCTACCTTCTGTGTAAGTAGGTCATGTTGACAATATTTTAAGTAGTTCTTACATTTCAGGGATTACATTGCCAAGAGCATGTTGACTGTAGCTGTAGGATTAAGCTGGGACGACAGTGAGTGTCTCCCACCTGAAAATCCTGAAAATTAGATCATTCTCTGAGAGATAAATTGGAAAATTAAAATACATTAGATCAGAGCTGATAGATGCAAAGTCAATTTAGAAATATAATTTTAAAACTCATTTGAAGTTCTTAATAGATGCAAAATGGATCAAATTCAAGTTTGTCATGATTTTTAAAAATATATGTTTTAAAAATAGAAAGTTAGCAAAATAGCAGTAGAAACGAAATTCTTTAGCATAATAAACACTCTTAGAATACATCATTTTTAATGGTGAAAATTTATAAATTTTCAAAGTTAGCTATGCAACAAGCATGTGCCCATATAGTTAATTCACAATATTATAGTGAAGGTCCCAGCCAATGAAGAAAAAAAAAGAAAAGAAAAGAGCACCATAAGGATTAGAAAGTAAGCAAATAACATCATTATTTACAGTTAAGATCATCAATAAAGAAAATAAAGAGATTCAATAAACAATTACAATGAAGAAGAAAGTTTATCAAAGTTCTTAGATATAAGATGGACACTTAAAGCTAACAGACATCCTAGTCACTGGAAGTAATCAATTAGGAAATATAAGGAAGCATCAGTTGTGACTTCTAAACCCACAAAGCTAGAGGTAACCAGATTGAAGCTATTAAGACGGATAAGCAAAGCTGTGACTGCTTAGTGTTATAAGAGAGTCATGAATTCAGGGACACTGAGAATTCCAGAGGACAAGATCAACAATGTCCAAGTAAACACTTCTTGATGACACAAATATTGGACGTAACTGTCAAATATGTCCTATACCGTGAAGCCAGTCAGAATCCAAATCCATTAAATCCCCTAATCATTCTTTAAGATTTCATTAAATTTGCCTTGTGCTCCTTTTTTAAAAAAAACAATCTGTGGGGGAAGCGGATGTGACTCAAGTGATTGGGCTTCTGCCTACCACATGGGAGGACCTGGGTTTGATCCCTGGGGCCTCCTAGTAAAGGCTTGCCCATGCAGCGAGCCAGTGCCTGCACAAGTGAGTCACGCAGCAAGATGATGACACAACAAAGAGAGACAAAGGCGAGAGTCAAGGCAAGGCGCAACAGAAACCAGGAACTGAGGTGGTCCAAGTGCCAGGGAACCTCTCTCCACATCAGAGTTCCCAGGATGGAATCCCGGTGAATCCCAGAGGAGGAAAATGAGAAGAAAGACAATAAAGAAAAATAGATACAGAAGATCCCATAGTGAATGGACACGAACAGCAAAAACAGCAGGGGGGGCGGGGGAAGGGGAGGAAAAGGTATTTAAAAAAAAAAATCTGTGGGAAGTTCAGGGCTGCCTAGTGATTTCCCAGGTTCATTCTATGTTGTTCCACAAGCTGAACCAGAGTTTTCCAGCCTGTTAGCAAAGGATCAACCATGAATGTACAGATCTGCCCAGGAAAGTAGACCCAAAGCCCTTCATTGCCCTGAAAGTCAAGAACAAGAGGTTCATGGATTTTTTCATGTATTGCAGGTTACAAACCCCTCTGAGACAATTTCACCATGAACATATCTACTCTCACAAACATATCTCAAGACAATACTGTACATAATCCCAGGGAGGTCACGGACCTCCTAAAGCCAAGTCATGGAACCCAGGGTCTCAAGACACTACAGATTAAGCATATTGCTCTTCAGTATAGGTACATTTATTCCTAGGTGCATCAAAACGCAAAACAGTGGTTAGTGGTTCAAACTAAAAAAGTCCTGCCCACGGAGCACCTGGGTCTGTACCAGTCTTTAATCAGCTGTGTGACCTTGGTAAATTTACTTAGCCTCTCTGGACCTTGATCTACGACACAGGGATTATAATAACTTTACTATCATGGAGCTACCATGAGGATCAAATGAGACAAGGCAGGAGGAGCCTTGTCATGGTGCCTGCCACATGATAAGTGACCAATATATAAATATTTTTTACATTGTGAACATCCTGAACATCAGCATTTAGAAAATTATTTACCTTGTGCTTACAATCAATTTTACTGTACCTTTTGTTATATAGGAAACTATGTACATGGAACTATCTTGAGACCTATCTGCCGTACCTGTGTTTATAAGGCTAAATTTTAAAATCATTTTGATTAGATTGTGACATTTCCTGGGGTTAAAAATGCTGATTAAGTCAGCACTTTCCTCCATTTTCCACATTTTTACTCCTTCACGTCACTGATCCGCACTTGAAGAAAAATCTGTACCTGATTTCTTCTCATTATTATTTTATTAACTCTCCCTATGACTGCTGATTCTTGTTTTAGCTTTTTAAAATAAATATACTTTATAATCTACACCAGAGTTTCTTAACCCCAGCACTATCAACATGTGGGACTGGGTGATTCTTTCTTGGGGCAGGGAAAGCCCTGTGCCCTGTTGGAGGGAGAGCAGTAGCTCTGGCTTCTACCTCCTGGATGCCAGCAGCATCCCCACAGTTGTGACAACCAAAAATGTCTCCAGACATTTACTACAAGTGTCCCCTAGGAAGCAAATGACCCCTGCTTGAGAACTACTTTCTGTACTGATTCCAAGGATACTTTGAGATAATTTTAGGTGAGGCAAAAGTAAATGATTTCTTTTTACGACACCCTTGCTGATGGAAAGACAATGAAGCCAAGAAATTTGTACACAAAAATGGAGGAGAAAGCGCTCAGAGTGAAAAAGGGGAAGTGACAATGCAACTGGGGATAGGGAACTGGACGGCTTCATACAGGGAAATGGGAGAAGGTGGTTACAGTAAATTATTGGGGTTGTAAGAGATAGAGAGGGAAAAGAGCATTTGGCAGTGGAATGAGTAAACTGGAAACTCTTTTGGGAAAAAGATAGCTTAGCCTAGAGACTATACAACATGAATAATACCTGGAAGGAGTCAGTAGAGACTGAATGTGAAAATCAGAGAGAGGAAATGAGAAAAATGGTTCTGTGAACACTGGAGAGAATAACTTGATGTGGAATGAGAGGGTGGAGCTGGAGGTGGAGGAGGAGAGGCTAAGGAATCCTTTGCAGAGGACCACAGCTGATATTAGCTGAGACCCTGAGTATCAACCTTTTCAGAGACTAGCACACTCATTCCTGAAACAACTAAAATTAAGTTCCTTGTGTGCATGTAGTCCATATACTGCAGGAAAGTTATTTTACATTCTGAGTAAGTAAGTTTTGGGGGACCTAAAATCTCTCTGAAGAAGGGGCAGCTCAGAGAAATTCAAAAGCACTCTTGGTCATAGGCGCATAGTCTGTGGATGAGAAATGTAAGCCTTCCCTTAGGTAGCAGCCACAGAAACTTACTTGTCCTTTCAGCGTTGACATCAGTAATATGGATCTAATGAGTACTTTGCATACATATATCAGGCTATATTATTCACCTGTCTTATCTCATTTAATGCCAACAACCTTTTGAGGTAGCAATGATTATGATCCCCACTTTTCAGATGAGGAAACCACAGCTTTGAGAAGTTCAATGCTTGCCCCGAGGCTGCAGCTAGTAAGCATTTAAATCCTAGTGGTCAGTTTCTAACTTGCTTTTTTGCCTCCTGTACTATAATCTCTTGAAGCTTCCACCACCTGAGGAGGAAACAGAATACATCTCAACCCAAGGTGCTCAAGTCAGGGCTGGGTAGACTAAGAACGCTTAAATCATGTGGCTTTACCCTGTTTCAGATTTATTTGTATCACATTAATATTTTACTTTGCAAGTGAATGATGCATGCTCTCAGCATGTTAATTATGTTGTTGAAGGTAATAGAAGATGGAGATTAAGGGAGAAAATCTATCTAAGGGGAGAAACACTGTGTTCACCCTGTGATTTAAAACAACCCATAGGAGAACACTTCTTAAATAACTACTGTGTGCTGCACTGTATATCAGATATTCCCACATAAATTATTTTACTTACACTGACATTTAAAAAGTCTTCAGAGATTGGTAACATTATCCCCATTATTCAGAAAGGAAATAGGCTCAGAGAAATTAAGAAATTTGTCCAATGTAACCTAGCCATTGAGAGAGGGAACTGAAATGCAAACCAAGCTAGATCTAATCCCAAAGTCCAAGGTTTTTTCTATCAGATCAAAACAAAAACATTAAAGCCCAAAGAACAAGAATCCCATGCTCTGACATCTTGTCCATGTCTCCGCATTTTTGGCATTTGTTATCAATTAGCACAGTTGGCTAGAACATGGTGCTAATGAGGCCAAGGTCAGAGGTTCAAGTTCCTCATAGCTAGAAACTTGATGCTTCCTTCCTAGAGCCATAGGCTGCAGCCTGGACCACAACTGGTCCCTCCCAGAAGCATGGTATTGGTCAATTGGTCACAAGTGTAGTAAGTAATTCTTGCTAAATCACCGTAACACTCTCCATAGACTTGGAACAATTCAGAACACGTGCCATACTGATGGTGTGGCTATAGACATAAATAAAGATGAACACTGTTATTAGTTGAATAAATTAACAAATTTTGCCTACATTCTATAAATTTAAATTCATTCTTTATGGCTCAATTGAACCATGACATTATTTGTTAAAGCTCATGTATGTTGAGAGAGATGCTAAAATTTCTTGATGTTGAATGACATGTACAGTAACACCTCAATTACTTAAAATCATCAGGAAATGAGTTATTTGTATATGTAAATTATGTTCAGATAATGGAAGTGTCTCCTTAGTACCAAGACATTTTCATTTTAGAAATTTTGATGGAAATCTTTCGAAATTAAATTCACACTTTCCTGCCTTCTCAAATAGGAGAGATGGTACATAATTTATTCTAAATGTATGTTACTTACAAGAAGCATAGTTTAAACAAAATGATTCTTTAATTGAAAATAAAAAGGAAAGACAAAGGGATACCAAACAGAAAACTCAATGTTAACACCAGACAAAATGGAATTTAAAGTTAAACTACTACATAGAATAAAGAGGAATATAATGCAATGATAAAAGACATATTTTCCAAAGAAAATATAATAATCATAAGTCTATGTGTACCAAATAATATACCATCTGAATATATAAACTAAACACAAATAGCAATGCAAAGGAATTGGATAGAAAAGACTATACTGTAGTGAGAAAATTTATTATACTCTTTCAGATAAGACACATATAACAGCCAAAAATTTAAGGACATATGAACCTAGATAAATATACTAACATTACAAAATATGATTTAATTAACATATGGAGAGAACATTGCATTACATGCTCTCTAGAAACACTTCACTAAATAATCTATGGGACAAAACATTATTTCTAGGTTTTAGTTCCATGTTATTAAAGCAAAATATTTTTAAAAGAATTTTTGTGCTCATATTAATGAATTAGAAAAAAAAGAAAAGAAAAGAAAAAAATGAAGAATGTATTAAAAGCTAGAATAAATAACAAAAGCAAAATCAGTGAGGATTTTCAAATTCAAAAGCTGAGAGGCAGGGCAAAATGGCAGCTGAGTAAAGAGCTCCAAGAGTCAGCTCATCCTACAGGGCAGTTAGTAATCATCCAGAACTATCTAAAGCACTGTTTGGAGGCCACAGGACCGAAAGGCATCCTGCAACATCCTTGAAAGAATGGAAGGAGGAGCCTGCCCAACTGCAGTCAGGATTCATGAGTAGAGCGCTCTACACCATGAAAGCCAATGCCCATCCTCCATTGGTAGCTGCCACTTTAACTCTGCCTCTGACTTGAAGGGAAGTGGGGCTGACTGAAAATTACAGTGAAGGCAGGGACCAGCTTCTTTCCACCCAGATTGCAGTTCTAGCCTAAGCCCCAGCCTCACCTCCAGCAGGGGAGGAAGCTGGCTGAACCTGCACCAGCCTCTCTGGGAAACTGCAGGCACTTTCAGCCCACACAGACAGTATACTCAGACACCTGTAGCTCCATCCCTTCTCTCCAAAAGGATAGGAGGGGAACTGTGTTTAATCAGCCTCTCTGGGAAAATGTAGGCCCTTTCATCCCACATAAACTGGTTTGTTGAGCGCCTTTGATTCCATCCTCACCCTCACCCCCACAGGATAGGAGGGGGCTGGTGTTTCCTCAGCCTCTCAGGGCACCTGTAGGCAATTTTGGCTTGCACAAACTTAACTGTTGGGCAACTGTGGCTCCAGTCCCACTTTCAGTATGACAAGGGGTGGGGAGGTGGTGTACCTCAAGCTTCTCTAGGTAACTGTAGGTGCTTTTGGACCACACAGACTAAAATCTTAGGTCCAACCCCACCCCAAAGTTAGACAGGAAGGGACAGGTGTTTCCACAGGCTCTCCAGGAAAGAGCAGGCACATTTGGCTTACAGGGACTGAACTGTTGGGTGCCTGTGGATCCACTCCCACCCCCAATAGAATAGGAGGGGGTTGGTATTTCCTCAGCTAATATGGGCAATGGCAGGCACATTTAGCCTACACAAACTGAACTGTTGGACAACTGTGGTTCCATCCCCACCCCCTAAAGGACAGAAAGGACAGTATTCTGAAAGCAAACATACAAAAGAACAGAAAAAAGGAAAGAATGGAAAAAATTTAACATGTTCTCAGGGAACTAAATGACAGCAAGAGACACACAAACATATGTGTTCATGGGTGTCCCAGAAGGAGAAGGGAAGGCAATAGGGGCAGAAGGAATATTTGAAGAAATAATGGTACAAAATTTCCCAATCCTATTGTAGGACATAGATATCTGTGTCCAAGATGCACAACATACAACCACCTGAATAAATCCAAATAGAAGAACTCTAAGACAGATACTATTTAGAATTTCAAATACCAAAGACAAAGAGAGAATTCTGAGAGCAGCAAGAGAAAAGTCATGCATAACATACAAAGGGTACCCAATAAGATCAAGTGCCAAATTCTCATCAGAAAACATGGAAGCAAGAAGAAGTGGTGTAGCAGTTTGATATGGTAATGAATTCCAAAAATGATATTGGATTATGCTTGTATGTTTGTACCTGGGTGTGATTGAGTTATGATTAGGGCTTTGATTGGGCCACATCATTAGGGCATTGAGTCCCCACCCGCTAAGGGTCCCCACTCACAGATAAAAGGCATGGCAAAGGACAGAGTTGAGGGCTTTTGATGTTGGACTTTGATGCTGAAGTCTTAAACTGGAGCTCTGGGAAGTAAGCTCATGGAGGAAAGAGAAGCCAGCCCCAGGAAGAGAGGAACACTGGGCCCAGGAAGAAGCAAGCCCTGGGAAGAAAGGAACCTTGAACCCAGATAGAAGCAAGATCCTAGAAGGCAGGAAACCAGGAAGCCTGAACCCTCACAGATGTCAGCAGCCATCTTGCTCAAATACATGAAAATAGACTTTGGTGAGAGAAATGACTTATGCTTTATGGCCTGGTGTCTGTAAGCTCCTACCCCAAATAAAATAAACATCAACCAGTTTCTGGTATTTTGCATTAGCACCCCTTTGGCTGACTAATACAAGTGGTGTGATATATTTAGGATACTACAAGAGAAAAACTGTCAGCTGGGAATCTTATATCTACCAATACTGTCTTTAAAAAATGAGGGCAAGTTTGGAATATTCACAGATAAAAAGAAACTTCATAACCAAGAGATGAGCTTTTAGGGAAATACTAAAGAAAATGCTACAGCCTGAAAAGAAAAGACAGGGGAGAGAGAGGCTTGGAAGAGAATCTAAAAATGAAGATTGTATCAGTAAAAGTAATTAAAATAAAAAGAGTGATGAAAATAAAATGACAGGTAAAACCCAGAGTCAAAAGGGTGAAATAAGAACTGTCTTTATGGAAATAACATTGAATATTAATGCATCATACTCCCCAATCAAAAGGCACACACTAGCAGAAAGGATAAGAAAATATGAGTCATATATATGCTGTCTACCAGAGAATCACCTTAGACCCAAGGATACTAATAGATTGAAGGTGAAAGGCCAGAAAAAGATATACCATATGTGCAATAACAACAACAAAAAAAAAGCTAGAGTAGCTATACTTACATCAGATGTAATTGATTTTAAAAGCAAAACTGTTATTAGAGACAAGGAAGGACATTATATATTAATAAAAGGAGCAGTTCACCAGGAAGAAATAACAATCATAAGTGTATATGCAACTAACCAGGATGCCCCAAATTACATGAGGCAAACACTGGCAAAACTGAAAGGAGAAAGAAATGTCTCTACAATAATAGTTAGAGATGTCAATATACCACACTCAGCATTGGATAGAACATCTTGGCAGAGGATCAATAAAGAGAGATTGAATAAAATGATAAAAGAGCTAAACCTAATAGACATATAAAGAATACTGTACCCCAAAACAGCAGGACATACCTTCTTCTCAAGTGTCTGTGGATCTTTCTCCAGGATAGGTAATGTGTTGGGTCACAAAGAAGATCTCAATAAATTTTAAAATATCAAAAAGTATACAAGGCACTTTCTTTAATCATAATGGAATAAAGGTGGAAATCAACAAGAGGTAGAAAAAAGGAAAATTCACAAATATACTTTAAACAACACACTCTTAATCAGTGGATCAAAGAAGAAATTGCAAGAGAAATCAATAAATATCTCAAGAAGAATGAAAACAAGAATACAATGTATCAGAATCTATGGGATGCAGTAAAGGCAGTGTGGAGAGGGAAATTTACAGCCCTCAATGCTTATATTAAAAAAGAAGAAAGAGCTAAAATCAATGACCTAGTTACACAGCTGGAGGAACTAGAAAAAGAACAGCAAACTAATGCAAAGCAAGCAGAATGAATATAATAAAGGTCAGAGCAGAAATAAATGAAATTGAGTAAAAAAAAAAAAGAGTAGAGAGAATTAACCAATTTTTTTTTCTTCAAGATTAAAAAAATTGACAAACCCCTAGCTAGACTGACAAAGAAAAAAAGAGTGAAGATGTGAATAAAATCAATACTGAAAATGGAGCATTAGTCTGACCCAACAGAAATAAAAGAGATCATAAAAGGATACTGTGAACAACTGTACACCAAAAACTAGACAATGTAGATGAAATGGAAAAATTCCAGGAATGTACAATGAACCTACACTGATGCTAGGAGAAATAGATGACCTCAACAAACCAATCACAAGTTAAGATACTGTAACAGTCATCAAACTACTGCCCAAAATGTCCAGGACCAGATGGTTCCACAGATGAGTCCTACCCATCATTCAAAAAAGTCTTAATACCAATCTTACTCAAAATGTTCCAATAAAATGAAGAAGGAACATTGCCAAACTCATTCTATGAAGCCAATATCACCCTGAAACCAAAGTCAGATAGAGATGTTACAAAAAAAAGAAAGTTACAGACCCGTTTCCCTAATGAATATGTATTACAAAAATCCTCATCAAAAGATTGGCTATTCAAATCCAACAACATATTAAAAGAATTATTCATCATGATCAAGTGATTTTTTATGCCACACATGCAAGGGTGGTTTGGCACAAGAATATCAATCAGCATAATATACCACGATAATAAGTCAAAGAAGAAAAATTACATGACCCTCTCAATTGATGCAGAAAAGACATTTGACAAAACACAGCATCCTTTCTTGATAAAAATACAACAGCAGGAGGATTGCATCCAATATCCATGTGAAATCTAAACCCCCTCTTGACATAGATTTGGAATGGACACAACCAAGCCAAGGTCCACAGGAAGGAGGAATACAGTAAGGATCAGAGTGGACTTAATGATATTCTATTCATGAACTATTGTGGTTAATAATCGAGAAAATGTGGCATTGATGTGGAAAAAGTGGCCATGGTGGCTGCTGGGTGCGGGTAAGGGGAGGAAGAGAAGAGATGTGGAAGCATTCTTGGGACTTGGAGTTGTCCTGGGTGGTGCCCCAGGGACAATTGCTGGATGTTGTATGTCCTCCCGTGGCCCACTGGATGGAATGTGGGAAAGTGTGAGCTATGGTGTGGAACACAGGACATGGGGTGCAGTGGTGCCCGGAGATGTACTCACCAGACGCAATGGATGTGACATGATGATGGGGGAGAGTGTTATTGGAGGGGGAGTGGTGGGGTGGGGGCTGTGGGGGCGAATGGGGACCTCATATTTTTTTTTTAATGTAATATCTTTTAAAAAAATGAATAAATTGAGTAGAATTTGAAAAAAAAAACAGATTTTAGGTACCTGGTAAAACATTAAAAAATAATAAAAAAAATAATAAAAAGAAAAAAATACAACAAAAGAAAAGAATTGAAGGAAATTTTCTCAACATGATAAAAGCCATATATGAAAAACCCACAGCTAACATTGTAATCAATGGTGAAAGCCAGAAAGCTTTCCCAAAAAGATAAGGAACAAGACAAGGATGCCCACTGTCACCACTGTTGGTCATACAGTGCTAGAGGTTCTAGCTAGAGCAATCAGGCAAGAAACAGAAATAAAAGGCAACCAAATTGGAAAGAAAGAAGTGAAAGTTTTGCTATTCACAGATGATATGACCCTATACCTAGAAAGTACTGAAAAATCTACCAAAAAAATTTGCTAGAGCTAATAAACAATTTCAGTAGTGTGTAAGGATACAATATCAGTAAGCAAAAATTGGTGGTGTTTCTATACACTAGTAATGAGCAATCTGAGGAGAAAGTCAGAGGAAAAATTCCATTTACGATAGTGACTAAAAAAATCAAACACTGAGAAATAAACTTAACCAAGGACACACAGCAATTATATTCAGAAAACTACAATGCATTGTTAAAAGAAAAATTTTAAAGACCTAAATAATTGGAAAAACATTCCCTGCTCATGGATTGGAAGACTAAATATCATTAAGATGTCAATTCTACCCAAATTGATATACAGATTCAATGCAACCCCAATAAAAATTTCACCAGCATTTTTTAAAGAAATGGAAAACCCAATTACCAAATTTATTTGGAAGGGTAAGTGGCCCTGAATAGCCAGAAACATCTTAAAAAGGAAAAGTGAAGTTGGAGGATTCTCACTTTCAGGCTTCACATCATATTACCTAGCTACAGTAACAGTAACAGTAACAGCATGTTACTGGCATAAAAATAGACATATAGAACAATGAAACCAAATTGATATTTCAGAAACAGACCCTCACATCTATGGTAAAGTGATTTTTGACAATCCTGTCAAACCCAACCAGCTTGGGTAGTGTAGTCTATTCAACAAATGGTGCTGGGAGAACTGGAGAAAGAGAATGTCTATCTCACACCATACACAAAAATTAACTCAAAATGGATCAAAGACTTAAATATAAAAGCGAGAACCATAAAGCTCATAGAAAAAAAATATAGGAAAACCTCTTCAAGACCTGGTGGTAGATGGAGGATTCCTAAACCTAAGACTCAAAGCACAAGCAATGAGAGAAAACAAAGATAAATTGGACCTCCTCAAACTTAAACACTTTTGTGATTCAAAGAACTTCATCAAGAAGGTAAAAAAAGTAGCTCACTCAATGGTAGAAAATATTTGGAAACCACATATCTGGTAAGGGTTTTATTTCCATTCTATATAAAGAGATCATACAACTTAGTAATAAAGAGCAAACAATCCAATTAAAAATGGCAGAAGACTTAAATAGACATTTCTCCAAAAAGCAAATACAAATGGTCAAAAGGCACATGAAAAAATGTTCAATATCACTAGCTATTAGGGAAATGCAAATCAAAACGACAATGAGACATCATCTCACACCTCACAGAATGGCCATTATTAAAATGGCAGAAAACAATAAGTGCTGGAGAGGATGAAATAGGAACACTCCTTCACTGTTGGTGGAATGAAAAATGGTGCAGCCTCTGTGGAAGACAGTTTGGCAGTTCCTTAGGAAGCTAAATATAGAACTGCCATATGATCCAGCACTTCCACAACTAGGAATATATCCAGAAGAAGTGAAAACAGACATTTGTACACTGAGGTTCATAGTGGTGTTTTTCATAATTGCCAAAAGATAGAAACCACCCAAGTGTCCATCAGCTAATGAATGGATAAACAAAATGTGGTATGAACATATGATAGAATATTATGCTGCTATAAGAAGAAATGAAATTTGAATACATATGATAATATAAATGAATCCTGAAGACATTATGCTAAGTGAAATAAGCAAGGCACAAAAGGACAAATATTTCATGGTCTCACTAATATGAACTAAATATCAAGAATAAACACATGGAGTTAAAACCTAGAGTATAGGTTACTAGGAGATAAGAAAACAGTTGTGATGGAGTATTGATGCTTAATTGTATGTAGAAGTTTTAATTAATTTGACTGTAAAAGTGTGGAAATGGATAGAGCTGATGATAATACATTATAGGGTTATGGGCAGAGGAGTGGGGTGAGGGGGGTGGGGAGTATATGGGGACCTCATATTTTTTTAAGTAAAAAATAAAGAGAAATCTAAAAAAACATACATTATAGGGAGTAGCAGATGGTTTAAAAATGGGACTGTGGTTGAGAAGGGTAGTCTAGGGATGTAAATGTCAACTGAAAGAAAGCTAGAGATTAGCCTAGGGACTAGATAACACAGTGAACCCAGAGGTGGATGAGAATTGTGGTTAATAGTACAAATGCAAGAATGTCTTTCTGTGAACTAAAACAGATGTACGTCACTATTGCAGGGTGGTAGGAATATGGAGAAGCATGGAGAAAATACAATTAACGTAACCTATGGACCATAGTTAACAGCAATACTGTAATATTTTTGCATCAGTGCCAAAGATATACTGTGTTAATAATAGGAGGTATGGAAAAAATATGACAAATGTGTGCTATGGACCATAGTTAGCGGTAATAATCTGATGACATTATCTCAAAATCTGTAACAAATGTTTCACAACAGTGTAGTGTCTTGGTGAAGGCATGTTGTATGAGAATTCTACATGTGCATACTTGTTTTGTAAATTCACAACTTCTATAATAAAAATATATTTTTTAAAAATCCAAAAGCTATTTTTTTTATACAGACCAAAAAAATAGATAAATCTTTATGATTCTGATTAAGGAGAAATGAATGATTTGAGGGGAAAAATGAGACATAATCAAGAGTAGAGAAGAAATTAAAATATATATGATATACAGTCATGATAAAAATTAACTGAAATCTTAGAAGAAATGGGTGATTTCTAAGTAAAATACAACCTATATTTACCCAGGAAACAATACCATGCTCACTTCATGGCTCATCTCTTTCACCCTTCTTTGCTGTGTCCCAGCTTCCTAGACCTTCTTGCTCTTCCTTAAATGCCAAGAAATTCCTGACTCGACCTTTGTGGTGCCTGGTCTGAAACTCATTTCATCTGGTGTTTGCGTCCTCTCTTCATTCAGATCTTTACTTAAATAACATCCTTCTAGAGAGACCTGACCACTGTATCTGCTTATGATCCTAGTGTTTAGAGTTGCACAATAACTAACCTCCTGCACCTAAGGGGTCATATTTCTGTGGAGGGAATTAGATAGCCACAGCCATGAGTCCACCCACCCTCAATTGCATTAGATTCCCAAGAAGTGTCTCCCAACCTCACAACCTCTAAGCAGATGTACTGTTCATTACCACCCAAGACAATGGAAAAATGAGGCCCCACAGGTTTTTCCTTGATGCCTTTGCTCAGTGGCTAATCCTGATCTTTCCCACTAAGTTCTTACCATGCTAGGGTGAGAAGAGTCAGGGAAAAATGAGTGCAATGACAACATAATTGTTCTTTCTAACTAGAGGTTCATTACATTGCATCGCTTTTCCTTTGACCCCTACTCTGGCCCTCTAGGTTCTCCCCTGGTGGTGTACTTTTTTCTAAATGGTAGACATTCCTATGTCCAGCTATCCATAATGATCATGTGGAGGACCAGGAAATAAAAGGAATGGAAAGAAGTGAATAAAAGAGGAAATATGGCTCCTAAAAGGGTAAGCACTGAAAGAACAAACCATATCATAAAACACCTTCGTTTCATCACTGGTTCTTCCCACCAGAAACTCTGGCCAAGTGTCATGGCCACACTGCAGCCTTGTCTGATATGACAGGTATGAGATATGAGTGATCATTCTCTTCAAGACTGATCTGCTTGGCAGGCAGCTCTGAGATCCCTGTAGAAAAAAAGAAACAAAAAATATGGACACTTACTACTCTTTCCTCCTCCAGAGACTACTCCAAATCTTCTAACCAAGCACAAGGCACAGTATTCTATTCAGCTGAGCTTGAATGTAGCCTAAGGATCTTGCTCAAACCACTTCTCTGATCACCATCCACACAATGCATCAAAACTGGCACATGTGATGAACCACTCTGCCATAACTACTTAGAAATTATCTTCTATGACTGCCCCTGTGCCTCAATCCCCCATGCCCATTAAAAAATCCACCCAGCCATAGCTACTTAGAAATTATCTTCTATGACTGCCCCTGTGCCTCAATCCCCCATGCCCATTAAAAAATCCACCCATTAAGCATAGTAGACCATGAAATAAGTATAAATATTATGTAAGTGTTAAGAATAGAGTGATTGACAGGTGATATATGGCTGACAGGGAGCTATACAGGACATATGCCCAGGGTGCATGGTAATGTTTGGATATACTCATAGTGGCAACAATTAAAAACTACAGCTGGGGGGGTACTGGGTTCCTGGCCAGTGGTGCTCTGTCGTGGTCCCTAGGGGAGCAGTGACAGTCTCCCAGGTGCAGTGGCAAGGACCGGGAAGGAATGAGGGTCCAACAGTGAGCCCCTGACGCTAATGACTATGCTTGTGAGCTGATATGCCTGAAATAAGAACAAGGCCTAGAGCAGCATTGTGCCTGGGAATTTCCTCCTGACAGCCTTTATGTTACTCAAATGTGGCCAGTCTCGAAGCCAAACTCAGCATGTAAATGCAATGCCTTCCCCCCAGCATGGGACATGACACCCGGGGATGAGCCTCCCTGGCACCAAGGGCTCACTATCAACTACCAACTGATGATGCAACTGGAAAATGACCTTGAATGGAAGGTTCAATGCAGATCAGCAGAATATCCCTGTCTACATAAAATAACATGACTTTAAAATGCTGTTTGACCTAATGTAAGGGGGAAATGGAAAGGAGAAATGAGTTTATATGGCTATGAGTCTCTAAAAAAGAGTCTGGAGGCTGTCAGAAGGATTGCCCTTATGCACAACTGAGCAGAGTCTAAGAGACAGATAAAGTAGATACAACCCCCAGGTATTGGTTACTTTGAGGGCTAACGAGCCCCATGGGTGCTATGGTCATGGAAGATGGGGTTAACTGCCATGTCAGATGGCCCTTCTTTGGAGCTGGTATTTATGTGTGATGAATCTGGACTCAGATGGGATCTCTCTTCATAAGACTTTCATGCTACTGTGCTGGAGTTGTAGTTAGTGTTGGAGTTTAAGATATATTTAGGGGATTTGAATCTCTGGACTGACAATGTGATAGCCAGGCCCTGAGCCTCAACAGACTCCAGCACCTACAATCCGATTTATTGGACTCACCTCACTCAGCTAAGATGGAGTTGAAGAAGGACAACCACCACACCATGGAACCTAGAGTGCCTACAACTGAAAGCAGGAGGATTGCATCCAGTATCCATGTGGAATCTGAGCCTCCTCTTGACGTAGAGGTGCAATGGACACAACCAATCCAATGTCCACAGAGAAAAGGTGGCATTGGAGTGGGAAAAGTGGACATGGTGGCTGATGGGTATGGGGAATGGCAGGAAGAGACGAGATGTGGAGGCAGCTTTGGGACTTGGAGCTGCCCTGGAAGGTGCTTCAGGGGCAATCACCGGACATTGTAAATCCTCACAGGGCCCACTAGATGGAATGGGGGAGAGTATGGGCCATGATGTGGACCATTGCCCATGAGGTGCAGAGGTGCCCAGAGATGTACTTACCAAATGCAATGGATGTGTCATGATGATGGCAATGAGTGTTGCTGGCGGTGGGGAGTGGTGAGGTGGGGGTGGTGGGGTTGAATGGGACCTCATATATTTTTTTTAATGTAATATTTTTACAAAATCAATTAAAAAAAAAAAGAATAGAGTGATGAACATAATTGGACTTAGTCCCTGACCTCATGGACTTCCCATGAAAGGGAGAAGTAGACATTCATTAAATAGTAGAAAATACAAATGTAAGATTGTAGCTGTGACAGTGTTCTGAATGAGTCCTCTGTAACAAAAGCATATTAAGAGGAGATTTGAACCTCTCAAAAAGTCAAGAAAGGCTTCCCATAGGAAGTGATGGCTATGCAGAGACCTGAAAAATGAAGAGGAGTTGATCAGGGGGAGACAGCAAGGGTACAGCATGTACCAGCAAGAAGTACAGAGAGAATGAGGGAGAGAACTTTGGGAGATGAGAAAAGACATAGGAGAGGAAAGTAGAAGCCAGACCACGTTACGCTTTTAAGTCCATTTTAAAAGTCCTTGATCATTCAACTACTTGTTTGTTTGTAACCTTAAGGGCACTGGGGAGCTACTGAAGGTTTAGCACAGGGAAAATAGCATGATTAGACTTGTGTTTTGGGCTGTCTTTGAAAGGAAGGCTGGGAGTGAATCTAGTGAACAGTTTGAGGTTCCTCAGCCACGGAGACGGTGATGGTAGCTTGCATGTGAGAAGTGGTTGGTGGTAGTTATGGAGATGGGGGAAAAATGAATGGATTTAGGAGATAGGCAAAAGATAAAGTTGACAGGACAAATGAATTAGGTAGAGGGGTATGGGAGAGGTAGAAGTCAAGGATGAGCCTAAACTGCCAGCTTTTGTGGTAGGTACTTGACCATTCACTGACAGTGAGCACCAAAGCCTGGGGACATGGGGCAGAAAGGTAGGAGATCAGGAGGCTGACTCTGGAGCCTGAGTTTGGAGGTGTCTCTGAGGTATCCCAGAGCTGATGTCAGGTGATTTAATATGAGTCTAACACTCAAAGGAACTCACAGGAAAGGACTAGTCTAGAGATATAAATGTGTGAGTCATCTGATTTATGGAGTAATGAAGCTGTAGGCAGAGGAGGATTCTTGTGTGTTGTGTCTGGAGCTTACACAATTTGGGGAACCTAATTAAGAACAATACAAAATTAAGAATATAAATTTAGGCACAGATGTGAATATTTATTTAGAATGAAAAAATCACAGCAAATTACAAATTTTACCAGGCTGACAAATACCACAAGCATCACAAGATCCAGGAAAATACATAACAGGTCTTATTAATTAACTATGTGGCATACTTCTGTAATAAATCTCTATATTTTTGACTGTATACATTTTGATAACTTTTTCTTATAACAGTGATTTTTATATTTTCCATTAAAATAGAGTAATGTAATTCAGACCTCCATCTAATATGGCCCATTGAAATTTGTTTCATATTATTGATAATTCAGATAAATAAAATAGACTATATACAGATGTACTAACCTTGGTAGTATTGCTACAGGTTTATGCCCTAAATGAATTCTGATAAATTTTATTTGACACCATTTTTTAAAGAAAAATGTATGTTTCTTTTATAATGGTCGATATTGCCCTACCAAGTATATTGTAGACAGGAAAGAAATCCTATTTTCTCATGGCATCAATGAAAATTCAATTCCCTGCTTCAGTTTAAACACTTGATGATTGGAAAAAATTTCTACAGGCTAGCTTCCTGCTCTACACATTTGAAACCTGTGTTTCCTCCACTATCCACCAGCATTAAGTACTACATGCATAGAACCCACACATATCCCTGTACAACATCCAGACCTCATCACTGCAGCACCATGTTAGGAGATTTGGCAAAGGAGGCATTAGGAATATTCTGGAAGCCATTTCTATACCATTACAGTGAGCAGTAGTTTAACTATAAACAAAAACTGACCAAGAACCACATGTATATCTTCCACTAAACCCAAACTGAATGAATTCCCAGCCTATTTTCTCTTAGGGAGATCCAAAAACCGCCAGTAGCCTCTTCCCTGTTCTCTGACAAAAGGGAGGTGTGATGGACGGGATGCTGAAATTGATGATGATGAAACACACTTGCAAACTGAACCAAAACCCTTGAATCTTTGAGTATACAGCTAAGGCCCCTTCTAGGGCCTTGGAAGCAGCTGGAGCAACTGAATGAGTGGCTAAGGTTTAAGCTTTATTAGCATCATCAAATATTCATCTAGCCTCCTGGATTTGTAAGTGAGATCTTTAGAGCAACATTTCTCTTCCTTGAGACCATTGACATGAGGCTAGATAAGTCTTTGCTGTTGGAGGTTGTCGTGGGCATTATAGGATGTTTAACAGCATCTCTGGCTTCTATCCACAAGATGCCAGGAAGGCACCCCAGTTGTGGCAAGCAAAAACACCTTGAGACATTGCCAAATGTCCCCCTGGGGAGATACCACTATCCTCACTGAAAACCACTGCTCTAGAGAAAAAGTTCAGAGAGGGAAGAACTTGTTTGCCCCGTGAATGGTTACTGAACACCCACCTATCTTTAAAGCCCTAAGGAAAGTCTTGGCTATGGAAGAAAAAATGGGATACTTTCCAGAAGGCCACAGTGGATTTGGGAAGGCAGAGAATAAGTAATTAAGGTCAGTTAGAACACATAAGTGCCCTGACACATGTACCAAAAATACTGTGAGAATATAAGACAAACCCCTTTCCTACCTGACAAGGCTATTGGGGGGATCAATAAAAGATGAGATTATACTGCATCTGTTAAACTAATATATTTCTTAACATTGACTCAATACAAACTGAACATATGCAGGAAATTACAGGAAATATTTCAATTAGCCATAACAATCACTATTTACAAGTCTGTGCAAGGAAGCCTAAAAAAGTGCGTCCATCATAACTGAGGATGAAGAGTCCATCTCCTTTTCTTACATTCTGGCAGTGTTTTTCCTTACACCTCATCACATTCGTATTTGAAGGCTACAAATACATAGATTGACTCATTCCTAGAAGAAGGTGAAAATTTTATTCATAGATTTGCCACAAGAGTTTATCCCAGCTAAGTGGAAAGTGGTGGGGAAGGAGAGGTTAAATCAATGAGAATTTAGCTAGTGGAAAGCACAGGATATAATTTTTTTTTAAGTACTCACCTAATTTTACACAAATTATTCCTCTAAAATTTTTGAGATACCCCTGATATTGTTCTCACGGTATTCTGTTTTTTCTCCTACATCAATTATTATTATTAAATCTTTTATTTTTGACTGCAAAATAAAAGATCTTGAGAGTACATTGAAATTCAGGGCCTATTTCACTCAGACGTCATCTTAACTATCGAATGTATTTGTTCATAGAAAGCCTAGGAATAGACAATGTGTCCCTTTGCTGAGCTGTTTGTGTTTCTGTGAAATTAGTCACTGGAGCGAGAATGCTGCTAATTCCCATTTCTCTATTTGAAAGTTACTTCGGGGTCCTTTACAAATTGAGCACTGTGTAACTATACTCGGCGGAAATGAGTTAACCCATTAGCTCTCCTTTGATTGCATTTAATCACAGGAGCCCCTTAAAAGCATTCTCTTTTAATCTTTTTATCATTCTTCTTCATTTTGCTGATTCTACCTTAATTTTAGCCATTCAGAACTTCTAGAGTGTGCTCTGTGGCCCTCATGCAGATTAATTATTACATTAATTTCCACTTATATGGTGCTTGATCATTAAAAACTCATTCCAGTATAGGCAAGGAGTAGTTTAACATTGTGGTTTTAAAGCAGCATTTCCTCAAAATTTATTAGAAAAGATATATATATATATATATGCTAGCACATTGAACCCATAATTGTAGAATATTGTTGATAGGCACAAGGTTAAATTTCATTGTTAATTTTTAATCAGGAAAATAACATGCAGGTGTCTTGGGGATAGAGTGACAATCATTACAATTATTGAAGGGGATGTGGAAATGACCAATATCTTGGAGAAAGAGCACGGACTTAGGGGCTGAGACAGGGCTAGACAAGTAATCTGCCTCTCTCGCCTCCCAGTGCTCATGTAATCTTTGACAAGTTGCTGATCATCTCTAAGCCACAACTTCTCATCTCTGAATGGGGTTAATACACTCATAGTATTGTAGTGAGGATTAAGTCAGATAATCTGTGGAAAGAGTTCGATGCTGTGCCTGATACATAAGCATGCAGGAAATTTCAGGTTAAGAAAAACTTCTTACTCTGCCATAAATACCACTGGATACACACACACACACACACACAGAGCCATTTTAAATGAACAAAGAGGCCAGCTCAGTCTTAAAATGATAGAATTGAGAGGTTTTTTCCTACTCAAAATTGACCTAATATCGAGAAAAAAAAATTCAGTCAATTCAACCAAAAGCAGTCCATACCCTTAATTAGTTGGTTAGTTGATTAGTTATTTAGGTAATTAGTTCATTTGTTATTTATTATAAGCCTTGTTTCTCCACGTTTTCCAGTTCAGGGTCTAAAACCTCAGGCTATTGACACAAAAAGATCATTCTTTCTGTGAGAGTCTGTCCTCCACATTCCTGGCCCCTCCCAGTTGTGAATGGCAAAAATGTCTCCTGGGGGCTAAACCGCCCACCACTGGAATTGCTGCTCACAATCCAACTTTCCAAACAATTTACATTAGCATTAATATATCTTTCTCTCATAAGCATTTTACCTCATTTCCCTGTAACACTTTCCCAAATATTCCTGGAGTCTTTGCATGAATTTAGTGACCAAACTGGGTATGGAATTTGAGCCTTGCTCAGAGTAGCTTTCACATAGAATTGTCCATTGTTCTTCATTAGAATTGTTAAGTTTAAACTAGGAACCTACTGCTAAAATATTGGTGGGAGGGAGGTCCTAATTGTGTCAGAAATGAAAAAAGCATGAAATAGTCCTCTACCATCAAAGAGCTTATATTCTAGTTTGGGAAGTGATACATGAAGCTGTGAATATTTAAGTAAGGGGAAGTGGAGGATTTAATTTGTCAGCAGTGTGTGTGCTTTTGTACCCTAATTGTGTAGAAGAGCTTGCGGAGAAGTCCAATACTATGGATGAAAGCATTCAGAGCAGAAAGCAGACTGCACCTGTGAGAGATCTGTACCACAGTGGAAGGGAGGCTGAGGTTTGGGGCAAGGGAGAGAGGTAAACTGAGAGCAGATGAGTGGTGAAGGGGGTGGAGGTTCAAGAGAAATAGATTTTTACTAACTGGGACATTTGGGGGCCAGGGACTTCTAGGAGCTTCTCTGCATGCTACACTGTATAAATTCAGCTGCTAGATTAGTCCCTTCAAGGAATCCTACAATAGGGATGTTTCTAATTGCTCAAGGTTTTTGGCCCATTTGGTTCTGTTTTCTTTTGATTTGAACTGTAGATAATTATCCAGGCCCAAGGACTCCCAATTATATCTTGGTTATAGAATTTTAAGATCTGCAACAACAGGGACCAGAAGGAGATTTGCCACAAAGCCAATGAGGCTTAAGTTTCCGGATCCCTACCTCGCACAGGCTGCTTCCAAGGCCCTGCACCTCATTTTGCAGATGTGATGTAAAGCTCTTTTCCAAACGAAGGCCCCCCAAATGGGGATTTCGGTCCCCCCACGAAATCCGACTCTCCACTTAATGGAGACCAGGTCTCTTCTGCTTTCCCTCTATCCACAGCCCCTCCCACAATGCCTGGACTAAAACACGTACACAGTAATGTTTGCTGAGTGACTGAGTGACTGAATCAATGAATGAAAAAAGGCAATGTTCATTTTTTTCAATCAATGAACAAAAGCAATAGTGATTTCAACACCTCAGGAAACCACGGGAGACCATAAACTACTAGAGGGCCTGAGTTATTGCCTACTGATTCAGATAGACAGGAAAGGCTGGAGTTCAAACGAGAAAGAAAACACTTCAGGTGTGATGAAAGGCAAGACATTACAAGCAAACCATAGATTCATAGAGTTTAATAATGACATCCCAAGCACTGCAGGAGCTGAGCAAGTAGTGACTGGCTCAGAGCTTGGACACCAAGCCTGAATCCCAGCTCCACCGCTTCTCAGGTAGAAATCACCCAGCCCCTCTTGGAGGATGAAAATGGTATCTATGGCATAGGACTGCTGTGAGAATTAGAGAGAATTTACCCGCAAAATGTGTAGTGTGGAGCTCAGCATGTGGCAGGCACCCAGTAAATGTGAACTAATATTAAATGTTGTCTATGTGCCACACGTGCTAAATGCTTGCCAGAACTTAGGGGCAAAATACCCATAAGTAATGAAGGAAAGTAATCATTTATTGAGCACCTACTGTAGTTCATCAGTGCCCTAGGAACTTTTATGATGTTTTTCTCATTTTATGTTAACAACCCAGTAGGTTGTGTTCTTATTCCAGTGTTGTCAGTTTTGTAAGTGGAAACGCAAACTGGGAGAACTCAAGCCTACCTGATGCTAAAGCTGCTACATCCTTCTTCTGGCTCTGTGTGATTTCACCATGCTGGCTAAGAGCTCAGGTTCCGGGATCAGGTCTAAGGGTCAAATCCCAGGTCAGCCCCTCTTGGACCCCAGCAACTTATTTAACCTTCTAAGTCTCTGTTTCCTTATACACAAAACAGAGTTAGCGACAGCCCCTATAGGGCATGGATATATAGAGAGGGCTAAACAAAAAAATGTATGTGAATACCCAACACAATGCCTGGGTCTTAAAAAGTGCTCGGTAAATCTTAATATTGGACAAAGTACCGTATTTACTCACTCTCAAATCCCAACTTTATATGTGCAATGCCCTGAAAGAATGCCCAGAGAAACTTTAAATTTTGGATTCAAATTCCACCTACCCAATTAAACTGAAAAAGTCTGTCCCCTCACACCTAAGTGTGACCATTACTGATTCGCCCAGACCAACATTTTGGTGGGCAAATTGGGACGAGTTTATGAGCGTCTGGGATCAGACCCAGTGACTCCCACTATTTTGGAATATGGTTCCGTGGTTCTGGTGCCACCCCGCTACATGACTCAAAGGATCTGAGGAGCAACTTATGGTCTTGACATAGATGGGCCACGATCGTGCTGAGAACACGTAGCTTCCTGGGAGAGCAACAGTAACCTCGAAGATGGCAGCCAAGTCTTTAGTTTTGAAAGTTATTAATCTGTACGTGAAATTCCTAGTCAGTGGCAGGAGGAATATTAGTATTATTTAATTTCATTCAAATTACACTACAAAAAACAATTAAGGTGAATAATTACGAAAGTAAGGTCAACTCAATTTTCTATAATAATGTTTTTTGTTACCAGGCTCATTATTGCTAATTCCTTTCATAATCTTTGCCATCTAACCTCATTTGTTTCATTTATAAGTGGCAAGAAATGCACATCATAAAACAGCAATGAAATCAAGACAGCAGCATGTCACCTTGGTGATCTCCAGAGAAAATAATTATTGTCTCTACTTAACCTTTTAGGGGGAAATGCGTCTGCATATTCCCAATGTAGGTATTACATTTGTCAAAGTGAAGTTTTCCTTTTTTGATTTTTTTAACTGTACACCCTGAAGTCAAAACACATGGCAGGGTGAGAGGGGAGAACTGGTTTGCCTAAAGCTGAGTTCTTATCCTGCTGTTCTAAACACTTACGAACCAAATGAAAAAGCACTCAAGTAAGTTCTAAATGTGCTTTTAGTGGTACAACACACACACACATTTTAAAACATTAAAAACCATTTTGCTTATGCCACTTCTAAAAAGATGAAGGTCCTTCATGTTCATTACCAACACCCTTCTACTGGAGATCCTCAGGATTTAATTTCCTCCCATTAACTACACTCTGAACTCATCCAGTTTGAGTTCATGAAGAAGCTCAAAAAAATTTACCAATAAATGCATGCCCTGCTTTAAAAAAATACTACATGCTTTTGACATAGAAATTCCACTTCTCAGAATTTATTCTAAAGCAAGGATGGGCAAGCTTCTCAATGATTACCACCCCTGCCAATCTGGTGTTTACATATGTTGAATCTCACCCTTTTTGTTGATCACTAAAGAAACATTCAAGAGCAGAGAAATGTAACCCCCTGTATACTCGGGCCCCTACAAGTCATTAATTTAACACAAATAAACAAATAAAAGTATGATTTCCAATTGCGATAAGGACTTTCAAAGCAATGGACAGGGTGGAGAAATAGCGAAAAATGGAGGACAGCAAGTGACCATCAGAAACCCACTCAGATTCCCCTGACCTACCCATGATGCCACCTACAGCTTGATGGGAGTCCCCTCACGCTGATGGCTTCCTACCTCCCGCACCTGTGTCCCCCACCTCTAGCACTTTAGTCTATCACAGGGCTTCGTGTGATGAAAGGCCATGCTCAGCCCAGAGGAGCAGATCAGAAGGCTCAGACAATTTACAACCCCAGGAAAGGACTCGATCAGGGCTGGGTGTGGCTGGTGTCTTAGTGGGACAACACTGAGGAGTATTTACACAGTGCCCAGACAGCCTCAGTGGGAGTGAGCCTGAGTTTCCCACAGTGGGGATCTTCTAATCAACATCACCCTGAACTGGTTTCCTTCCTTTCCCTACTCCTGATTCCTGGGATCATCTCCTAAATAAAATGCTCAGGTCTGCCTTTAGGGAACCTACACTAAAGTAAGGACCTATTGTGAGAGGTAAAACTTAACATGGCCCGTGAAGGAAGAGAAGGAGCCCACTATGTGAGCATCTGGGGGAGAGAGTGCATGGAAGAGGAAACAACAGCAGGGTCGAAGGCCCCATGGTGGGAAAGAGCCATTACTTTGGAGGGCCTGAGAGAGGTCAGCATGGCAGAAGCCCTGAGCAGCCTGAGATGGGCTTGAGACCAAGGCAGGGACCAGGTCAAGGAGAACCATCGTAGGAGGAAGGGTTATAGTCTCAATGGAACTCCATATTACAAAGGAGGAAAGTGAAGATTAAAGAGGTTAGATTGTAAAAGTTGAAGGGCTGGTAATGTTTTAGCAATAATCTAAAAACAGATCCATTTGAATACAGATTCCACATTTTTAACCACTATTCTACCGAACCTGATGCTAAAGTAGTTTAAACCTCTATTTTCTTCCTAATTTACACCAGTCTGGCTACCCTTTCTCTTTATCACACCTTTCTGACAAAGGTCTCCACTTAGCCCTACTACCAATATGACAGATAATGAACTCCGTTTCGCATATAAGCTGGGAAAGCTGTGCATCTGCATTCCTAGCCAATTCCTGGCACATCCTTTTGCAACATCAAGATCTATTGCCTCAGTAAATTCTCAGAGACATATTAACGTTCACCTCCATAATGCCTTAATTGTACAGAAACCATTAGACAAGAGTGTTAAGGTGACAAAGGAACCCATGCAAATGGTAAAGAAAGAGAGCAAGATGCCTAAATTAAAAGGGGTGAAGGGTCCAGGACAGCCTTTCATGGGGAAAAAGATTCATGGAGATGTGCTGTCTTAACAAGAACGGACTGCCTCATAAATTATCTCAATATGATGCTAGTAAGTCAAGGGGAACTTTTTTAAAGTAGGAATTTGCAAAAGGTTAAATTAAAATGAAGGCTGAACAATTATTTTTGTCCTCCTGCCTAGCAGGGTTTCTGCTAATGTTTGTGTACAGAAGTGATAACGGCGGGATACTTCAAAGCCTTTTCAGGGAAAATCATATCATTGGCAAGAAAGGATTTGATTTTGTAAAAAGCTTACATTGTAAGTGATATTGAAAATAAAGAGACAAGATTGTATGAGCTAAGTGCTTTACTTTTGTTAGTGCTGGGAGGGTTCCACAGATCCTCCTTGTGCCCATAATTGGGGTTTTAAACGTGGGAATAGAGAAATAATACGTGTTTCCCTTTGTGTGTGAACATGGCCTGCCTGACCCACCACTGGAGAGCCATGCAGTTTTAAAAAGAGAGATATGCTCCAAGCATTCCTGATTCTCTTGGCAGTGTCAAAGAATTTGATTGGGGATGATTTTGAGAGCAGCATGTTGAGTTGGCCTTCATATTTCTCTTGATCCACTCCCCTTGGGTATTTTGGCTAACTTCATAGGGAGGAAGAGGTTGAATAAACTGGGGAATAAAATAACTCCTACCCCAGTGAGCATCTTCTGAGCAGAGATCACATATCATACTCGTTTCTTGTCCTAACACCTGGCCTAGGATCTATTGCATACAGAAGTTTCATTTCCTGCAAATAACATAAAGCCTCAATGTAATTTGAAAGAAGGAAAATGATTTTCTCATATAACTGGAAATTTAAAGGTGAGGTTGCCTCCAAAGTCATTAATTATTTCAACAACAGTATCCAAGAATCCATGCTATTTCAAGATTTCTCTCATGTGAGTGAGGCCTACAGGTTAGTTTCCCTTGAGATTTCAAGAGGTCTCTTTATTGTATTTCTTTTTCAGAGCGATGGAAGTTTTCCTAGAAACTTCCTAGAGGCTTTACATTTCATTGCCCAAAATACTGCATATGCATATACCTTAACAAATCAATAGCAAAAGCAATGGGACTAACTCGTTTGGCTTAGACAATCAAAACCCATTCCTGGGGTTTGAAAATGAAGCAGCTGCCTCTTAAACACACAGCCACTCAAAGTGAGTGGCAAGCTGAACAAAACCAGTACTCTGTTAGGAAGGTGGAACAGAAGGTGGGGCATAGATATTGGCGATTAACAGTCTCTGCTAAAAAATATCAATAAATGTTTCGTGAAGAAAAACCATTGAATGAGCAAATGAATCTCTCTTCTATGATTCCTTCCTTCCTTCCCTGGGGGTTCTGAGTTTTATTTGTGTTTCTAATGGGTGGCTGTTGTTTTGTTGTGCTAGCATTCATTCCTCCTCTTTCTCATAATAGCATCTCGATTTGCCCTTGAAGACATCACAATGGCCACCACTAGTCCTGTGGTTGGATTGGGGCTAATCCCTCCCAGATGCACAGGGAGACGTAGCCCAAATCTGGCTATCACCATCTTCCAACCTTTTGCCACCACAATTGAGTCACATGAAAAACTGACCCAGTGAGAGTTTATTCAAAGGTGCTATGGGAAAGGTGAATGTCTCTTCCCACCATAAATTACTACATGTTTGGAGCTTCAGTGATGTAATTCTGGGTAGTGCTTGTTTATCTTGTGGGGATGGTGACCACCACGTGAGAGTGAATCCAATACAGAGGAAAAGAAAACCAAGAGACCATCTTGAGGGTGTAGTTTAGAGTCTGGATCCAGGCAAGCCTGAATTAGTTAAGTAAGTACTTCTTTTTGAACTCTTTGGTGAAAAAACCCAATGCACTTCCTGTTTTTCTTTAAGTCAATTTGACTAAGTTTCTGCCACTTGCAACCAAAGAAGAACTGTCTAATACATTCCTTTATCCCTAATATGCTGTGAGTTTCCTAAGAACTAAAGCTCTAATATATTCATCTTATAATTTCCATGGACCCCATATCTAACAGAGGGTTTCCCGACCTTTGTATCATATGGGAACTCTTTTTAATATAAAAATATTAACAGACCTTCACACAAAAGTGGTTTTGCTTTTAAATGTCTATTGAGTAAGAAAATATAAAATAATAAAAAGCTACTGGGAAACCAGGGATACTTTCATTAAGTGAAATTGTATTTTATGACTCACGAAGGCCTCTTCCTACGTTGTAAAACAGTCATAAATAATGTACAAACATATTGCCTATTTAACCTAAGGCAAATTTAGGATTTGTCGTCCCTGAATTTAATAACTGCACAAGGGGATGCCCTGGCCACAGCTGGGGACACTAGAAGAAGAGGGTGCTAAAGGATGTGTATAGAAAGAATGAATAAATGACTGATCCCCTAAAATAACACTTTGCAAATGACTGTCCCATGTAAGAAACATCATCTAAGGAGGATGTCAAAAACTCATGATCTGCAGATCATTGTTTTAGGGCATTTTTAAGTTGGGCACCTTGAAGTGTGGTACACCCTCTCAACTTCATCATAACCCCTACTCTCTCTAGTGTGGCAGGAAGCTCACGTTTCCATTCCCTGAAGTCCTCGTAGGCATTAGAATTTGTTACTACCTGGTATGGAAGACATTTCTAATTATTTCTTTTATTATCCAGTCTACACTTCTTTTCTTTTTTTTTTTTTTTTTTAAAGATTTATTTATTTATTTAATTTCCCCCCCTCCCCTGGTTGTCTGTTCTTGGTGTCTATTTGCTGCGTCTTGTTTCTTTGTCCGCTTCTGTTGTCGTCAGCGGCACGGGAAGTGTGGGCGGCGCCATTCCTGGGCAGGCTGCTCTTTCTTTTCACGCTGGGCGGCTCTCCTCACGGGCGCACTCCTTGCGTGTGGGGCTCCCCTACGCGGGGGACACCCTTGCGTGGCACGGCACTCCTTGCGCGCATCAGCACTGCGCATGGCCAGCTCCACAAAGGTCAAGGAGGCCTGGGGTTTGAACCGCGGACCTCCCATATGGTAGACGGACGCCCTAACCACTGGGCCAAAGTCCGTTTCCCTACACTTCTTTTCTAACTTAAAAGAACACTACTTTAATTCAGAGCAGTAATATGGGAAGCTAAAAAAAATCCATTTCCCAGCCTTTGTCACAGCTAGCCATGGCCTGTGACACAGTTCTGACCAATAAGATCTAACTGTGAGTCTGCTAGGCAGGGCTTTCTGGAAAAAACCCTATAAAAGTTTCCCCTATGAAAGGGGGCCACACCAGCTGAGCTTTTTGACCTTTGCCCTTCCCCTTTCTTCCTGCCTGGAATACAAGATATCTAGAGGCAGAGCAGCCAGAATCCACATATCAAGGATGGTAGAGTAGAGGTATGGGAGGAAAGGAAGGTCTTTGATGGAATCAGGGAATCTTTGCACCAAACATGGACTACCCAATTGCAGGCTTCTTGTGACATGAGAAACATATGGCCCCTTACTTGTTCTGTTACCTGGTTTCTTTTACCTACATTCACGACACTCCTAACTCAGGGATCAGCTAACTTGCTCTGTTAAGGGCCGAGAAGAACCATTTCCAGCTTTGCAGTCCATACAGTCCTCCTGCAACAATTCAGCTCTGCCTTTGTTTCCAGTAGCAGCCATAAACAACATGTAAATGAATGTGTGTGGCTGTGTTCCAATAAACCTTTATTTACAAAATCATGGTGGGCCAGATTTGGCTTACAGACCCTAGTTTGCCAACATCTGTCCTGAATGATTCATTTGTTTGTTGGCTGTAGAACTATTGCTTATACTTCTTTTGCAACCCCTCAAAATTACTTAACATAGTGCTACAAGCCTAAAAAAATGCATGGTAGACAAGGGAAAACCCAAGGCCCTTTAGTGTACAAGGTATCTAGGATGAGCATGGATTAAATAAAATAATGTTTATGCCCTGAAAAATAAAAATACTCCATGGCTCAACCATTCTGTCAAGGAAGTTGAATGCGTCTTCTCAGGGATCCCTTTTGAGGAGGAAGGGAGTATTGGGTAAGAGCCAGAAGATGGCAAAATATCACTCAGGAGGACGTCTCACAAGGGCTTGTTAATGTGACATCAATGCAAGTGACAAGACTAAAGGCAGTGAGGACAGGACCTCTGTAAAATATTACCACAACTTAGTCTAACCGTTCCTGTTGGTTCTAAAAAATGCAGCATGATACAGATATTCCAGAGCAGCAAGATCTAAGATAGAGACATAAAGATAAGGTTCCAGCAGGTTCACCTCCTGAAGACTGCCCTTCCACACTCTCTTCTCTGTCTAATGCCTCAGAGTTTGTCTATGGTAGATGTGGTTGTTGCCTCCCCAGCCTCTGCTCCTGGGTCCCCCTGCAGAGCAGGCGGGAGATGTGATCCAGGAAAGTTCCCTGATTGGTCCATTTCCCTTGTCTGTCCCAATGATGGGCTCTGCTGTGCTCCTACCACAGTGAAGCTCTGATTTGCTCAGAGGGCATGAGAAGTGTTTCCCTTTCCCTTCCTGGGTGTGAAAAAGGAAATAGGCAGTTCTGGTTTCTACAGGCAGCCTTGAAGGAATCCAGGTTCAGGATAAAGTCACCCCAGGAAGGACAGAGAAGCAAGATAACATCAAAGAAATGAAACTGGAGTTCTGAATTAACATAGCTTGAAACCTATGCTATCTTTAAAGTTTTAAATTACGTGAGCCAATATATCCTACTTATAGGTCAAACCAGGGATTGGCAAATTATGGCGTGTGGGCCAAATATAGCCTTCCTTCTGTTTTTTTTTTTTTAATGGCCTGTTACCCATACAAAATAGTATTCATAGATGAACACTTAAAATCGATTTGATAGGGAGCATTTAACCTTGAATGCCAATTAAAGAAATGTTATCCTCTTCAAAATAAGATTTCTGTTCTTCTCAAAAGTAGATCTTATTACAAAAACTTGTAGTCAGTTATAAGCATTATATTTTGAATTTTGTTAATAAAAATTTTGTGAAAATTTGTTTTCTTTCTTATTACATAAGTATCCACATAATATCCTCAATTTTGCTTCTTGGCCTGGCAAAGCCTAAAATATTTACTCTCTAACACTTTAAAGAAACTGTTTGCCTAGCCCAGCATTAAGCTATTATATTCTAGTTTTCTAAAATACGCAAATTAAATCATATTAAGTGATATTCTATGCTTTTATGGGCAGAAATGAAATGTGACCTTTTTTTTTGTAAGAAACTTTTTTTTTAAAAGATTTATTTATTTATTTAATTCCCCCCCCGCCCAGTTGTCTGTTCTCTGTGTCTGTTTGCTGCGTCTTGTTTCTCTGTCCGCTTCTGTTGTCATCAGCGGCACGGGAAGTGTGGGCAGCACCATTCCTGGGCAGGCTGCACTTTCTTTCGCGCTGGGCGGCTCTCCTCAGGGGGCGCACTCCTTGCGCATGGGGCTCCCCTACGCGGGGGACACCCCTGCGTGGCACGGCACTCCTTGTGCGCATCAGCACTGCACATGGGTCAGCTCCACACGGGTCAAAGAGGCCCAGGGTTTGAAAAGAGAACCTCCCATGTGGTAGACAGACACCCTAACCACTGGGCCAAGTCCGTTTCCCAGAAATGTGACCATTTTTCCTTCTAAAGTTTTTTGTTATATGAAACAACCAGAACCACCAAGTCAATTCCAGCCCCTTCCTGTTCCCCTTATCCCTTAACAGGTAAAAATTATCATCATAGAGGCTATTTTCTATTCTTTAACTCCTCGATTGTGTACATTCCTGTAATCTCCCATAATCCTGTAGAGAAATAGAACTAAAAATTTAATAGGGAATGATTTGTGGATTGTAAATATTATTTTATGATTCTTAGGAGATTCACTACTTTTTGAGAGCTCAACATTCCCAATAATAGTGAAGCATTCATGACATATTTTTGAAGTGAGCTGAAACTAGGAGATTGTTTCTTCTTAGAAGCACTTTGTCTCAGAGAAAAGCATTTAGAATCAGAAGATATGGTTTGAATCTGCAGTGCACTGACCCCATTCTGGGAAAAGAACCAGAGCTTTCCTTAGAGACCCCACCCCCCCCCCCAACTCTCACACGCCAAGAATGGGTGTAGCCCACACTACCACCAGCATCCAGGGTAGCTTTGTAACCCAGTTCTAGACCAAGCACATGGCCCTACCACAGCCAATCAGATCTAATCGTAGGATTTGAGCATGAGTTATCTGGAGAGAGAGGTTTTATTTTCCACTGCACTTGAACCTGGGGGATGTAAGTTGATGGGAAGATCACCTGCCTAAGTAAGAAATCAGCACACAGAAAAAAGAGTAGAGAGATGGAAAGCAAGCAAGCAAGCACCAGTGACATTGTTTAAGGAAATGGAATCAATCATGCCTGAAGCAAGAGCAATTAGCTCAGGCTCCTTGATTATGTGAACCAGTACATTCTTTTTCTGCTTAAGCCACTTTAAGTTGGGGTTTCTGTCACTTGCAATGGAAAGATGCAACCACTACCTAACTTTGTGACTGTCTGATGTTGGGTTCCCCCAAAAGCAGACCCTGGGGAAAGGATATGAATAACTTCAAGGCACGCCCAGGAAGCATGGTGGGGAGGAAGCAAATGGTTGACCGGGAAAGGAAGGCAGCAGGTAAGGAGTGCTTTAATAAGCATCCCATCACCATGGGCACCTGCGGCTCACTCTGCAGGGAACAAAGAGAAACAGTGTAGGTAAGTACCTCAGAGTCGGTCTCCCCCACCAAGCAAGATCAAGGAAGCTGGGGGATTTATCTCCAACTCCTATCCTTCTCTGGCTGGAAGGCTGTTTCTACGGGCACTGATGTCCTAGTATTTCCAGCCTGCACCCTGCGTAAGAAAGCACTTGGAAGGAGAGTTGCAAGGGTGTGCAGGAGAATTCTAAGATGTGTCCTGGAATGCTGACTGCAAGAGGAAATGAGCACAGTGTTCATCAAATCTCCTATGGTGGTCTCAAACAATTTGCTGAAAGTTCTGAGCCTCGCTTGCTTCGTGTGTAAAATGGGGTGACATCCACATCTGCAACATTTGTTTTATCGATTGAGAGTACGTGCAAAGTGTTCAAATGTGAGACAGTGTGATACTACAGTTTGGTGTTATCTTCTTTTCCTTGTCTATTACAAAGAAACCAGAATCAGTTCAAAAGAAAAATACAAACAAAGCTAACCGGTGTACATATAGCTTGCATGTGTCCCTTATGTATGAAAGATGCCCCAGCAGGTCCAGGAGTCACCGAAACCTCTGATCCCCATTGTCAGCCATTGGATTCCATGCCTGTGATGGTCAGTTGTTCAGTCCTGACATCCGTTATTACTCCTAGAGTACTCCCTTGATTTTCCCTTGGAAATCACCCACTTCCACCGTCATTCTTGTGACAGTAGGACCTACCTCTTGGCTCCAGAGGTGAAAGTTTGGCTAAAGAATGGTCAATGAGGGTGAGACTAAGGCAGCTGCGGCCATGAGAGCAAAGGTGACACAAGTCTTGGCAATTGATAAGCCAGCTCCCCCCTTGGACTTCTATTCCTAGTCCCTCTTTCATATTCTCACCAGGTTAAGAAATCATGTGCATTGAGGACAGAAGACCTGACAATAAATACTGACCCCAATTCTGTGAGTCTTTTTAACTTCTTTGGCCTCAATTTCACCCCAGGATAGGAGCTAAGGGGCTGGACTAGAGTCAAAACGCCCCCATCACCCACTGCTGGTGGCTCAGTTCTTGCCAGCCGTCTACAAGTGCCAGCACCTGCACACCTGCCAGGCAGAGGAGGCCAGTGAGACAGAGGAGGCTGGCCAGTCAGTGTCAGCCAAGAAGCAATGGCCACTCCCAGGAAGAGGACAAGCATAGCCAGCCATTAAGTAAAAGATGGCCGTCTACTTACGAATGAGCTAAGTGTGGAAAGAGAAAAAAAGGAATACCGCAATGTGGAGACCTGCAAACACCACCTCGACCAAACGAACAAGGCCAACATCAGCTGTCAAATGGAAGTCAAACACTCCTGATATGACACGATGATACGATATGATGTGGTCTTCTTCCAAAAACCCATAACCATGGTCTAATCATGAAAAAAAAAAAAAAAATTAGGATTCCAGTTGAAGGATATTCTATAAGATACCTGGCCCATTCTGAAAAGTGTCAAGGTCATGAAAAAACAAGGGAAGACAAACTATCACAGACCAAGGATGCCTAAGGTGACATGATGACTAAATGCAATGCTGTTTCTTGAAACAGAAAGAGGACATTACAGAAAAGCTAGTGAAACCCACATAGAGTCTGGAATATAGTCAAGAGCAATGCACCAATATTGGTCTCTTAATTTTGACAAAAATGCCACAGTAATGTGGGATGATAACATTATGGGAACTGGGTGAGGGCCATAGGAACTTTCTATATTCCTCTTTGCAACTTTTCTGTAAATCTAAAATTACTTTAAAATTGAAAGTTTATAAAATTAATGATAGCAATAAAAAAGATGGCTCCTTTCCTTCTTACTATCTTCTCCACATAACAGCCTGAGGAGACAGGGCCCGATGAGGGAGCAGAGCCAGCCTGTTGCAGGTTGTGTTCCCTGGGAACAGACCCTGAGACAGAAATGAGCAGGTAAGGGGGTTCTCAGGAAGCCCCGCCTATGGAAGGGTCAGGAAGAAGCAGGTCGGGGAAAGGGAGAAGGTGTCAAGCCACTCTGCAGGCTCAGGACAAGCCTCAGCCCATCCTGAAGCTATCCAGAGCCGGGGTGAGAGGACCAAGCCATCACACCTCCACATCTGTCAGTCACTGGTTGCAGGCTGCCCCAGAAAGAGGCACAGTGTCTCCAAAGTAGGTTGACTGCTGAAGGAGCCCTCTAGCAAAGCCTTTATTCCTGAGGGACCTGGGTGGTGCCCACAGCATCCACTACCCAGCCCGTGACCCACCTCCACTCCAGGGTGAAGAGCAGTTAAGAGAAGTCAAAACGTAGATCATGACTTGCACCTCCAACATTATATCCCCCTAGCACGATCCCGACCAATGATAACTGAAGGCAATATTTGAGAATGAGTGAGAAGTTTATAGCTGTGAACCAGATAGAGCATTCACACTGAAAAGTGAATGAAAAGTTACGCAGTCTGTCCAAGATGCCATTAGAGATTCACTCCTCCTCTCACATATGGGAAGAATAATAGGAGAAAAACAATCACTTCATGTATGTACACTCCTGAGGTGAGAAATGTGCAATAAACCAGCCGTGTGAGTTTCATGTACAATGATTCTACAATAAAATGCTCCCCCCACCTTAAAATGCATTGCTTGTAGGACAAATTTCAAAATCCTTCATTCTACCTAGCCTGGCGTACACACACCCCCATTTCCCTCTCCAGCTTCATCACTATCTCTGCTCCAAATTTCTTCTCACCCCAGGGCCTTTGCATGAGCAATTCCCTCAGCCTGGTATTCCCTTCCTCTCCCTCTTCACCAAACCAGCTCCTGCTTTGGGTCTCACCTTGATAGTCACTTCCTCAAGGATGCTTTCTTTGATGTCTCAGAAACCCATTATATGTCTTGCCCTCCCACATTTGATCAAAGTAATTACAGAGTTATTTGTGGAGATCACCCCCTTATGCTTTAGTGATTGCCATAAAAATGTTGTGCAACTTCAAGACTCAGTAACTTAGCAGGACAAGGATATATTTCCTCTAAGAGTTTTGTGGATTGACTGGGACATCTGTTAGCAGCTGGGGGAAGGTGTGTGCATTTGGGGGCTCAGGGGAAAAGCCAAAAGTGACCTGGAAAAAATCACTCCTCAGGAGAGAGGCAGACGGCTAGTCCAGCTTCAAGCCCCTGCTTTCATCTGTTAACATCCTATGGCCAAAGCTAGTGGCATAGTGGATCCCAAAGTCAAAGAAAGGGGAAGTACATTCACCCTGTGTGGGAGTGGGCAAAGGGCAGGGATACACAGGGAAGAGTGAAGAACTGACACCAAGAACTGAATTGGCCACAGCTACCAAATTTAAATTCTCTGAAAGCATGGACCATATCTGCTTTTCACTGCTTCATCTTCAGAGTCAAGAACAGGGTGAGCACATAATAGGTGCTTCATAAAGATGTGCTAAACATTCTGAATTCCAGAATACACTTAAGATGAACTTTGGTAACCTAAGCCATTTCGGAATCAGGAACTGCTTGTAATGCGAGGATTCATGAAATATATCCTTCCAGAAAGGTAATGGCACATGTGATAGGCTCTAAATCAGCCATCAACAAGCTACTATCACAGTATCTTCAATGGATTATAAAAAGAATGGCTTTGAAGAATGCCTTTGCCCTGCCAGAATTATGATTTGTTATTCATCTTGTGGATTTTTAAACAGAACCTGGTACTTAGTATTCAAATTAATGACTTCAGTGTATTTGCCTGGATTAAAAAAACGATTTTGCACAATACATGTAATCGTAACATTTCTATGATAAACTTACTTGGTAAAAGCTTTCTCTATTTTATCATTCAGACAAGTAGAAATCATTAAATCAGCTCAGAATGGTGGTGGTAGAGGAAGCTTACGAACCAGGATGCAAGACACGCCTTCAGTTCAGCAAGGACAGTTGTAAGAAAACCAAAGCAAAGACTAACCCAATATGAAAGCATGTAAAAACATTTCAGAAAATAGTCTCCAGTCGGTAACCTGTTATCTTGCCATTTTCTGATTTGATTCACTAAAATCCCATCTAGTGTGAGGACAATTTGATGAGGTGCTGTGTTACTAGTGGGAAGAGCAAGAACTTTGAAAACAGTCTAGGTTTGAATACCAGATCCATCATTTCCTACCTGTGCCACCTTGGATAAAATGATTTAACCTCCCTAAGGCTCAATTTCATCCCCTGCAAAATGGAAGAGAGGGTACGGGGAGGTGCATAGGTCCCCACCTCATAAAGTTACTGGGAAGATGATAAAGGACCACACATGTCATTCATCCCAAATGCTGGCCCCAAATGCTGGTCTCTGAAAATGTTCTCATCAGTCCACCACAAAATGAAAAAAATATATATGGTAATAGTGAATTTTTTAATTAAACAAAAATTATTTAAAAGAATGGTCTTTTTAAAATAAGATTTTTTTCATTTTTTGTGATAAAAATATTTTAATATCATTAACGGAGCTATTGGATGGTAGGTACACGTGTGTACGTGTGTGTGTGTGTGTGTTTTAGGAACGTACATGGTGACCCAAACCAGTACCCTGTTTTTACTCTAATAGTGTGTGAAATAACAATAACTTTAAAAATCTGGGAATCACTGGCATAGATAAAAAGTCCAGGTCCAACAACCAATCCAGTGTCCACATAGAAGAGGTGGCATTGGATTGGGAAAAGTGGACATAATGGACAAAGGGTATGGGGAAAGGCAGGAAGAGATGAGAGGTGGAGGCGTCTTCGGGACATGGAGCTGCCCTGGATGGTGCTTCAGAGGTAATCACCGGACATTGTAAATCCTCACAGGGCCTACATGATGGAATAGAGGAGAGTATGGGCCATGATGTGAACCAATGTATATGAGGTGCAGAGGTGCCCAAAGAGGTACTTACCAAATCCAATGGATGTGTCATGATGATGGGAACGAGTGTTGTTGGGGGGGGGGGGGAGAGGGGGGGTGGGGGGGTGGGGTTGAATGGGACCTCACATATATATTTTTAAATGTAATATTATTACAAAGTCAATAAAAAATAAAAAAATTAAAAAAAAAAAAAAAAAAAAAAAAAGTCCAGGTCCAAACCTGGCACGTAGGTCTCAATAAATGCTCAATAAATGCTGACGCCAGTCCTATGGCAACCAGGCACCATTAGAGCAGAGCAGCCTGCACTGCCATTTGCTGAGTTTCTGTGAACTCTGGATGGAGGGCAGACTACACTCCCACCAGCCTCACCGAGTCACAATTCATCAGCACGTGCTGGTGTTCGTGACATAGCTCCAGCGTTCCTCAACTCCAGAGACTTTCTCCCGCACCGAACGCACGCTCTAGTCCAAGGCAACTTGGAACTTCGTCATGTAGCAGCCTAAGAAACTTAAGGGAAAGTCCATCGAGGAGCATCTTTCTTGTGGGGATAAAGAAGATCCCATATTTTACAATGGACTTTCTACATCTCGCCAAATTGCTCAGAGGACTTAAGAAAGGGATGCAGAAAGAGAAGCGGGATGATCTCTTGGAATTTGTTGGCACTGCCCATAGAGGGATGAAATTGTTCATGGCCACTTCAACTGCATTATCATTTTCCACTAGAACTCTTGACATTGTTTTTATTGGAATCTATGAGTGTTAGACATTTCCCTGCTTTCTTCGAGTTCAGAGACCAGAATGACGGTCCCTGTATTAGTCAGCCAAAGTGGTGCTGATGCCAAGTACCAGAAATCTAATGGCTTTTAGAAAGGGTATTTATTGGGGTAAAGCTTAAAGGTAAAAGGCCCTAAAGAGTCCAGCTCAAGGCTGCTTTCTCACCAAAGTCAGTTGCCATGTGTTGATGGCAGGTGATGTCTGCGAGGGTTCAGCCTTCCACTCTCTCAGCTATAGGCTGGCACAGGGCTTCTTTCTTTCCAGGCTTCCTCAGCTGCTCAGCTGCAAACTACCCCACAAATGGCTTGTCTCTCCTCCTGGGGTTGCAGGATCAAAGTTCTCTCCTCTGCCATATCTATGGAGTTCTCTCTCTTTCCATGTGTCTTCTTGAGTGAGTGCCAGTTTTTATCAGTCGGCCATGGGAATGGGGACTCAACTCTGAGGCACACCCCAGTGACGTGGACAAATCATAAGTTCTAAATTGATTCTATTAAGTAAACTTAAAACCACTGAATTTAATACAAAGGGTATCACACCCAGAGGAACAGGCCAGCTTATAAACATAATCTTGCTTTTGGGGAATTCACAAAAAATATTCTCAAACTGCTGCAATCCTACTAATTTTTTTAATTAGTTTTTATTTATTTTCCTCCCCCCCCCCCCCCCACTGTTTTTGCTGTTTGTGCCCATTCACTGTGTGATCTTCTGTATCTCTTCCTCTTTTGGTCTTCTCTTCTCGTCTTTCTCCTCTAGATTCACTGGGATTTGATCCTGGGTACCTCTGATGTGGAGAGAGGTTCCCTGTTAATTGCGCCACCTCAATTCCTGGTCTCTGCTGTGCTTCACTGTGACTCTCCCCTTCATCTCCTTATTGCGTCATCATCTTGCTGCATGACTCACTTGTGTGGGCACTGGCTCACCACACAGGCACTTGGCTTGCTACGCAGGCACTCGGCTTACCACGTGGGCACTGGCTTGCTGCGTGAGCACAGTCTCACCACACGGGCACCTACGCGGGCACTTGGCTCACCACAGACACTTGGCTTGCCACATGGGCACTTGCGCAGCACTCAGCTTGCCACATGAGCCCTCAGCTCCCACACAGGCACCCACTTGGCTCACCATGCAGGCACTCAGCTTGCCACACGGGCATTGGCTCGCCACACAGGCACACTTTCTCTTCTTCTTTTTCACCAGGAGGCCCCAGAGATCAAACCTGGGGCCTCCCATATTGTAGGTAGAGACCTTATCACTTGAGCCACATCCACTTCCCCCAGTAATTATTTAAAGTGCAATACAGGAAGAATAAACTTTTGTGTTCAAATAACCGCATTTCATACCATGGTGTTAGTCCTTAAACAAATTAATCCTTGGATATTATGTGACAGTGAAAATATAAAAGTATGTTTAACTAGTATCTAGTTAGATGTATTCTCTCTTGAAAAGACCCTTTGCCACAACCAAAACTATTTCCCTATTAATTTTTTAATATTTCTTATTTATGATTTAATATAATTCCCATGAAAACTCAACAACCAGTTAGTCATTTTGAAAATACTTTTCAGCTGTTTTGTTTGGGTTTTGAAGGTTAAATTCCAAGGCTGAACCCCTTTTTAAAATAAGGCAGTGAAAATTTAAGAGGCTGGAAATTTACCTTTTCCCTTTCATTTTATCATTCTCTCTTAAAGTTTTCATCTCCTCCTACCACATAATTTCATGGTTTTACAATTTTGTGCAAGGCTAGAATCAGATAGGATAGGTCACTTCTCCCTTTTTTATTTAAATATTCTTTTTGCCAATTTTCTCTCTTTCTTCCTTCCTGTCCAAACACAGGTGTTCCTCTTCTGGTGAACACATACTGCGAGACAAATAATCGCTCATGTACAACCCCTTACAGTACACATGGCAGCTCAGTTATTCTTTCTTTGGTTTGATAGGGGCCTTTTATTGTACTTATTTGTGACTCTTCTAAAAATGTGCTAAACAACATTTTAGTTACCTTGAAATCCACTGCTATAGGTATTTGAGTGCCAAGGAGAGAAAATTAAAATAATCAATGAATGTAGTTTGCTGCCTCATCGATGTCATCAGCATTTAATTTCCTCCTTCCCCCATGTGATCAGAGTTACCGTCACTCTTTCCACTACTAGTTAGCCAGAATGAAATTATCTTCATACTCCTTCCAATTGGAAACTGGGATGGCTTAGCATAGAAGGGTATTCATCTATTCACTTTAAAAAAAAAAAGAAGAAAAAGAAAATCTTGACTCCTAATTGATCGTATTTTCTTAAACAACAAAGATAAATTTTGCAAATATTTCCCTCTTTCCCTTAAGCCTGAGCCCAAAATGGTAAGAATGGAAAATGTAGCAGAAGTTGAAAGCATCCCACCGACAACCCTAGGCAGGTGCCCCACCCCTGCAGGCCCAAAGGACAGCTTCCAAGTGTAAGCACCAGTGATTCCTTGCAAGAGGGCTTTGCAGGCAGCCAGAGCGTATTAGACCCTCACAGGGTGGCTAGACACGTCCATGCATCCATGCAGGGAGTAAATGCCTCCCTGGAGCAACCTCAACTGAGAGCTAATGGGATCGGAAGTTAAACACACCAGCTCCCGCACTCTTCGCTGGAATAACTCTGAGGTGTGTTCTACACTGTTTCCATGAGTTCCGCCGTGGGAGTGAGCCCCAGTTGCCCACAGTTGTGACTTGTGAGAGAATTCACCCTTTACTTGCCCTCTACCCTCTTGCAGAATCACTGTTCCATGTTCTTCTGGTGCTTCCTGGAATTACCTTCTCTAGGAACTATTTGTGCTCAAATCCTTGTCTCAGGGACTGCAATTTTCAGAAAGGGTCTTTCTTTTGACTACATCCATCTCCAGATATGAGTAGAAGGGCTGGTTCTGATAAAAAAGAAAGGTCATTTCTTTGGCATCAGTACATTGCCACTGCTGTGAGTTTGGAAGGTGTTTTTGTGATGATTACTATTAATACCACAATTCACTCAATGAGCCCCAGTTGTAAAAAAGAGATCTTTTATCTATCCTACTAGGTCTCTAATTTTTAATCAGAAATTCCAGGCTCAGGTGTATTAGGCCTTCAAATACCTTTATTAAAAAGTGATGCAAAAATTACTTTTAAATCTGAATTTTTTCAGGTTTGATTGTTCTAACATTTATCTAGTATTGGCAATATGTAAAGCATAGTGCTGGCTCCTGGGAATTCTAGAAAGAAGGAGAATGTCTTCTTTGCCTTCAAAGAACATATGGACTGGCTCAGTAGAAAGAGTTGCAGGTTTAAGTGGACATGGCCATGGAAGGCCATTTTTTTTAAGGGCTTCTATAGGAGTCTCTAAATATGGGCAGGAGTGAAGAGGCCTTTGGATCTAATCTTCAGATACAGTGAGGGAACTGAGCAATCAAGACAGCAGGCTCTTGGATTTTATTTTACTATAAAAGACAGTATTGGAAAAATTGGTAAAATGTGAATGAGGTCTGTATATTATATAGAAGTAGTATATCACTTTTAATTTCTTAATTATGATAAGTGTGTTTTGTTTATGTAAGAGAGTTTGGGAATTTGCTTTTAGTAAATACACATTAAAATTTTTAGGGGTACAGGAACATTAAGTCTATAATTCACTCCAAAATGGTTGGAAAAATTATACATATATACATCTACATACACATACAATCACACAATTTATGCCTTATATACATTTATCTATATAGACATACATATAGATACATAGATATCTTAAAGAGAAAAAGGAGGGAAAAGCAACTATAGTAAAATATTAATATTTGGGGAATATCTGGATAAAGGTTATCTGGAAATACTTTGTACTATTTTTGCAACTTTAAGTCAGAAAGAACGCCAAGATACTTTTTAAAAAAAAAGACACTCATCCTTACCTGGTTCTGTTTTCAGTCCACAGTACATATGGGTATTACATATTTCTGGTTGTGAACTCTGGGTGTTTTTCATAAAATTAAAGATCCCTTTTAGGGTCTAACTCATGGTTATTTGCACTCCTCTGACAAAATAAAGAGTGCTGCTTATGTTTTTGTTGAAAAATAATCCCTTTACCTTGTATCTCAGAGTCTACTCAACATTTAGTTTCTTCCCATTGAAATTTTTTTTGGGGAAAAAAGCATTTAAAAGTGACCCTATAACCAGAATCTCATTCCTGCTGAACATGAGTGCTTTGTTCATGTTTGGCCCACTGCATTTGATTTTTATATGACTAACCTGTTTTTATCCATTCTGAGAAAAATGGTATGGGGTACTCTGGTTGTTTTCAGAACTCCAGACAATTATGGAGAACCGCATGCATTATACAGATTTAAAATTTAATAATGCTTTAGAGCTATTTCTCCGTAAATATATTACAGTTTTCACCTTTTCTTACTCTCATTGACTGTTTCCAGATTTATCTACTCCAGGATTCTTCCATTATTTCACATACCTACAGATCATTAAAAAATTACTGCACAACACAGTGAACCCTAAGTTAAACCATGGACTATAGCTAATAGTGCAATTATTAAAAGGTGTTTTCATCAATTGCAACAAATGTGTTACACCAATGCAAGGTGTTAATAATAGGACAGTATATGGGAATCCTGTATTTTATGCATGATTGTTTCATAAACCCACAACTTCTCTAATAAAAAGTAAAGAAGGAAAAAAAAATTACCAATGGTATTATTAACTCTAGGTTTTCCTCATACTGGAAAAAGCATATTCTGTAAGTATCATATGCCTCTTCACCACAGTTAAACCCAATTATTTGGGAAGTGGATTTGGCTCAATGGATAAAGCATCTGCCTACCACATGGCAGGTCCAGGATTCAAACCCAGGGCCTCCTGACCCATGTGATAAGTTGGCCCATGCACAGGGCTGACACCACGTAGAGGTTTCCCCCATGTAGGGGAGCCCCAAGTGCAAGGAGTGCGCCACATAAGGAGAGTCGCCCAGCGCAAAAATAAGTGCAGCCTGCCCAGGGTGGCGCCACACACACACACGGAGAGTTGACGCAGCAAGATGACGCAACTAAAAGAGACATAGATTGCTGGTGCCGCTGACAAGAATTCAAGTGGACACAGAAGAACACACAGCAAATGGACACAGAGAGGAGACAACTGGGGGGGGGGGGAGGAAGGGAGAGAAATAAATAAATCTTTTTAAAAATTAAATAAAAATAAACCCAATTACTCAATCTTTACACATTGTAATTCTAACCAGTACTGGAATATGTCCTACTGACTTATTGCACAAAACATATGAAACCAGAGATTTTGTGAAGAGTTACTTTCCTTTCCAACTGTGGCAGATAGTATTCTCTAAAAATGGCTATAAAATATTTCCCATTTCACATGCTCTTCCAGAACTTGCCACCACCTCCCCCACCCCCATCAAGAAGTGGAGTGTATTAGTCAGTCAAAGGGGTGAAATCTGTTGGTTTTTATAAAGGGAATTTATTTGGGGTAAAAGCTTATAGTTACAAGACCCTAAAGAATCCAACCCAAGGTACCATAAGAGGTACTTCCTCACCCTCTCTGTTGACATGTTGGAGCAAGACGGAAGGTGGTGGTGGAGCAAAATGGCAGGTGATGTCTGTGAGTGTTCAGCCTTCCTCTCTCTCTTAAGGCTCCGTGGGCCCAGCTTCTTTCCATCTCAGTTGTAGGCTGAGGGACTTATTTCTTTCCAGGCCTTCTTAGGTGCTCAGGGCTCTGGTCTCTTCAGCTGCAAACTATCATACAAATGGCTCATCTCTCTCCGGGCCCCAGGATCAAGTTCTCTCCTCTGCTGTGTCTATGGAGCTCTCTCTATTCCCATGTATCTTTTTCTATATTCTCCTTGAGTGAGTGTCTGTTTATATAGCCCACCAAAGGGGTGGGGACTCAACTCTGCATGCCCTAATGACATGGTCAAATCCAAGCCCTAATCTTAACATAATCAAGTAAATATAAAACTTTTGGATTTAAAACAATCAAAGGGTATCATGCCTAGAGGAACAGACCAGTTTACAAACATAATCAATATCTCTTTGGGGAATTCATAAATAGTATCAAACTGCCACATGCAGTCAATGTCTCCTCCCCTTGAACTTGGGTGGGCCTTTTTATATGCCTCAACTAATAGATTGCAGCATAAGAAATGTCATGTAACTTCCAAGGCTAGGTCATAAAAGGCAATACAGCTTCTGCCTGTCTCTCTCTCTCACAAGAGCCTAGCCACCATGCTGTGAGGAAAGCCAGCCCACATGAAGACGCCTATATGTAGAGGAGTCAAGGTCCCCAACCATCAGTACCTTCTGGAATCCCAGTTGATTGCCAGTACCAATTTGCCAACCATTGCAGTGAGCCATCTTGGATATAGATCCTTCAATCCTCAGTCAATGGAAAGCAGATTTGGCTCAACTGATAGAGCATCTGCCTACCACATGGGAGGTCCAGGGTTCAAACCCAGGACCTCCTGACCCATGTGGTGAGCTGGCCCATGCACAGCGCTGATGCGCACAAGGAGTGCCATGCCATGCAGGGTATCCTCCGCGTAGGGAAGCCCCACACACAAGGAGTGTGCCCTGTAAGGAGAGCCGCCCCACACGAAAAAAATGCAGCCTGCCCAGGAATGGTGCCGCACACATGAAGAGCTGATGCGGCAAGATGACTCAACAAAAAAGAGGTGCAGTTTCCCAGTGCCGCTGACAAGAATATAAGCCAACACAGAAGAACACACAGCGAATGGACAGAGAGCAGCCAACAGGGTGGGGGGAAGGGGGAAGAAATAAATAAAAAATAAATCTTAAAAAAAAAAAATCCTCAGTCAAGCTACCCAACTGATGCCACAGGGAGCAGAGTCAAGTCTTCCCCATTGAGCCCTGTACAGATTCCAGATTTCCACAAAATAAATGTTTGTTGTTGTTTTGAGACATTCAGTATTGAAGTGGTTTGTTATGCAGCAATAGGTAATGGGAACATCATCACAGATGTGCCAAGAAACTCTTAAGGTGCTGTTTATAGTTGTTATTGTTATTTTCTATCATGTTTTAAGGTGTGAGCAGTTCAAACAGTGTTGATACATTCCTTGTCTTTGTGGACCATCAGCAGAGAATAATTGTAAATATGTATTCCCAGACTTTCTTCTTGTCACAGAATGTTCCCCATGTATTTAGAGATACTTTTTAGCCAAGAAGTGAAGGATCCAGTAGCTTCCACAAGCAGCTCAAAACTATCAATAATAAAAACGGCTAATAGTTGCAGACATCTTCTGCTTGCCACTCCAGATCCTCTCCACCCTCACTATTGGGGCAGAAGGCTGACTTGCATGCTCTATATCAAAAGGCTCCCCTCTGGCTTCTGAAAGGACAGACTCACCAGGAGTTTAGAGAAAGGAGCATGAAATCAAAGCATAAAGATCTGTTGAAGAAAGGAATGGAGGTAGGCAGTGGCATGCTACCAAATGGTTAGCAACTGGCCCTCTGGCGGGGGAACATTTATTGTAAATTTTACTGATATAAAGGTTGTATACAAACAATAATATATCAAATAGCTCCTTATACATTCTACAGAGTTAATTGATTCTAATACAATGTAGTCATTGATTTTCCCCAACCCTTGTATCCAGAGCCAACCAATGGTTATGATAGAAAAGTGAGGTTAGCTGGGGCATATTGGTTAATATTTTTATTTTCAGGAGTGAGTAAAACAAAGTGAAAATACAAAGATGTATGTTGAAATTTCACTTGTTCATCAATGATGTGAGTTACTTTTTTGCTGACTCAGGCAACAATTTTCAAGTATGGCACATTTTTAAGTTTCCTCAATATTATTATAATAACAGCTTCTCTATTATTTTAAGTATAAATAATCAGCAAAACAAGAACTCATACCCTGATTCATAGCATTTGCCAATTTCCATAACGTAAATACTCCTGCCTTGGAATATTTTGAGCTACCAATGTAAAACCTATGTAACATCACTGGCTATGTAACTGGGGAACGATTCACAGTAACACATCATTATATAATATTGCCCTACTATATAATACAGATAAAAGAGAGCACAGGTAATAGTAAAACATAGTAAAACAATTAGGAAATGGTGAGTTTTTGAGAACTTATTACCTTCCATTTGTTAAATTGAAAACTTATGTGATTTATTTTTTAAAAATAATCGTTGTTTTTAACACTTTTACAAAATTCTGAAAATCTACCAACCAGCTCTTGTAAGGTGGTATGAGCCAGCTCCAGGACATCCTGCTGCATGTCAGGGAATGACATGATGATGCTCTTGAGTGAGAAGAGAGAAGTGGTTGACAACCTTGGCTACACATCAGAATCACCTGAACGGCTTTTTAAAATCCCAATGCCCAGAGCAATCAAATCAGAATCTCTGGGAATAGAGCCTGAGTATCATTAGCTTTTGAAGTTCTCCAAGTAATTCCAACGTTGAAACCTTCTGGAATAGAGGGAGACCCTGATCCGTACTTTTCCATCTGCCTTGGGTGAAGAGAACCTTCTGTGGTCAACGGAAAGACAGCATATCCCTGTGGCCATTAACAAGCAACTAAATAAAAATATTTTTTAGAAGAGACTAATTTTCACCCTGGCTAATCTCATGGACCTACATGTGTTTGCTTCTTGCTTTGACAATCAACACAGAACTGGATGGAACTGCTACTTACTAGATATGATCTTGGTCAAGTTACTGAATTATTGTAAAGCCTAATTATTTTGTTGTGGTTGGTCCATCTGTGAAAGGGAATAATATTACTTAAATGATTGCTAATTTACAGATTGTCCATATAAAGTGACAAGTGCAGTGCTTTACCCATGATTATGTAGATGGCGTCCTACTCTTTATACCAACTCCTGGTATGTTTGTGTAAAGAAAAAAAGATCCTGATTTGCTTTAAATGTGTAAGTATGTTTGAGCCTTTGTATTAAATGAGAGAATATGATTAGCTGTTTCTTTCAAAGTTAAACATAAATTACCATACAGCCCAGCAGTTCCACTCCTAGGTATATACCCAAGAGAAATGAAAGCATATGTCCACACAAAGATGAACACAAATGTTCACAGCAGCATTATTCATAATAGCCAAAAAGTGGAAATAACTCGAATGTCCATCATTGGATGAATGGGTAAACAATATGTGATACTTCCACACCATGGAATATTTCGCAATAAAAAGGCACGAAATACTGATACACACAACAACATGAATGAACCTCAAAAACATTATACTAAGTGACACAAAACACCACACATTGTACGACTCCATTTACATGAAATGTAAAAAGGCAAATCTATAGAAAGAAAGTAGATTAGTAGTTGCCTGGAACTGGAGGTGGGAACAAAATTGACTGTAAATGGGCACAAGGAGTCTTTTAGGGGTAATGGAAATGTTCAAAAGGGGTATTATGGTGATAATTGCAGAACTCTGTAAATTTACAAAAAAAATATTGAATTGTAGAATGAAGCAGGTGAATTGTATGGTATCTAAAGTACATCTTGCTAAAGCTGATAAAAATTTAAAAGAAAAGCCAGATTTCAAGTTTCTGTCATCAAAAGAATTATGCATTCTGACTTCTGAATCAAATAAGGTGAGGAAAGGCTATTCTCCATCCTTATCCCAAGAAGAAACGCCTGCTATTGACCTGCTGTTATAGAATCCAAGACAAATACAACTATCTCTGCCATGTTCCCGGTACTCCCTGGGTCTTATGCCCTACAGTAAAGACGATAAATGCTTTGTCCCTGGTAATACTCACATCTACTCTGAAAAGTCTTAGATGCTATTATCTCCCCCAAATGTAGAGATAAGATAATTGAGACTCGTACAGGTCAGGAAAGATGCCAAGCATACCCAGCAGTTAAATGACAGGGCTGGGATTCTAACCTAGCAGCCAGCAGTTACACCACAATTCCATTCTCCTTTATAAGGAAATCTTTTGGGCAGCCATTCTGGACGTATTTGTAGCTTTCTCTGACAGAAAACGAGGATTTGTACATCAACCCACGACAAATCGGCAAACAGGAAAGAAATACAAGCATACGCGTTTAACAGACAGAATTTAATCTATATTATAAAAGTGAACATATATAATCACTCTTATTGATTTAAGAGACAACAAAAAAGCTTCCTGCACGTTGAATCTTTGTGAGTTATAAAAAAAATCCATTTACCTATCTTTGACATTCTAATAAAAAGATAAGCTTAAGATTCTTGAGAATTATATAGATGATAAACACAGGAGAGGTAAAAGACAAGGAAAATACAATAAATAAAATAACACATTGCAAAAAGCCAGAAAATCAGCATGTCTAACAATAGATAAATTATGGTATATCCACAAAATCAAATATAATGTAGCCTTGAAAAATTATGTTTTCAAAGAATATTTAATGGCATGCAAAAATGTTTAAGATATAATTTAATGAGAAAAGCTGGACATAAAATTCATAAAGAATATAACACCAAATTGTTAAAAAATCATAGCATATACACACATAATCACATAGGTAAGTATACCCCAGTGTGTGTGTGTGTATGCACATGTGTCTAATTGTGTGTGTATATATATTTGTGTGTGCCTAATTATGTGTGTGTGTATACATGTGTAACCCTGGAAGAAAAACGAGCCAAATATATCAACAGTGGTTATCTCAATATGGTTGGAAAATAAACGATTTTTATTTCCTTACTTACACTCTTCTATAGTTTCCAAATAAACATGACATACTTTTAAAATTAGAAAATACATGGGTAAATATTTTTTGCAGGAAAACATAGTCATCAGAACAAAATGAAATTTATTTTTACATTACCCCTTGCTCTTTAAATTCTTACCTATGATATTGATGGATGTATGCACAACTTCCTAATTGGAGAGCTATTGTTTACCTTCTAGAATGAATTTTTGTGTGTTCCATATAAAACCAATTTGGGAGGTGCTCCCAGGATGCCCTCTCTCCTATCCTAGCAATCCCCTCACCTCCAGCCCTGGACACCTCTGTTAAATGAGATGGGGACCTTCTCTGTGTCCACTCCCTGACAGCCCTGAAAATTACTTAGCTTCTATCATGATGGATACTCTCTGCCTAAAATGATGGATGGGCAGCATCTGAAAAAGGACGACATGAAATTTGAAAAATGATACAAGTGCTGGTGGACAGACACTTTTTTTTTTTTAAAGAAAAGTTGACATTAGTTTGAAATATGGCATGGAGGCCTGTTCTATCATTTTTCTCGCTATGAAGAAATCGGTAACTGTCCTTTGTCAATATACTCTTCAGGGAAGAAAACCTATATTCGAGTTAAAATGAATTATTTCCCCCTCCTTAAAAAGCATATGGGGTAAGCCTTAGGAGTAAACCTGTTCATTCATTGACTCAACAGCTTATTGAGCACCCATTATATTGGAGCCATTGGTTAAAGGCTGGGGCTATAAAGATGAATTAGATACAGACCCTGCCTCTGGGGGGTCCCAGAGCCCAGTAGAGAAACAGACAAGTAAGCAGATTATTATAATCCTCTGTAGTGTGAACAAGGATAGAAGTATTTGGAGAGTGTTATGACATCTGGGGGAAGGGGACAAAAGTCAGCCTTATACGGGGAGAAAGGGTGTCAGGGCAGTCTTTCCTAAGAGGGTGGTGTCTGAAATGAGTACTTTTCAATGCTCAGATATTTTTCTTATTGTCTTGGCTAAGTCTTGATTATCTGCTCATGAATCATCTAATTATGGACTTACAGGCAAACATTTTCCTGTAAACCACCTTACTCTCTCACACAATTCTAGACCACTTCTCAGCTGTGGGTTGGCATGTGTCCAGAGAATTGTAGTTCCTTTAACAGATTAATTTTCAAGTATTTCATAAACTTTAGCAGAGCAAGGGTTTGCCCAAAAGGTAGGCTAGTTTCTCTCCTCTGTCCCTTCCCCCAAGATATAATACGAAGTAATACCAGCAAGGTATTTGTTTTCCTGCATGGGAGACACAAGAACATGCTCATGTTACCTAAAGGGTTAGGGTTTATTAGAAGAATACAAAGGGAAGGAAGGGAAATAGGTGTCTTCACAGACCTAGGCTCCAAGGAGACCTCAGTGTCATCCAACAGAATCTGGGTATACCAAGGCATGGGAGCTGTGCCCACCGAAGCTGGCATCTTCCTCTCCTACTCTGTGCTCTGACGCTGCGATGGCTCAACCCCTCTCAGCCTCTACAGACCCACTCCATGCTTTCTGCCCTGCCAGTCGCCAATTTGGGGCTACTATATCTGCTCACCCCTTCTCTCTGTATGCCCATTTTGTAGTTCAATTAAAGCTAGCTTCGGGAAGCTGACATGGCTCAACTGATAGAGCATCTACCGACCACATAGAGGGTCCAGGGTTCGATACCCAGGGCCTCCTGGCCTGTGTGGTGAGCTGGCCCATGCTCAGTGTAGCTGCATGCAAGGAGTGCCATGCCACGCAGGGGCGCCCCCATGTAGGGGTGTCCTACGCGTAAGGAGTGCCTTCTGCAAGGAGAGCTGCCCCATGTGAAAAAAGCACAGCCCGCCCAGGAGTGGTGCTGCACACATGGAGAGCTGATGCAGCAAAATGACATACCAAAATAAGAGACACAGTTTCCCGGTGCCTCCTGATAATGCAAACGAACACAGAACACACAGCAAATGGACATAGAGAGTAGACAATGGGGGTGGGGGGGAAGAAATAAATAAAATAAATCTTAAAAAAAGAAAAGCTAGCTTCTAGTCTTTGAAACTAAAAGCACTCTGATTAGAGGAGCATACCATAACAATACACTGTGCTCTTTTTCATTTCTGTAAAGAACATGTACATGTATAAAACACAAAGAGTCTGAAACTGAAACATTCTACCAGGAAAAAGCAGAAATCTTCTTAGAAAGGTGACTAACTTTGTTTGAGAAAATAGTTTGCCTTGAGGGTGTAAGTAAACCATAGTGGATAAAATAAAAGATAGTGCTAAACCTTAAGTCTTACCAAGGGACAGGAGAAGATCAGAAGAGGGATAAAAAGGAGGAGGAGATGGAAAAGTTGAACAAAGGCCAGGTTAAGCTAAAAGAATGAGAAAAAAATATGTGATATTAGTTCTGACATTGTTTTGCATTGATGTCAGCCTCCCGCACTTCCCCACACCTTCAGAAAAGTCTGATATATGGAGAAATGTCTCACATGACTAAAAGATTTATGGAAATTTGGGAATGGTATTACGTTTTATGCCTGAGGCAGAGGAATACAAAACAAACAATATAAATGGTACAATTAAAAAAAAAATTCAGCAGAAACGTGAATTTGGAACCATCTTCTCAGGAAACACAGAGATATGGGGGAGAGCATTTGATTATCCCACTACCATGGAATAGGTGTTTAGCCAGTCTTACCTAGATTTCATTGTCCCCAGCTAACTTGTGTGACAGAGCAAGAAATACACACCAAATGATTTACTGTTATTAACTCTAGGGCAGGGTTCTTAACATGGGATTCATGAGTCAGAATTGAAATTCAAAAAAACATTCTTGTGGGAAGGTGTTGGTGTGGGTGTGATATATTTATTAAATAATACACAGTATAGTGTGAACTTGGTAAGGGGTCCGTGGTTTTCACCTGACTGGCAAAGGAGTCCATGTGTTAAAAAAAGTTTAAGGACCCCTGTTCTAGGAGGAAGAGACATGGGTGATTTTTAAATTTTCTTCATTTTGCTTATATATTCTTTCTAATTTTTTGCAATAAAGATGTATTGCTTTTATAGTAAGAACTTTTTTAAAGAAAGGACATCCACATCGTTAGAATGCTAAAACTCCTTAGTCCAGGTGGTTTACAGCTGGCATCAGTTTTGCCCCCTCTGGGACTATTCATTGTCCTCGTTAAATAATGTTAATCTAGATAAGGATAAAATTAAAATGTATCCTCAAAATCTAACCCCAAGCTTCTTTCTCAGGTTTACAACCCACCCCTTCACCCAATTCCCTGACTTATCCTGACCCTGGCTAGAGGGTGGAGTCATTTGAGCCCCTGAGAGCGCTGTTCTCCTTCCCCCCTGCCTCTGTGGGCACACCCCTTTGCCTGGAACGCCTTCTTTCCCTTTCCTGCTCTGACCCTCTAATTGATAAACTCCTAGTCATTGATCAACCTTCAGCCTTCATAGACCACTTTGGGGTCCTCCTCTACCCTAAGAATTATTCAAACATTCAACCATCAAAACACACTGAGTAGCAACAATTGTTAAGGGATACTGGGGCATCTGGCATTAGCAAAGCTTGACCAGTCTTCTGATTTTGAGGAATCAGCAACCCTTCTTGGGGTCCCCTAGCATTTGGCTCAAAGCTCTATTACAGTGGCATTCCATGAGGGGTGATTTTGCCATGAGGGGCCATTTGGCAGTGTCAGGAGACATTTGGTTTTCACATGGTGGGGGGCACGGAAGATGCTGCTAAACATCCCACACACAGGCCCCTACAACAAAGGACTATGTGGCCTCAAGTATGAATAGTGCAAAGGATGAGAAGGCTTGCTCTATTATAATGGACCTGACACTATGCTGCACCAGACTGTGAACTCCTGGAAAACTCAGGCCATATCTTACTCACCGTTGTGCGCCAGCCCTTAGCACAGAACAGGCCTCCATACATATGAGAATCATTCAACATCATTCAACAAAGAAAACCCTGCTGCCTTTACCCTAGAGGGTGCCCCATCGAGTTGCCTGTGAGAAGCAGCTCGACTGAAGATCAACTCCTAGAGTCTTTCCGGTTGGAGCCCACATTGAGAGCACTGTTTGTCACCTGTGACCAGTTCACCTTGATGTGTCCCTCTCTCTTCTGATTATCAGTCACATGGGCCTCTGTTTTGGCTTCTCTGGAATATTACCATCCCTCTCTTTGAGGTTCCCTTTCACCACCACAAAGTGAATTTCACCAACTTTACAGAAACTACAAGTCAAACTATCCCAAACTATTCCCTCTAAATTTGATGAGGATCTATCTAGATATTTTTGTTTAATCCTAAAACAGAAAAAAAAAAGAGAGTTTAATTCTATAGATTAACTGATTTCAGAAGAGGAGCAGGAAGCCATGAGAAAAAAGGTTAAAAAATTAAAAATAATAATAATAATGCAGGGAAAGAAGGATACAGAGAGAAAAGAAAAAGGGAAAAGCAAAGGAAGAAGCGGGCATGGGGGAAACCACTCCCCAGCAACCAGCTCAACGATGCCCATTTTCAGGGTTGCAGGGGGCATTCTTGAGTGGGTCTTTGGACATGTTTGGGCTGCAACATTAAATAGATCTCATTACAACACTGACACCTCTCTCACAGAGGGCCCAATGAGGAAAGGCACACACAGTGCTTTGAAGGCACCTAGCACGTGATGGACGCTCATGCTCAGGGCATATTTACTCTTCTTGTTATTGTTCATACTACCACCTACGAACAGCAGAAGGGGTTGTTCTTGATATTTTTAATGGTGACAACTTCAGATGACTAGGAAAGGTTCAGAAATACTCTTGATGGTCCTCAGCCAAAGTAGGACTCTCCCCCCTCCCCCCAAGGGTGATGTTTGGAAATATAGAAGGAGGAGGTACTTGTATTTGTCATAGAGACTTGGGGCATGAATGCTGGGAGTCCAGGGATGCTAAACACCTTGCCATGCACAGGACAGTCCCACACAGCAAAGACTTGGCCTGTTCCACATGGCAATAACGCCCTCTACCATGAGAAACCCTCTGCCAAATGTCCCTCAAAACCCATCTGAAATCCTCCATATGCTTTCTAAGGTGCCAGCTTTCCAAATGGTGGCAAATCACATTTTAACTGTTGGGTATACCAGCCTTTTCTGTGGGTGGTAATCTAGATAGCTAGAAATGCCAGGGTAAAAACAAATTTGCAAGGTGATGAAAGGAATTGGAAGTGAGTACAATTAAAAATAGCCTCACATGCTTATAGCCTGATTTGATTTCTGCCTGGTAGTACGCACACACTGTAAATTAGGATCACAAAGGCTGGCCCCCAGTTTGGAGGCACTCCCACTTTGCCAGTCCATCTTCAGCTTGGTGTAGTACCATTTAGAAATAAAAGCAACAGGATTTATGTCTCATCACATTTTGCAAATACAAAAAAAAAAAGTTCCCAGCATGAAGAGGCAAACGGATGCCAAATTTCATTCTCAAGTGAAATTTTGTTCCTTGCTGAATTTCACTGAAAATGGCCATTTATATTGGAAGCTGTAATTTACACTTCACTATGGATGTGACAGAGGAAACCTAGAAAGAATCTTGGAAAAGACAGTAGATGAGGAGGCAAAAAAAAAAAAAAAAAAAGAGGTAAAAATAAGAAACTATACTACTCAAATATTTCTTTTAATGAATTGAATGGATAATATAAATGGTTTTCTTAAGTTATCTTATATATCCCCTCTTTTTTATACCTTGCCCCAAAAAATCCAATACAAAGCACTGTCTGAATTCTATGAGACCAAGTTTTTGGAAGAGTCACTATAATTCAGTCAATTGCTATGTATATAATTAACATCCACATCATGCCTAGCAACAGGAATGTTTGTGTCATAACATATTTAACAGAAATGGAAGACGCATGTATGTCCTTCCAGCCCTCACAAGTTGGCTTAAGAACATGACATACCTGCAAGCCTCCACACTTTCACTCAACAAATATCTACTATGTCCTTCCTTTGTCCAGTCCATGTGCCAATTGCTAGGAATATGGTTGTGAGACTACCGGTCACACATGTGCCTTGTCCTCATGGAGCCTCCAATCTAGATGGGGAAACTGATCATCAATAGGTAAACAAAGCATCAAACAATATTATAAGAACTATGAAGGAAATGGTTGTGAAGGTAGAAAACTAAGGAAAGCGTGGAGGGCATGAAGAAGAGCAGATTTACTTTACAAAAAGAAGGGCGATAAAGAGGGGCTGGGAATTCTAGACAGAAAGAAAAGCTGGTGTGAAGGCTTTGTGTTTAAAAGAATTCTCCCCATTGGTGACTGCGGTGGGGAGGGAAGTGGAGGCCAGCAAGGCAGGATTGGAGCCAGTGAGACAGCACTGGAGCCAGCGAAGGGGATAATGGAAGGAGACCAGGTCCATGAGGAAGGCAGGAGTGGAGTCAAAGCACAAAAGGAAGCCAGTGGAGATAAGTGAAGACTTAGGTCCACAATCTCAATTTTTATTTTATATTTTATGGCCGCCTCTGCTGCCACCTGGAGCACAGCAAGGAAGCGGTTGAGAAGATTTGCAGAGGCCGGATAGGAGTTTACTGCAGCATTGTGAGAGCAGTTGCCGTACCCAACTTCTGCAAGATGCAGACGGATGTATGAGTTGCATTTTGGAGGTAACAAAAATAGGTCTTGCTAGTTGGGAAGAGGAAGAATCAAAAATAACTCTGAGGGAAACCGACAAAATGGTGGCGGAGTAAGGAGCTCCTAGAGTCAGCTCCTACTACAGGGCAGTTAGCAAACACCCAGAGCTCTCTGGAGCTGCTGAAGCACCTGTTTGGGGGCTCCAGGAGACCAGAAGAGCATCCTGCCACATCCTTGAAGGAGTGGAAGGAGGAGACTGCCCATACGCAGAGAAGATTCATAAGTAGAGGCTCCATGCCCCGGGGACCGGTGCCCATCCTCCACCAGAGGCACAAGCCGCCTCGGGAGCTGTTCTGTGTTTGGAATTGAAAGCTCCACTTCCCCAAAGTGGGGGAGGAAGAGACGGTTGGACACCAACTTCAGCTACTCATGAGTAAATTCAGCGGCTACAGTATAATCCTGAGAACAGCTAAAGTTGGAACCTGTCCAAGTCAGAAAGAGGTCAGGAGCCGCCATCTGAACTCCTTGCCTGGCACGAGGGGAAGCAGGGCAGATTGAGAAACCCAGTGCTGGTGGGGACTGGTTTCTTTCCATCCAGGTCAGACTGCAGCTCTAGCCTAGGCCCCAGCACCACCTCCAGCAGTGGGGACCTGCACCAGCCTCTACAGGAAATTACCAGCCAAGCCACAGAGGCCAGTGATTATCCTAATCTGGTGGCATGAGCTTCCCCAGAAGCTGTTCTGTGGCTAGAATTGGAAGCTCCATTTCCCAGAAACAGGGGAGGAGGAGAAGTTTGGCTGCCGATTTCAGCTATGGATTGGGAGACTTGGCTGGCTAAGAGATAAACCTGGGAACGGCTGGGTTGAGAACCAGCCCAAGTCAGAAAGAGGCCAGTAGCCACCATTCTGACCCTGCCCCAGCCTGAGGGGAAGCCTGGCTGACAGTTTCTTTCAAGCAGATCAGCCTGCAGCCTGCCTAGGCTTCAGCCTCGCCTCTGGCAGGGAGGAGGCTGAGGAGCCCTGCACCAGCCTATACAGGTAACTGCAGGGAACTTTGGCTGACATAGACTGAAAATCAAAAGTCTACCAGGGCAGCTGTGATCATCTGAGGACCTGTACTGCATAGATGGCTGCCCACACCTGCAGCTCCATCCCTGCCCCCAGGTAAGGGAGAAAGGGATATGAAACTTCATCAGTCTCTCTGGGCAACTACAGTCTAGGCCTGCAAGTGGATTATTACACATAGCTGCCACTCTGTCCCTACCCCTGGCAAAGGAGAAAGTTGGAAGAAGTTTCATTGGTCCCTGGTGCAGTGAAGGCAGCTCGAGCCTCCATAACTTAGAGCACCAACTACATGCGTGGCTCCTACTGCATAACCAGCAAGGGAGAAATGATGGGAAGCCCTAAACTAGAGAGAAAAACTACACCAAGAAAAAATACTCTACTAAGCCAGATGCAAAGACACCAACAAAAAATTACAATCCACACCAAGAAACAGGAAGCTATGGCCCAATTAAAGGAACAAGATAAGCCTACAGTTGATATAAAGGAGTTGACATAACTAATTATACATGTTCAAGCAAATCTCCTTAATAAATTCAATGAGATGGCTAAAGAGATTAAGGATATTAAGAAGACATTGGATGAGCACAAAGAAGAATTTGAAAGCATACATAGAAAAATAGCAGATCTTATGGGAATGAAAGGTGCAATCAATGAAACTAAAAAAACATTGGAATCATGTAATAGCAGATTTGAGGAGGCAGAAGAAAAGATTGGTGAGCTTGAAGACATGGCCTCTGAAAGTGAACATACAAAATAAGAGATGAAGAAAATGATGGAAAAAATTGAACAAGGTCTTAGGGAACTAAATGACAGCAAAAGGCTTGCAAACATACATGTCATGGGTGTCTCAGAAGGAGAAGAGAAGGGAAAAGGGGCCGAAGGAATATTTAAAGAAATGCTTTTTGACCTGAATAAAAGGGGAAAATAGAAAGGACAAATGAGTTTATATGGCTATGAGTCTCCAAAAAGAGCCAGGAGGTTATCAGAAGGGTTGCCCTTATGCACACCTGAGCAGGGTCCCAAAGACAGATAAAGTAGACACAACCCCAGGTATTGGTTCTTCTGAGGGCTACAGAGACCCACAGGTTCTATGGTCATGGCAGATGGAGTTCAGTGCCATCTCAGTTGGCCCTACTTTGGAGTTTGTGTTTCTGTGTGATGGAGCTGGACTCAGATGTGACTTTGTCCACAAGCCTCTCCTGTTACTTTTACCAGAACTGTAGTTGGTGCTGGGGTTTAATGTATACCCAGGGGACCTGAATCTCTGGACTGACCATGTGATAGCCAGGCCCTGAGCCTCAACAGACTTGCAACCACTATACTCTGGTTTATTGGACTTAACCCACTCAGCTAACATGGAGGTGAAGAAGGTCAACCACCACACCAGGGAGCCAAGAGTGCCTACAACTGAAAGCAGTAGAATTGCATCCAGCATCCATGTGGAATCTAAGCCCCCTCTTGATATAGATGTGGAGTGGACACAACCATTCTAAGGTCCACAGGATGGAGGAATAGAGTATGAGTTAGAGTGGACTTACTGATATTCTATTCATGAACTATTGTGATTAGTAATCAAAGAAAATGTGGCATTGGTGTGGACAAAGTGGCCATGGTGGCTGCTGGGTGTAGGGAGTGGGAGGAAGAGATGTGATGTGGGGGCATTTTTGGGGGTCGGAGTTGTCCTGGGTGGTGCTGCAGGGACAGTTACTGGACATTGTATGTCTTCCCATGGCCCACTGGGTGGACTGTGGGAGAGTATGGGCTATGGTGTGAACCATCGACCATGAGGTGCAGTGGTGCTCAGAGATGTATTCACCAAATGCAATGAATGTCTCATGATGGAGGAGGTTGTTGTTATGGGGGAAGGAGTGGTGTGAGGAAGGTGGGGGGTATATGGGGACCTCATACTTTTTGAATGTAACATTAAAAAAATAAAGACAAAAAAAAAAATGTTAGAAAATTTCCCAACCCTATTGAAGGACGTAAATATCCCTGTCCAAGAAGCACAACGTACTCCCATCCAAAAAAATCCAAATAAACCAACTCCAAGACATATACTCATCAGAATATCAAAAGCCAAAGACAAAGAGAATTCTGAGAGCAGCAAGAGGAAAGCAATGCATAACAGATAATGGATATCCAATAAGATTAAATGCTGATTTCTCACCAGAAACCATGGAGGCAAGAAGACAGTGGTCTGATATATTTAAGATACTACAAGAGAAAAACTTCCAGCTAAGAATGTTATATCCAGCAAGATTGTCTTTCAAAAATAAGGGTGAAATTAGAATATTCACAGATAAACAGAACCTGAGAGAATTTCTAAGCAAGAGACCAGATTTTCAGGAAATACTAAAGGGTGTGCTAGAGCCTGAAAAGAAAATACAGGAGAGAGGGCTCTGGAAGAGAGTCTAGAAATGAAGATTATATCAATAAAAGTAACTAAAAGTATCAAAAGAGTGGTGAAAATAAAATATGACAGATAAAACTCAAATAATCAGGAATAAACTTAACTAATGATGTAAAGCACTTGTATTCAGAAAACTGCAACTCAATGTTAAAACAAATCAAAAAAGCCCAAAATAACTGGAAGAACATTCCATGCTCATGGATTGGAAGACTAAATATCATTAAGATGTCAATTCTACTCAAATTGATATACAGATTTAATGCAATACTGATAAAAATTCCACCAGCATTAAAGAAAAAATTGAAAACACGATCATTAAATGTATTTGGAAGGATAAGTAGTCCTGAATAGCCAAGAATGTCATAAAAAAGGAAAAATGACCTCTCATCTCCAGATTTTAAATCATAATACCTACCTATAGTGGTTAAAACAACATAGCACTGGCCTAAAGACAGACACAATGGACCAATAGAAACAAATTTATGGACCAGACCCTCACAGGTATGGTCAAGTGATTTTTTACTAGCCTGTCAAACTCACACAGCTCGGGCAGAACAATCCATTCAACAAATGGTGCTGAAAGAAGTTTTAATTAGCTTTACTGTAAAAGTGTGGAAATGTATAGAGTGGATGGTAACACAGTGAGTAACAGCTAGTTTATAAATGGGGATGTGACTGAAAATGGTAGTCTAGTTATGTAAATGTCAATTGACAGAACACTTGAGAATAATCTAGGAAATGGATAGCACAGTAAACCAAGAGGTGGGTGAGAATTGTGGTTGATGGTAAAGATGCAAGAGTGTCCTTTGTGAGCTAGAACAAATGTTTATCACTACTGCAGGGTGGTGGGAATGTGGAGAAGCTTGGGAAAAATACAGTTGGAGTGACCTATGGACTGTGGTTAGTAGTAGTAATATAATATTCTTGCATCTATGCAAAAGATGTACTGTGTTGATACTGAGGCAGTATGGAAAATGTGAGCCAAGTGTACACTATGGACATGGCAATAATCAGATGGTATAATTTTATCTGTAGCAAATGACACACCACATTGTTGTTGATGGAGGGGTGTTATTTGGGAATTCTGCACATGTGCATGATTGTTTTATAAGTTTACAACTTCTGTCATTAAAAAAACATATTTAAAAAATAATAGGTGGGTTGGGAGAAAAGCACACCAAATATAAGAAAAGAACTATGATTAGTAGTAAGATTTTGACAGTGTTCTTTCATAGTTTGTAACAAACATCTCATGACAATGCAAGGTGTTGGTGAAGGGTTGATGTATGGGACCCCTGTATGATGTGATGCATACTTGCTTTGTAAGTTCACAACTTTTACTATACACTTAATTGTTTATGTATGCTCATATAATGATATAAAGATAATAAGAATTGGATTGTTTAGGGGAAAAATACTTTGTTTAGTAGTAATATTTTGGCAATGCTTCTTAATCATTAGTTAAAAAGGTTAAAAAGGTTTAAAAACAATGCAAGTTATTGGCAGTAGGGTGAGATGTTATATATGTTTGTTCAATGTTATATATGTTTGTTCAATGTAATATATGTTTGTTTTGTAAGTTCACAACTATTATACATTTACTGTTTATGTATGAGTGAAATATATTTCAATAAATGAAAAAAAAAAGTAACTCTCAGGCCTCTAACTTGAGAAGTGCTAGTGAACCTGAGAAACTGAAGGAGAGAGGGAGGTGAACTGGAAAGGAAATGGCACATGCAAATATCTGGGGCCTAGGGAGTATGAGGGGAGTTCAGAAAATGCATGGAGAGCTGTGGGGCTTGTGAGGTGGGAGGAAGACAGTAGGCAAGGTCTGCAGGTGACAAAGGGCTTGAAGGTCCTGGAAACGCTCTGCCAAATGCTAGCCTCCACGTATCGATTGCCTTGACCCCCAGGTGTACACAAGACAGGTTGCAGCAGCTGAACAAAAAATGGTTGCATGGGGCCCAGGGCAAGAAAGTGTACTGTATCAAAGTTCTACCACGACTGCCTGCGGACTCCTGGCCAAGGCAATGTGCCTCAGTTTCCTTGCCTGTATAGTAGGGGAGATAATATCATTAATTTTTCACTAATCAAGATAGTTACATCCTAGCATTGCTTTTAGGGGAAATACAGGGTTGCGTTCCTACAAGGCTCTGGGCACATTTCTTCAATACATAATACTTTGTTTTATGAGTCTTTTGGTTAAAAAAAAAAAAAAAAACCTTATAGTTTCTCGTTCCTCCTTAAATTTACATACGATGATTCCTTAGCAAGTACTGTGTTTCACAACATTTTAGAGACTGCCCCCATTTAACCCCAAACAGAAACAGTACCACTGCCTTCAGAACATTTTAGAACAATATTTAAACATTGTTTACAGCATGAGAGTTGAAACAAAAAGGCATGGTTTTGCCTTGTTCAACCTCAGCTGGGAACTTGCATTTCAGGCAACGCAAATTTTTTTGCCATTCTACTCATGTCTATGAATAACCAGGTCAGTGTCTCAAATACAGATTGTGCAAAAGACGAGGATTGGCAGTAGTTTCTGCCCATTTACAGAGGTAATGAGGAGTAAATGATCTAATTATGAAATGAGCCTAACCCAGGGACTGGCACAAAGAAAGAGTTCAGTACACATTAGTGAATATTTTTTATTTTTATTATTTTTACAAATGCACCATTCAAATGGCTGGATCTGTTTTTCTATGGTTGGTACCTGTCAGCCTATTCTGAAGAACCTTGAGCATCAGGGACTCACTAATGTTTTACGATATTTTACCTCACTTTATGGTAGTCATTTATGACAAGACCAGGATGACATAAACTGCCATAAAGCAAAGCAGTGCAATATACAAATGACCATAAATCAAGCAGCACAACCAAAGGGGGTCATAACAGAAAGGAAATTGAGGGAAACAGGAGAGAGTGTGTGTGTGAAGTTGGGAGCTGGCAAACCAAAGTTTGAGAGAGTGGAATTCCAATTGAGAACTAATATAAAATCTTCAGCGTGTGTTTAAATTTCACATACACATTGTCAGACCAATATGGTGCACTTCCATAATTCCAAGGAGAAATACATTATTTAATGTACTACTTGTTATGCATTTTTTTATTGAAAACGTTATTTCTTTTCTTATCACTGTATTTGGAGTCCATATTGGAGTGCAGAGATTTTTCTGAACGCACGAGACTAGGAAGTATTTTTGCAATTCTGGAACTATTGCTGTCCCTGGATTCTTTTGGAGCCCCACTAGCTAAAGGGATTTCTTAATAAGTAGATCTTTCTTTTCCCTCCTTTTCTTTTTTTAATATTCTTTCGCAATATTATTTCTTTTCTGGAGTTCACTCTAGTAAATAGAAACTCCAAAGAGATTATATAGATTATAGTAGTTCTGCTCAGGTATGTATGGATAAAAAGGATGATGGATGAAAAGAATAGAACAAGTAATAAAGTTTTCAGGATCCTTATTGAGTTTGCTCAGCTTTTGAAAGAGATCATAAAATCAAACTATGACAATTGGTTTGAACCAATTTCTCATTGTAACTTTCCTAGTCATTTTAACATAATTAAAGTAATAAATAGAAACTAGATAGGAAGAAGACACAAATGCATAAAAATTCACTTTCCATTTTTGGCACAGAGAAAATGTTTGTGGCTAAATACCACTCCTACTCCAAATGATATATTTAAAATAAGAGGCAATAGATACTGCTAAAGGATTTAAATATCAAATCCTCTTTCGAGATGTGTTAAGGATTTCCCTACCTAAAAGAATACCTTCATTTATATGTCCCAAAAGTGAGCAATCCTTTTATAACATAAACATTTTCCTTCCAAACTTGTAAGCTAAAATTTATATATTTTGAGTTTTTGCAAAGCAAAGCCCATCTGCTCTTCAATGTACATTGATCTTCAGGTCACGACCTGACCATGCTCAGTGTGAACTTTAACATACAAATACCAGGAACTACACTTCTGCCAGCGTACAGGTTGGAAGTACGTGGGATGAATTAGTATTGGGACATTTGCTTACACAGCAGTTAATTCTGTGCCTCCTTACAGATGCTTCAGAAACCTGGTGAAAGCTGAGGTTACTAGCCTTCAGCTTCTCACCTCTGTATCTTCCTTTTAAAAAGAAGTTTTGCATTTTTTCCCCCTTTTGTTTTAATTACCTGCAGTCACTGCCTCTGACATTCTTCATCCTAACTCTCACATAGAAATGTTCTGGCATGAGGGTCTTGTTTTTTGTATGCTGGTTTTATTTTGTTCTTCCATATCTCTTTGACACCCAGTATGGTCTTCCACTGTATTTGGCTAGAAACAGCACTTATTGGCCTAGATATAGAAGTATATCTTAAGGAAATATGTGGGCAATTGAGCAAAGTTGATTTATAATTACCAAAAATATTGGGAAGACCCTAAATGTCCAGTGAAAGAGAATTCTAAATTACGGCATACCCATTCAATATGTTATGCTAAAGTTTAAAAGGATGCAAAAGGGAGGGAAACGGACTTTGGCCCAGTGGTTAGGGTGTCCGTCTACCACATGGGAGGCCCGCGGTTCAAGCCCCGGGCCTCCTTGACCCGTGTGGAGCTGGCCCATGCGCAGTGATGATGCGCGCAAGAAGTGCCGCGACACGCAGGGTGTCCCCCGCGTAGGGGAGCCCCACGTGCAAGGAGTGCACCCATAAGGAGAGCCGCCCAGCGCGAAGGAGGGAGCAGCCTGCCCAGGAATGGCGCCGCCCACACTTCCCGTGCCGCTGCCGACAACAGAAGCGGACAAAGAAACAAGAAACAAGAGGCAGCAAAAAGACACAGAAAACAGACAACCGGGGGAGGGGAGGGGAAATAAATAAATAAAAATAAATCTTTAAAAAAAAAAAAAAAAAAAAGGATGCAAAGGGGTGACGTATTCACATTTATATAGAAAAGAATATGCTGACATATACATACTTTAAAAATCTGGAGGTACATACACCAAACTATAAACAATTGTTATCTCTGAAGGGTGGGAATTGATGGAAAATTTTTCATTTCCTTTTACACTTCTTTATTGGACAAGCTCATAAAATGGTCATATACCTTACAGGCACTGTGGTCTTAAAATATAATTTTAGTTTGAAAAACATGTTGAGTAAAGTCCCATTTTTATTTGCACACACAAACATGTTGTATTTTGTCTCCAAGGACTGAGAAGGGATTTTTATATTCTTCTTGATCATTTCTGTTTTGTAATTTTCCTACCATAAAGATAAATTACTTTTGTAATAAGTGAAATTTATTTGTTTTTAGAAAAGAAATTCTAGAATTCCTACTTATGTTTCTCTCTTCAGGGAACCAGAAGTTCAGAATATCTGTTTTTCACAACATACATGACTGGTCAAACAATTGGGACAAAATAAATAAATAGTGAGCCTGTACAATTCATTAGAAGTTTCATGATGAACTGTCTTCCTGGTTGTGTTCACATTTGGGGTTGGAAACACACTTCCCATTGCCCCTTTCCTACAAACATCCTCCCACTCTCAGCATCTACTGAAGCTACAGGGGTATAGGCTCAATGGCCATATTTACAGTGTATAAATGACTCTGCTCTCCCTACCGCCGCACCTTGACCCTAAAAATGAACAGCTGGTACAGGAGGGGAAAATCCATTGTCTAAGCAGCAATCAATCCAATTCTTCCTCAAGAATATCATCTAAGAGTTGGGTAGCGCTAAGCTCATGAGCGAAAAGAACACATGAAGTCACAGCTGGAGTAGCTGTTTTCTGCTAAGTGAACTCTTGACAGAAGGACCAAAAAATGCTACTCTTAATTAAGAGACAAACAAAATACTGGAGCAGACACAAAAATAAAAAATAAAAAATCAGAGAAAACGTGACCCCAGTGAGGATAGAAGAGTGGCTTTATACCTAACAGAATAGTAATTGCCAGCCCCAAATACCATGAGGAATTGTATTTTCAGTGATGGTTTCCTTTAGGCTTTCAATAAAATACCTTTCACTTGCACAGGCTTTGAGGAGTTTCAATTCCTAGCAACTCCCTCTAAAAATGCCAGTTCCATAGTCATTGTGATCATCATTGTGTCCCCAGTTCCTAAAATGCCTAATACATTGTAAGTACTCAGTAAGTAGTGAATAGACTAATGAATTGAAGGACTTGGAAAAATATTCCTCAAGTTCCAGAGTGGGTTAGAGCCCTAGGCAAGGAGAGAGAGCATTTTCATCTTCAAAACTCCACTAGATGATAGAGCATGAATGGCTGGGACCACTCATATAAGGTTTGTGTGACTGGAATGCAAAACATTCTTGAAAAATTCGAATAGACTTCAAAATCTTCAGGATGGACAGACATTACCTATACCGAAATGACATGCTTGCATAAGCATTTGGGTAGCTGGGGATGGTACATTTGAATGAGTTCACTCTGCCCAGTACAGAAAGTCAGAGGGAGCCCTTGAGCTGAGTGAGATATACAAACACAGAAGCCCTCCAGAAGCCCATGTATATGCAAGGAAACCAAGAGGAACTCATGTTTTGATAAAGTAGGCTACATTACCTAAGAAACAGAGCCGCAAATGATTTCTTGAAGGAGCAGGAAAACAAAATGTGCTCAAAGAGTATAGCAATTTTACCCACTCCAACAGATAAAATACCATCCTCCAAAAAATCATCTGACTTATCATTCCTTTTACGTCCTGGTAGGTATGATTGAGATGATACAATTTCATATAGAACCACCATGATTGAGGGGAAACATAAAGATATGAGTCTGGGGCAGAACTCTATGGACAGCTTCAATGGACAGAAAAAGAAGAAATAAGGTACCCAGAGTAGTATGCAAGAACACGACTCTTCTATCTGTTTTGCATGCTGTTCTTAGAGTCCTTTCTGCCCCATCTGTGATGGGTTGGCGGTGGGGGGCTCTTTCAAAATAAATTCCAAAGAAGAAAGGGCAGGTATGGGAAAAAGTAATAATAAACCCTATAGTTTATACTATTTCTTGGCTCAACTAGTAAGAATCATTTTCTGAGATAAAAGAGGCATTTACTATGATGATGTATTTGTGGCCACATTCCTTGAGAAAATAAAATAAATTAGCAGAAGGATAAGAGAGGGAGGGAGAAGCTGATATCTGAATTTTTGATGCAGCTTTTGCATTCTCATTATTACATTGTCTTTTTGTATTACTTTTGATTAATAATGTAATTGGAGAACTATAGAAATGTTAATGGCAGCAGGACAGCTTTGAGGATGACAAAGTTGTTTACTAATTATTGTCTTTAACTTTGGTTCATTGTTGAAGCACTAAGGCTCTGGATTCATTTTGGATAGGATCACCATTGGGAGAGGTGAGGGCCAAATGCATTGTCTAGTGAAAAAAGCAACTTCGGTAATTTTGTTATATTTCCCCCCTTGGTTGACCTTTTAAAAGAAGGGTCAGATTGTAAATTAAAATTCTCTGCATTAGTGTTCAATAGCAAACCTTAAGGTGAGTCATTTTATTTTGGTTTGTATTTAGATAAATTGTTGCTCATGTTTACACTTTGTTTTTCAATGTGCACTGTCCCTTGTCTTAAGGGAGAAACTGATTATTACTGAGGCTGGTGATGAGATTACTTAACCGTTTGGAGTTGACTTTTTTTTGTGATGCATAATTATAGGGGTTTATTTACAGTCTTTTTTTTTTAATGATTTATATTTTTATTCTTTGTTCTTTCCAGGGAATGGGTCTGATTTCTCCTTTTTTAATGTGAATTATTATTTGTAATACTATATTATTCCCTGGAATGCTAGAACTGAAGAGAATTTTTCAAAACTAAATAAATAAAAAGCCAACCTTCCTGCAGTAATGTTCTAAAGATCTGGGTTGAAATATACCAAAAAAAGAAAGCACGGAGCCATTACTCAACTAACATGTTTCCCACTTGTATGGCAATCCTGGGGCATATTAAGTTGTAAAACATCTTATTCCCCATCTAACTTCTTAAATTGCTCCAGATGCTCGTTAACCATAAAGAATTGTAATGATAATTTTTTTTAAAACTGCATCATCTGTTTCCATATCTGACTTCTCTGAGATACACCAGTTCGTTTGGGAAGTAGGAATCAGAACCCGGTTTATGTATGTGGTTCATTTGCACATAAGTAGGGCTGAAAGACCATAGCTGAGCAACACAGGCGTAGACAAACCACCAGCACTTTAGCAAAGAACTATCAAATGCTCTGTGATACAATTCCCTCCTTTACAAAGTGGCAATGATAATAATGCCTAACAGATGGATTTTTGTGAGGATTAAATTAGTCCATATATATAAAATATTTAGAATCCAATACCTAGAACATAATAAGTGCCTAATGAATATAAACTATTATTCCCTAAAATTTAGTAAGCATTCCTCTCGGAGATAGTTTAGGGAGGTTTGTAAACAAATTTTTATTTGTAATGTTTAATGTATATCAGTTAGGATACTTTGGGCTATGAATAAGAGATTATTTGTGAAATAATTTTCAACCAATAAAGGTTTTAAAATAAAATGCCTTAAAACATGGATGGCAAACTAGAGCCCGCAGGCCAAATCTGGCCCAATGCCCATTTTTGTATTGCCTGCAAATCAAGAATGGTTTTTACAGGGAAGCAGATGTGGCTAAGCAGTTGGGCCACCCAGGGGGTGCCTGCCTATCACATGGGAGGTCCTGGGATTGATTCCCAGTACCTACTAAAGATGAGCAAGACAGCGAGCTGGCACCAGAAGATGAAACAACAAGATCACACAATGAGGAAACACAGTGAGAGACACAACAAGCAGGAGCGGAAATGGCGCAAGCAATTAGGCACCTCCCTCCCACATGGGATGGTCCTGGGTTCAGTTCCTGGTGCCTCCTGAAGAAAGATGAGCACACAACAAAAATACACAAAGAGCATACAGCGAGCTCAAAACTATGAGGGTGGGGGCAGAGAGGGTAGTAGTAAATAAATAAATAAACCTTCAAAAAAATGGTTTCACAGATGAATATTTATACTGTATTTGGTGATAAGACACACTTTAAACAGGGAATCACATTTTTCTCCTTAGTAGCCCCATATTGAAGAAAAACACTGTCTTCAATTATTATTATATTTTAAATATCAGTGAAAAAAGTAAGCGGAAATTTGTGTTCTCTTTTATCAATTTTACCTCTTGACCTGAAAATCCTAAAGTATTTACAATCTGGTCCTTCACCAATTCTTTCATTCTAGAGACCAGAAATTGAGCAACGCACAGCCATTTAGGAATATGGTTTGATGATTCAGCAATACCAAATAAGGAAACCTGTCCCAAAAATCTCTGAGCAGACCTCTCCTCATTTCTTACAGATGCTGGATCATAAGCTGGTCCCTACACCAATCACTGGAGAGGGCAGCAGGATTTTGATAACTGTTTTACACTGATTAGGTTCAACCTTCTGGGACTGGGAATGGGATCAGCTTTCCCTGAAGCACATAACTGCATATGCTGGCTAAACCAACTTAGCGATTCTATTAGAAAAGAGGAAAAAGGAAAATGGATGTTGGATAGGCAATTTATAGCATGTTTATCAGGAAAACCTAAAATTAGTTCATTGAACCTGCACTTTCACAGTTCTTATTATTGAGAATGAAGCTAATTTCTTTTAAATATATATATATTTTTAAATATATATTTAATTAAATAAAAGCATAGTAAGGAAAAGGTCATGACAAAAAAAAAAAAAAGGAATAATGTGGCACATAAGTGTCAAAATGGCAAAATGACCAAATTTGGGGGAATTCTTTGTGTCGGCCATCGCTCACATTATTTGTTTGGTTTGGGAACTCTTATTCATTCTTCAAAGCCCAAACCAAATATTATCACCTCACTGGAGTCTTCGCTGACCTCCTCCTATTCTCTTTATGCTGGACTAGGGTTGGTTTATCCCAGAACAATTTATTTTTGTTTTATCTCTTATAACAGGGACCAGGCTTTGTTGTTTATACATCCATTCCTGATTGGGAACACCCAATTTATCACTTATCTATTCATCAAATGCTTTTTGAGCACCACTTTTATATATGGGGCATGAAGACCATTTTTATATTCATCTCTAGCTCTCGCAACCACGTCATGACACATACTAAGTGCTCATATGTTTGTCGCACAAATAAAGGAAGAATGGATCAGCCAAATGTGTTTTTCTCCTTTGCAAAATTTGTGTAGCAAGGGGGAAAAATACATTTTGCATATCTAGCATGTTAGCAAGATCTTAATTGAAAGTGAAACCCATCAATCTGATAAAAATCTCTGAAGTTTGCGTCATTTTTAGAAGTAGACTTAGAAAAAAATTGTCCCTGGATTAGGACTGAATTCAGACATAAATAATTGGGGTAAAGCTTTTTCCCCAACCATTAGCTCTTTGTTCTTTTTAAACTACTTTAAGAATGTCTATACTTCCTTCCTGTTAGAGAATCCAAGGAAAATTAAAGATGAACTCCTTCCACCATTTAAAAATAATAGTGTTTCACCATGGAGCCTAGAGTGATTACAACTGAAAATGGGAGGATTGCATCCAGCATCCAGGTGGAATCTGAGCCTCCTCTTGACATAAAGGTGCAATGGACACAACCAATCCAGTGTCCACATAGAAGAGGTGGCATTGGATTGGGAAAAGTGGACATAATGGACAAAGGGTATGGGGAAAGGCAGGAAGAGATGAGAGGTGGAGGCGTCTTCGGGACATGGAGCTGCCCTGGATGGTGCTTCAGAGGTAATCACCGGACATTGTAAATCCTCACAGGGCCTACATGATGGAATAGAGGAGAGTATGGGCCATGATGTGAACCAATGTATATGAGGTGCAGAGGTGCCCAAAGATGTACTTACCAAATCCAATGGATGTGTCATGATGATGGGAACGAGTGTTGTTGGGGGGGGGGGGAGAGGGGGGGTGGGGGGGTGGAGTTGAATGGGACCTCACATATATATTTTTAATGTAATATTATTACAAAGTCAATAAAAAATTAAAAAATTTAAAAAAAAAAAAATAATAGTGTTTCTAATTTATTTGAATAAAATGTTTAAATGAAAATCTGGTCACTTTACTTGCTTACTTGGAATATTTTGATGACATATTACTCTCAGGATAAAGGCAGAAAACCCTGAGTATGGCCTTCATGGATCCAGTAATTCCACCCCAAGCTTTCTTTCCAATCTCACACTCCTCCACCCTCCCTCTTACTCTCTCTGCTGCAGCCACACTCGTTCTCTCTACTTTAAACGCAAACCTTTCACCTCAGGACCTTTGCATATGCTTTCCCTTGGCTCCAAATGTTCTCCAACACTAATTCATCTTTGAGGTCTCGGGTTAAATGTCTGTCCCTAAGAAGCCTCCCCACTCTCCCCAGGCTAAATTTAGGCCTGAGAGGTTCTCATGGCCCTTGCATCTTTTCTTCAAGGTAATTATGAAACATTTAATTAAACTGATCCCTCATATAATTATCCATTTGATTTGTTTTCCCCACAAGAATATAATTTCCATGAGACCAGAAAACTGTGCATTGTTATCCACTGTATCTACAGAGTGTAGAGCAGTACCGGGCACACAGTAGTTCCTCAGCAATGGCTGGTTGAATAAACAAACGAGCCTGCCTACAGAGCTGTAAGGTCACTGCCTCAGCCCATTAATATTCCTCCCAGACAGCACAGAATTTCAAAGTCATCTTCTTGTATTAACAAATACTCATTTCTGTATCCATCTAACAAATATTTCTTTATTTGTCAGGATTTTTATTGTCCGTGGAGACAGAGCCATGAACCAAATGGCAAAGTCCCTGAACTCATGGAGTTCTAGCGGGTAGAGCAAAAGTGAACAAATAAGTAAATCAATGCTTAACAAAATAGCAAGTGACAACGCAAATTACATAGAAAGCACCAGCATTTTCTTTGAAAATATGTTGTTTGTGGGGGCAGCATCCTTTTCCAAAAACCAACTTTCTGTGCTATGAAAAATAGCAGTCATCATAAATTCAGCACGTGTCTGAGTTTAGCTCACCTCGACATGACTCTTCTTATCAGCCAATAGGAGAAAGGCTGTTTATAGGAGGACCTCTTTCCTGAGTGGAAAACAGACAACAAATAATATATTTCAGATTTAATTTAACCTTTCAAATTACAGATTCATCTAAAGCACCATTCACCTCCTGGTGATAACTCATGGGACTGCCAGATTTTAAGTACTGTACCGAGGGGCTGGTGTTAAACTCAGAGGCACACTTCTAAAAGATGGCTACCCTGGGGTTTATATCAAGCCTACATGATCATATACTGAAGCTTAGCTTATTTATTTCCATGTTTCTAGAGTGCCATTAATCATTTTTTCGAAGATGGCCAATGTGTTACATAATTAATAAAACGCAAGCACTTAGGAAGAAAGCCCAGAGAGAGATTCCAGCAAACACCGAGAAAAAGTGTCACTTTTTGGGATTCAGTGGCAATCCCACTCTTCAGATGATCAAATCTTAACTGGAGAAATATGAGATGATTTTTCTTTCTTTTCCCTTTATGTTTCCTCCCCTTACTGTGTTTGCCAAACTTAAACACTGATCATTGCTAATTTTTTACAGAGAAAGAAAGTGTGCATGGAGGGAGGAGTGAAGGAGAGTGACGGAAATCATTAATTCAATTTCTCACCATTTTGCTCCCGGTGATTGCCAAGCTTCCTGGTAATAGATTGTGTGTGGTTCTGACCCAATTCCTAAACCCTTCTTATGGTACTCCACCAATTAATCTAATGGTTCATTAATTGCAAACATCTGAAATCATTAGAACCTGATTGGATACAACAGCATCAAACCTTCCCAAGCTGTAACTGCTTAACCAGCAAATGGCCTCATTGCAAAGGAATGTCGATGTTTATAGTAGATGTAACCCAAACTCGGGTGTTCATTGACACGTTGTTCCATTTGTATACAACCACTCTGGCATCTATCTGTTCAAGAGAGCATGATTTATCCAGTGCTATATCCTGGAACTGACAGGCCAAAGATTAGAGCTTCACCCACATGAAAGCCAAGGCTGTGTGTATTCCTAAAACAAATATTTAGTATCTGACAAGCTCTGGTTAATATTAATTCATGATAGAAAGCAGTCAATTTAAGCTTAGTTCATGCCAAAACCTATTTGGGTTTTGTAAATCATATTTCAGGATTATAGTGTAGAGAGTCAGGCAAAAAGTGGAATTCCCTAAAATTATAACACTGTAGGTCTGGTTACGGCTTTCAGAAAACATCGAGTCAAGAGTTATAAATGGGCAACCCACAAGCAGGAAATCCTCCTGTAGATGTGTTTTCTTTGTCTAGCACGGTGTTTTTAAATAATCGTTTCTAATTTTTTTCCAAGTCTGAATTTCTGACTTTTCTTGCATATTTAGCAATCGCAGGTGTCAGTCCTGCAGCATCTCTCCATGCAGAAGAGACACATGCTCTCCATTTGGCCGGGAACACTGCCTCCCCTAGTATTTCCAGGTGCCCACTGCTCATGTGATGCATGAGGAAACCGATACCCAGAGAGGGAGAAGGATTGTCCCAGGATGTGTGCATTCGGTTCGTGTCAGAGCTGGACCAGGAACCAAATCTGCTTCTACTTTGGCTTTGTTTGTTTGTTTGTTTGTTTGTTTGTTTGTTTGAGGGGTGGCTGCTTTGTTTTGCTTTGCATCAATCAGTGCCATTTCACACTAATATGCACATAGTTTTATAGTTTTGAAAGAAAACATTTAACCTGCTGTTTAGGGATTTTGTTCCACAAAGGCATTCAGTGCCTGGATCACTAGCAATACCATCAAGCACCATTCATTGCAGCAATTGCTATCATTGCCTCTAGGAATTCAGAATAAGTGTCATTTTTGCAAGACTACAAAAATCCTTTAAGACCATCCCCCCACCCTTGGCGGCAGACTTGGCCCAGTGGTTACGGCAACCGTCTACCACACGGGAGGCCCCTGGTTCAAACCCCGGGCCTCCTTGACCCGTGTGGAGCTGATGCGTGCAAGGAGTGCCCTGCCATGCAGGGATGTCCCCGGCAAAGAGGAGCCCCATGCACAAGGAGTGCACCCCGTAAGGAGAGCCGCCCAGCGTGAAAGAAAGTGCAGCCTGCCCAGGAATGGCGCCGCACACACGGAGAGCTGACACAACAAAGAAGATGCAACAAAAAGTGACACAGATTCCCATGCTGCTGACAATAACAGAAGCGGACAAAGAAGACGCAGCAAATAGACACAGAGAACAGACAACCGGGTTGGCGGGGGTAAGGGGAGAGAAATAAATAAATAAATAAATCTTTAAAAAAAAAAAAAAAGACCATCCCCTGTATACTCACATCTAATTTGGGTGGGCAGCAACTTCTACATTAAGATATTGACTTCCTTAACTAACACCAAAGTAATTCTGTAGTAAGTACTTATTAGACATCTCCTGTGTTCTAAACTGTGTGCTATGGGGTCTCTACACTTTTTTCCTTGATATTCAGAGAAATTCTCAAAGATATTATTCCCACTTTACAGATGAAGAGTTTAAGACTCAGAAAGAATGAATAACTTGATCAGGGTCAACACAGCTAGTGACTGGCAGAGCTGAAATCTGAACCTGGGTGTGTTGGGACCCAAGCCCCTTGTCTACCATAGCCTACCATATTCCTCACTGGCTGCTGCTGGAAACTTTTGTTCTGTTGACACAGACAAAAATGAGTTTCAAATATCATATATGACTCAAAAGAATATGGGGGAGAAACATTTGAGAATGGGTTAAATCTTCTGGTAGCATTAGTTTAAAAAATTAATTCTCTGTACTTTTTAAAGTGTCTGAAGCACATTTCTCAGTGTACAACAAAAACACTTAGGCTCCCCTGTCATTTGGGTGAATTTTGTTTGTATGTTCTCTTCATGGAATACTGATGTTAATTTTTGGTTAAGTTTAATCTTACAAAGTATAAAGCAATTTGATAGAATAAGCAACCTTTCATTAAAGTTCAGTACTGTACTTAAGGAAAATAGGACTGTGTGCATTAATTGATAGTTGACAGCTATTATTTCCATGAAACACTTTTATAGTAAAATTTCTATTTGATGGATTTGAATTTATAAAATTTGCATTTCATTGAGCTGGATCCAACTGGAAGTACTGGGGATGTATTTCTTCCTCAAACAATATTCCAGCTTTACATTTTTATCAAACATTTATTAATAAATGGAATCTTAATTGAAAGAGTACAGCACGAATTTTATTTCAATAATTCAGGTTTAGATGGTACATGAATATAAGTATTTGCCCTGTATTTGACTTTTTTTTAAAATTTATTGATGTGTATCACTCATACATAAACATACATAAACAATAAGTGTATAATAATAGTTGTGAACCTACAAAACTAACAAATATAACATCATACAGGACTCTCATAACTCACCCTACTACCAATAACTTGCATTGTTGTTTAAACCTTTTTAAGTTATGATTAAAGAGCATTGTCAAAATATTACTACTAAACAAAGTATTTTGGGAAGCAGACTTGGCTCAATGGATAGAGCATCCACCTATCACATGGGAGGTCTGTGGTTCAAACCCAGGACCTCCTTGACCCGTGTGGAGCTGCCCGTGTGCAGTGCTGATGCACGCAAGGAGTGCCGTGTCACGCAGGGGTGACCCCCACATAGGGGAGCCCATGAAAAAGGAGTGTGCCCTGTAAGGAGAACCGCCCAGCGGGAAAGAAAGTGCAGCCTGACCAGGAGTGGCAGCCACACACACACACATGGAGAGCTGATGCAGCAAGATGACACAACAAAAAGAGACACAGATTCCCGGTGCCACTGACAAGAATAGAAGTGGACACAGAAGAACACACAGTGAATGGACACAGAGAACAGACAACTGGGGCAGGGAGAGAGGAGGAGAAATAAAAATAAATCTAAAAAAAAACTTAAAAAAATAAAATAAAATATTTTCCCCCAATCAATCCTATTATTATTGTCTTTATATCATTTATATACAAACATACATAAACAATTAAGTGTATAGTAAAAGTTGTAAACTTATAAAGCAAACATACATAACATCATACAGGGGTACCATACATCAATCCTCCACTAACATCTTGCATTGTCACGAGATGTTTGTTGCAAATTACAAAAGAATATTGTCAAAATCTTACTACTAATCATAGTCCTTAATTCACATTCAGTGTGTTTTCCCCCCAATCTACCCTATTATTGTATTTGACTTTGATGCAGCATGACTGAGTATATTTATCCACCGAGACTTAATTAGTAGAGTTAGATTTAGTGCAAATTGTTCAGTATAAGAATTTTACTTTATTTTTATTTATTTTTTAACCTCACAATAAACTGTATAAATATCATTGGGAATTTTTCTTCCAATTAGCAATTCAGAAGGAAGGAAGTAATAACTTGGATTTGGCATATTTGACTGAAATTGCAAAAATGTGGAATGCAATTCTAATTCTATTCAGATTCTGTCCCATCCTGCTCCTCTATGAATGTGAGGAGGCTTGAGTGACCACTAAGATCCAGTCTGGCATCATTTTCCAAGATTTTAACAAATGAGCTGATATTAATATAAAAGAGCTGATACTAATATAGTACATTTTGATTCTGATCAAAATATAGCAAGATTTCCCATAGTTTTCTATGAAAAATATAAAACACTCATGTTGAAGTTGTTGCCATTTAAGAGATGGGAAGTTTGGAACCAACAATGCTAGAGTTACTTAAACTAACTCAAGAATATGTCAAGATCAGAATCGAGGGTCTGAGATCTTTTTTTCTAAAATGTGGCTACCAAAGTACAATTCTTGCTGCTATTCCATTCTACTTGGAATGCTTTCCCAAGAAGACCAAATTCATCATATTCTTCAAGGATCAGAGGAAGTTCTCTGACATGACACCTATAGAAGCACTGTCCCTATTACCTACACTGCAACTTGTAATTCTATCCTAACATGAATCACACAGGATGATCATATAGTGATCTGAGTACTTTTTATTGTATATCTCCCCCATTAGACTTTATTCTCCATGAGGGCAAGGACTATGTCTAATTTGTCCACAACTCATAACCTGCTGCTTACTCAGAGTGTGGCAGGGAGGAGGTTCTTAGAAAAAGGTGCAGAATGAATGAATGGAGACTTTTAAAACTCAGAGTTCAAAATTAATTTTCACAATCCCAAAATAAATCTGCTAAAAGACCAAAGATTCCTGGTTTGTATGATAAGACATCATTCTTTTTGTCTTCCAAACTTCAGAAAAGAGACTTCTTGATCAGACATTCACAGGAGCTACTTAAAAGTCCTTATGATCTGATACAAATCAGGAACTTGGGAGCCTCTTCTGAGATGTCCCATTTGTTTCCTTGAGAGCCAATGACATGAATTACAGTAAATGGCAGGGCCAGGTTTCAAATACATGTCTGCCTCACACTAAAACAGAACCTCTTAATCTCTATTAAATCTTAGAGTCATTCACATTTTAGTGTGAAGTAAGGATTTCAAGGTACCAGAGCATTTTCAACAAAGGAGGGTCATTAAAGATATAGTTTAACCTTCTTACAGAGAAATGAATTTATTCCTCTAAAGGGGAAATCAAAGCCCAGGGAGAGGACATAACTGGCTCAAAGACACATAGTCCTCAAACTGTGAGATCAAAGAATGTCAGTTTAATCTCAGTCCAGTGTCTTTTCCATAGAAATCTTTGCTGACTTGTACTGAATGGAGGAAACAAAGAGGAGGTTATATCAAAGTTATTTCATTTGTAAAAGTCAGAAAATGCTATTCACACTGACAAGCGAAAGAACAATTTGCTTGATCTAAATCAACCATATCAATAATTACATTAAATGTAAATGGACTCGGGGAGAGTGTAAACTACAATGTAAACTATTATCCATGCAGTGCAGCAGTGTTCCAAAATGTATTAACCAAATGCAATGAATGCCTCAATGATGAAAGAGGTTGTTGACATGGGAGGAGTGGATGGGGGTGGAGCATATGGGAACCTCTTATATTTTTTAATGTAACATTTTTTGTGATCTATGTATCTTCAAAAAAATATAATAAAAATGATGGGGGTGGGGGTGGGGAAGTGGGGTATATGGGAACCTGTTATGTTTTTTTAATGTAACGTTTTGTGTGCTCTATTAACTTTTTAAAAAGATAATTTAAAAATTAAATTTTAAAAAATAAAATGCATTAAAAATGTAAATGGACTAAACACTTTAATCAAAATGAAGAGATTGTCACACTAGGATTTTTAAAAAGCAAGATCTAATTATATGCTATTAGAGACACACTTTAAATTTAAATACACAAATAAGTAGAAAGTGAAGTATGGAAAAGATGTTCCATATAGATAGTAAACATAAGAGAGCAGGAATGGAGAAACTAATATCCAACAAAATAGGCTTTAAGACAAGGAATATAAATAAAAACTAAGATAGGCATTCTGTAATGACAAAAGGACCAGTAAAATTATAAATGTCTATGCACGAAACAATAGAACCAAAAAAAAAAAAACATGCAGCAAAACCTTATGAAAGACAAAAGGATAAATAGTGATATCATCAATTATAGTTGATTTTGATACTCTTCTCTCAGTAACTGACAAAACGAGTAGGCATAAAATCAGTATGGAACTTGAACAAAATGACTTCTGTAGAAATGATACCCAAAAATAGCAGAATGACATATAATTTCCAAGTGGAAACAGATAGAAAATTTACCAAGACAGTGCAAATGTTTGCTCATAAAAAAGTCTCTGCCCATATCTTGGCTTTTAATACCATTTTCCAACAAAGGAACTAAGGCATCTTGGAAAAATGGCTGCTTCTAGGCTTGGGGCAGGAAATATACAAGAAGAGATTGGAGTATCTATCGTGCTAGAAAGTAAATGTTCAAAAAAGGAATGAAACAAAAGCCAAAGAATCTGTATTGATAGAAATATATCAAAGGAGCACAGGAGTCAACTAAAAGATCTCCCAATGGCCAAAGATGGAAAAATTTCAGCCACAAAATTAATAAAGTAGTATTGGGTTATAACCCGAAGTATAAAATGGATATCCATGAGTCCATACAGATATAATAAATGATTGAATAAATTAGTATATGGGGGAGAAGAGAAAATTTACTATGTAGAAGAATTTCAAATAATATATACAGGTACTCCACCCTCCAGGAGGTGGGAGTATAACTACCTACTCCTTAGGTGTGGCTGTGCATAGTGACTTCTTTCTGAAGAGTATGGCATAGAGAGGGAGAAAAAGAGTAACTTTACAATAGAGCAGGAATTCTTAACAAGGGGTCACTGTGCTTGAATTGAAATTCAAAAAAAAAAACAAAACATTATTCTTGTGCAAGTGTAATATATTTACTAAATAATACACAGTATAGTGTGGACTTAGTAAAGGGCCCATGGTTTTCCCCTGACTGGCAAAGGGGTCCATGGAACAAAAATGGTTAAGAACCCCTGCAATATAGAAACCTGACAAACACTACATCAGCCAGGTGATCAAGGTCAAAAATAACAGTCATAAATCATGTTGACAATATGTACCCCTTATATAAAGTAATGAAATGGTTCTTTACCCCTATGGCCTTCTTCCCAATAACCCATTACTCCAGGGTTATCAAAAGGAAAAAAGTGAGATAAATTCAAATAGAAGTACATCCTATAAAATACCTGACCAGTCCCCCACAAAACTATCAAGGCCATCAAAAACAAGGAAAGTCTGGGAAACTTCCACAGCCAAGGAGAGCAGAAGGAGACATGACTACTAAATAAATGTGTGGAAAGCAGACGTGGCTCAACTGACAGAGCATCTGTCTACCATATGGAGGGTCCAGGGTTCAATCCCCAGGGCGTCCTGACCCATGTGGTGAGCTGACCCATGCACAATGCTGCCACTCATAAGGAGTGCCATGCCACACAGAAGCGCCCCTGCATAGGGGAGTCCCATGCCCAAGGAGTGTGTTCCGCAAGGAATGCCACCCAGGAGTGGTGACGCACATACAGAGAGCTGATGTAGCAAGACAATGCAACAAAAAAGAGACACAGTTTCCCAGTGCCACCGAATAATGGAAGTGGATGCAGAAGAAATCACAGCAAATGGACACAGACAGCAGACAATGGGGGGAAAGGGAGAGAAATAAAATAAATCTTTAATAAAGAAATAGATAGATAAATAAATAAATAAATAAATAAATGTAATGTGTTGTCCTAGATGGGATCCTGGAAAAGAAAAGCACATTGGTTAAAAAAGGAAATCTGAATAAGCTGTGAACTTTAGGCAATAATAATGAATCCATATTGGTTCATCAATTATAACGATAATACCATACTAATGATAAAAAGCATAGTAATATAAGATGTTACTAATAGGGGAAAATGGATTCAGAGTAAATTAGAACTCTTTGTGCAAGCTTTCCACATTTTCTGTAAGTCTAAAACTTTTCTAAAAATTGAAGTCTATTTTTTAAAGTTTCAGTAAGTTTAAAACAAATGAAATTGCACAAAGTATGTTATCTGACTCAAGCAGAATTAAATTAGTGATCAATAACAGAAAGAATCAGGGAAATCATCAAATATGTGAAATAAACAACACACATCAAAATAACCCATGAGTCAAAGGATTCACATTAGAAATTAAAAATCATCTTGAACTAAATAAAAATGAAAAGAGAACTTATCAAAATTCATGGGATGCTATAGGGCTTAGTGAGAAATACAGCTTTAAATGTTTACAATAGGAAAGAAGAAAGGTCTAATATCATTATCTAAGCTTTCATCTTAAGAAGTTAAGAAAAGAAGAGCAAATTAAATCCTAAAAGGGTAGAAGAAAGAAAATTATAATGACCAGAAAAAAGTACTTGCAAAACATGTATCTGCCAAAAAATCTATAACCAGGTATATAGAGACAATAACTTACTAGGAAGATGATAGCCCAAAAAAAAAAATAGGCAAAAAATTTAAAGAATATTCCCTCACAAAGGAAATATACAAATGACAAAAAAACATGTGAAAAAATATTTAGAATTATTGGTCATTAGAGAAAAGCAAATTAAAATCAAGAGATACCCTGTGATACACATCCACCAAAAAAACTAAAATAAAAATTCCCAACAATACTAAGTATTGATAATGATATGGAATGTCTAGAACTCTCATATATTGTTAGTATAAATGCAAAATGTGATGGTCACTTTAGAAAACAACTTGGCAATTCTTTAAAATTTAAAAATATGTATGCTCTCATATAATCCAGAAATTCCATTCTAAGGGGAAATGAAAACATGTGATCATATTATTTATAAGAGCCAAAAAATTAAAAACAATGCTAATGTCCATCAAATGGTGAACAGATGAATAAAATATGACACTGTCAATACAATGGAATACCACTCAGCAATTAAAGTGAATGAACTGGAAAGTGGATGTGGCTGAAGCAGTCGGGTGCCTGCCTACCAAGTGGGAGGTCCCAGGTTCAATTCCCAGTGCCTCCAAAAGAAGACAAGCAAGTTAATGAACTGATGCACCAAGCTGGCACAGCAAGCTGACACAACAAGATAATGCAATGAGATGATGCAATGAGGAGACACAATGAGGAAACACAATGAGAGACACAAGAAGCAGGGGGTAGAGGTGGCTCAAGCTATTGGACATGTCCCTCCTACATGGAAGGTCCTGGGTTCAGTTCCCAGTGCCTCCTAAAATAAAATTTAAAAAAAGATGAGCAGACACAGAGAACACACAACGAACAGACACAGAAAGCAGACAGTGAACACAAACAATATGGGGGTGTAGAGAAAGAAAGAAAGAAAACAAATCTTTAAAATTAAATAAATAAAATAAAATGAATAAACTATTGACACAGGCACCTAGTCTGAAAAAAAAATTGTTACAAAGGGTTAAATTAAAATATACTAAAATATAACAGCTAAGTAAAAAATATTACTGAAAATAAGCACTGACTGCAATCATATGCAAATATGTGGTATAATTCACCCTAAGAAAGGCTCAATATCATACCTTTTTAAGTCTAGGAAACCACCTTGATACAGTCTTTTGGGCACTAAAAATCTGAGGTCTTTTAGTAAACTATAGAAAGTGATAAATACTTTCCCACAATAAGAAAGGAATTTGATGGCTGTATGTTTGCAAGTCTAGAGACTTCAAAGAATCTGGAAGAGCAAAGAAGGTATGATGTTCAGGGGGATGGAAGTAGACCCCACCAACATACTAGCTTAGAGGGAGCAGGTAAAAGGAAACTCCCTGTGGCAGGAACTGACCTAAAAATGTCTAGGATCAGTGATGACTTATATTGACATGCTTTCATTTACTAAATTTTTTTTTGCCATGCTCTATTTTAGGTACTAGAGATGTGGCAGTCAGTCAATAAAATAGCAAAGTACATATCTTTCTGGAGGATACTTGCAAAAAATTTTTTCTCCCTTTGTTGTAATTTCCCTTCACTATTTCCAACCCTTCAACAAAATTCTGCTACAAACCAGAATAATATTTCAATGGTATATTAAGGTAATGAAGGACAAGAGATATTGTCCAATATGAGTTAAAACAATACTAGCAATATTAGATGAACAATCACAGGAAGCAAGAGTAATGGCTTAAAACAGACAATAGCAGACAAACAAACTGCAGCAAAGGTTGACTCATGAAAGCCTTGGAGATGTGTTAGTAGCTCTCCTACATTATAACATTGGGCAGTGTGGTAATACTTAGGGCTATTTACTAATGCTTCCGTTCCTTTCTGTAGCAGTTTGAGATTATTTTATGAATCCAAAAAGAGAAAGATCATGTTTGTAAAATAACCTTTTCTTCTGGGTGTGATACCCTTTGATTGTATTAAATTCAGCTGAGGGATCTTTGATTAGATTACTTGATAAAAGATTGCTTTGGGCTTTTGAATCGACTATGTCAGTGGGCATGACTCAGATCCAGTTCCTGCCTTCTTGCTGGGTCTGATATAAATGGACACTCACACAGGAAGAGAGAGCTCTGTCGTTTTTGACCCTGCCATGTTAAAGAAAGCAGAAGGCTCAAACAGCTGAGACCCCAGGGAGAGACGAGCCATTTTGCTTTGTAAGCTTATGGCTAAGATTGGGAAGTGAGTAAAAGAGCCAGACAGATATAGGAGGCCTAGAAAGAAACAAACCAGGAGAGAGGGGACTTCGGGATCACCTAAGCATGAAGCCTCAAGAGGATGGGCCCATGGAGCTCAAGAGAAAAGGGTGAGCCCAGAGGGAAAGGCAGAGACCAGCCAGAGATCTGCAGCCATCTTGCTTCAACACATGGCACCTGACCTTGGTGAGAAAACATCTCTTCTGGTGACTGTAGTTGGACTTTTCAGGGCCTTGGAACTGCAAGCTTTTACCTCAAATAAATATCCTTTATAAAAGTCAACAGATTTCTGGTACTTTGTGTTGGCACCACTTTGGCAGACTACTACACTCTCCTTTCAAGAAAATAGTGGAATTCCATGGCTTTCCCTTCTTGAAATTTAGAATGATCACATGACTACTTTAACCAAAAGAACACAAGCAAAAGTGAGTATATCACTTCCCCGGTGCTACCTTGAGAAGAAAATGAATAAACAGCCATGTCCTTTTGTTCCCCTACCGTGGCAACCAACCACTCTCAGACAGTGAAGGCTCCATCAGCCAGCTTCTCTCAGTGAGGAGATTTAAAGAAGAGTCACTCAACAACTTGAAACAGATATAGAGCATGAGCAAGAAATAAACCTTTACTGTTTATAAGCCACTAAAATTTGGGAGTTGTTTATTACTGCAGCACACTCTAGCCTATCCTAGCTGATGCAGGCAGATTGAGCCAGTCTATGTGTATATCATAGAAAAGTTATAGGACTTGGGACTATCAGAGATTTTAAAAAATATTTTTAAAATAACCAAGTCCTTTAAAGGAAAAAGGAGGAGGGTGTAGTTTTGGGTGCCAGACTGGAAGAGATAAGAACAAAAAGCAGTAAATTCAGTCCTGGTAAGGCAAGGATTGTGATAGGTATACTTGTCTTTTTCTGTCAAGAGAAAGTATACACCTTCATTTCAGAGACAATACTTTTTATCCCCATAGAACTAAATTCAAGCTGGATTTGTCCTCTGGGGATTTGTTTAAAGGATGATTAACAGAGTGAAAGTCTCTCACCACAAAATCACAGAAATGCTGTAAAATTGGACAGTCTTTCCAATGACCCTGTCTAGAAGAAACAGGCATAACTTAAAATAGTGAGCGAGTGGAGGCATTTTCTTTGAAAATTGAGACAATATGGACCCGGCATGCTTCTTTTAGATGACCTCAGTCAGGGTTACCCAAATTCCAGTCATTTGCTTGACACTTTCACAAGTTTTTCTATGGCTTACCTACTCTCTATACTTTAATTACTTAATATTTTCTTTAAATTGATTTCCATTTATTTACTTAAGTTTATTTTTAAAATTGATTTGCCTATTGCAAATTGAAAAACAGTATCATTAGTCATAGGTAGAAGTAAACTGAAAATACCCATAAACACAAATACAAATGAAAAATAAACATTCTGCCATTTTATCTGGATATCATAACGTGCTAAATGAGCCTGAGGCTTGCATCTTTGTTAAAAGTGGTAGGAATGCTAAAATGATAGTATTAAGCTGAGTCTTTCTCCTCCACTACCAGAATTAAAGAAAATTATAAAAAGAATAATTTAAATATTCAATAATTCAATGCTATTCAGTGTGCTACCTAAAATCATTTCAAGTATGCTCTGCAGTACGTGTCCCTTGTTTGGGAAAGTACTGAACATGGTAGCCATGAAAATGTACTTCTCATATCTCACAAGGGAGACCCTGCACTCTGAAATCCATCACCACGTACCTTCAGAGGCCACACCTTCGAAGGCTACGTCCAGCTAATAACTCAGAACAGCAGAGAAACTAAGGCAGGCCCATCCCTAGGAGACATGGGACCCCACTGTTGGGCAACTTTGGCTAATGGATTCCCTATTAGCCTTGCCAAACCTCCTTAAAACTGCAGTACAGTCTAAGAGGCTTCCTTCACCCAACCTTCCTTCCTTCCTTCTCTCTATCACAGGGATCACATCTACATATTGACCTGATGGCTCCAAGCCCCCCAGGCCCCTCCCCTCTTCCTTTGCAGACATTTCCCCTAATAAATCTCTTGCATATCTAATCCTGCCTTGGCTTCTGCTTCTCAGAAAGCCCATGCTCACACATTGACATTACCTAATGCATCTGTTGGAGACAAAATGAACAGGCAGGAAAATTTTCCATTACATTGTTTTGTCCAAGTATCACATGTCTCACATAAGCCTCAGATAGGGCCAAATCTCTGTCTAATCTTCCAAAAGTATACACAGTACTGACAGTCTATATTGTTGATTAAAGTAAAAGCCACAGGATCTATGCACTGAGATTAAGAAAGGCAAAGCTGGCATTTTGCGGTAGAATTTTAAGACCTATATGTGTATTTGTCCCCAAACATTAGGCAAATTTCTATTCATCTTTTAAGATCCAGCTCAAACATCACCTGCTCTGAGAAATCTTCCCTGATCTGGCCAGCAAGCACTGCCCCGTCTGTCTCTATGTTCCCACTGTACGTCTTCCTGAAATCCTTATCATGTTGCACTGTAATGAGAATAGAGTCAGATCTTATGAGAATCAGGCTGGAAAGTCAAAGCCTGGAGCAAAGATTATGTAAGGAAAATTCATCTTCAAAAATCCCTTAAAAAGGTTCCATGATGCAGATGGTCATACTGTTTTTCAATGAATACATCATAGTTAGTTTTTCCTCCACTGTTGGAACAATCACTGTGCCTTTGGTTGAGCACCTCCTAAAGTAGTTGGCTTGCATTTAAGAAGCACATTGCATGAATAACAGAATCGCGTTGAATCTTTAAATGTGAGAATAATACTCAACAAAAGAAGATGTTCCAAGAGAGGGACACGCAACCTGAGCCTCACTGAGAAAACCCCAGGTTCCAGTACCAATCTCACATTCCAGCTGGAGTGCTGCATTTACTGAATATAATGGCAGCCCTGGCCATTAAATACTTATTTCTTACTCTAAGGTTTTAAAACCTTATGTGTAGTTGAATTTATAATACCAAAACTCATTACCTGCTATAAAATCTCTCTCTCTCCCACTAGAAATTTCTATATTTCACTGAGCACCTGGCACAGGGTCTGTATATAGCTGGTATTAAAAATATAAGAGAAGGATGGAAAAAGAGATAGTCACCAAATTCTTTCCTGAACGGTATTGTGGGTTAGATGCCCCAGAAGTACATCCCAAGGCAAGGACTAAGCAGAAGATGATCCCAGGAGGCATGAGGGAGTGGGAAAACAGTGACACAGGGAACAAAGAATTGGAAGCCCTTGCCTGCAGGATGCATAGATGAGCAAGTGACTACTATGGGCAACTGTAAAGTTCTCCCATATAGGGGACAAGCAGATGTGGGTATTTATCTACCGACTCAGGCACAGGTCCAACATTCCTGTGACCAGAATAATCAAATCACTCAGGCCAAGATTTACAGGCCTTGCAGTAAGACGCCATGTACTGGAAGGGTATGGGCTGAAAGGACAAGGGTGGGAAATTGACACCCATTCTCTTAGAAAAGAATGCTATTTCCTTACTTTTATTTCAACTCTGTCCATTTTTCTTCCAATAAAAGGAATTTTAGTCCTTAATTTTGTCTCACCTGTGAGCACTGGAAATTACACAAGGCTATCAGAAGTTGGACATCTTAGGATTCTGAGTGTTTTTCCCCTTGCCAAATACTCATCTTATGATTATAATTGGAGAGTGAACATAAACCATATGATCTGTTTGTTGGGAGCAACCTCTTGGTAATCTTGGTATGAATGAGTACACTGGTTTTCAGGCAACTTTTGAAATAAACATATATTTGGAACATTCTAACTTCACTCATTAAATATCTATAAATAAATATATATTGAACATATAAATCTATATAATGTTTCTAGAAACTAGGTTATACAGGATTCTAAAGTTAGCATCATTCAAACTTAAATCTTTACACTAGCAGAATTTTTATTAGTTAAAACAAATCTGCGGATTGAAATTAAGATTTTACAGTCTTGAAAGGAATTCTCCCTCATTATCCATTAAGAAGTTATCATGAGGAAATTTCTGTTAAATTTAAAATAGGGGTAAAAATTAAAGCTCACAAGATCATGAGGTAAGAAGCTTTTCTTTAAATTTTCACATACATGCCAACACTTGACTGTTATAAATAGAGGACTGGAGAAGCCAGGAGATAAGTTATATAATTCTGATTCAATGCCCTGGATTTGGACAGCCTATTGTGAAATTGTGAAAACCAAAATGGAGATTCTTTTTCTTAAAACAATGGAATATGAATCTAGAACATTTGTGGGTTTTTAAAAAATGTTTTTGAGCATATCTCTAGCTTGTTCATTGGCCTAAAATGCAAATAAATTTTTCCTTGCAAGGTTTTATGTAGATTGTTCATTAGCATACTAATTTTCATTAAATTCCTGGCCCATGACACTGTCCTATATATTGAAGAGTTCAAAAAGTAAACATCCACTAGGGTGATGACTGCACAACATTGTGATGCAAGTGAGAGCCACTGAGTTTACACTTTGGATAGAAGGTACAAGGTCTGGGACTGAATACCACATGGAACCATGTGGTGGGAGATGGACTGTGGTTAGCAGTACAAATGTGAAAGTGATCTCTCATTAACTATAGGAAATGTAACATGGTGTTAATAATAGGGGGTATGTAGAAAAAATATACCAAATGGAAGCTGTGGACCATAGTTTGTGGTAATAGTCTGATGACGGTCTTTCATATTCCGTAACAAATGCATTGTGAGGTGTTGGTGGAAGGGTGATATATGGGAATTCTGCACATTATGCATGATTGTTTTGTAAGCTCAAACTTCTCTAATAAAAATATATATTTTTTAAAAGTAAACTTTCCTTTAGGTAAAAGTTGGGTATAAACCCCAGCTTTTTAATTCTTCCTGCTGGGGTGGGAATGGTTAGCTCACTCTCTGTGGATATATGCCTCCACCTTCAGCAGCCCTTCATGACTCATCCCTGCAATCTCTGCCCTTGACCTCTCAGACGCTTGTCCTGAACTCTCTCCATTGCCCCATGGGCCCCTCCTTTAATAAATAAAACCAATTTTCAAAACTCCCAGAGGCCTTTTATTACCTTAGGGATTCCTAGGGTACATTTTTAAAGAAAGACTAGAATTGTTTCTATGGTGACCACTTCAAACAAACAGGATGGAACCCGACCCCAAATTTCATTTGGGTGTAGAGTCTGATGATACTACACATACACCAAGAGGGTATGAAAAGGTTTATCGTTAACATAATGAGGCTTTCTGGGGAGAGCACGGTGGGTCCTGAGCAGGTCCAAAAATAGCTTAAGGGAGCAGAGAAAAGAGACTGGCTTGGGGTTTTTATGGTGATTAAGTGGTGGGACAAGACTATGGGTTCCCAAATGTGGTTTGAACTTCCCACCAACACCAAAGAAGAAAGCACCTGGGTTCTCTCATCAGCTTGCCCATATGTGGGACCGTCAGCAGTCAAACATTAAATAAATGGAGTCACACTCTATTACCAGCTTCCCAATTATAGCCAGATTTTCATATACTGATACAACAAGAAGTATAAAATTTAGCACATTTGGGTAGCTTCTACATGCCAGACTTGTTGTGTCACTGAATTCTCACAACAACCCTAAGAGTTTGTGCCACTGTTTGAGTTCCCTTCAAAGGGAGACTTGAAGGGTTTGAAAAGAAGTCGCTTATTTGGGAAGCTAGGGAAGGAAACATACTGAAGGATTGGGAAAGTGACACAGAAAAGGGAGGGAAGTCAATAAAAGGAACAAGAGTGAGCTGTGTACCACTGGGGGCAACTGAGGCTCAGTCAAACTGAGAGCCCTCCAAGTGACTGTGTGGAGCTTACCACAGAGTTGGCCCCTGGGGGATGGCAAAGCTGGGGTGTTTATCCACCAGCTCCCCGCTCCACCCCTCCCAGCCAGGCTGTGTGCAAGGTGAGGGTGTAAAATGTCCTCAAGCAGACACATACTGATGCTTGGGATAAGAAGCTATCATCATGTATGGGAGCTGACCTATGAATGGGAGGGTCCTTCCAAGGTGGGCGATGGAGATATGGGCAAGGCACCCACTGTCTCAGCTGAAGAGAGAAGCTATTTTTAACCCCATGATACAAAATGGGATATGAAAGCTCAGAGAGGTTAAATGATGTTTTCCAAGATCACACATATAATCAAAGAACTGGGGCTAAAACCCAAGGCCACCTGACTCCTGGGTCATGATCTTAGGCAAGGCACATTGATATGAGAGGCCTTTGCCACTTTCAAACAGTGGAATTGAAGCAGATAGAGGCAGTGTGGCAGAGTGGTCAGATTATGGTCTCTGAAACCAGTTCAAATTTTAACACTATGCTTGTAAGCTGGGTAGTCTTGGACATGTTCATTAACCTCTCCCTGTGCCTCAGTTTTACCATCTACTCAATGGGAATAATAGTTCCCACCTACATCACAAGGTGGTTAAAATGAGTTTCCGTAGTGGCTTAGAAAAGCACCTGGCTCATAGTAAGTGCCCAGTAAGTTCTGCCATTTTTTTACAGGTTTAGCTGCATGTCAATTCAGAATGTCTCTTGATACCTGGTTGTCATTCCAAACCAAGAGCTTTGGAAAATAATTCCTCTAACCTGGTTTACTCTAAGAAAACCATTTTTATTTTAGTTTGTGTTTTAAAAATATGTATCTATATATATATACTGTAATCAATCAGGGGAAACAAAAGTGAGTCTAGTCAGGTTCTGGTCTGCTGCTTAGTTTTGACCCATCTCCAGACGGGCTTATAAGGCCTACCTCTGTAAGAGTCAGACTTTATGCAAGTGTCAGCAAGTTTCTACCCCACAACAGTTCTCTACTCTGGGCTTTGACTAGGCAATAACCTCAGTTAGAAGAGAGCATATTAAAAATAAAATTAATAAAACCTAAGTACCCCCTCACAACTCAGAGTCTGGAGATTCCCTGGACCCTTTCGGACACAGAATCCAAGAAAAACCCTCTCTAAGAGGTGAAATGCAAACCCACTGTTCCTGCTGCAATATTTCTAGCCATTCTCCAGACCCCCACTTTCTCTATGTTCAGCAATAATAGTTAATGCTTATGAAGAGCTTATCACATGCCTAAAAAATTTATTTTAGCACAGTTAATCCTCATACTGACCCTAGGAGGTAGTTTATTATTACCCTTATTGTGAATTTGAGGAAGCTAAGATATACCAAGCTGTTATAAGTAGCCAATCTAATGAAAAGCAGCATTCCAAGACCAGGCTTTGGGCAGGCAAACAGGTAAATTTGGGATACATTTCCTAAATCTGCCCTTAACTCACCTACACACACACACACATACACAAACACACACCCAAAAAACAAAGAAAAAAACCCTGCTGCCTCCTTGATTTAAAGTCATACACCCAAGCCGAACCAAATGCTAAGTTTTTAAAAATTCCAACCAGTCACATGGAGGGATCTTTGGATAGCCAAGCAAAGAAGAGTAAAGCAAGGCAAAATAGGTAAGAAAAAGATAACAGTTTTTGAGCTGGCTAAAAAGTCACTTCACAAACTGTTAAACAGGTCGTTGTTGTCTTGTTTTGTTTTTGTTGGTTTTTTCTTTAATCAAGAAAATCTACAGAGATTTCAGTTTAAAAATAAAATAAATCTCTTCTCATTGGTAGACTAGTTCCATCTTCCTTTAACACCAAATAACATTCTCACCTTCCAGCTTTCGATTATTTTTAACAGATTCTGCAATAATTCCATCTACGATGAGGGTTATACTCCACTGGATAAGATACTATAAGCTGAGCCTGCATTTGCGCCCCATTCTTGAGGGATAGAGGTATGCCCTGGAGAAATGAACTGGATGCTATGGTTAATTAACTAATTTACTCAATCAAGTTTAACAGTGGTTTTAACTTTAATGAGACCATTACATTTTAATATGGAAATAACAGCCTTGTATTCTTAACAATCCCCACAGTTGGCATACGGGCCTCCTGCTTCCGCCCACTTTCCCCCAGCCTAATGTTGCTCTGTGAACCTCAACGCTGGAGTGAAACACCCAGAACCTGTGACAGACGTGTGCCAGCTCATCACGGATATATCCCACGTGAACTCCTGTTCTGCCTTCCGGTGGATTCTAAACACACACAAAGGGGACAGCTCATGGGAAAAGCCAAAGTATGATTGTTGGCAGATTCTTTTCTAGATACAATTGGAAAGTGTGAGTGAGGACATAAGACAGCCCATGTCAGAAACCCAAAAAGGAGAAAAATAAGCGGAAGTAGCCATACGTCCAACATCGGTTTCAGAGGTACCTACCCTCTGGCCATATCCAACTTGGGTTACATTTAATTGGACTCCTCTAAAAGCCAGTAAATCATTACTGAAACAGCTTTCCAGGTTCTTATTGAGAACTTTTATTATCCCAGATACAGTACTTTGGAGATTAACTACGAAAAGTTTTACAAGCCGGTAAAGGTAATGAATCATGAATTCTGTAAGGGTGAACCCAACACGCTGAAACCAAGTACAGCTGTCTTATATTTGCTCTGTGTGCATTTTGTCATCAATTTTCATCTTTTGTTTAAACATATTTGTCTTTTGGACAAGATAGGTCATATTTCATAGATATGATGAATTTTCTCCTTGGTCCAGTTTTACAGAATTTGCACTTAATTAATTGCCCAACCTTTAATTCGACAGACTGTTTTTAATGGCTGTGTAGTTTCAAAAGCATATACACAGTGGAATTTTGAAAAAGTAATTGTTTTTGTGTCACTCCCAAAGAAAGTCACAATTATTAAAATGTGTAAATAATTTGTCAAATGCGCAATGGGCAATAATTAGGAAGATATCGAATAAACCTTTAATGGATATTTTTAATTTGGCGTTCAGCAGGAATATTTAAATAATGCAACAAAATATGTCATTTCTCTCCTCAGGACTATAGAAGCCAAATTCCAGTGTGAAAATGCACCTTTCAATTGCAGAGCCAGGGTCTTGACACTCGTTGAAGATAGTCTAGCTCTTAGCAGGGCCTTAAACCAGTACCCCCATGTCCAGGCAGACAGCGCAATATCTGAAAATCTGCCTATCAGAGGCATCATTCAAGACATAAGGCCCTTCCATGTCTGGTAAAAAGGCAGGCAGGAAAAAAGAGGAGGCAAAGGTCAGTTGTTGTCAATTCTTTGTAAATGTGATGGTAAAATGTGATGGTACTGGCAGTTTGCAAGGAACCGCTGTGTTTCCTTAGCAACTTTGTGCGTGTGCAGATGCGTTTGGTACATTTTTTCCCCTTGTTATTTTCAGACTGTCTTTTTGTACTATGGAATGTTTCTAATGTATTTTCCAAGTTACATGGACCTTTTTATTAAGGAGGATTAAGAGGCTGACATTTTTTGGAAGGGAGGTTAGTTGCATTTGGGGCAGTAAAAACCAGAATTCAATCTTTAGTAAGATGGCAGATAAAAAGCATGAGAGAGAAAGGCTGGATTAAGGAAAATATATTAGACCAAAAGAAAGCTGAATGTACCAAGTTTCTAGAAATTGGAACCTGAGATACCATGACATTCCTGAAATGGTCTTTTGTCATCACTTTTAAAGAACTGTTAAGCAAAGCACACTCCAGCCCACGCTTTGTGTTTCCCCTTTGATTTTGTGACCACTCAAGAGCCTAGAGGGTTTTTTTTTCCATTGTGGTTCATCTGTTCCCCCTTCTCATTTATTAGTGGCAGAGAAGGGACACTTGGAAGTAACTCTCACCAAGCTGTGCTCTTTACTGATTCATCCGCAGGCATTCCATGAGCACTTATGGATTACCAGACATTGTCTTGGGCATACAGAAGGTATCAGCAAACTGTTTCTATAAAGGGCAAGACAGTAAATATTTTAGGCTTTGTGGGCATTCAAGCAGGAAGGTAGTCACGGGTACTATGTGAACAAATGGGCGTGATTGGAACAGAACCGCACAAAGCCTAAAATATTTACAGTTCTGCCCTTGAACTTTTCTCATGGAAACTGAAATTTGAAATTCATATCATTTTCATTTGTCAGAAAATATATACTTTTGTTTTTTTTTAACCATTTAAAAATATAAAGAGAATTCTTAGCTCATAGGCTCCACAAACACAGGTTAACAAGCTGGATTTGGCCCACGGTTTGCTGAGCCCTGGCATGGAGGCAGGGGCTGTGCTCTCAGAGACCTGACATTCTAGAGGGGACACAGACAGTAAAGATGTAAAAGCATGTGCCAGGCTATGATGAGCGATGCGAAGGAAACAAAATGGGATGACATGGTGAAGAGTGGCTGAGGGTGGTGGCTACTGGAGAGAGAGCTGTCAGGAAGGACTTCTCTGAGACCGGAATGACAAGAGGCAGCCAACCATCTATTTACTGGGCATGTGAGCAAAGGTACGACCAATTCTACAGGCCAGCCACACTTACTCCTAGTGATTAATTCCTGGATTGACTATGGAAAAGGTAAGAAATCAGAACAACGGACTCATTCATCCCTGTTATCAAAATTGTGGAAGATAGGCATATGCTAGTAAGAATAATCATACCAACTAATGTTTACAGATTTCCAGGTCCTGTGTGGAACACCTAATTCACAGCTGCTAAAGAGACAGGAATGTTAAGCATGCAGGACAGTTTTCCAGAGGAGTTGTTTTGCTACGTGTGTCTCTGTGTTATTATTATTGGAAATAAGTGCCATAACCTTTGGACAGATCTATTCTTGTCTTTATAACCCCAAGAGTCTAAAACAATGGTGAGATCTCAAATTACAAACTTGAATTAACTGGGCCTCTTTTATTTACATCCTACTGAATGACATTAACTTTAATTTTCACAGCTGCTAAGACATTTTTTAAAGAGAAACAAAATCATCTTTGTGAAAGTTTTCTTTGGGAAAACAGAAAATAATAAAGGGACTCACTGCTTAATTTGTCTTTTAGGGGACAGGCCAAAGGTGAACCATATACCTGCTCTTTTATGGCTAAGTTCAAACACAATACTAAAGGATTTGATAGCCCCTCCCTTTTTTTTCATTTCAAACCATTTTATAATGGGCCTTCCAACAGCGGCAGAACAGGAACCTGGTGCCAGGGTGATTATTAGGAGGGGAATTTTAACTCAAGGTTTCTAACTAAGGATAATCTCTAATAGTGTTAGGGCTTAAAGAGTTAAGGTTGGTTGGTTGGTTTTCATCTAGCAGCTATTGGTAGTTTTTTTAATGGACTTTGCTGCATCTTGCAAAGAACTTGCTATTCCTCCTTCTGTGCCATCCCCATAATCAACCCTCGTGTGTGCATGACACACACATGAACACACTCCTGTGCCCTCCTGATTCTCTTGACAATCAATGTCCATGAGCTCTATTCAGATCCCATTCAAAACTTTCCTTTGTCTCAAAGCATTTCCACTTCTTTGCAGTAGAAGCAACTGTAAGAATTCTAAAGAAAACAGCATCCCCATCTTGGTGCCTCCCTGAGGGCATGAGCCATTGCCTGAAAACGGGCCTGCAATCCCTGGCCCCTCTTTCCTACATGGCTGTTACTAGAATCAAATGAAATGATATATGTAACAGCAACAGGCAAATTGTGAAAGTATTAAATGCATGTAGGTATCACTTACCATTATTACCTACATACAATGATGATGTCACTCCCTGGGTCTTCAGTCTGAACGAGACCAGGTTATTTTGTGCTTGTTGGCTTGTTGCCAATTACCAATATCAAATTCGACCATAAACTCTCTGAAAATAAAGAACTTAGTTCATTTCTTCCATCTGCTTAGTGTAGCATTGTGCTCAGTAGACCCCAAAACATGTTCCTTAATTGGGAGACTAATACTTGCTAAGGAATTTTTTCACATTCGAATGCTTGAGTCCCACATACAATTGCCAGCACTGGAAGAGTATGGCATCCCCCAGACTCCCAATTTGAAATAGAGTTCTCCCTAAGTGCACTCCTCAGAACCCAGGTCCAAAAGACTTTTTCCAAAATAAGAGTGATGTGGGCTATGGGTGGAAGGCTCTTTGTCTCTTCAGAGATAACTAAGTTGTTTGACTTGTGGGTGTGAAACGGTAAGAGGCTGCAGTCCTGCTCTTAGGGACCAGCAGGCTCCAGTCCCAGGAAATGTTTAACAAAGCAAGGGCTATAAACTTTAAGTATTTAGGGGAAATGCAAAAACCAAGGCTTATCTAAAATGTCTGGAGTCCTTGCTAAAAGCTTACCTAAGATGTGAAAGAGATATATGCTAATTGAAGCCTATTGAGAACTGAAACAAAGGGACCATTTGGCCTTTCCTCTCTGTATAAAAGATGTTTGAAAATCTTGTTCGGGGCTCGGGATTCAAACTGAAAGCTCCCGAGTCCCGCCGGCCGTCAATAAACCATTTTTCCTTCTCAAAATCATTCCTGAGTCCTGGCCTCTCTATTCTCAAATAATTAAACTTCTCTTAAATTCCACAACAAGAGTACTGTGGTCAAATGATTGGGGGTGGGCTACTTATTATAACCCCCTTTTTAGAAAGTCATCAAGTTTGATAGTATGCTAAAGATTTACAAAATATCTGATTAAAGGATCCTGTCTACCTTTGTTTATTCTGGGATCTTACAAACCCATATGAAAAGACACCCTTTCTTCCCATTAACAGCCATTTGCATTCCTGCTCAACAAGTGTCCCTTCCAATCACTTTGGGAAATGCTCAAAAAGTGTTTCATAAACTACAGGACTTAAGATGAATTTAATGGACTAGAGTAGGGATCAACAAACTGTACCCCATTGGCCAAATGCAGCATGAAACCTGTTTTTGTACAGCCTGCTAACTAAGAATGTTTGTTTTTGTTTTTGTTTTTCATGAGATACCAGGATTGACCCTTATATGTGGGAAGCAGGAGCTTAACCACTGAGCTACTTCTACTCCTCTGCTAAGAATGGTTTTCACATTTTTAAAAAGTTGAAAAAAATTCGAAAGAAGAATATTTTTTGACACAGCTAAATTATGTGAATTCAAATTTAGCATCTGTAAGTAAAATTTTTTTGAAACACAGCCATGGCCATTCATTTCCCTACAGTCTTATGCCTAGCTTCATACTACAGTGGCAAAGTTGAGGTGTTGCAACAGGGACTGTACAGCCCTCAAAGCCTAAAATATTTATTCTCTGGCTCTTTGCAGCAAAAGGTTGCAGTCCCTGATCTAGAGCAGCACTTTTTAAGATGATATAGAAAAGAATGGAAAATAGCAGATTATGTAACATGGAAAGGATAATAAGTGTTGCAAGCGGACATTTGCTTCACTAATATGTATGAATATTGTGTATGTGTGTGCACGCTGGGTCTCAATGTAAAATGCACTGCTTACTGTGAATCATAGTCCAAAAAACTTATTTAATGATTTTGGAATCAGGATAGAACCTACCTATGACTTTTGCTTGCAACTCAGGATGTTTGCAATATCGTTACATATTTAGCTAAATGGAGAGAAAGAGCAGAAAACAGAATGACTAAGGAATTCAACCACTCCACTAGGCACGTCCATGCAGAGTATCTCATAGAAGAAGAAATGAAATTGCTCAAAAAGTAGAATCCATGATCTACGATTATGTTCTCTTATATTTAGAGGGTTTTTCAAAGACCATTTAAACCAAACCCATGTAAAATGTTACTGCTTGTTTAACCTCAAAGAGGGCTCCATTCTGAAATGAACTTTCCAACCACCCATTTGACACATGGTCATCAAATATGGAAAGATTTGGAAAGAGATACAAGTAACCTGAATAAAACTATCCCAAATAATAACATTAACAAAAGAATCATGATTATTATCATAACTAAAATAATATTTATTTAGCACCTATTTGTAGGTATTATACTAAACCAATTCATCACATTCAGTCCTCAAAACTTCCCTATTATGTGGGGCTAATTATCATCCCCATTCCCCAGATAAAAATACTGAGGAACAAAGAGAAGCTGAATAACTTGTCAAAGCCATCCAGGTAACAAGACTAGCCCTGATTTGAACCCAGGCAGCAAGATTCCGAAACCTGTCCTTTAGACCATGGCATTGTATTTTCTCACCACTTTTATTTCTCAACAATTCACATCCACTGAAAAAACACTGAACTGATCAATTGTAAAGCCACAGCAAACAGCTTTTATTACGGAAACTGCCCCATGGAGATGAGGCTACAATCACCACCAAAGTATTAAATTAACACATGTGTAATTTAATATTGCTGGAAATGTAATTGTACAGGTACTGAAACACCCCCAAATTTGAATTATAGAAACATAACTCAAATGACCCCCTTTGCCTGGTACCCTGCATGAAAGACCTATTTTTTTAAATAAACATTTTGTGCTGCCTTGCCTCATGCCACATGCTGCCATGTGAAAGCTACAGCTTTCCTGACGTGATTCATCAGAAAAAATCAAGAGGGAAAACAGTCGTGATCTGATATACTGAACACTCTTAAATTTCCCAGCAGCCACTTCCCTTACGGTGCAGGAGGAGACAGAAATGGAATGAAAAAGTACATCTCCACCTGTCATGTCCATGAACTGGGGAGTGGGGTTGTTCACTGAATCATGTCCTGGTACCTCCACACATCCATCGAGATGCGCACTAACCAAGCCAGCTTGCCTGAGATGCAAGTCTGAGTAATTCAGAGGAGGCTGTAATTCTTTATAAAACATACACTAAGTAGTTTTGTTGACTCCTACATGACATTTCCAAGGTGGCTGGGAAACTAGACCATTTGTTACACAGAATCTAGATCAATAACTGTGTGCAGGAAGGTGAACAATATACTTTTTAAATTTTTTAATCAAACAGGGGCTGAATAATTCCATTGCTTATCTCCAATTTTATGTTTAAAATTCAAGATTGAGACACATAAAATAACCACAACAATAATGCACAGTGCCAGAAGCACCTTTCTCTTCTTAGGAACCATTTAAAGCAGAAAAGAAAATGTTTTTCTTCCACTAGACAAACAAAAATATAATAAGGAAATGGTCAATTGCTTTTACTCCCCTTTTAACAATTTTTTTTCCTGGCTAAAGTCAGCATCACTCTGACTGGAACGTGAAAAATTAACACATCGCCAGGACTTACCATGTGAGATTTAACTTTTGATAAACAACAAAGTGGGTTAGTGCTGTGCTAGCTATTTTTAATCCACCTTGTGAGTGTGCTTTTTTTATTGCTTTATACAGCATATCTGATTCTCTCTAAAGCACCAACTAAAAAATCTATCCAGCTGTCATTTGCTACCCAGTAACATCTATCATCATGCAGCTTGGCAGGGCTAGTCTATGAGGAACAGCAGAGAGGAAACAGGAGGGAGAGTCAAGGACTGTCACATGGCATGGGAAAAAAAAAAACTTGTCACAATTATTTATGACTCTTGCTGGGGCACATAATAGGACACATAAGCCTCTGTTTCAGTTTCAAGCACCCTCGCAAGGCTGCTCCCTTGTCGGAGTTGGGCGCAGGCAGCTCTGCTTTACACATACAATTTCCTGAACAATGCCGAGCACTTGTGAAGTGACAGTGACAAATACTGGAGTTTGTGGCTGTAGCTCTGTAGGCTGTTAGGAACGTGGGTTGTCAGTAAGCAGGAGGACTACCACGGCAAGCCCCCAAACCTCCACTCCTCAATTTCTTTCTTCCTGGTGAGATTTCCTTCTTCCTCACTGTTTTTAACTGCTGGGGGTGCGTGTTAAGAGAAGAGGGAATGGTGATTTCTAGTCCATGTTTTATTATTTCAAGCCACATTTATCCTACCTGCGGAGGAGTAGGCTTCTATATTCATTTATTCTTCCCTTACTCATCCCTACATATGCAGAACAAGAAACCAATTCCAAGATCTCATCTGTGAGCACCCTTTGGGTTCATGCCTGCTAAATATCCATGTTTCTGAGCAATTGGTTCAATTAATTTTCTGCCTCTGGGTGTGTTTGCCAAAGCAAGTTCTAGTGGTGATTTTGTCCAGTGCTGTAATCTCAGCCTTGCTACAAGGCCCTTTGGCCTTAGTAGCCTCTTAGAGGTCTAACCTCTGGCCCTTTGCAGGAACTTAAAGGAAACTCTATCAACATTCTCTCTATCCAACAGACCATGGAAAACTGAAGAGCTGAGCTTGCAACATTTAAGATAATTAAACAAAAAATGAAGGTCCAGTCCACTAACTGATCCTTGCATACTTTATGAATAGCGCATGGTCTGAGATTAGCCCACATATCCAACCAGAGTCCTCGGGTACCTTGGCATCACCAGCCTCGACCCTACTGAGAGGAAATAGTAAAGACCTTAATTAAAGATAATATGAGCCGAATGGCCTATACATACCCTGGAAGCCAAATCAGAAATTAATAAGGTCAAGAAAAAAAACCTGTGAATGGAAGCACCCAGGAACATTGGAATTGCTTCAATTATCTGTTTAGAATTTGCTAAAGCAAAAGTCAGCCACTTAGTTTAAAAACATCACTGGAGACCAAGACAAGAAAGAGAAAATGCTCGTTTCAGTGGGTTAGGCACAATCTATCACTCCTAGTGCATGAGGACCAAACTTTTCAACACAGTTACCATGAAATAGCACCCGATTGCTGAAGTTCTCTGTACTATTTTCTCAAACCTACAAAGATGACTATGCTAATCTAAGGAATGAAGAAGCTGATCATGGATCACCCAAGTTTCCACATCTACCCAGGAACCATTCCCCATGTTCCATCTCTCCCTCTCTTCCTTCCCTCTCTGCTGTCCTCCTTCCTTCACTGCCCTCCCACAGTCTCCATTTTCTGGGGAATAGTGAAGTTGAGTTCCGCAAGCTGCCCTGTGCCTCCCTGTATTTTGTTTGTCTGCAGTGATTTTTTTTTTACATGTTGAATTTGAATATCTTTAGGTTAATTATGGACATTCCAATTCACTAAAGGCCTCATTATTCCCTCTCCTACACTCAACCCTTCACACATTCAAGTCACCCATTTGGCCCCTGAAAACATTTCTGTTTGCAATACCACCTTCCCTTCTTTTCGATTTTTTTAATGTCCCTTTCACATTTAGTGTTAGTACCCACCACCCTCCCACATACACTTTTCACATTCCCAAAGAGAAGACAGCCCACCTCTGGCCCACCCGGGCAGCAGCCCACACCGTGGGACAAGCATTCCCTCTCTCCCTGCCACCCTAGTCTCTCTGCACACGACTGACTCCTCATTGGGTGCACTGCTGAAAGGATACCTGCTCTTCAAAAGGCCAATAGAAAGCACTAGAATTCCTAACAGGCTTCCTGCTAGATGGTTCAGATATCCAACTCAACTCACCAAGCAATAAGTATCATTAAGATGCAAATGTCACGCCTAAGCCTACAATTTCCATCCCCATCATTTTTAGAAACTCACTTATTCGGTAGTTATTTATTGGACACTGAGGCGACAGGGATGGAGCTAGAGCGGTGCAGAAGAATGGCATGATTTCTGCCTTCAGGGAGCTTTTTCCAGGAGCCTCTTTAGTTACTCTAGTAAAATGTGCATGACAAAGCAGACACAGCGTAAAAGAGGACCTACCTAGCCTGAACAGTCGAGGAAGTTCTCCCTTGAAAGGACATGTAAGCTGGGTCTTTGGGCACAAATAGGAATTATTTAGGTTAGTGACTTGAGTTACATAGCCTCTCCGCTGTGAAGCCTCTCTGCTGTAAACTGTTAAAGGGTTAGCTGGCAATATTGCAGAAAGGAGAAAGGTGGCAATGTGCCCTAAATGTCACAGAGGCACAGATGAAAGGCCATGGAGTCAGAGAGAGGTGGGTTCAAATCCTACCTCTGCCACTCACTCTCTGTGGAGGTTAGGCCAGTTACCCAACCTTTCTCAGCCTCTACTTCCTCACCAAACTGAGATCATTATATCTGATTAATTAAATGGGATTATGCATTCAAAACCCTTAGTACTATCCCTGCCATCACAGAGGTGTCCGCTGAATATTAGTTTGTTTTTTATTGTTATGCATGGCATTCGGGAAAATGGAAGATAAGGGATAAAAATGCAATTGAGAATTGACAGGAAATCATTCTGGATCTCAACGTCAAGTAGATAGTGATGCCTTGTATTTGAGCAGCACCTTATGGCTCAGTAAGCACCTCTGGACCCATGATTGATTTGGTCCTGCAAATCATCTGGTTAAACAAGAAGAGCAGGTCCCTCTTTCATCATCTAATAAACGAGAAATGACCTCAAGTGCTAGAGACAGGTCTGCAATTTGGGTGTTTTGATTCCTAGTGCATTGCTATTTCAACCACAGCATACTCAACTTTCCAAAGTGCAGGTGACTCCAGGTTTTGTGAATACTTTTTGGGTAGGAGCTAGATTGGTTTATTTACAACCAGAGTCTACAAAACCAATCTTTCTTCTGTTGTTTTTCTTTTTTTGTAAATAAAGTTTTATTGTAACATAGCCATGCCCATTTGTTTATGTATTGTCTGTGGCTGCTTTCGTGCTACAACAGCAGAACAGTAGCAACAGATACCAAATGGTCCATAAAGCCTAAAATATTAACTAACCAGCTCTTCACAGAAAGAGTTCACAGACCCAGTAGATACCATTGCTCATGTTTTGCCAAACTCAAGGTGGAATGGGGTGCTCAAAATGAAACTGCCAGTGCACCAGTTTAGTTACCAAAGGCAAGAAGTTTTGATGGATTTTAATGCCTACTATTTAAAAGATCTTATGAGTTTTTTCATAAGAAATTACTTCTAATTTGTAGCTATATTTTTAAAAGCCTTTCTCTATAAAGATATATATTGAATAATTTACAGTGAAAATACCTGGTGTCTTGGATTTGCTTTAAAATACACCAGGAAAAAAAAAAAAACGATAAGAAAGGGGATTGATAAGGCAATGATGAAATAAAAGCAGCAAAATGTCAATTGTTAAAGCTGAGTGATGAGGTACAAGAGCAATCATTATACTTTCTCTTATTTTAGTAAGTGTTTGATAATTTCCATAATAAAAAGTTACATTTAAGCAGGGAATTTCAAAAGAGTAGATTAACTGTTGTGTTTTTTTTAATCTTATCTAGCTGTTACAATGCATATTTGAATTGTTACAGAATAATGCTTATTATCTAAATTTCTGACCCAAATAATTGAGCACATAATTTGCTTTCTGAGGAAAGGGAGATTTGGTGCACCTTCCTATAAAGACCCATTTTTCATCCTTCATATGTGATATTCTTCCCTCCCAAATACCAACCCTGCTCGCTGTTCTTACATTGGTACCTTTTTTAACATGATAGCAAATATTTAAAGATTCATTTAGGGGACTAAAGTTCATTGTGATTTCATGTCTTATAACCACAGAATAATGTTGTTCTAACTGATCTTTCTCATCAATAGAGACAAAAGTACTTTAGTATACGTGTTTAAGGTTTAATCCCATCAAACCAGGAGATTCAGGTTAGAGTGCTTTAGGCTTATAAGGGCTTCAAGCAAAATTAAATTAAAGATAGACATATATACACAAATCCCTATATATTAAGTGCTGTAGGCTATACTTTTATATTATTTTAATTTTCTTGATTAAAGGAAAGGGTATCATTTTATGATTGAGGTTTATTCCCCTCTGTTAACGTAGAACATGCTACAATAATAAACAGTAGTCTAAGGAAACAAAATAAGGTTAAAATCTTCATCTTCAACAACATCTTCATCTTCTTCCTCACCATTTTCATCATCACCTTTTTCATCATCTCCAGCAGCAGCAGCATCTCCTCTACCATTTATACAAAATGAACAATTTGCCAATCATATATAATTTCATGTATTCCTCACAATTCCATGAGGTGGATAAACTGGAGTTGCATCATATATAATTCAACCATGTGAACTTGGCAATAAATGAAAAATGAGTAAGAAAGAAAAATAGCAATCTAATGACAAAACTAATATACTATAATATTTTGCACATGTACTTTTTATTTTATAGGATGCACATTATTATATGCATTACTATACATTTGTAAACACTAATACTGTATAATTGTTTGCATAAAATCATGAGCAGTCTCTTTTATGGGGACTATAAAGGTTTTCCAATGACAATATTAAATATATCCAATTTTTTTTTCACTCCCCTTCTTTCCCCACCCCCCATTGTCTGCTCTCTGTGTCCATTCACTGTGTGTTCCTATGTGTCCACCTGCATTGTTGTCAGCAGCACCAGGAATCTGTGTCTCTCTTTGTTGCGTCATCTTGCTGAGTCAGCTCTCTGTGTGTGTGGCACCACTCCTGGGCAGGCTGTACTTCTTTTGCGAGGGACTCCTCTCCTTGAGGGGCGCACTCCTTGAGCATGGCACTCCCCTATGCAGGGGACACCCCTGCGTGGCACGGCACTCCTTGCATGCATCAGCATTGCGTGTGGGCCAGCTCACCACATGGGCCAGGAGGCCCTGGGTTTGAACCCTGAACCTCTATGTGGTAGGTGGATGTTCTAACAGTGAAGCCAAATCTGCTTCCCCAATTTATACTTTATGGGTTAATTTAAAATCTGAGTAAGCTGTGACTTCACTGTTTTGTTTTGTTTTGTTTTGTTGTACCTTTTACATAGATTAGCGAAGTGAGGTTTCAAGGTTTAAATACCTCAGGTGAAGAGTAATCGCCTAAATGGACAAATTGAGAGGTAGAGTCAAATCTGTTGGGCAACTAAGGTCTGCTGTCAATCACTATTGCTATACTGTCTTCCAGGAACAGTTAATCCTGATAAAGCACTGGCTTTAAAAATAAAAACTAAAACAACACTTTAGCATCTTTTTTGTCTGTTTTCAATTGGCAAACAATGGGGTAAGTGTGAGGGGGGAAATCAGGAAATGATGGCATTTCATGGGTGATGCACCTCAATTTGTTTCTCCACCCTTTGTTAGCAGAGAGATGTTTCATGATGAGCCAATCCTTCTAAAGAGGAGCTCTGAACCTCTCAGCAGTGGCTAAGGAGACTTGATTAAATCAATAGGTGAGTAGCTCTCCTCAAGTATCTTCAACTTCTGCCCAGAAACCGTCCCCATTTTTTTTTCCAATTCCTAGGTTGTCATTTACTTGTCTTCCTATTGAGGCAGAACAGAAAACTGTCATGTTGGACTAGGTGAAAAATGGAGACAATAAAGCCTAGTCAACAAAATGGGAGTCTCCCTTGCATTTTGATATTCCTTTACAAGTGAAAACATACCCATGTTGCATCATGTGTAGAATGTGGAGTTTTTCTGAGGTCTGTGATATCCCAGTAGCATCAGTCTGGAGGAAATAGTTGCCCAAATGACTATTTTCAGAATTGGCGCAAATAGGAACACTGCCTACAAAAGATTCTCCCTTGCGTAATGAAAGGGAGAGCTTTGGAAGGAAGAAAGTTGCAGCTTGGCTGTAGATAAGCTTAGATCCTCAGATAAACCTTAGGTAGTGTATTCTCAAACAGTCTTAGCAGGCCCTCAGTGATTTAAAGAACAGTTCGAGTTTGCTCTTCGCAAAGTACCAATGAAGCCCACAAACCCACTGTAACCTCTCCAAAATAATGTACCAAATATAGGGCTATGTTAGAATAATTGAAGGTCCTCTGGCTCCAATATCAATACTGTTTTAATTTTGAAAACAAAGTTCAAGTAAAATGAAAAGGAGCAATGTATGGAAAGCATTAAAATGTGTCCTTAAGAAAAGGAAGACAGACAAGGTTCAAAGATTCCTCCCTCTCCTTGATCCTGCCCTGGGGAAGAGGTTAGATTCTAAAGGACATAAAGCAATCAATACTTTACTATACTCACTTAGCTTATATTTCCTCAGTGCCTACTACATAGAAAAGAACTGTACCTGAGACCTTGCATATGTACTGGAATTACTTCTTAAATTCTTTTAAATCATTAAATTCATCTATAGGTGCTCAGAGCAAAAATGTATGAGAGACAGGACACATTAAATAATGCAGACCAGTCCACCAATATGTTACCATATGCCTAGAAGTGTGAATTGAAAGATATGACTGTGTTGATTATTTGGGGGCAGGGGGAGGATGGGGGGAATCTCTATTTTTCTCTTGATATGAGCATTCTGCATTCCATTTATTCAAGATACATATTTGTGGCTCAAGCAATTAAATAGCAGTGGGTTTCAGGGTTAGAGAGGAAACTGGCTTTAAATTATTGAGGCTGAAAAAGGGCTGAGGTCTGTGAGGGATTTGAGGACTTCTTAGATGTCACCAGAAGCAATGAAGTTTTACTTTAAGCAACTTTTGCGTTATAGTCTACCTTTAGTTTCATATACCTAAGTGGTGATTTCACTGCATAGTGACAAATTTCCTGCATCATAAAATTTAAAGTCAATGTGAAAAATGAATTCAAGGCTGGAGAGTTTGTCACTTATAATGATGAAGTTATTATTTTTTCTGCAGTAAAATTTTTTTAAAAATCAAAGTCAAATAGATAATACGAAAAATGTAAACAGGCACATCTTTTACAATTTTGGTAAGGGTTATTCATATACTTCCTAATTCTATCATTGAGATGACCAAGAAGCAAAGAAGCCTCAGTAGCAACGATCACACTTAATGCACAGATTGTAGTTTCTAATTACCACTCTCCAATGTGGAAACAGGGATCCTTAGAGAAACTGTTAGTTCTAGGGCTGGAGCAGATAATATACAACATCAGCCTTGAACATCTCATGCTACCCAAATAATGGTGGGGTCATGTCAAAATGACACAGGAACCATCCTGAAGGGATTCCTACTGGCCCTTTTTGGAATGATTTGAGTATCAAAATAAATAATAATATTAACAGGTTAAAGCCTGTTGAACAAAAGAGAAAACCATGATTCCATACTGATAAAAATCAATCAATAAATTATAATTTTGATGAAGAATGGAATTATGATAGGATAATATCTCCCCCCCCCCCCCCCACCAATATATGTGTCACATGGCAAGGAGGAATTTGGGTTGCAGATGGAAATAATATTGCTAGTCATCTTAAAATAGGGAGATTTTCTTGGATTATCTTGGTGGGTATAATGTAATCACAAGGGTCATTAAAAGATGGCCAAAGAGTCAGAGTGTTAGTTTAAGGAAGACACAACTGTCCAGTGGTGACTTTGAAGATGGACGAAGGGACCAAGAGTCAAGAAATGCACGAAGATTCTAGAAACTGGAAAAGGCAGGAAAATTGATTCTCCTCTATAGCTTCCAGAAAGGAACATGGCCCTGCCAACTTCTTGATTTTAGTCCAGAGAGACCCATTTTGGACTTCGGACTTCCAAAACTGTAACAAAATTAATTTGTGTTGTTTTAAAGAGCAAAATTTGTGATAATTTGTTAAAGCAGTAATAGGAAACTAAAACAGGATATTTATATAATTTCAAAGTACCTACATATGAGATTCTTAATGATTTAAAAGGAAAAACAGTAACTTTACGTGGAGAAACCTGGCAGACCCCACTTTAACTATGGGCTCAAAGTGAACATCACCAAAAAGTAAGAGCTTGCCAAACCCAGCTCTGCCTGCCTCTCTGCTTTCTCTTCTACTACTCCTGTCCACTCACTGTGTCCTAACACACTACTTTTTATACCCCTTAAATGGACCACATTCTTTCTCACCTTGGACCTTTGCACACAAATTTCCTTTGCCTAGAATGTTCTTTCATCTTCTCTTCATCTAACTAATTAAATACTTGCTTGAGGGCACCCAGCTACTAAACGGCAAGGTCAGGATTCCAAAGTATTCATTGTTAATAAATTATGGTGCTTCTATGGAATGGACTATTAGATCACTGTTAAAAAGAATGAGGTAGATCCGTAAGTACTGATAAGGAAACTGGTCTTCAAAAAATTTTTTAGGGGAAACGGACTTGGCCCAGTGGCATCCGTCTACCACATGGGAGGTCCGCGGTTCAAACCCCGGGCCTCCTTGACCCGTGTGGAGCTGGCCCGTGTTCAGTGCTGATGCGCGCAAGGAGTGCCCTGCCACGCAGGGGTGTCCCGCACGTAGGGGAGCCCCACGCGCAAGGAGTGCACCCCGTAAGGAGAGCCGCCCAGCGCAAAACAAAGCGCAGCCTGCCCAGGAATGGCACCACCCACACTTCCCGTGCTGCTGACGACAACAGAAGTGGACAAAGAAACAAGACGCAGCAAATAGACACACAGAACAGACAACCGGGGGAGGGGGGGGGAATTAAATAAATAAATAAATCTTTAAAAAAAAATTTTTTTTAGACACACACACAAATCCTATTTTTATTTTTAATATATTAATTATGTGTTTATCTATTATATACCTAAAAAGAAAACATTCTGGGGGAAAGATATATTCAATACTATTAACAATAGTTCATTTGGTATCATTTAAAATTTTTGACCTAAGAATTTTACTGCTATAGTTCAAATTGTGGTTAACATACCTCACGAATTTTGAACTCCTCTCAACACTGAATTGACCCCACCATCACCAGAAACAAGAGCCATGACTGTCCGGAGTTCATTTGGCTGCTTCCTAAATCATTGCTGTTGCTGGAGTTTGGGTTTGGGGAGGCCTCTCACACTTCTAAGTTCTCCTGTCAATTAGGTGTCAAGTCCATCAACATGTCCTACTCAGGGATAACCCAAGAAAACTGGACAGCTCAAGAAGAGGTAGAATGAAAGTGAGCCGGTAGGGGAAAGGGTATCAGATGCCTCTGAACCTGGCATCTCAAAGCCATCCTCAATGTCTGTTTTTATCCTTTTAACATAAGGAGCCTTTGCATTGTAGTAGCTTTCCCCCCAACTGCTATATTTTTCTCCCAGCTTTTTCAAAGTTTGGCTCTTTCTCATCCTTTGGGTTTCAGGTGAGATATTATCTTTTAAAAGATAGTGCCCACAATTAGCCTGTCAAAAACTAGCCTTGATCCCTCTGCGCAAGCACTTTGTCTTATCATTCCATTTAATTTCTTCATGGCATTTACCACCGTCTGTATTTGTTTCTTTTGTATTTGTTTATATTAACATATGTCTTTGCTTCTTTTTAAAATTTGGTAGTCAATAAATATGTTTTGGAAGGAAGAGAGGAAAGGAGGGAGAAAGGGAAGGAGGGATTATAAACTATATGTAGGTTCCGGTGAATAGCTAAGTAAATTCACTAGAATATTAGATGAAACTCTTTTCATCTCAGATTTTTTAAATGGTTTCTTTTGCATTAAGTATGAATTACTTGCACTTGTTTTACACTGAAAAAAATATAGCTCTTGCACCTGGGAATCTTCAACAATGATTCCAATAGTTTTCCAACTTTTATAGCCATAGACTCTGTTTTCACACAAAGCCTTGTGCAGATGTCCAATAAATAAAACAGATCACCTGGAGCTGCTTTGCATGAAGCCCGGGCTGAAGTAGGTGAGTGCGGCTGGCCAAGCCAGCCAGCCACTCAGCAAGCCCCGCATGCCCACATCCCCCCAGTGCCCTGAGCCACCACTTGTGTTCGCAGAGAACAGTCTGAAACTGCTGAAATAGAAACGTTCCTCTCAAAATATAAAAGAGATTTAATTAAAATTGCTGTATCAGCAGTTTCACATTGAGCTCCCATCTTATTCCAAATGGCTGTGATTTGATGATGTGCCCACTCAATCGGGTGGCTATGCTTTGCTTTTTTATAATTAGACAACAGAAGGTCTGAACACCAAGATTATTTGTCTTAGCCATCGGTTTTGTGCAATCTTTCTAAGCAGCACCCCAGTACGACTTTTTTTTTAACTTTTAAGCAAATTACATATATAATAATCCAAGATATACTTTAGCATTAGTTCTTCAATTTGGAGAAATGCTGATTTAAAACATAATTTAATACAAATTATTCAGTCAAGCATAATAAGGACAAAATTCTTCTTCCCATAAAATGTTCTGAGATGTTTGGACAAAGACAGTAATAGTTTAGTGAAATTTGCTGAAAAATCTCTAGCTTGCATACTTTTTTCTTCCCAAAACACACAATTATGAGGTATAAATGCCCAAACATACAGAGTGTCCATTAAAAAGAATCTAGCTAATGCAATCTTTAACAAATTTTTCTGGAGCTACAATTATTTCCTCAAAACCCACAGTATGAATTTTTTAAAACAAATTTGATGATATGAAAAGGTGATGGATTGACAGTCTTAGAGACCGAAGTCTTGAATTTAGCCATAACCCAGGTGTAGCACAGATAGAGGCAAGGCACATCTTCTACCCTTTCCCATCAGGGCTCTTCAAACTTATTGAGGAGACTCTCTGGGGGAGGAATGGGGTGCTGTGATTCATGCTTGTGTTACATCTTTGGCCATTTGCTGGGATGTAAGTTCCTATACACATGAGAAAAGGCCAGTCATTCCTATCTTCCAAGACACAGAATAGTTTTCTAACACTTATGCCTTTTCGTCTACCAGGCCAAATCTAAACCAATCACTCAGAAATCCATGCCAATCCAGTAACCTCTCCCCAAATATAAAAAGAATGCATAAAAGATTAGGACACAAAACCTTTATATCAGTTGCCTTACAATGATATTGGAACTTTGGGTCTTCTAACAGAAACACATGCTCGTATTCCCAATGTCATGTGAGTAAAATCTCAAACTTACAAATAGAGTCGAATGTTCTATACAAGGGTTTCTCAACCTCAGCACTATTCAAGTTTGGGAAAGGACTTTTCTTTGTTGTGAAATGCTGCCCTATGCATTGTAGGATGTTTATCAACATCCCTGATCTCTATCCACTAGATGCCAATAGCGCCCCCACAACTGTGACAACCAAAAATGTCTCTAGACACTGCCATATGTCCCCTGGATGGCAAAGTCACCCCCAGTTGAGAAGCACTACTCTACACACACTGGCTCCAGTTCCAAGTTCTATTTCCTAGACCCCATAAGTTTTAATTGAGCAAATTTCTTATTTCCCTTTTACATTCTTCTCCTCTTTTACCCCCAGCCCTAGAGGGAGCGTTCCAAGCACATCATTTAACAGACACATGGTTATGTAGACAGCCAGGCTGGGCAAAATTTCACAAAGAGCCATAGCCTGTGTGTTGTGTTCTGCCCTTTATTGGAAGTGCCTTCCTGTTTAACAGTTGGTTGAATTATGCTCAAGCTTCTAGGCAGAGCAGCTGGAGAAGATCTGATGAGAACCATGTTGCTTGGTTCATAGAATATGATTTATACCACCCCATCCCAGATACTGGATTCTAATTTGTTATACATGCCTATTAAACTCTGCCTTCCTCCTCCCCTTTCTTAGGATGAAAAGCAAGTTATTTAGTGCGGATCTAAAAATCTGCCGGTTATTAAATTTTCCTTTTCGTTTAGTTTTGAAGCTTTTATGCCTCTGAAACTTATTTACATGCTATATATATTAAATAAAGTATAATCCATGGTACTCACAGGATTCAAAAGATGATAAGGTACTCTTCCCATGGTCTCAAAATAGTGTCTAACTCCTCAAAAGAGGGAGACATTTATAGTATTTGTCTACAACTCAAGAATAGACTTCCATCGAAGTGGCAAATTATACTGAGGAAATAATACAAGATAAAGCAAACAGAAATGGTTCCATATGTTCTAAGTCATCAATGGCATCTACGGCATCCATTGCCATATTGACATCTAATGCAATAAAATATGGTCCTATGAGATGCTAGTAAGAAAAATATTTGTACATTGTTGTATATGTGTCACACATTTTATGTTTCAGCAACATGCTTAAGAAGCAGACAAGGAAAATTTGTAATATTATCAGTTATATTTCCTGGTAAAAATTAAGCCTATAATAAACATTCATTAAAAATAAGATGTCTTCATTTGCATAATCATTAATAAATTCATAGTTGCTTTAATAAGTATGGCTTCTACTTTCTCAGTTCTTACTACTTACTATAGGAAGCACTTGACAATTTTTTTTAAACTTAACACTCCCAATAGCTTGGAACAGTAGGCACCTTTCGTCTCATTTTGCAAATGAGAAAAAAGGTTCAGAGAGGTAAAGTAATTTTCCTAAGATCACAGGTCTCGCAAGCAGCAGAGCTGGAATTTGAATCCAATCTGGATGACCCCAGTGCTCAGGCAGGATCTACCTTATTACCTTACTTTCTGTGATCAGCTTTCCAAGGCCCAAAGATGCTTGAAATCAGGCCAGTACTTTGGTAAAAAGCCAAAGTAAATTTCAAACTTTGGAACTTGTTAAAATTCTATCTAAGCAGATCCTTCAGCACATTTAGTTGTTGCGGTTTTTTTTTTTTTTTTTTTTTTAAACTGTCCTATTCCCAGCTTTATGGAGACTAATTGCAATGTACCACTTTGGTTTACAAAACAGAGGGAAAAAAAAAAAAGAAAGAAAGAGCCCAAAACTTCCCAGGTAATCCTGTCCCTCTTCGGCTTTCTGGTCACTCACTCTCCATGACTTCCCCTTCCCCTGACCCTGCTGGAGTGCACAATTCTCACTTCTCCAACCTCATCTCTCACTGCCCTGACCTCCAATATCATGCTCCAGCCTCACTGGGTTACTTGCAGTTCCCATAGTATCGGGCATCTTTTAGCACATTGCCTCACTGTTGTGGGTGCTAGAAACACAGTGGTAAGATAGAAGTCCCTGCCCTTGTGACACTTACAGTCTAATTAGAAGGAGACATGAATAAAAAGATAAGTAAAATATTTAGATGTCAGATGGCGGAAAATGCTTTGGGGGAAAAAAAATAGCTGACAAAGGGATTACTGAGCACTGGCAAGGAAGGAGGTTTGTCATTTTAACAAGAGTGACCAGGAAAGGTCACCCTGCAAAGACAGCATTTGAGCCAAAACAAGAAAGGGGGCAGGAGGGGGAAACATGGATAGCAGCAGCCAGGAGATGCTCCTGGCTGGCACAGAGTAAGCAAAGCAGAAATTAAAACATATGGTTAGGCCTGGGGGAAGGAGTACCCTGTAGGGATGTGACAGCCTTTCTGAGGACTTTGAGTGGCAAAAAGTGACTCCACTTTCTGTGCCTTTGGCAACGTGGAGGCATCTGACCTGCAGCACATGGACAATGCTCTTCAGTGCAGTGGCTGGAAAGTCTGCAGGGCCCAAGCTGCTACCTAAACTAGGAATGGGACTGGAGAGCTGCTGTCTCCTCGAAGGCAGGCACCTTCACCCAGCTCCAGCATTTGGAAGGCGGTCCATTAGGTCCGTGCCTACACATCTCTGGGCTCTGGCTGATGGGCCACCAGTTTATAAGCCACTCAGTGTCTGCCTCATGAGCAAATCAAGAAGATAAAACACATGCAGTGCAGCATTTTGAGAAAGCCTGTGAATAGCAATAGTGTTTTAAATCGCAGTAAGAAGTTCAGGATCAACGCTTATCAAGCTTTCCATCTCCCTGATGGATCAAAAGTTCGAATGTATCCTCTTTAATGTCCTATCAAACGACCCGTGTTTGGAAAAACAATGCTCCGTAACTTCTGTTGCCCAGAGATTACCATATTCCCTTAAGGTTAAAGAGACACTTCTTGCCTCCATAACTCTTACCATGCTTTTTCTGTAAGAGTTGTTAATTTAATCAAGCAGGAGCAAAACTATACATTATGTTTCCTTAATTGTCACTAAAAAGGATGGCTATTCTTAAATGCAGATGTAAACACCAAAAAAAAGGAACTTTGTTTAAAAATGAGCCAGAGTTAAGCACAAGTGTGGGAAGGATTTTCTGTTGGCTTTAACTGGGGAAATGCTGAATATGCAGTGATTTTTTTAACATTAATAATAATAGGAAACGGTAGATAGTGGCACCTCAGCACAATTCTAATTTAATGAGAAACAATAAAATAGTTTTCCAAAGGGGCCTATTTAGGTCCAAGAAAGGGGGATATTAAAGTTTCAAGATTTATTCTACTTTCGTTAAGGTATGCTGATACACATTTTCTAAGGCTATATTCTACTCACTGATTAGATCTCTCTCTCTTTATAATTTTCTTACTTGTAAGGGAATTAGATTGGTATTTTCCAGGCCAAATAAGTTTCAGACAAAGTATTTAAACTAAATCAATTCATTTCCAGACCAAGTAAGGTTGATCAAAATACTATATCACTCAGACAGCCCTATGAGGCATATTTTTTTTTTATTTAGGTATCATTAACTGCAAAACCATGAGAATCAACTATTTAGAAATTATTTTTAGAAAATAATTGAATATACATAAAGCTTCTGGCAAAGTACTATCTTTGAATTAAGCCTCCTCTTCCTTGGTACATTTTTGTTTGTTTTTATTTGGTTTTGTTTTCAAATTAATTGCACTAGTCAACATTAACCAATACATATCTGTCACTGCAATGCTTAACTGGTCCCCTACATGAGATGGGATGTATGTGGAGGAGGAGGACACCAACAATAATAGGGCAGTTGGCCTTTACTGAGCACTGTGTATATGCTAGACACTTTGCTGAGCACATTATATTCCTTATTTCATTTGACCCTCCCTTTCATTCTGTGCCAGGATCTGTATTAAGTGTGTATAGTATCTTCAGAACACCCCACAAGTCACACTGCATTCCCATTTTACAGAGTAGAAAACTTGACACTGTGAGAGGCTGAGCAACCAAGCATCACCTACCTGGACAGCCCTAGAGAGAGGTAATGGGGGCTGACAGATGTGGGAGGGCCCAGCGCTGGGGAATATTGGAGTCCCTGTCCCAGGTGCTGCTTTCATACACCCACAATAGCTCTAGTAAAGGTGAGAGCTCCAAATGGGAGGGGAGGGGTATTGCCTAGCATTTATTAAGCACTCACTACCTGCCAAGCTTTATTCTGAGTCCTTTATTCACGCCATCCTTGTGAGTCCTCATAATAACTGTGTGAGAAGATAGCACTGACACCCATGCTGTCCGGATGGGGACGGCTGAGGCGTGAGGAGTGGTCTGTCTAGGAGCTTACGGTGGGGGGTAGGCCTGACCTGGGATGATTTATTCTAAAGCCTCTGCCGTCAGCCACTACCATCCCCTGGCTATTCCTGAGCCATCGGAGCCTGGACTTAGCCCCCACTGCCCAAGCTTAGCATGGAAGGGCAGTACCACACCCCTTCAGATGGCCACGTGGGCCATGAGAACACACCCCAAAGACAGCAGCTATGGAATGAAAGACTCCTCTGGGTGACACAAAACTCTGCAGCTCTTTTGCTAACCTAAAGCGGTCGGGAGCTTCAGGGGAATTAAAAAAGAGAGTTATATTTCTTACCAACCTTGGAGGATGGCCTTCGAACAGACAGGTTTGACTTTGAAGAAAAAACTTCTGTGACATTGTATATAGTCATGGTGCTACCCATAATGTTCACGCAGGGACACGTAGCACACCCCCTGTCTTCCAGAAGTGCAAATCCTAATATGGACACTGAGAGTGGAGGGCCACCCAGAACACCGTGAGAACCAGGTAAGAAAGCAGAGAGCATCCCAGGTGGTGTAAAGGGCCCATGCTCAGTTCTTGGTTTGGCTGAAGTACAAGCTCTTTTCTAGACCTTAGAATGCCAGGATGAGAGGTCTGCTCTTCAGTCAATAAGGAGCCACTGAGGGTTCTAAGTAAAATCATGACAAGCCACACCTCTCCTTTAAAGACTAAAGCTATTCACAACCTACCATTGAACAAGAGAATCTGAAAGCTGAGAAGCCCCTTTGGAATGTATCATAAAACTCCACCTGTCTTGAACACAGGGATGGTAGCAAGAAAAGAAGAGAAGCAAGGCAAAGATGCAGGATGAAAGTCTAAAATGCTGTGAATTTCCTACAAAGGATTTCAGGGCTGGAGGCATAGACTTTGAGAGGATTCAGTAATTGGTGCGAATCCTAGCCCCACAACTACCTACTCGTGGGACCTTGGTTGGGCAACTATTCAACCTCTCTGAGCACCTGCTTCTTCATCTATAAAATAAATGTAACAATGTTCCCACCTCACAGGGCTCTTATGACCTTTAAGATCATGTAAGTTAAGCTTTTAGCATACTGCCCAAATACATATCAAGCAGTCAATAATATTATCAATGCTTTTGTTTCTCTCAATACAAATACTATTAAATATTCTTATATTCCTCTTTTATAGGACCCCAATTACTAGCTGATGACAGTAGGCAGGATGGAAAGAACTAAATCAGTAATAGTAACAATAACAACCAAAAAACCCAAAAAGGAATCTTTCTTTCATCCCTTTGCACTTAAAATGTACTGCATGAGAGCACCAGATGGTGGTCCACTTTGGTGGCTGAAAAAGAGTCCCTAATCAGAGGAAATGAATAAATACACTATAATTTAAGACTTAAACATGGTGATCATCTGGCCAACTCTTATCTACAAAAGACAAGTGTCAGCCTGATAGCTATATAACCTTAACTAAGTTTCAAAACCTAGAGAGAATGACTAGGTTCCATCCCATCTTCAGTAAAGTGTTTTATTTCCATGGCAACCCATCTCTGTGATGTCCTAGCTCTGCAATTCATTCGAAGATATCAAAACATCCCTGACTTCCCTAAGACTCATCCTCAAATTAATCCAATGCAGTGTCTATAATAATTAACATTTAGATAGTGTTTACAATGTGCCAAGCACTGTGCTCATTAATTCACATGGAGATTACTCTTTGGAAGAATGGAAGTAAGTCAAAACATAGAATGTAAAATAAATGAAAATCCCATTTCTCTTTCTCCATCTTCTCCTGCTTTCTCCATCTTTGCTAGCTACTGGACAACGATATACTGAATTCCTTCCATGAAATCTTAAATACAGCCTCTTGCTAAATAGATAAGGTTGATTGCCTGCTCAAACACCCAACAATTTCTCATTATGTTTAGAACAGAATCCAAAATCCTTACAATGGCCTTTGAGGCTCTACACGCTTTAGTCTCTGCCTATTTCTCTATCTGTAGTTTCTAAACTCCAGCCCACCTACCCCATCCCACCTCACCCTACATCCTCTTTGCTTTTCTGGAACATACTGTTTGGTTCCACTTCAGTACCTTTGCACTTGCAACATATCCCTCTGCCTGGAAACTTTTTTCCCTGAATTTTCCTTCTCATGGCTAGCTCCTTAGAATTCACATGTTGACTCAAATGTCACTTTCTCAAAGATGCCTTCCCAGACAAACCTTTCTGAAAGTAACAACATGCTCCCAGAGTACACTCTGGAATTAGCTGATACTATGTACATCTCTTTCCAACTCCCAGTCATGTAGGTAGCTTGGACTCAGCGATAGTGAGAGTATTTATACCACATAAATTGGCAAACACTACAAAGCAGTGCTTTTGTCCCCCAGAGAACCAGCTGTTGAACACCTACCAGCCCATCCATTACCTACTCCTATTTCCTACCTATCATTGTCCAATGCATCACTTTTTCTTCATTGTATCTATCAGTCTGCAATCATTATTATGTTATTTTTTTATTTCTCTCTTCCCACTAACATATAAGCTTAAGAGAGCAAAGGCATCATTCAAATTGCTCATTGTTACCTCCCTAACAATTAGATGCATACATATAATAACTTAAAATTTCTTATTGAAAAGAAGGAATTAATTTCATGTACTATTACTTGCCCAACTATGTTTAAGATTCTGAGTTTCCTAATGAAGATCCCTCATGGTTAAGATATTTTCAACTTAGAATTTTCTAGTAGCTACAGCTTCGAGAACTATCAAAAGAGACAGTATATATATGCCTTACCAGCCACCAATTAAGAACTGGAATAATGACTTAAAACATCATTTACTAGTTTCCCTACTCTATAATATCTGTTTGGAAATTGTGAAGAGCTCACCCTTGTCTCTTTTCATCCTAGAGCTCTATGTAGAAAAATGTCTCCCTTCTGAAGGGCACTTACTGCATAATCCCTTTGTAAGGATAACAGAACCATCTGGCCCCATCCATCTTGCTGCAATTTGATCCAGGGTTAATTGCACCCTGTCACTAGCCATGATTGACACTGTATGTTTTCTCTCTTCACTAAGAGCAGTTCATTATGGAGGCAGCTTTGTGAAGACTCGAATTCTTGAAGACCTTTTTGCAGCTGCTTGAGTGGGACCAAAGTCTTTTGCTTGGCTTTTCCTAGCAGCCCAGAGGATCAGTACATAGCCAAAAGTAAGATGTGAGGGGGAAGTTAGCCACAAGAGAAAAGAGATATCAATCCTTTGGAATGTTGAAAAACAACATCTAATGGGCAAGGGGAGGGAGGAGTAATTAAACAATCACTCAGATTGATTATCCAAGCATACTGGATGATGTGGATGGGGTGAGCACCACTTAACAGCACCATGACATATCTGCAGTGTGTAGATAAGGAGTCCCAAACTCAAATGCCTGTAGGAGCTAAGTGGATAAAATAATAATGAGGCAAATAGGATATAAAATAATAATGGGGGGGGGCGAGAGAGTTTACTGGGGAAGTGGAGGTTACTGTGGTAAAATGAAAAATGAAAAAAGGGGCAACATATAGCCACCTCCAGCTGCTTTTAGGCAAGAGGGAATATGAATCCACTATGTCAGATTGTAACAGACATTGTTGGTTGCCTCCTATCACCCTCTCTTTTGGTAAGATAATCCCTTTCCCTTACATAACTCAGGGAAAGTTTATTCTATTTCCATTCCAATCTCCAGATTTCCACTCTAGATCCACATTGGCCTAAGCCAATTAGGAGGCTTCTATTCCCCTTGCCAGTGATTAGTGCTTTAAGAATGGGCATGTAACCCAATTCTAGCCAGTGGGACATGAAGGAAGACCACATGGACATGTATCTGGACTTCCAAAGAGAGAAACACAAAAGAGACAGTTTTTCTTCCTCTGGACAGAGTTGTGTCTAGTTGTAATGCCAGAAACTGCCACTGCCATCTTGCTCCCAGCCAAGCACGGGGAAGAAGGCAGAGCCCAGGGCAACTTGGAGAAGTAGCAGCAGATCCTCATAACATTCACCTGGAACTAACCTCTGGAGTTAGCTTTATAGGTGATAATAAATTTTGTTATGGCTTAAGACAGTCTGAGTATAGTTTTGTTACTTGCAGACAAAAGAACCCCAAGGGATAAACAAACCTTCCAACTTTGCAAGAGAAGTGGGAAATCCCTTTTTTTTTTTTTTAAATCATGGCCACCAATTTTTAATATTGTACAAAATAGCTCCCACTAATTAAAAAAATAATAAAATATCAATGGGGTGGGAGTAGGACATTCATTTTCAACTCATGGCCTAGCATGCCACCTTAACTCCCAGTTCTCAGTGGAATCTCTTTCAAATTGCACATCCTGAGAAAGTTCCAAGTTCTTGGAACTTTACATGTTACCTCACCCCTGATCAAGATGCAACTCATCTCTGCCTGACTTTCAGAGCTTCATTTTCTGCATAATTTAGATCAGTATATCAGTATCCAAATGTGCCATAATACGATGTTCAGCAAAAGACATGTGGGGCTGTTAGACACCTTCAAGAAAAGGCAAGGTTTGTTAATTAAGTTTCTTTGCAGGAAAAAGGTCATGAAAATGAGAAAATACTTTCCTTATTAAAGTCCAGCAAAACCAATAAATTTGAATTATTTTGTATATTAACATGGTTATGTCTACAAAGATGATCCATTCTTGTCTTCACGGTTTTGCTCAGTTTGTCCCTCCTGCAAAATATCCTCTCTTGTCCACTTTGCCTATTCAGATTTTAGCTACATTTTAAAACCCAATTCAAACCTGCCTCTTCCCAAGAAGCTGTTCCTAAGCAGGGTTTCTCAAATTTTTCTTTATGTTGATACACTATCTGTGCAGAATCACCTGGAGACTTCTGTTAAACGGTATACTTCTAACTCCAGGACCAGAATTACTGGGTTCACGGCTTAGGCTTCTGGAATTTATATGCTCTTCAGGTGATTCTTCTGTACACTACAGTTGGGAATTCTAATATACTCACAATTATACCTTATAACGGAGTATTCACCATTCCTGGGTGTTTTAGTTTCCTCATTGCTAAAACAAATACCATGTAATGGGTTGACTAAACAACAGGAATTCATTGGCTCACAGTTTTGAGGCTAGGAAAAGTCCAAATCAAGGCATCATCAAGGCAATGCTTTCTTCATGAAAACTGGCATTTTGGGGCTGGCTGCCAGTGATCCTTGGACCGTGGCTCATCTGTCACATAGTAGTACACATGGTGGCCTCTCTTGGCCTCTCCCTTTTCTTCTGGGTTATACTGACCTTCAGCTTCTTGCCTCCCATAGCTTTCTCTATCTGTCTGAATTTCATTCTTCTAAAGGACTCCAGATCTATCCTGATTGAGTTAAGAATCACACCTTAACTGAAGTAACCTCAATGAAAGGCCTTACTTACAATGGGGTCACATTCACAGGAATGGATTAAGTTTAAGAACATGTTTTTCTGGGATATGTATCTCCAAACCACCACACTGGAGTTTATTTTTATATAATTATTTCCAAGGGTGTCATATCATCCCAACTAGATTATAAACCCCTGGAGGGCAAGGACCTAAGATTATACTCGCATATTCTTTCTTATGGGTCCTCTCTGAGCTTCAGCAAAATGCAGATTTATAGTTCTTATTTCATGGGGTTATTCTGAGAATTAAATGAGATTTTTAAAATTCTAAATGTATTGAATCCTAACTATGTACTAAGATACAGTTCTAAGCTTAGATACTGTTTAGGTCTCCTAGGATAACAAAGTACCACCAACTGGATGTGTTAAAACAACAGAAATGTATTGTGCCATAGTTCTGGAATCTAGAATCTGAAATCAGTGTCAGAAGGACCAGACTATCTCTGAAGTCCATAGAGAAGATTCTATCCTATGCCTCTTTCCTGGCTTCTGAAGGTGGCCAGCAATCCTTAGAGTTCCTTGGCTTGTGGCAACATCACTCCAATCTCTGCCTCCCTCATCACATGGCCCTCTTCTTTCTCTGTGCCCATCTGTGACCCCCACCCCCTTCTTAGAAGACATCAGTCATATCAGACTACCCAAGTCCTGTAGGACATCATTCTAACTTGCCTAATTCCATCTAGAACAATCCTATTTCCAAATAAGGCCACATTCTGAGGTATTAGGGACTAGGACTTCAGCATATCTTTTGGGAGAACACAATTCAACCCGTAAGACCCCTTATTTTATTTCATCTTCAAAATGACCCTGTAAAAAAGGTAGTGTCATCCCCTTCTTGCCAAGGAGCAGGGGGGGTCTCAGAGCCGTTAGGAAGTCTTGAGAAGTTCATACCTCTAGTAAGGGTAGAGCCAGATTTTGAAGCCACGTTCCTCTGATTATAAAGTCCATGCTCTTAACCTCTACCCTGATATCTGCACAAATATCAATTACTGGTGACATACATGTTCCTATATGTAGTCCCCAAATACCCACAATTACTAGTACCCAAAGGGAAGGCAAGTCAAAACTTCCAACCTAGACCTTGAGGCCGGAGAAAAGTTGTTTCACATTTCTTGTATCAGGAAAAAATCAATCTCATGTTAGCAGCAGACATTATCCTGAAAATGTGGACCTGAGTCTCACCTCAGAGAATTCTAGAGCCAAGGTAGAAGAAAGCTGAGGAAAGCAGCAGCTAGAGTAGGGAAGCCAATCATAACAGAAGCAACAACTGGAGTCATAGCAACAGCCTGAGCAGGAGAAACTCGGGACACAGACACTCATCCATGGCAGTGTTCTCAGGCCTGACTGCCGATAATAATCACCTGTAAAGTTGTTTGTAAAATAACACAAATGCATAGGCCCTAGTCCCAGAGATCTTGATTTAATTATTCTGGGGTCTGCCCAGGCACAGGAAAGTATTAAAGGCTCCCCAGGTGATTCTGATAGGCACCCAGAGTTGAGGAGCACTGGTCCGTGGGCTGATAACAGACTTCATATCAGTCAGCTTCTCTATCCATTTGGGAGCTTTCCCTGCTGAAATTCTGATCCCCCTTTTCATCCTTGACCCAAGCTTGGGGCCTGGCACATAGTAGACACTACAAAAATATTTTTTTGAAAAACCATGAGTAAGTGAATTTTGAAACTTGCTAACATAAAGTGCCTCATTTCGCCTACTTCCTGTGCCCTAATTACTCTCTCACTCACCTTTGACTGTCAATTGATCCCTTGCCTCACTCTAGAAGTCTAAACAACTAGGAAAACTGGAACTCCATTATCCATCCTGGTCCAGAACAATGTCAATTCATGGAAGTGTTAAGAGCATTTAGAGTTCACTAACTCAGCCCCTAACAGCTGCTCTCTGCTGGGAGGCAGTTCTCCATGGGCCTCTCGCGTTTCTACATGTTTTGTGAGCAAAGGCACTGACAGTTTTGTTCCAGACTATCTTTCCAAGAATGTTTGCGCAGTGAACCATCTTGGAACATAGATAGCATCTCCTTCAGGGATAGAGAGCATATTTGTTTCCTAACCAGTATGACAAAGATACTCTCTCCCTCTGGGGAGAACGCTGGGCACCTCAGCTTGAATCCTCTTTATAAAAGATTAGAGTTTCCTTAGCTTAGAGTTCCTCAGCTGTGACATAAATCCATTGTGTGCACGACATCCCTTCAGGCCCACTCTTTTTTGTCCCCACAGGTCTTGGGGAGCAAACAAATCCAGTATGAACACAAAGCTCAAGCTGCCTGCTGTACTGTGAGTAATAAACTAGTCTTTGTCTCTGACCTGTGTGTCTCATGTTTTCTGCGAGTCTCTATGGAACTGTGACAGGCCAACCAGTTAGCTTGACAAGCAAGATCAAATTTCATATTCTTCATAATACCTGACAAACTCCTATACATCCTTCAAGCTTCCCATCTCTGAGGCTTCCTTATCACCCAAAACTGAATCACCATGCCCTTCCGTATGTTCACCAGAGTTGAAATAGAGCTTTATCATTTAGGACATTGGTTGAAATTGCCAGTTGCATGTTTGTCTTCCTCACTACTTAAAAATAGGAACCAAGTGATATTTTTGAATGGAGCTGATGCCAGTAAAATAAAGCCCTTACTATATGACCTAGATGATCCTCATCTCCCTATCCTAGTTCACTGACCTCTTCTACTCTCTACCTTGCTCACCCCCCTTTGTAGCCACACTTTTGCCTCAGAGCTTTGCCTTTGCTGTTCCTTCAGCCTGGAACACGCTTCCTTCCAATTTTCACATGGCACCCTACTGCACTTCATTCAGTTCTCTGCTTCCTACTATAAGTGATATTCCATGAAGGGCTTTGCCAGTTTTTTCAGTGTTGTATCCTCAGTGCCCAGAACAGTACCCAACACAAAATAGGTGCTCAATAAATATTGTTGAATGAACGACTGAATGAAAGAGTGAAAATACCCAGCAGAGGACCTTTGCATATAATAGGTGCTCTATAAAAGTAGCTGCCATTAATGTAACTGGGGTGGATATGTAAATTTTAGTCAGCAATACCCAGTACACAAAATGTCACATTCCTTTATTTCTCAAGATGGGGCTTAATCTGCTCCAAGCCCTCTCTTCTAGGCTGGGGAGAAACCCAATCTCTGCCCATGGGAGGGGACTCTCTAACCTTCTTTAAGGTGATGCAACAATTCCAGAGAGTGGGTGCATGCCAGCCCATTCAGAAAAGACACCACTGGCTTTCAGGTGCTAGCTATTGCTGCTGATACATGCTGTGCCCCTCAGCACACAAATGCATACACATTCTGTAGAATACTCTTTGTGGAGCATCACTGAGATATCCTCTCCAAGGTCTAGCCACTTGCTGGCACTCTGCAAAAGTGGGGTCAGATCCATTCTGCAAGCAAAGATGCAATTCCAGTGCCTTCTACCGGCTCTGAGGTTGCTCCCCACTTCTCTCTGTTCCATCTGCTTCTACCTCCACCTCCCCCAATGTGCTACCTTCTACACATAATACCCTTCAAATGACTTTAGATTTTCCAAATTTTAAACTTGGAAATGTTTGCCTTTGGCCCTACCACACACAAGCTGCTATAAAATGCTAAATGCAGCATTTAAAAAGACTTGTTGAAATTCAACCAGGAAAATTCAAAGTCTCAGTTCCCTTCTTTGCATGGCAGGAGAAATACCCACATTAGAGAGAACAAAATACAAGGTGATTCGCAATAAATTACCTGTCCCATTAGAACAAGCCTTTGCGTGTGTCCCAGCATTTAGCCCAGTGCCTGGCACAGGTGCTGAATCAAGGTTTGTGGAATTCATGATTCATTGAATAAATGGAATTTACCTAAAGTAAACACGTGACCTCTAGGGCGGCCACTTTAGTTTTCCCTTCCAGATCCTCTCCCAGCCTTGTCCATATTTCTGTGGGCTACAGGAGGCTTACCTACCTTCTGATTGGGTTTGCTTAATGGAAGACTCTAGAAGGAGACTTGGGGGAGAAAGAAGAGCAAAATCAATGTGTTAATTCCCTCCCCACCTCTGTTCCATTTCTGTGGGGTCAATGAGAGCTGACTGTGTCCCAGTCAGGGTTCAAGGAGAGAAGCAGAGCTACTAGCTGATACATAAACACATGTGTGTACATATGTTGCATGTATGTGAAGGCATTTACACCTATGTACTCTTTTCAAGGATTTGACCGCAGCAGGGTAAGCAATCTCCGCAAGGCTGTCTCCACATCCAATGCTGTAGCTTGAAGTCCACAGAGCAGACAGTGGGGAAAGGAAGCTAGAAGAGGAGTGGGGAGGGGTGGGGGAGCCAGGACAGGCTGGAAGCACAAGCAGGGGCTGAAACCCGGGTCAGTTCTTGCTGCCCCTGACCTTGGGGACGTGGTGTCCTGCCAAAACCAAACCCTTCATCATGGAGCCCAACGCCTGAACACTCGCCTGGTCCCGGAAGCCAGAGAAGCTCAAGAAGGATCCCGGGAGGCCGCTCGCCAGCAGGCAGGGCCCGGGGCTGACACGGAGAGAGCCCCCAGATGGGCGACAGCGCGCGCATCACCAAGTGGCGGCGGCTGCACTGCGCCCTCCGAGGCTCACACGAGAACGTCCCTTGTGCCGCCCGCACCACCCGGCCACAGAGGAGGGCTGGGCCCGTGCCCGCTGATGTGCTCCCGTCAGGGTCCTCTCCTCGGGGCCAGCCACTCTCTGGTGGGATCGCTCTCAGTCCACTAAACTCTCCCTCCCCTTTCCCTTCAGCTGAAGAGGTGGAAGTCAGTGGCCAAGGTCACCGGTGGGGGCTCCCCACACCTGCCCCTAGGGCAATAGCCTCATTTACATATTCTCAAAAATCACCCAGTCAGAGGAGTGTGCCACGTGTTTCCTGAGAGATCCTGATGGAGGGTTCAAGGACCCCTGGTGCAGGGGAACAAAGAGAACTTGAATTGGTTCCATTCCAGTGTCCTGCTTTCCCCTGCTGGAGATTATTTGTTCAAAAATGTTATTTGAGCATCTGCTAATTGAGCATCTGTCCATGCCAGGTGAAAATGGTAGGAACACAGAATCCCCTATTCTAAAGGAGCTGGGGGTCTAGTAGAGGAAGCAAGTAAGGACTATACCTGCTTCCTACCACTATCAGGAGAAGGCTCATGAATGGAATGGATCCCATTCATTGAGTTTCTAGAACCTTTTGTTACAGATGAGCTGGAAAACATTGGTTTTTTGGTACTGTATCCCCAAAGATAAAAAGTGTTTTTTCCCTTTAAAGAATATGCCACTGAATAAAAGAAAAGGGGGCTATCTCATTTAATCCCCCACAAGATGAGGAAGTAGGGACCATCACCATTAGGAAAAGGAGGAAATGGAGGCTGGAAGAGGCAAAGTGATGAGCCCAAAGTCATGCAGCTAATAAAGGAAGATATGGGATTTCATTTTTGGTCTTAGATACATACTAGAAATTGCACAAGCTGGTTTACTTTTTAAAGCCTTACAACAAGTCTATAAGGTAGATTTTATTACTATCGCTCCTTTTACACAAGAGGGAACTTAAGCGTAGGATGGACAAGTATCTCCTAAGCAAAGGAGCCAGGATCAAATCCCACTCTGCCTGATTCCAAGGCCCACCCCTCTCTACTCTGGAACAGCGCCCATAAAACACAATTGACACAGCATTTGTTAAGGCTGTGTTTCAATCTTGAATATCTTTCTCCATAAATACATAGAGAGATCTACATATCTTTAGAGATATAACCCCACATATCCATTACATTCTATTCAACCCGTAACACAGATATTCTATCTAAGGCGTCAAGCTGTTCCACTTCCTGGCGTTGAATTACTTGCCTCTCCCAACCTCCATTAACCAAGTTTAGGGCGAAAAGCTAGCTGCCACATAAGTCTTGATGAGAATAAAGTCTCTTTATTACTATTATTATTCCCCTAATGGTCTGTGCAGTATCGTACATAACTTTTTAGTCCTTCATAAAATCCCGTTGATAAACATTTGACAACTTGTTACAATTTTTAAACTTTCATTGCCGGATCTGTGCCAGCACCGCTGGAATCTAACAATGTGATAATGAAGGCAGCCACAGTAGCTTTCTGTGATGCTATAAAGAATTTTGCAGCTTCCCTCAGCCCCTAATTTATGGCATGAGCACTGATGAACGATCAAGATTCACTATTTGCCATTATAAGAAACAGGCCAACCAATTCATAATTTTCAGGAAAGCTGGTTTTAACAGCCCTATTAGTTTTACAATTCCGACTTTTGTAAGCTTCAATTTGTTATGTTTAAGTTATTTGCTATGAGGAGTTTGAGTGCTCTTACTGGGGTCCTAAAGTCTATTTTTCCAAACTGAGTTTCCAGCGAAAGATGATGCCAGTGTTGAAAGTTCAATGAAGATAAACTGAAAGTCAAAGGAAAAAGTGGTGGCTGTCCATTTGAGTTGAAAATACCCAGATCCTTTCCATCATTCTTCGATTTATATATATATTTATATAAATATATACATATATAAAATAAACTAGAGATGACTTGTGTTGTGGTCCATAGGCTACACTAGGGTTTTCAGATGTTTGTTAGACCAGATCCTGTGTTTGAACTTCAGAGTATTATTAATCGCTGTTCTGTTGTGGGATGGGAAAATTGTTAAAATGAGTGAGACAAATATATTCAAAAGATACATTTGATCCTGGACTTTGTTCAAATACCTAGTCCTAAAAATAGTTTTGATATATGTCTGAAATATTTATTAATATATACATTTTTTTTTTTTAACCATCTGTAACTCCTGTTCTTCCACCTCGGCAAAGCCTGTTCTTCCCATGGACTTCTCCATCTCAATTAACGGGGAATACTAGGCTCCAATGCCTATTGAGAAATTATAATTTGTCCAGACCTGTGTAAATGCGGTACATGAATTACTATCCATTTCTCCCAACCAGCCTGTTAGGTGGGCTCTAATATCAGGCCCACTGTATGGATGAGGAAACACAGGCTTGGAACCATCACACTCAGCTGGCAGGTGAAGGAGCCAGACTGCACACCTGGGCAGCCTAACACCAGGTCCTGTATTCGTACATATAGCCTTTCGCTCATTCGTGAAGCAAATAAATTTTAAGCACCTCTACAGGGGTTGGAAAACTATCACCTGAGGATCAAATTCAGCCATGTCTGTTTTTAAATGACTGACAAGCTAAGAATGGTCATTCCATTTTTAAATCAAAAGGATACTATTTCCTGACATGTGACAGGATATGAAATTTAAAATCCAATATCCATAAATAAAGTATTACTGTGGCACGGCCACATTCATTTGTTTACATGCCGTCAGTAGTGCTTTCCTGCCACAACGTCAGGGTCCAGTAGGGCCAACAGAGACCCTGTGGCCCACAGTCCTAGAAAATTTACTATCTGGCCCTGACCTAGCATGTGCCAGAGAATGGGAGGGGAACAAACTGTGCCGAGAGAAACAGGGCCAGCCCTGCCCTCATTAAGGGCAGTGGAAAATATGTCAAAGGGGTATCAGTGCTATGGAGAAAAGTCATTTGGGAAAGGGGGTGGATGACAATTTTATAGAGAGTGGCTGAGAAGTCCCCCTCGATATGCATGTGGAGAGCTGTGGGAACCGCAAGAATGAGGCCTGTGGAGAGTAAGGGTAGACCAGGGAGAAAGCAAATGAAAAGGTCCTGAGGATACTAGTGCTGTAGAGCTGGAGTGAAAAGGGGCTGGAGGGAGATGTGGCTGGAGCACCTGGGCTGTGATAGACAGGCTTTCCTTCTGGCTCAGGGGTTCTTGAATTAAAATTCAAAAAAACTATTCTTATGGGAACATGTTGGTGCAGGTGTGATATATTTATTAAATGATACACAGTATAGTGTGGACTAGTAAGGGGTCCATGGAACAAAAAAGTGTGTACTTCACCTGCTTTAGGTGAAGTGGGAAGCCGTTCAAGGGTTGAGACTAGACTGTGGCATGGTAAGGACAGATAGCGGGAGACCTGCAATAATTCAGATGGCAGCAGCGAAGGGTATGTATTATTGGCCAAAGGGGTGCTGATACAAAATACCAGATATTGGTTCGTTTTTATAAAGGGTATTTATTTGGGGTAGGAGCTTACAGATACTATGCCATAAAGCATAAGTTACTTCCTTCACCACAGTCTATTTTCACATGTTGGAGTAAGATGGCTGCTGACATCTGTGAGGGTTCAGGCTTCCTGGGTTCCTCTGGGCTCAGTTCCTTTGTTTTCTCCACAAGGTCAGCTGTAGACTATCAGGTGAATGGTCTGTCTCTCTCCATGAGGTTTCTGCTGTGTCTAAGGAGCCGTCTCCATTCCTCAGTATTCTTTTCCTGGCTCAGGTCCTCTCTTCCCAGGGCTGGCTTCTCTTTTCCTTGCATGCTGACTTCCTGGGACTCCAGCTTAAGACTTCGGCATCAAACTCCAACATCAAAACTCCAACATCAGACACCCCCAACTCTGTCCTTTGCCATGCCTTTTATCTGTGAGTCCCCACCCCTTGGTGGGGACGTGGTGGGGACTCACCCACCAAGGGATGAGGACTCAACACCCTAATGACATGGCCCAATCATAACTCAAGCCCAGGTACAGACCAGATTACAAACATAATCCAGTATCTATTTTTAGAATTCATAACCATATCAAACTTCTACAGGGTACATGTGTATGGTCTGCAGAAAAGGGAAAATGGAAGCTAAAAAGCCAAGCATAATTTAGGGCCTACAGGAAAGACTTGTACTTCTGTATATATCTCTCTTGTTTCACTAAGTGAAATCCATGTTTCTTTTCATGGAGTTGTACTAACAGTACACTAATTCTTTAAAACTTTAAAATGAGCATCCAGTTCCTCTTCTGGGTATATATCCTAAAGTTGTAATTAAATACATGTGCAAAATTTCAGCAACAAATATGTTATTCAGCACACTGGTGAGAACAACAAAAACTTGGAAACAACCTAAATGTCCAACTATAGGGGATAGGTTCATAGTGTACTATGCAGTCAGCACTAAGAAGGAGAGGAAGCATGGAAGGATCCAGGAGTTTTTCTGGATGGAAAGAAAGTGTAATGCCAGTACAAGGAGAGGGCTGGAGGTAGCGGGTACAGCTCAGTAGTTGAGCGCCCACTTTGCACAGATAAGGTCCTGGGTTCAATCCCTGGTAAATTAAGAAAAACAGAAAAAGGGGAAAGGGCTGGAAAGATCAGAGACCTCTAATATTTCAGAGGTAGGATCATCTTGATGTCAAAAATGTCCAAGTGAGTCACTGAAAATAAAGTGGAGTGGAAGCAAATACTACCAGAAGTGGAGAAATCAAAGCTGCTTTGAGCCAAGTGCAATGGATCTCAACTCTCCAACCCAACAGCCCATTGTATAATATAGTGCCCCTTTTCCTACCTAGAAATGAAATAATGCAAGCTTCCTCCTGGTATACATTTTTATAAACTCAATATAAAGCCCTAACTTTAATACAAAGAAGAAAATAAAAAGATATAATTTATAATAAATTCATATATATTTTAGTGTGCAAATATTTTGCTTAGGCTTACTGTATTTAGAAGACCTAAAGAAGTAGCCCAGTGCTTACAGTTATATGTAAAATCCCCTAAATACAATAGCTACAAATACAGGCTGATACAGGTGTGCTTTAGCAGGTGACTTTAATACCAGTATGGCATTGCTAACAAGCACATGAAATGGCAAATAACTCATGATGAATTTCCAAACAAAATAGAGTACAACTTTCCTTCGATTCAGTCTGGGACTGAATTGTATGTTAAAACTATACAAAGAATTCTCCATGCTATACATAAAGTGGAATTTGGTTCTAGGCCCACCTAATTGTAATCAGGATTTTCAACTACCCAACTGTCTGAAAGGATGCCAGAAGGTCATGCAGGTTGTGGACCAATCCTTCATTATGCTAGACTCTCCCTCACATGGCAGGATGCTGAGTAAACCTGGCACTAACCACAAATTCAACATAGATATTGAAACCTCTGAGAGAGTTGTCAGAAGTTGATGGGAAAAAGAAGGTTGTGATCCAGGAGTCAAAGTCTTCAACCAATGAGGGCAACTAGGAGAGAGGTAGATAACCACAGAGGAAGAAGCAATGGAGTGCTGGTTAATGTCTAACAACTTGCTCTGATTTATAGTATTTGCTGACTTCCATGGTGTAAATACTCCCACCACAGCCAATTTCAAGTTACCAACATGATGTCATTGAATGCAGAAGTTGGAAAGTGTTATGCTCAGTTCCCTCTCCCGAGCCGATACAGGCCAGGTCCAGCAAACCACTGAGATGGTGGAGGTTGGTACAAACGGCATGAACCTCAAATGAACAAGAACTTTTTACATAAGGGCGTAGGAGCAATAATCTGAAAGAGTCATTGAAGGAGTGAGATACCTCCAGTTCATCTTCCCGAGCCAGAAGGACATGGGGGAATGCAGGGACAAGTGCCTTCCCTTGCCTAAGTGGTGACTTAGGGTGTTCAGTTGAGGTAAGAAGGGAAGAAAGTATGTTTTCAGTGGGTCAGGATTTAGCAGAGTTTGTTTACCAGGAAAGAAAATTTTAGGAGAAAAAAAACTGGGCATGTCCCTAACAGAGGGAGGCTAGGTAAGGAAATCTCCTGCACAGAACACATCCTGGGTGTGACCAAAGGTGATAGAGAGCCACTCCCCATTCCAAGCCATCAGGGAGATAATATTTCAATGAATTCATCTTGCACACAGTCATCAGATTATTAAAATTTTAGTTTCAGCAACTACAGTAGCTGCTCAAAAAACATATTACTACAGTAGAACTCTGAGAAATATTTTGCACATACAGCATACGTGGCAAATTTTGCCACTTCATTGACTTTGTAAAACTGAAAGATCTCTCCCTTTGTCTTGTGCAGTTTCTCTAATTGCATCATTAACAGAAGGCCATTTGACCAACATGGAAGAGAATAGAAACTACTTTTTCTACATTTTAAGTGGAAAAGCAAGTTAAAATATAAAAATTGTCATGCCCATGTGGTTCAGAACCCATAAGAGATAAGATGGTCGGGAGACAACATTTTTTAAAAAATCAAAGAACTGCCTTCGTTCATGTACAAGTGGTACGACAGAACAATCGATCTGTTTCTCAATCTTCATAATATAGCCACTCTGGGTGAAAACAGAAAGGCAGGGAATGATTGCAAAAGACTCAGCCCATGAGGAAAGCATCTGAAGAGGAGGGACCGACAGGAGAGAGCAAATGAAGGGAGAGTCCTCAAGACTGGATATGGTCAAAGTGGAGATGTGTGAACTCTTGCCAGAGGCATATCATCTCAGGAGGAGGGATGGCTGAGAGTCAATGACAAAGGGTGAGGCAGTGAACCTGAAGACACTAAAGAATGTCAATGCCCTCAGAAGGGACACACAATTAAACAATGCCTGGAACTTTGAGCTACCACATACATGGGAACAAAGAGTAAACAAGAAGCACACACAGAAAAAAAAAGCCTTGTCTAGAAAATTTTCTTCCTCTAAATTGTAATTAAAAGCCCTAACAAACTGGCTGAATTCTATTCCGTTTGGTATACGGCAATGGGGACTTAACCCTGGCCAGTCAACTCTGTGACAGAATTACAAATGGAGACACAGGTATAGTAAGCCATGAAGAGCCAAATACCAAGAAGGAGCTTGAAGAGAAATTTTAACAGCTTGAGGAGGAATCCAGGGGTTAAGAATAGGCTTCAGAGTCAGACCTAGCCTTGAATCCTGACATCCCTACTGCTTAACTCTGTGATACTAAGCAAGTCGATTAAGCTTTCTGAAACTGCTTCCTCATCTATAAAATGGGGATTAAATAATGCCTACATCCCTGAGTTGGTGTAAGGATTAAGTTGGACAATGCATTTCCGTGGTAAATGCAGTGACTAGCATCTATTAAGTCCACAACAGTGGTTAGCTATTAACAACAGCAACAGTTATAACTGGAACAACATTGTTGGAAGTATTTATGCCATGGGGAAACCACATCTAAAGCATCATCCAAGAAGAACATAAAATGGGTTAACAAACCAGAGGCCTATAGTCCCTTCTAATCACTTACTTGGTTAAGATAAACTTGACTTGCGCCTTAAGTAAATTTATTCACAATGTGTTAATTGGTGACTATGGACTTTGCACTCACCTAAGTGCTGGGGAAACAGCAGCAAGTTAAAGAGACTAAAATCCCTGCTTTCCTAGAGTTTACATGCAATACGGGGAGACTGACGACCATTAGAATTTGGTTCTCGAAGTGTGGTCCCCAGATCTGTAGCATTATCATCACTTGGGAAGTGTTTGAAATGCCCAATAGTGGGCTTTCCGGTAGTCCTACTGAATCAGAAACGGTGGGGTTGGGGGCCCCGGGCTGTGATATAGCAAACCTTCCAGGTGATTCTGACATAAGGCCAAGTTTGAGAATCACTGAGCATCTGCAGTTCTAACTAACTTGCTGGTGGTGCGGATAACTCTGATAACCTGGTCCAGAGACCACACACCAAGAACGGCTGGTACAGAATAAACTGGACAGGAGGTGTCTTAGGCTGAGTTGCCATGGAAGCAGAGCCTGAGATGGGAATTTCAGCACAAGTACTTTGAGAGGCAATCCCAGGAAGCACAAGTAGGGGGAGAAAAAGTTGGGCAGGAAAGGGCAAGTCCTTACAAAGGGGTGAGGACCTCTTTGCCCTTGCACACTAAACAAAATACATTTGTTTGTGGTCTTTGTGCATTTTTCTTTTTTATCAGAGCAGCAGGAATCTTTTTATTTTGGGGGTGCAATAGGAGATGCATTTCAGCCCCAATCTAGAGAGGCACCCTATTGCATAATACCATTTACTCCACCAGCCTAACCAGTGCCTGGCATATACTGGGGGCTCATTAAACAGTGAACATCTTGATCTCACCTGTAAGTGAAATCTTTGAGGAGCTGATATGCTGATCACATTTGTAATTTGCCACCTCTGTCTTGTGGAATGGCAGCTTCCGCTCCAACTCATCAGCTCTGACTTCTTTTGTATCTCTATACACAGGAATAGACTTTCTAGCTGGACACATGGCCCCCTGAAGTCCATATTTCCATCTCACTTGCACTTGGGTGCAGCCACGTGGCTAAAGGATGTGTGGAGAGAAGTGATTTGTGTATTTTGCTCTTGCAAGGCAGGGAGTACTGCTCCTTACTCCTTTCCCCCAGCTGTATGTCCACCCAATGGTGGGAAGCTTTGGAGTAAGAGAAAACAATGCCATAGAAGGACTGGGGTCCTTACCTGGGTTTCAAAGCAGAGGCCCCTATCAGTTGAGGTCTTGATTTCTTTGACACGAAACAAAATTCTATTGTTTTTACACCACCACTTTTTGGAGTCTGTGGAATGCAGACCTTAATTCCAACTTCACAGATTTTGAGTTGTATTACCAAAAAAAGGAGAATGGAAAATTGGAAGAAAAGTCCAAGGATAACCACCCCAGGCAGCATAAGATGAGATTGCTAATACTAGGACGTTAGCAGTCGCAGGCGTGGAGCTTCCATAGAATCTTCACTGTTCTGCTAGAGTTTCATTCCACCTAAGATCTATTGCGTCGATTCACTCAAACAAAGCTTTGAGCCTTTTTCATTTACAGATGTAACCAACCTTGCTTAATCTTGGCATTATGTCTTCACTACTGAGCTTGTGGATGGCATTCTTAGAGCCCTTTGGAGATCCAAAAGAAGTTACCAAATCATAGAGTTAAACAGAGCCAATACAGATGAGTGGAACCCAAGATTCTGCAAGAATAGAGATGGGATAAATTACAAATCTCAAAAGATTTCACTTAAAGGCGAAAGTCAAGATTTCTACTGCTCTGACAAGAAAGAAAAATGCGTACAGACCACAAACAAATGTATTGTCTAGGATGTGAGGCGGCAAAAATGTGTCTCAAACCCAGAGAAATAAAGATTTTTAGCTATGCTATCTTTAGCATGGATCAAATAGCCCTTTATGCCACTAACATTTAACTGTCTCTGTGAGTTCCTTCATATAAGCAAAAGAAGACAACTTATTTTTATGATTAGTATTATGACATAATTATATATTAAACTGTAATATTTATTATTTATAATTATATATTATGTAAAAATGTAATATTTTATACTAACGTGAATGCTAATTAACTAACTTCCAGTAAGCACCCACTATGTGCTTTAAATTTCTAACCATAGTCTCAAACCCTTGTCAAGTAGGTATAATTAATACCTCATGATGGATAAGAAGACTGACCCACAGGGAAGACCATAACCGGCCAAGGTCACACCGCCAGGGAGTAGTAAATCCAAATCAAAGCTAGGCAGCCCAACTCCAGAGCCTACTTCCTTATGCAGGATTCTAGTTGCCTTTCCACCACCTGTAGTGGACTGGGAGCTGCATTGCCAAGACAGCACTTCAAGAAAGGAATTGCTGCCCAGCTGCTAGAAGTGTGGTCAGCAGACTGCCACCTGTCAGCAGCCCAAGGGGCTGCAGGTGCAGAAGCCACCTCTCCAAGGTCACCCCTTTCCCAGGTCAACCCATGAGCAGTGACTAAGCAGGATGTAGGTGTAAAGTCCCTGCCTTTTTCACCCAGGGCAGGATGCCGACAGGCAATACTTGCTCCAGAGCTGCCTTTGGGTTGACTGAGCCTTTGTAGAACTATAGCACAGTCTGACTTCTGCCTCTCTCCAGTCTCGCATCCTCCCTCTGCCCTTGACAGCTGTTCATTCCAAACTCTATCCTGGTGCCTACTCCTGGACAATCGCACCTGTGCCTCCAGCTTTATCAATAAAGCTTTAATTTGTTCCTGGCTCCACCACTTCCTGGCCATTGAGTATGGTCAATTAGCTGTATGCCTCATTTTCTCCATCTCCAGAATGGGGATCATAATGCCTACTCCATCTGCATTTGCTAAGGATGTAACGAGACAACGCTGTCTCGTTGAGACTGGCTCAGTGATCACAGAATTCTTTTCCTCTTCTAGGGCACACAGCTGAACTACATTTCCCAGGTCCCTGGAATCTAAGTGTGGCCATGGCTAGTCCTTACCAATGGAGTGTAAGTGAAAGCAGTTTGTCACTTCTACGCTGAAGATGAGAATGGGGTGCTTTTCCATGGGCCTTCTTTCTCCCTTTACCAGCTAAAAAAAGCTAAGGCAAATCTAAAGCCATATTTTGAGGATGGAAAGAGCATGAATTCCTCAATGAGTTCAAACAGAGCTACCCACATTGGGCTGTGACATAAACAGGAAAGAAAAAATGTTTCCTTTTGTTAAGCAGCTGAGATTTCATGGGTGCTTATATCAACTATCAGCTGTTCTTAATGACCTCAGATTGATACAAATGCATATAAAATGTGTAGGGATAAAAACTGATGTTGTTATGATTATTTTTATCATAAATGATCCATATATAAAAAGATGATCCATATGATAAAAGAAAAGAAAGTGGTTTCCTTTTCTTGTCAAGTCATGAAATACACCATTTGATTTCATGCTCTTTGAAGCTTCCCACATGTAGTTCCCACTGCTTAGAACCCTCGAAGTGCTGATGTCATTTATTGATCTCAGGTCAGTGGTTCTCAATCTTGCTCATCAGAATCACCCAGGAATTTGGGGGCATGTTTGTTTGCTTATTTGTTTGTTAGAACCATGCCCAGGACTCAGTCTCACTGGAATTTAATTGAATAAGAATAAAGTGAAGACTGAGAACAAAAGGGCTTAGACATGTGCTTCCCAAACTTTCACATGTATATGAATCACCCAGGATCATGTTAAAATACAGATTGTGATTCTGCTGATGCTGCTGGTCCCAGACCTCATAGGACTGAGAAGATGCAAGGAAGCATAAGATAAACATATACAGGTAAGTATAGAGCCCTCATCACATGACTTACAACTATTTGATGATTTCGCTTCACAGACATGGAGCCTGCACATTAGGGTCTTATTTTCAAAGAAACTACTAAAACACCCTTCTATCTCTCTTGTTCCTCAAAGGATAAGACACAGCCTTGGGAAGCGGATGTGGCTCAACTGCTAGAGTGTCCACCTACCATATAGGAGGTCCGGTGTTTGAACCCAGGGCCTCTTGGCCCGTGTGTTGAGCTGGCCCACGTGCAGTGCTGATGCACGCAAGGAGTGCCATGCCACCCAGAGGTGTCCCCTGCATAGGGGAGCCCCATGCACGAGGAGTGCGCCCTGCAAGGAGAGCCACCCCGCATGAAAACAGTGCAGCCCACCCAGGAGTGACTCCGCACACATGGAGAGTTGATGCAGCAAGATGATGCAACAAAAAGAGACACAGATTCCTGGTGCAGCAGCAAATGCAGCGGACAAAGAAGAACACACAGCAAATGGACACAAGAGACCTGGGGAAGGGGAGAGAAATTAATAAAATAAATCTTAAAAAAAAGACACAGGCTCAACTGCCCTAATTTTAATCAGTAAGTGTGAATGTCACAGGAACAAAAAAATATAAATATATATATATAGAAAACTAAGCCACTTCTCCTTATACCATCTAAATATGCAAATAGTTTTATGTCCTTTACTTCTTGCATTTAAATACTAAGAAAAAAAAGAGGTGTGTGTGTGTATGTGTGGCGATTCTGACTGTATCAAGACTTTTCTCCTTTGCTAAGCACAGCCATCTTCACAAGCAACTTTGACAATACACTTTCATTTTGTCAGAATTGCTTGGGATGAAATTCGCTCAGCCATTAAAAGGTGGGAAAGTGTCCTGCTGCTGTGTATATGAGAGAAGGCCACTGTTTTGTCATCTGTCCGCTACCCATCAGTCGAGGCAGAGAAAACGATTGGTACATGTCGGAGTCGGTAAGAAGCCCTCCAAACCTTAATTATCAGAGTGCCCCCCAGTTTTGCTGGGCTTGTCATTGATTCCTGACAAGCTCAGAGTCAGACAAAAAGACAAACACACATTACCAACTGGTTAATTAGCAGCAAGCACCAAGCAACCCAAATTACAAACCCAAGGAAATATGCCACAAACTTGCTTTTCAGACGTTGGATTTAACCAACACATGCCAGGGAAAATGGTGAATGTTTCATATTACAAGAAGTAACTCCTCTGTATTGAGTCTGTAAAAGGAAGTAAAATAGTTCTTTCATTCCTCAAAGAGTTCCTGAGGATCTGCTGTACATGTGGTCCTGAGCAGGCAAAGAGGACTAGAAAGGTGTTGGAGTCATTCTTTCTTTCTTGTGTTTATCCATTCAACATGTTTTGTTGCCTCGTACCTACTACTATATCCAGGTACTGTGCTAGATGCTAGGTAGATGGTTAGAAAAAACAAACAAACAGTATGATTACTGCCCTCATGGAAATGACAGTCTAGCGGGGAGACAGACAAGAAATGAATATATAATTATGCATAGTGGAATTGCTGTGAAGGAGGAGGACATCAGGGTCTACCAAAACGCAGAAACAACCAGTGTTACTTGCCTTATAGATGCATTCTTCATTTTACAAACGGATCCCTTTAAATATTGAACTCTCGAGTATGCTGAAGGTTTATAGATAAATCATTCACTACATAACTAAGATGGCTAAAGGCAGAGAATTTTAAAGATAAAGTGTTATGAGGCAGTGCCAATTGAAGATCAATCAGAAATTACAATAAACACCTTGGTAATTACCACAAAAACTAATGGGAAAAATGATTTAACTTGTAAAGGTTTATTATATATTCATTCTTACTCACACACATACCTATAAAATGATGCAAAAAAATCCATATGATACTGCATGGTTTGCATAGTTAATAGGCACACTCATCGCTGGTGAATGTAATATTCCATATTTACTTGCACAATATTCTTGCTCCTGCTGATTATTTGCACGTTGGGCTTTTTTCAAAAAACAAAACCGGCATGTCACTTCAATATTCTTTGCTATTGTGCAAAGGGTTTAAACTGTTGTGCCTTTGTTTAAAAAAGAAAAAAATCCTTAGCAAAAGCTTCTCATTAAAATGTAGAGAAGATCATCATCCAAAAAATTTAACTTGGAGCTTGAAATGAAAAAAAAAATCTACACAAAGCCTTTGGATTGAGCACTGTGCTTTTATCCTCTGACAACATGGCAAACTTTCAGCATTTCCTGGAATATTTTCCAACCTCTTTAAACACCTGAAGGTTTTCTTGCATGTTGGATTGGTTGGCAGGGGAGGGTGCGAGGAAAGAGAATAGCAAAAGGGAAAAAAAGAGAAAGGATACTTTCTTTTAGATTAACCCAATAAATAATCACATCCTTTAACAGTGACTTTATCAAGTCTAAAGCAGAGAAAATACTGCCTGAATAATTAACAATTCTGGTTTTAAAAAGCTGAAGTTGATTATCTAAAGGGCAGGCTGCTCTTTAAATTAAAGATGATAGCTGAGGCATTTACAGCAACCTACATTATAGCCTCCAGTATTCTATGTAAATATATAGATCAGGAGCCAACTCTCAGCTGCCCAGATGGACCAGACAGGTGAGAGAAAGAAGTGGGGAGGGCCAGGTAGGGCCTGAGATGAACCTGAGAGCTCGTGCTCTGAACAAAACAGGCAGATGTTCTTCAGCCAACTGCAGCCAGGCAGATGCCACCCAGGATGGACAGAGCTTCTGAATTTCAAAAGAAGCTGGAAATTCTACTTTTCACATAAAATCTCCTGATTTTTAAATATTGGCACCTATATAATTAACTTTAAATATATATGATGTATATATTTTTACATAATTTTTTAAATTGCTGTGCAGGCTGAATTCACCAGGGGCCACTGAATTTGATCTAACTCAATTCTTGCACATTGTGGCTGGACAACACTCAGGCTGCCCCACAGAAGCCCCTGGAGACAGGATGCTCCTGCTCAGAGCCCTGGAGCCATCAGTGAGAATGAGTGAGAGGCTGGCTCACAGCTGGCAAGGGATGATCTGCTGAGCATAGGATTTTCTAGCTCTGGCCTGGGATGCCCTCAGTGAAGTCAAAAAGCAACCCTCCAGGCTGGAGAAGCATGGGCTCCATGACTTAGAAACATTTCGGCAAGCCCAACCTCACCACCTCAGGATGCCAGGCCGGTGCTCACAGGGTTTGGCATGCAGGTCTCTCCTTTCCCTCTTGCTCTCCACTTCCTACCATGACCCAAACAGAAAGGAGATTGTGCCAGTCTCTTTTCCGGAAGTTATGGCTGGTTGTCTGTACATAAAGATGGAAGAGAATTAAAAACAAAATCTCAAGAGTTATCTTTGGCAAAAGTAATAAAGGCATTCCTTCTAGCTAGTTCTTGTCCCAGTTTCATATAGACAGATTCATATTTTCACCAGAGAACTACCTAGTGGAAGGGGTAAGAATAGGTGCCACACATAATATTATTCTATAAAAATAAAGACATGCCCTTTGGCATTTCCTTTGACATGCCCAAATCTTCCAAGCTCTATTACCAGAGATTCTCAAAATGGCAAGTCCCAGGGAGAATCTGATGTTGGAGTGGTTTAATTACGCTAGCACAGTTTAAAAAAAAAACTTTGTAAATTTATTTTTGAGGGACATGTATTGTTCACTTTGGCTAAATGCCCTAAATGTCCCACCACTCCCATTTGTCTTAAACCCAACTGAGGTGCACATGGATAATATCTGCCTCGCCCCATAGGCATTTCAAGTAGCTACATCTGGACTTTTTCCTTCTTTTTCTCCATTCATCCATATTCTATACTAAAAAGAATGAACTCTGTAAGTTAGACACCAAGCGTCTGAACCAGTCACACAAAAATAGACTGACTTGTGCAGAACTGAGCCAGGCACTGACAGCATAATGTTGGGGAAAGGCAGGGCCCATCACCAGGGAGGTCAAGACTGCAATGGGAGAAATAAATGGGCAAAGAGGCTCACCACCAGGTGAAAACTGCTCCAGTGTAGACATGCTTAGGGACACAAGAAATGATTATTTCTCAGTGGGGTTCAGGGATCTGGCCTCGCTTTTTTGGAAGCAGTGGCAGGTGATTCTGGACCTAGTCTATTTGTTTGTAACTGGTCAGGATGATGACCAGGCTCTAACTAGTGAGGGAGAGTGCCCTTTGTGGGAGGTGTGCACTTCCCTACTCATCAACATTGAGCTTGGCCTCTTGCTTTGACCGATGGAATATAAGCAGACATGTTCAGGCAGAAGTTCCAGCATGAGGTGGTACGTGGAGCAGAGCTGACCTGGGCCATAAACAACTCACAGGCCACCTACGATTTAAATTTTAAAAAAAAACAAAAAACGGTTTTGTTGTAAGCCACTGGAATTTGGGGGTTGTTGGTTTTGCAGCAAAGCAGACTAAAGCACTGGTGTGGTTTCCCAACTACATTTTTTTGAATGAGCAGGAGGAATATTGATACTCATCTGCTCAAATATTGTCTGCATACCAGCTGATCCATTTGGTAGAAATTATAGGTATACATGACAAAATAGAGAAATAGGATAGAAAGGGAAGACCAATACCAAGTTCATTTTCCCTAAAATTATGCCTCCCTCCACCTTGTTTCCATAAATGATAACTCCCTCCTTCTCATGGCTCAGGGCATAAACATTGCAGTTCTTGACTTCTCTCTCTCTCACAACTCACAGCCAAACCTTCACCAGATCATGAAGCTGAGCCCTCCTTGCTCCCTCCCTTGCCTGACCTCATCAGATCTGACACCGGTTGCCATCATCTCTGGCCTGAATGATTGCAACCTCCTGCTTTCCCTGCTTCTGCTCTAGCCCCTCAACCACATAGTTTTAACTCAGTCCAGATCAATCATGATAAGCCTTAAGTTATATCCTTCCCCTTTGTCCTTTGCCATCTTCCCATGACTTCTCATCACACTCAGAGTAAAAGACAAAGTCCTCCCACAGTCCACAAAGTCTCCTCCCCTCCCTGAGTCCACTTGAACTTAGCCACGCTGCCCTCCTTGCCATGCTTCCAAAATGGCTGGAGCATGCCCACTTTAGCATTCCTCCATTTGCTTCTAGTTCTACTGCGACCGCTCTTCACAGCAACCCCTTGGATCACTTCCTTCAGGTCTTGACTCAAATAGCCCCTTTTCAATGAGACCTTCCCTGAAAATCATGTAAAAGAGTAACCCTACTCCCACACCTCCACCCCAGTCTTCTTTTCCCTGGTTCATCTTCCTCCATAGCATTTCCCACAATCTGCCAAGCTATCTCATTATTTCTTTTCTGATTCCATTCCACTGGAAGGTTAGCTCCATGAGGATGAGAATTTTATTTTGCTTACTACTTTATCCTCTGTTCCCACCAAAGTGCCAGACAATAATAGGTATTCAATATATATTTGTTAAAAGAAAAAGTAGGGGAAGAGGACTTGGCCCAGTGGTTAGGGTGTCCGTCTACCCCATGGGAGGTCCGCGGTTCAAACCCCAGCCCTCCTTGACCCGTGTGGAGCTGGTCCATGTGCAGTGTTGATGCGCGCAAGGAGTGCCATGCCACACAGGGGTGTCCCTGCATAGAGGAGTCCCACGCGCAAGGAGTCCACCCCTTAAGATGAGCCACCCAGTGCGAAAGAAAGTTCAGCCTGCCCAGGAATGGTGCCGCACACACGGAGAGCTGACACAACAAGATGATGCAACAAAAAGAAACACAGATTCCTGTGCCACTGAAAACAACAGAAGCGGACAAAGAAGAGCACGCAGCAAATAGACACAGAGAACAGACCACTGGGGCAGGGGTGGGGAGGGGAGAGAAATAAACAAACAAATCTTTAAAAAAAAAAAAAGAAAAAGTAGTAAAAAAAAAATGTGCACTTTGGAAGATCTACATTTGAATCCCAGGTCTAACACTTACTCCCTTGTGACCTTGGACAGGTTAAGTTATCTCTCTAAACTTCTATTTAATCACCAGCTAAATGGTGATAATAATTCCCTTCCTTCAAGGGCTTTACAAGGTATGGAGGTAATGGATTTTAAGTGCTTACATCAAGCAATGGTAGCTGTTACTATCATAGATACTATTCATTTCCCACCTCCCCGGCATCCTTGTTTCCACTGCTCCAGCCAAATTGGCTGGATTACTCTTGCTAAAACCCACCAAGCTCATTTCCACAGGACTTTTGCACCTGCCGCTCCCTTTGTCTGGAACACTCATGCTCTGCATCCCAGGCCTCTTCTCTTCACTCAGAGTCCAGCCCACGATACCCATGACCTCCCTACCCAAGTTCCTATGGGTCACATCTATCATTTCATTGCTTTATTTCTTCCATAAACTTATCACCCTATGGTTTATTTATCTAAGTGCCCATTGTATGGCTGCCTCCTCTAGAAGATAAACTCTAGAAGAGAGCTCATCTGTCATGTTCATCAGCACTCCCGCCAGACACTAATAAATACCTTAATAAATATTTGTTGAGTTGATAAATGAAAGACTTAGAGAGGAAATACATGTGGGGAATTATGTATATGCATAATAATGTTTTTATGACTATCATGGTAGAATCTTAGTACCATATGGATTGAGAATCAGGTGACACTTTGGGAAGAAGGAAAAGCAGTATGGCAAGAAACTTGTGAAGGATTCTGCATCCAAGGGGAAGAGACCAAGGAAATACATTCTTTTTAAAAAAAAAAGAAAAAAAAAGCAGAGTGAAGTGAGAATGTAGTTTAAAGTACATATCAAAATAGAAAATCATCAGGCCTACCCAAATGATACCAGAGACCTTGTACAACAAAAGACCTTTGTCCAGAATCCTAACTCTAGCATTTAGACAGATACTGCAAACAAAGAGAAGGCAAAGAAATGCTGCCTAATTCATGTTAGAGCAGACGCATTTCGATATGGAGAGTTGGGACATAATTGCGGCTGGATAATCTAGGGCCAGCTCATCTTCATTTCGCTCCTGAATGGAGACAGTTGTGCCCTTTGGGCATAGAGATTGAAATGCCTGCCCCCCGCCCCCCTCCTTTGGGATCCAAAGCAAATGAAAAACCTCTCTCTGAAAAAGGTCAAGATCTGGGTTTGGGAAGTTTTCCAGTACAACCAGGAACCAGACATCAAAAAATAAAAACACTGCTTCAATTTCTGTAACTGCTTGACACATCTATAAGTGTCAAAATGTGGTTTGCAGCATGGACTCACTCACTGGTGAGACTGTAAAGTTTCGTGAGAGGACACAGCCCAACCGCATCTCATAGGACTCAAAGAAATCCCTTTGATTTCTCAAGTTATTTCAAAGATGTTATTTATCAGCATTTGGGAGAATAAATATCAAAACATTGACATTCTCCTTTTGGCCTGTTGCATGAGCTCACAGATAGGATGCAAAGCAAATTAGCAAGTATCTCATCTTTACAGTTGTTCACATTAAAGACAGCCATTGAGGTGAGTTTCCCATCCAGAACAATCAGTGTAAATTCATTTCTTTCTATTCCTTTAGTGTTTTCAATAATTCACTGTGATCACAGTGTATAGGCAGCAAGAAATGCCTGTAAAAAGGGCTTTCAAACTATTAATTGTTTGCAGAATATTAGTAACACTATAAAAAGTTTATGTTAATTAATGCTGCATTTTAATAGATTTCCTGGAAGTTTGTAACTGTGTACTATAAAGGCTTTCAAGATAATGTATTATACAGTGGTTCTCATAAACTCCAAAGCAGTTCAAATATTCCTTTTATGTCTCAATAACTTCCCCCAAAAAGTTACAGTATTTAAAAGATTCAAATGCAGAAATAAAAAGAAAAAAAAATTTCCCCACCAGGGGATATTTTAAAATTTTATATCTCTCATCATGATTCATCTAATTCCTTGGCAACACTGTACTTAAGCTTGCTTGTAAGCAAAAAGCCATCTACACGCCCCATCAGTTCTAATGGGATAGACTGTCCTCAGTCAAGTACAGGGGCAGGTTTTGCAGAGGTCAAGAAGTTCAAATAACTCACAACTTTCTAATTCCTCAGCACCAAACCTCTATTTATATGAAATGAGCGTCCCTGTCCCTGCTGATTGTTTATTTGAATTTAGGCGTAAAGAACCATTTGCAGTTCAAAGCAGCCCCATTCTTCATGTTCAGCAGGCAGTCCTGCTGTCCTTTCAGCAGGGGACAATTTGATTGCAAGAGTTTCAAGAGAGGTCAAATCCAAATTAAACTTCAACATTTGGGTTTGGGATGTTAAACCACAAAGTGCAAGATCTCTGGATTTTTCAGGCAGAAAAAATGTTTGGTCTCAAGTTCCTCCTGAAGGTTTCGAATATCCTATTCCAGAATGACTCATGCTATTTTAAGAAGATACACAATAAAGATTTTCTTATAATAATACAGAAAAATAATAAATAGCTCCAAAAAGAATTTTTTAAAAATGCAAATGACCTGACAAGCAGCTATAAACAGGAAAACTTTAAGACCAGAAAGCTGAAATTAATTACATAAATGAGGTCCAGTTTCACTCTTTTAATGACCACCAACTTATAAACATGGCCACCCATAAATCCAGTTGGACGCTCTGAGAAATATACAAGACTAATACATGCACAAATATCTCACCTTTCTCCTGCCAAATTATACATCCAGTATTATGAGTGCTCTGTGGCTCTCAACTAAGGCTTTGGAAGCTATGTATCTCTTGCTTTTCTCCATTCCCGAAGTCCCAGTTATAAAACATTTGTCATCTGGGCTCTGTATCTGACAGCATCTGCATTATATTATGTTTAATCTCAACTCCAGGAAAGGAATATGCTTCCTGAACTTCTGAGCACTATTATGATTTTTCCATCAAAATTCTAAGCCCTCACAGTGACCTTAATCGAAGACTCCTACTAGAATCTCAAAATCATCCAAGTGCATATGCATGTAAGTGTGTGTGCTTGCACATGCTGATTTTGCTAGCTAACAGAGCCGAAAAGTGAACAATTCCAGCTTGCAAATACTTAAGAGAGTTAACAACTGCCCAAAACTCAAGTACCTTATCTGAAAATTACAATAAACAGTCCGGGGGTGGCTGACTGCCCCAGTTTGCCCAGGCCATGGTACTTTAAGTGCTCACTCCAGGACAGGCCAAGAGAACGGCTGGTCATTTTAAACGCTGTCTTTCATGCATGGTGGTTCTGTAAATCCACAACTTCTCTAATAGAAATTAATAATAAATTAAAAAGCAACGCAATGAACTTAACCATGGAGATTTTTTAAAGGGAGAAAAACCTTCATTCCTGTTAGAACCTGTGATGCCGGGAGAAAACCAAATGTATACTTTGCTGTTAGTCATCCTTTATTGTTATCAGCCAGCTATGCATTTCTCTATCACATTCGGTTTGATTCTCTCCCACTCTCATTCTCTTCCCGCCCCCTTCTCTCTTTCCCTCCCCCACCCCATTCCTTTGACAAAGTCCAATTTAACAAATAGCATGCCGTGCTGAACCCATATCAGAGATATTTGCCAACAAGGATCTTCTTTCCTCGTCCCCAACCCCACCTCCCATCCCCCAATAATGTAAATACAATTAGTTGATTGAAAGCACGTTTTGTGTTTTGCTTCTCTCCTAAGTGCCTCTGTTATGGGGTTCACACCGCAGGAGCCGCTCATGCAGGGTCCTCAAGGAAGAGCCAAAAGATGGAAGGGAAATACAGCCTGAGGAAAAAGTCTATAAAGATTTCTCGCTTTCCTAATCCCTTCTCTCTAATGTTTCTTTGTAAATTTGTCAGATGGGAATGAAATTGCCTCATAACTCTCCAGACGTGAAGAGCATCTCTGAAGAAAATTACGTACTTGTCAAAGCAAGGGGGAATTTATGTTGGTGTTCCTGAGATGTGATTTTATTCCGTCTATTTCCTTTGTGCACATCAGAGCAACTAGAGAGACAAAAACAACTAGTTTATGGATATTTTTTTCACTCCGGTGCATTTTTTGCTTCTATTTTTCCCTTTTGTTTTCTTATTCCCCCCTCCTTTCATCTATGTTTATTGCCAGTGACAGTAAACTTCCATACAACAATGCTGTGATGATAGCGGCAATGATTTCTACCAGCATAAGGCAGTTCAAACAAGCACAAAGATGATTTCCCCGTGGACAATCCCGGAAGGTGTGGGTTACATTTTTGAGTCCTACCCAATACTGGCCAGGGACGATTTGGGTACAAAAGTCTTTTTAATGTTCCTTCCAGGCGATGACATGCTTCCTGAAATTAAATTCTTTTTCCCGGAATGCACATTTATGGCTTACACTTTCTGCATTTTGTTTTCTGCAGAACCTTGCTTCCTTGGTAGGTCCACTGTGGAAAGACTGCATGATATGCGAAAACTAGCTGGGTATTTGGAGGTAGGCATACCTGGACTCAGATCCCAGCTCTTTGACTAACTGGCTGGCTAAGAGCTCAACTTTTCTGAGCTTGAGTTTTCTTGTATGTTCAAGAGGAATGTATACTTCATGGGGCTTTTGTAAAGGTGAAACGAGAACGCTCCCAAACTGTGAGAGGCTGCGGAGTTCTGCAGTTAGGAGTCTGCACCCTGAAGTCAGGCAGCCTGGTCAACCCTGGCTCTTCTACTCCCTGGCCAGGTGACCTTGGGCAAGTTGTTCAACCTCTGTTACCTCAGTTTCCTCATCTGGAAAATAGGCACGGTGGACCCCATGAGTAATTATAATCCTAAGGAGTATGCCTAGCATTTTGTATTTGCTATGTCATCATAACATAAACCCAGTGGTTGGCACAAAGTATGTATTCAAATAAATATCTCTCCCTGTCCTTCTTGCCAGAAGCTCACCCTTGAAAGCCTGTTTCACTGGCTGTTTTTCTTCGGCTTCTTACACCAGGGCTGTCTCACCGCAGGAGTTCAAGAAATAAAGAATTAATTAATGTCAATATACCTAGTTATTGATGAGGTTCTATATATTTTGTTCACTTTCATATCACTTTTCAGTACTTTTTCAATATTGGAGAGAACAAGGAAACTGTTCTTTTCATGCTCAAGCTCACCAAAAATGGCTCACCAAAAATTTAAATAAATATGCTTGTGAGCTGATAAGCCTAAAATAAGAACAAGGCCTAGAGCAACATTGTGCCTGGGAATTTCCTCCTGTCAGCCTTCATGTTACTCAAATGTGGCCAGTCTCGAAGCCAAACTCAGCATGTAAATGCAATGCATTCCCCCCAGCATGGGACATGACACCCGGGGATGAGCCTCCCTGGCACCGAGGGACCACTATCAACTACCAACTGATGATGCAACTGGAAAATGACCTTATAAGGAAGGTTCAATGCGGATCAGCAGAATATCCCTGTCTACATAAAATAACATGACTTTAAAATGCTGTTTGACCTAAAGTAAGGGGGAAATGGAAAGGAGAAATAAGTTTATATGGCTACGAGTTTCTAAAAAAGAGTCTGGAGGCTGGCAGAAGGATTGCCCTTATGCACAACTGAGCAGAGTCAGAGAGACAGATAAAGCAGATATAACCCCCAGATATTGGTTCCTTTGAGGGCTAAAGAGACCCTTGGGAGTTATGGTCATGGCCGATGGGGTTAACTACCAGGTCAGATGGCCCCTCTTTGGAAATGGTGTTTATGTGTGATGAATCTGGACTCAGATGGGATCTCCCTCCATAAGACTTTCAGGCTAATGTGCTGGAGGTGCAGTTAATGTTGGGGTTTAAGATATATTTAGGGGATTTGAATCTCTGGACTGACAATGTGATAGCCAGGTCCTGAGCCTCAACAGACTCCAGCACCTACAATCTGTTTTATTGGACTTACCACACTCAGCTAAGATGGAGTTGAAGAAGGACAACCACCACACCATGGAGCCTAGAGTGATTACAACTGAAAGTGGGAGGATTGCATCCAGCATCCATGTGGAATCTGAGCCTCCTCTTGACATAGAGGTGCAATGGACACAACCAATCCAATGTCCACATAGAAGAGGTGGCATTGGATTGGGAAAAGTGGACATGGTGGCTGATGGGTATGGGGAAAGGCAGGAAGAGATGAGAGGTGGCGGCATCTTTGGGACATGGAGCTGCCCTGGATGGTGCTTCAGAGGCAATCACCGGACATTGTATATCCTCACAGGGCCCACTGGATGGAATGGGGGAGAGTATGGGCCATGATGTGGACCATTGACTATGAGGTGCAGAGGTGCCCAAAGATGTACTTACCAAATCCAATGGATGTGTCATGATGATGGGAGGGAGTGTTGCTGGGGGGGGGAGAGAGGTGGGGTGGGGGGGTGGGGATGAATGGGACCTCACATATATATTTTTAATGTAATATTATTACAAAGTCAATTAAAAAAAATGTACAGTTATGAACTTCAAAAAAAAAATACAGTAGGGAAAGGATAACATGACAAAAGATGCCACATATTTTCGAACATGCTAAGGTTCTAGGAGGCACCCACAAATGTTTTGACTCATCCTAACATCTGGTTCTCACTAAAGGAAAAGTAAGACAAATACTGCATACATTGGTCTAGATGCATTGGCAAGATATTTTCCAAAAGGGCTCCATGAGGAAACATTATTTGGGAGTTGTGGCAATCCCTAAATTTATCTGTGTAAATAATGGCGAAGGAACTCCAAAGCTGGGGTGCCTGGCTGATAGAACTTGTCTCCATTCCGTGGGAGAGAAAGTGTATATCTTCTCCTCCACGCCAAAGTTCTGTCCAAGGTGTGTCAGCAGAGCAACCCCAGGAGACAGAGGCGGGAAGCTAAACAAGAGAATGTGTGCGCTGTAGCCCGAATATCTACAGAGGATCTTACAAATAATTTATCATTATTCTGCACATTTTAATTAAGCTGGCATAAATAAACTTCAGTAATCTAGGGACGCAGTGAGCTCAGGAAGTGTTTTAAGGAATAGTTCAGTGACTTCTAAATGCCAACCTAAGGGGAAAGCTGGTCTACCAAAGGCTGGGACACAAATGCAATTTTGTTTTCCTTCCATTAGATAACGTTCAACCATTAAAGTAATTCTACGGTTTCAGGGAAGACCTACCTTCTCCCCCAAGTCTATTCCCTCTGCCGTTTTGATCAGAACCTACATTGTTTATTGCCCCCTAGTTTACTGGCCCCCAAATATCATTACAACGTCTGTGCCATGATATATGTATGGTTGTTACCCTTTTAATGGATAAAAAAAGATTTAAGTACTTCATTCTGTTGCATTTTGACAGCTGTTAGCCATCATTTTTCCATTCACCTGCATTTAGCAATCCCATAAAGGAAGGCAATCTCAGAAGGAACACGAGCCGGGCACTGCAAGGTGATAATTCTGTATCACTCTGGCCTATAAATACCTGACAAGCGTTGTGCTGAGTCAGCAGTCTGTGACGGAGTGGCAGCCGTGCCCTTTTATCTGTGTGAGTGTCTCTCAGCAATTGGACCACCGGCCCCTGCAGTGAAAATCCATAGTATCGATCAGGCCATTTCTCCACTGTAATTCTTTTGTAGGAAATCCCTGATGACAAATTTTATCTGCACCACTTTTTGATCTCTGGTTTGATGTAAAGGATCTCCAAGGGCAGAGTTAAGCGCTTGGCCGTTCCACATTATCAAGCAGCCGTTTTATTTACTGAAACTACAATCGTGGTCACACGCACACATGTGAGAGAGAGAGAGTATTGGGAGTGGGGGGGATGGGGGGGAAGGGGGGAGAGTGGAGCCAAATAATATTTCAAAAGGAACAGAAGGTAAAAGTTGGGGGAAGAAAAGGGTTGCATCAGCTACTTCCCAGGTTCTACAAGGCCACTCCACATTTGTAATCACACAAATAATCGAAATGATGTTTTGATAATAATGCTGAGATGACGCGGGGCTGCCTATTGAAACGGAGTTGGGTCTATTTTTCTCCCCACTCTGCCCCTCGCCTCCTCTTCTTCCCAGAGTTGTTAAATTTCCTTACTCTGTGTCCAGATAGGGCAGGAGAAGTTCTTTATCTGACGATATTTATCAGAGATTAGGGTCAGATGAGAACCTCAGACCCACGTGAACTTCTGTAAAATAGCCAAACCCCAAAGAGAGAAGGGAAAGGTTATATAAGAACCTACACCCTAATGGAATTGCTGGTTTTGCTATTTCTGGGCACAAGTGCAAAACAGAAAAGAAAGGAAAGAGAAAAAAAAGTTCCTCTGCAGAATCTGCATGCTGACACTTACCCAGATACAGATTCAAAACGAGTCCTATTAACCCACAGGCACTCCAGGGGTGTAGGAAAGTTCTTCTCCTGGACTAAGTGAGCAATATATTTAAACCTACTGTCCTTAGCCAAGTTTCTCACCCTGGGTACCAAGGACATTTGGAGCCAGATCATTCTTTGTTTTGAGGACTGTCCTGTGCAATACAGGATGCTTAGCAGCATCCCTGGCCACTACCCACTAGATGCCAGTAGCACCCCAGTTGTGACAACCAAAAGCGTCCTCAGACATTGCCAAGTGTCTCTTTGGGAAGAAAGCAAAATCACTCCGGGTTCAGACGTACTAGTCTATAGGGCACTTTTCAGGGTCAGGGAACTGGGATGAGTAGGGAAAGAGAGAAATCCAAAACGTGGGAGATGCCTTGCTGCTTTCAATTTAGCTGGGCACAAACAGAAATGAACCAAATAATCACTGGTGTCATAAACCAAATAATGACTAAGCTCATTTCTCCATTTCCAGAGTTTCAAACTGAATTCCGTTAGTCCAAATTCTGCACACAGAAGGGTTTTATTTGGGCAAAAATTTTTGTAATTGAATCTGAGCACTTTAGGTGGGACCTAAACTACATAGCTCTAAGCCTCCTACTCGCTATTTTACCAATTTCTTTCACACAATGAAGTAACTACCTGTGCCTTAAAGCGTCTGAGTTTGCCGCCTCTGTGGCCTAATTGATCCTCATGGTGATATTTCCAGTTCAGTGGTTCTCAAAGGGAAGGGGGGGGGCAGATTTTGCCCACTAGGGACCATTCAACAGTGTCTGGGGACATTCTGAATTGTCACAAATGGAGCAGGGTAAGCTACAGGTGTCTCCTAGGTAGAGGCCAGGAATACTGCGAAACATCCTAGAAGGCTCAGGACAACTTCCTACTACAAAGAATTAACCATCCCCAAATACTGCATTCATTTTGATTTTTTCTAAATAGTGCACTAAAATATTGTTTTAATTGGTAACTAAAGTTTTTTGGGGGGTGCACCCTTAAATGTTGTTTCCAAGGCAAGTGTCTCACTCATCTCACACTACACTCAATAGTCTCCTCTTTTGCAGAATTACCTTCACTTCCATATTTCTTGAAAGATTTTCATATTTTTGAAGTTTTGGGGGGTAAAGTTTGATACTTAAAGGTGTCTATTTTACTGAAAACAGTGAAAAACTAGCATATAACTGAAATGTTCAACCGAGGGGAGTTGGGTCCACAGATTACAGTCCTCCTATGTGAAGAAGTATTATACGCTTATTAAAAGGATGCTTAAAAAGAGGTTTTCAAATATAGTTAATTATAATGTAAACTGAAAAAAAATAACATTACATTTGGAGCATGATCTTAACTATGCTTTTAAAAACCAAAGGAAAGAAAGAAATCACTGGAAGAAAATACGGCAATAGATGACAGCAGTTTTCCCTGAGGACAACGACAGGTGATTGTTTTTTCTGTCTTCTTCAAAGTAGTGTGCATCCTGAGAAAAACAGTGTGGGCTTTGGAATCACACAACCCTGGGCTTGAATTCTGACTCCAGTATATACTTCGGACAGGTCATTTTAACTTCTCTCTGCCTGAAACCAACTGCCTCAAAGATTTGTCATGAGTCTAAAATTATGTATATGTGTGGGTGGACGTGGGTGTGGATGTGTGTGTAACATACACACACACAATGCTTTGCACAGCGTTGACTAAAAGACACACACAACAAATGGTATGTTATCAGCACTATTTATACTTTTTCAGTAGTTGCCAAAATTTGACAAGAAATAAATATTACTGTTACAATCAGAAGAAAATAAATCAAACAAAAACTTTGAAAGCCTGTGATGAATGAAAATCACCTTGTTAGGGTTAGCCATTATTTAGCTTTTGCACAAGGATATATATCCTGTAGGGAATGGGCTGCCTTTACGGAACCGCAAAAGACCAAGAGAAGGCATTTAAAGATGAGAGAAAGCAAAGAGCCACCTTAGCTTCTGAGCAGGCACCAGTTCTTCCCACCCCTAGCAGAAAGGGTAACTATTTCTGTTTCAGGAGCAGCCAGGTGTTTCTGTCTCTCCCACACCCACTCCACCCCAGCAGAGGCAGTACTCTCCTCCTCCGGAACGATCAGCATTATCCAAAATAGAATTTGCCTATTCATCTCCCTCCCTCCAGCAACTCTTTCAACATAGTCCCTGAGCCACTGGAGGAATGAAGAAAAACAGAACACTTGGAAACAGAAAGGAAAGACTGAAAATGAGAAACCACCAGAAAATACCATTTTCCATCACCCTCTAGCTCTGCTGCCCACCCCTCCAATCATGCCCAAGATAGCACCATGGTTTGCAAACTATGGCCCATGAACCAAATCTAGCCCTCTGCCTATTTTTATCAATAAAGTTTTATTGGAACACAGAAACGCCATTTGTTTACATGCAGTCTACAGCTGCTGTTATTCTACACTGGCAGAGTGGAATAGTTGTAACCATAAGGCCCACAAAGTCAAAAATATTTACTGTCTGGTCCTTGATGGAAACCGTGTGCTGACTCTTACACTAAATTAATGAATAAGTGAACAAAGCATAGCTTAAATGCTTTTTTAAATTTAGTTGCTAAGCAATAAACTGAGCATATCAAGAAATTCATTTCATCTTTCTCATTTCTAAGAAAGACGATCTAAGTAGGCCCACAGAGCAGGTGGCATTTTGCTTATGACACACAAAGTCTCGCGCTAAGTCAACCGCAATGGGAGTGAACGTGCCGGTCACCTACAGCAGGGGCTATAGTTGGCACAACTTTAGTCAGTGTTATTGATTCTATTTGGAACTCTAACCCTGTTTCAGTTGAGGAGCCTATGCTTTTATGACAATGATCAGTATATGAATATATTGACTGAGCCTGGTCCCTAATTGAAATTTACATTGCTTTGTGTAATTGAACACATTTTCCTTTCCTATCTGGTCTAATGACAGTTATGCAGACAGGAAGGCTGAGCATTGACAAGAGATGAACTTGATAGCCTAAGTCAGAGGCTGAAAAGCTTTATCTGCAAAGGGCCAGAGAATAAATATTTTCAGCTTTGCAGGACATTCACTCTCAGTCACAACTATTCAACTCTGCTGTTGTAGAACTAAAACAGCCACACACAATATGTAAACAATGGTTGTGGCTGTGTACCAATAAAACTTTATTTACAAAAACAGGTGACAGGTCAGATTCAGCCCAGAGGTCACAGTTTGCCAACCCTAGGACTAAATAGTTGCAAAATCAATTTTCTATAGGAGAAAATCAGATCATGAGGAGCTTACCATTCAATTAATGGGTAAAGTGAGCTGTTTTATACAACCAGAAATGGGGCAATGAGGAGCGCATGCCCTCTCTAAAGAGGATGGTTTCTACTTACCCATTGCAGAGGTGGGCTCAGTGCTACCAGGTCCTCTGATTTGGAAAAAAAAAAAAAAAAGAGGCTCTATTTTCTGCTCCATTTGTGAAACATTGGCAATACGTTCAAATCTAAACAAACAAACAAACAAAAACAAAAAAAAACCTAGGCACATCAGAACAAACAGACCATGACTCAGGGATTCTCAATCTTGGCACTACTGACATTTTGAACTGGATCATTATTTTTGGTGGGGGAAGTGGAATGTTGTCCTGTGGATTGTAGGATGTGTAGTGGCATCCCAGCTTTCAACCCAGTACAGACAAGTAGCCCTCCCCTCACCCCACCTGCCAGTTGTGACAACTAAAAATATCCCTGGACATTGCAAAATGTTCCATAGGGGACAAAATCACCTCCTCTTGAGAACTACTACAATAGCTCAATATGGACCATGGGTTACCTGTTACAAACGTTGCTGGTTATTACTCTCTGCTTGGTCTACCCTGCCCTTCCCCAACTGTCCTTTATCTTTTCAATATATTTTCCTTTACTTTTCTTTGAGGTACTTTTTGATGAAGAAGAAAATGAGAACAGAATGGAAAAGAAAAGAAAACAACCTTGAGAGAGAAAGAAAGAAGACACGAGGGTCTGGAAGGGAGTGCTAAACGGCAATGGAAAAGGAAGACCCAGGAGGGAAAACAAGAACTCAGATGTTAAACACCCTAATGTCAGTCAACATATGAATCCCGAATGCTCAAAAGGAAAAAACCCTCCTTGACAAGTAAACTTTTTTCTCTTTAAAATAGCTCCTAGACTCTCCTTGAACTTGAAGACACATTCTTCATACAGTGATATACAACCGATGAAATTGGGGAAACCAATATTCAGATACCACCCTTAGGAGGTTTCAGACAAATGCTATAGTTCATTCTCTACCCATCCTTCTTTATATCAATTGCAAATTCATTTCCATAGTCAAAATGCCCTTACATTGCTTTGGAGCATTCGCAATGTTTGTGTAATATCTGTCTTGCTCTTCTATTGAAATACTCTATTTTCAGCACATTTCAAACACTAAGTCCAGATGAACTACTTTAATTTTCACATTGGCTTTCTGCACTCTTTCTGGACCCTGAAATTACCTTACAAGCCAAAAACTGTTGACTTCTCACTATAAAAGCTAAATTCTTTCAAGGTGGGTTCACAATCTCATTGGTTGGTAATAGAAGAAGAAATCCTATTAGGCAAGCTTCTGCATTCTAATGTCAGGATAAATATTTTGATATGTTAAATGAAGTGTGTTTAATTCCCAGTAATTTATTTCCATCTCATGGCTCTTCTCCATTTAAAGTAGAGATTGGCATATCTTGCCCCCAGCTAGGTCTATCGTAGTTGAACTGAAGGACTACAGTGTCAAAGTTTCAGCACTTGAATTTCAAAAGCCAAAGTCAAGGGAAAAATAAGTTAAAAAGAAGTTTTTTAAAAAGACCGTACGATTAGGTAAGCCAAGTGTTTCCTACCCAAAAAGAGAATAGGGGAGGAGACAAAGCAAAGGGGAAGCAATAGATTTAGATATAGGACCCTGGAAAGGGGCCCCAAGTCCTAGGTCTGCATAGACACAGACGTACTAAAAAAAAGTCACACTTAGGGAGAGGATGTAGCTCAAGTGGTTGAGCGCCTGCTTCCCATGTACTAGGTCCTAGGTTCAATCCCCAGTACCTCCTAAAAAAATAAATAAATAAAAGTCACATGCACAGATATATACCATCTTAGCCCCCAAATGGGGAAGGGAGAGGAATGATAGAAATCCCCCCAAATTTCAATGTAACCCAAAGGAGAAGGTGCTGGGCCTTGCTCCCTGGGTAGAGCACAAGGAGGTGGCCAGCTTTGTTGAGATGTTCTCAGTCTAGCCTGGTACGAGAGCAATGGAGCAGGGCAATGGACCCACAGGGTTTTGTGGTTGTTATATAGCATTATCGTGGTAAAGGATAACCAATAAAAGATGGATATCCTACAATTCCGCAAGTCTAACAGTTTTGACCTTAAACTAGTGTAGCAAGCCCCAAATCACTGACGGCAAGAAGTCTTAGTATCAGATGGGCCTGCAGAAATTCCCAGTATGCTTATTCATTTTAATGTGCCCAGAACATTCTGCCCCTTTATGGCCAGGAATAATGTAAATGTGACCAAGAAAGTGAGCAGGTGAAACCACCATCCATGTCAGGATAAGAGGAACGCAAGAGCAATGCATCCGAACTATACAACCAGAGACCAAGTGGCAATATTAGTTATTTCATCCACTGACTGTCTGGATAAATGATGGAGATTAAAGTCAATGAGCTGTCCCAATGCCAACCTTCCACTGACTCTATAGTCCTGCAAAGTCACTCTTAAATACACATGCATTGCCAGGGAGAAAGAGCTTGAAGCAAGGGAGGCCCTTAATTGATGGAGAAAATTTTATGTATCAGTCAGGATAAATTGGGTTATGGTGTGGTAACACATGATCCCAAATCTTAATGGCTTGAGACTAAGGTATATTTCTTGCATATGTGAATCCAGCTTCAGATCCAGACAACTCTTTGGAGCACATGTCCTTCATGTGGTGGCTCAATATCTGAGGCCACTTCAATATTGTGGCATTTACATATCACCACATACTTCCACAATTGAAAGGTAGAGGAAGAGGAAGAGGTAGAGGAAGTTGCATACCAACTTTTAAATGCTTCCACCCTGACATGAACCACTTCTGCTCATATTCCATTGGCCAAAAGCAGCTACGTGGTCACATCTAACTTCAAGAAAGTAGGAAAGTGTCACCACCCTATGACTCAGAAAATGGAAGTAGTGGTGAACAGAAGTAACATCTATCAAACGTTTTGACCTTGATTACCAGGGATTAAGAATTAAATAAGGGAAGTGGACTTGGCCCAATGGATAGAGTGTCCGCCTACCACATGGGAGGTCCGTGGTTCAAACCCAGGGCCTCCCTGACCCACGTAGAGGTGACCCATGTGCAGTGCTAATGCACGCAAGGAGTGCCGTGCCATGCAGGGGTGTCCCCTGCATAGGGGAGCCCCACGCACAAGGAGTGTGCCCTGTAAGGAGAGCTGCCCAGCGTGAAAGAAAGTGCAGCCTGCCCAAGGATGGCACCGCACACATGGAGAGCTGACACAAGATGATACAACAAAAAGAAACACAGATTCCCAGTGCCACTGATAAGGATAGAAGCGGTCACAGAAGAACACACAGCGAATGGATACAGAGAACAGACAACTGGGGGCAGGGGGGAGGAAGGGAAAAGAAATAAATACGAAATAAATCTTTAAAAAAAAAAAGAAATAACTATTATTTTTCCAACTCCTGCTGCAAATGGGGATTGAGGAGAGGAAACAAATTTAGTCAAGGAAAAATAAAGTTATGTTAGTTTCACAACTAAATTTGCCATCAGTGATTTGGGGCTTGCTACACTAGTTTAAGGTCAAAACTGTTAGACTTGCAGAACATGTAGGATATCCGTCTTTTATTGGTTATCCTTTACCACGATAATGCTATATAACAACCACAAAACCTTGTGGGTCCAAACAATCCCCATGGATTTTAGCTCACACATCTCTAGACTGGCTTAACATGCCGTCTGGCCTGGGCCAGGCCCAGCTGAGCTCAGCTGAGCTTACTCAGGCATCTGAGTCAGCTGGCAGGTTGGCTGCAGGCTGACTGGTCTAGGAGTGCTTCTTTGGGGGATGACATATTCTACTCCATATAGACTCTCATCCTCTAGAAAACTAGTCCAGGCTTGTTCTTATGGATGTGGCAGGGTTCTGGGGAATTGAGGGGAGCTAGGAGGCTCACTGAAAGGTTTCTTGGAGCCTAGGCTTGGAACTAGCACCCTATCACTTCTCCCACTCTTAGACAAAGCAAGACACAAAGACAGCAAATATTCAAAAGTTGAAGAAATTGATGTGACCAACCTTTTAATGGGAGAAGCTTACAAAAGGTGTGGATACAAAGAAGAAAGGAGAATTGAGGCCATTTTTAATACCAATCCAACCTACCTGGAAGAAGACATAATCCAATAACCAAGTAGTTCTCAAACTTTAGCATACATCAGGCATTCCTTGAGGACTTGATTAAAAGCAGACTGCTAAGAGTGTCCATCCATAGATGAAGAGAGAAACAAAATGTGATATATACATACAAAGGAATGTTATTCAACCCTGGAAAAGAGCAAAATTCTGTATGACTCAGCAATCCCACGTCTAACTATATACCCAAGCGATTTGAAAGCAGGGACTTGAACAGATATTTGCACACCCATGTTCATAGTAGCATTATGCACAATTGCCTAAATATAGAAGCAACATAAGTGTCCATTAATAGATGAATGTATAGACATAATATGGTATATACACATAATGAAATATTATTCAGCCATAAAAAGGAAATTCTGATACATGAGACAACATATATAAAACTTGAAAACATTTTGTTGAGTGAAGTTAACCAGAAACAAAAAGACAAATAATGTATGATCTCACTGATATGAAATAATTAGAATAAATAAATCCGTAGAGTCAGAAACTAGAATAAAAATTACCAGGGGTTAGGGTAGAGTTAGGAAATGGGGGGCATTAATGTATAAATAGTGCAGAAAAAAAAATTTCTGTTTGAGGTGATGGAAAAGTTTTGGTAATCAATAGCAGTGATGCTGGCCCAACATTGTAAGAGTAATTAACACCTCTGAACTATATATCTGAATATGGATAAATGGGGGACTTTTATGTTCTATATATGTTACCAGAATAAAAGTTTACAAACAGACTGCTTGAGACCAAAGTCAGTTTCTGATTCGGTAGGTCTGGATGGGGCCCAATAATTTGCATTTTTAATTAATTCCCAGGCAATGCTGATGCTGCTGGGTCAGGGGATGACACTTTGAGAATCACTGCAACAGCCTCATTTGCAAATTAAGAAAACCTGAAGACATAAAGGAATTTCCTGGATTACATGTCATTATTGGACTGAAGCCAGAAGTAGACCGCAGATCTCCAGCCTGGGCTTTCTTTCCACGATACCTCGCTCAACTCTACAAGTCATTGTTCTGTCTTTGTTCGCCTCTGCTTGAACATTGTCATTATTTTTATTATCATCATTAGTAATGATTAAGAAGACTGAGCCATGACAAGGTGTTTAACATTCTGTCCAAGGCACATTAAAAGCTCTGGGCCCTGTTTGAGAGGGAAAGAGTCTCAATCACAGCCAGACATGCAATACTCTGCCTGAGAAACCACCATAATACGACTCTTAAATTAAGCCGTCCCTGTCAACTAAGCCATTAATCTACCCAAGAGGTCAAATGTGTCCCTATGAATCAAATGTGAGCTCAGTGTTCCCAGGTGAGAGCTTAGCAAGTCCATCTACATTTTCTCCCATCTCGACAGATGGTTTTCATTATGTCTCTTGTTGGCCACCATAAGGGACAATTTCTATAGAAGTGACATGACACTCATTACTCTATGCTCCATAGCAGATTCTCCTATTTATTCTCTAGCCCTATATGCCTTGTCCTGGGCCATGGTACCTTTATGGAATTCCCCTGAGTTGTTCCAATTTTATGTCCTTGGCTTGTTTTGAGCTATGCTTCAAGCAACTGTCCCATGAAGATCATTACCGTGGTGGTTTAACTCTTCTATTCCTCCACGCCTCTGTGTGATTGCCTAGTGTGAGATGCCTTTCAGAATTCAGGCTTATGAAATGCTCTGCATTCCCTGAGAATTTACAATCCTTTGGATTTTTCGGGTAATGGGAATCATGAAACCCATGGCACTATCCACACCCTTTTCTCTTTGGCTACCAAGAAGCTCAGAGCCAAATTTGAAGCTCAATTCATTCTCTGGTAAAATAAACATTAATAAGGTACCAATCAGCTAAACTTTGGGTACATGGGGAAGTAGGGAGGAGTGGGAGGAAATAAGAGACTTGGAGGTTTTAAGGAAAGAAGAACCGGGTCTCAAAAAAAAAAAAAAAAGCCCCAAATTTATTTCACAGGACTCAGAGAATTTAGGAAAGCAAGAAGCCAGAATCCAAGGTCTGTCAGTGTGACTGACTACCACAGTCCATGAGAGAGCTCACCTGGGAGGCCCCAGGAGCTCGGAAGGGTCCTGGCGGGCTCTGCCCCACGCCGGGCTCTGCCCCACGCCGGGCTCAGCAGCTTTCCACCTCTCACAACCCTGCCACTGAGATTCCGTGCCAGAAAAGTCAGGAAAACAAAATGTTCTGGTTGAAAAGTACTGTACAGTGTTATATTACCCAGATGCAAGATTTATGAAGTGCTTATGAGGTTAATGGGGAACAGACCCAGGGAAAAAGGAAAGAAATTTAAAAGAAATAGAAAAAAAACACACCTTTATTCTTAACTTTAACGAAATCCAGGTAAGGGTGAGTTTTTCTGGTCAAAACAGAACTTTAGATCATCTCACATGATGGTCTCCTTTTAGATGAAAATTGACCACATCTCCCAAAGGTCAAATATCCCATGATTTTTTTTTTAATCTCAATATATTTGTGTGCTTCCGGGACCATTTAGTACACACGTCTTTCAGACATATTTCTTTCTAAACCTCACTCTGCTGTTTCCCCAAAGATGGACAGATGATGACAACCAGGCAGTGATGTCATGGTAAAGCATTTCTCGGAGCAGATGGAAAGAATGCAAAAGTTGGTGAGCCTGGGGGAGGGGGGATCATTTCAGCCGGAAGACAAACGCGTGCTGGGGGTGGGTGCAGAAACTTCCTCTTGTCAAGCAACCATACCTCCTGCCTCCTCCCAGCTCAGGGGGTGGAAAGCCACAGGAGAACGTGAAGTGATAAGGCTTCCCTTTCTGTTTTAAAAGTCATTTTTGAAGCGTTTCCTTAAGAAACTGTAGCAAAAAACTCATCTCTCATTAAACATGATGGGAAGGGTTTAAGACATTCTCTCTCCATCCACCTTCTCATTACGGGAAATGCTGCAGCCAGTGTCACTCAGGTGTAAACTAAAAGGTCAGTTCTTCGGCAAGGCAGCTTTGTAAGGGGTTAGAAAACACTGCGATGACACCACCCCAGGCTGACTCCAGAGGATGGCTCTGACAGGCCTACAGCTTCTGTCTCCCAGTTCCGTACGATGAGGTTGCATTTCTTTAGACAAATGCTCCTCTTTTCTCTTGTTTAGACTCTCACCTATACTTACAAGGATCGCCCCTGAACCAAGAGACCCAGCTCATCTTGGCCCCCCAGTGCAGCTCCAGGCAGACCACTACCCGGAGCTTTCCCGGATGCTACTTTTACTCTTCCCCAGGAACCCTCTCTCCTCCTCCTGAATTCCTCAAGTCCCAACTTGTATGGAACACACAACTGACATGACAGTATGTTATCAGCGTGTGTGTACAAGCGAGTGTGGATGGGTGCAGTGAGCAAAGGTGCGTGCAGGTGAGCAAAGGTGGATGCAGGAGGGTGTAGGTGGGTGCAGATAGGTGCGAGTGGGGCTTGCCTCAGAATACCCATCAATAAATGAATGTCAATTGAGTGTGCTTTGCTAGGACTTTCGCAAGAGCTGAGGACAGGAAGCCTGCTCTTGGGAACCTTACAAACACTCAGATAGGATAGGCATTAAATCAAGATAGCCATCAATTTAACAAAGTCCTTGAGATTGTACCACAACAGAAGCTGACTTAATCTTAGAACAGGGATCAGGGAAGACCCCCTGGACAAATTACCAGATGAGTAAGTGTTGGCTGACTAAAGGGAGAGAAAGGAATGCTAGAAAAAATAGGAATGGCATGTGCAAAGGCCCTGAAGCAGCACAGAATTTAGGGTTTCATAAGACCTGAAAGATCAGCAGTACTGAAGCAAAGAGAAATGGATACTGGTAAAAGCTACATAGAGGCTCCAAATCCATGAAAGTCCTTTATTCAAAGAGAAATTAAGGGTCACAGAAGAGTTTTAATCCTTGATGTGACAATCAAATATAGGATTTTTAAATGTCCAGGCAATGGAAAATTGCCTAGGCCCTGGATGAGCTGGCCCTTGTAACCTCTTCTCTCCAACCTCGCACACTGCTCAGTTACACAGGCCCCTCGCTGTTTCTTGAACAAACCAAGCATGATCCAGCTTCAAGGACTTGGCACATGCTGCCCCCTCTCCATCCTCATCCCCACTCCCCAGAGAGCTGCATGACTTCATTCACCCCTCACTTCATCACATTTCTGCTCTGCCACCTCCTGACACAGATCTTCTCTGAAGATACAGTCTAAGAAAACACTCACTGCCCTTTTCTACCCTTTGCCTTGCTTTGTTTCTCCAGATTATGCACCACTTCCTGATATTAGAGTATATAATCATTAGTTTATCAGCTGTGTTTGTTTGACTAGACTCTGAGCCCACCAAAGTGACTTCCCTGACTGGCTTATAGGTTCTTCAGTGTGTTGAATTAATAGAGAATGAGTTAAATGGGGAGCCAGGCTGGATTCAGAGAGCCCAATCTGGAGGTGATTTCTAGTAGTTGAGTCAAGAAGGATTTGATAAAGAAAAACACAACAAATTCTAATCATGCTTTACTCTGTGCCAAGCACTACAAAAGACAGATAAGGACTCCTGCCCCAATCAAGTTTGCAAATTCATGATTTATAATTAATATTTATAACTAATAACACTAAGTAATATTATATGATATGATATGATATAAAATGTTCTGGTAGCCTCCACTCATCGAATACTTACTAGATACCAGACACTAGGTATACCATTAGCGTGAATATCTCTTTTCATTTAACAAATGAGGAAATAGAGACCCAGATGTGAATCCCTAGCCTAAAGTCACACAGCTAATGAGTGATGGAGAGGGTATTTGGAGCTAGGTTATTATGGCTCCAAAATCTATGCTGTTAACCACTTCATTACAGCCTTAGGAAAAGGGCCATACCTTGTTCATCTGTGTCCCCCATGCCTCAATTCCTGGAAAACAAGTACCCACCTGTGATGGTTAGGCTAATGTGTCAACTCGGCCAGAAAATTGTGCCCAATTGTTTGGTCACGCAAGCACTGGGCTAATTATAACACAAGGACGTTTATGGGCTTTAGTCATCAGTGAGTTTACAGCATAGATGGCTGCTTACATCTACAATCAACAATGAGTGACATTTTATACAATCAGCTGAATGCCTTAAAAGGGGAAGTGATTTCAGCATTCAGAGAGAATTTTCCAACGTCTCTCAGAAACTCAACAAGGACCTTCACTGGACTTTCATTGGAGCCCCTGGTTTGCAGCCTGCCTGTAGAATCTGGACTTGTGCACCCCCATAGTCACATGAGAGACTCTTATAAGATCTCATACTCTCCATAAAAGAGCTGGGAGGTCATCAGAGGGGTCGCCCTTATGCACACCTCAGCAGAGTCCCAGAGACAGCTGAAGTAGATATAACCCCAGGTATTGGTTCTTCTGAGAGTTACAGAGACCCACAGGTTCTATGGTCAAGGCATTTGGAGTTCAGTGCCATGTCAGTTGGCCCTACTTTGGAGTTTGTGTTCCTGAGTGTGATGGAGTTGGACTCAGACATGATCTTTGCTCACTAAGCCTCTCCTGTCACTTTTACCAGACCTGTGGTTGGCACTGGGGTTTAGTGTATACTCAGGAGACCTGAATCTCTGGACTGTCCATGTGATAGCCAGGCCCTGAGCCTCAACAGACTTGCAACTCCGTCCCTCTGGTTTATTGGACTTACCCCAGCCAGCTAACAGGTAGGTGAAGAAGGTCAACTACCACACCAGAGAGCCAAGAGTGCCTACAAATGTGAACAAGAGAATTGCATCCATCATCCAAGTGGAATCTAAGCACCCTCTCGATATAGAGGTGGAGTGGACATAACCATCCCAGGGTCCACAGAATGGAGGAATAGAGTAAGGATTAGAGTGGACTTACTGATACTCTATTCTGGAACTAATGTGATTAGTAATGGAAGTAAATGTAGCACTGAGATGGAGAAACTGGCCATGGTAGCTGCTGAGGATAGGGAGTGGGAAGAAGAGATGTGATGTGGGGGCATTTTCAGGACTTGAAGTTGTCCTGGGTGGTACTGCAGGGACAGTTACTGGACATTGTATGTCCTCCCATGGCCCACTGGGTGGACTGGGGAAGAGTGTAAATTATAATGTGGACCATTGACCTTGTGGTGCAGCAGTGCTCAGAGATGTATTCACCAAGTGCAATGAATGTCCCATGATGATGGAGGAGGTTGTGGTTATGGCAGGAGTGGGGTGAGGGGTATCTGGGGACCTTTTAATGTAAAAGAGCTCATACTAGTTACAGATATCCCCTGTTGATTCTGTTTCCCTGGAGAACTGACTAATACACCACCAATAAGACAAGTGTGTGACCTGATGGTGGTGGGTCTACAAATCCATGTCTTCTGGGATCCTCATAGACCCTTGTAAAGTGAGTTTCAATAACTGGAAAATAGCATGAGTCTGCATTCTGTCTTTCTAGTAATAAAAATGAGAGTCAGCATTACTCAGGCACTTGCTATGTGTCCAACCCTAGGCTAAGGGTCTCATGTGGATAATCTCATTTATTTTTTTCCCAACAACCCCAACAGTAGGAACTATACTATATCAGGAAGAATGTTTTTTTTCAGATTCAAGGGACTGACTTAGTAAAAAGAAAGAACACCTGAGGAAATGCTTCAAAAATGATTCTTAAGAAGAAAGGGCATACTGGCTCACATAACTGAAAGGTCTTGAGTACATCTCGCTTCTGGTATGGCGGGTGGAGTCTAGAATAAAAGTGTCTGTCCATCAGCTGTTTTTCTAAGAAGGGCTTCCTTCTTAGCCAGGGTCAATCCACGGTAGTAATCTCTGCACCCAGTACTCCCCAGTTGTTCTTGGATTATACTCCACCCACTTTAGGTTTAACAGGATAATATCTCTTTTCTTTGCAGCATTGAGATAAAATGTCCAAAGTTGCATTTTACTGGCTTGGGTTGGGTTTGTGCACACACCCCTGAACTAGTCTCTGAGTCCAGGAGGAATGCGATAATTGGGTGGTCGGGTCAAGGTCATATACCCTATGATGACTGCTGATTGGATTGGAGAGGTGAGGAGGGTAGGGCAGTTCCTAGAGAAAACAGACTATTAGTAGCCAAAGGACACAGGGAATGTGAGGCAGGTAAAATAGATATTCCATCTACATACTGTTGTCATTTTACAAATGAGAAAGCAGATCAGAGAGGTCACACAGGTAGCCAAAGCCGATAATGAAATTCAGGCAGTCTAAGCCCAGATACAGTACACTTAATCCTTTACATATTAGGTACCCAGATGAGAAAAGTCACCAAGACTTAGGCAATTTCATCGAAGCTCAGCGAATCACCTACAGTTAGCTTTGGCTCTTAGAAACCACATGCTTTTAGGTCAAAAACAATGATACAGATTAAGGCCCAGAGAGGTTAAAGCAAAAGTCACACAGCCAGCTAGACCCAAACGCAGGTTTTTATTTCATGCTTTCATTTAGCAGCATTCATTGCACACTGTATTCATCAGGGTTCTCTAGGGAAACAGAATCAACAAGAGATATCTGTCAAAAGTATGTGATTTTATAAGAGACTCTCACTTAACCATGGGGATACGTGCAGGCAGGCTGCAACTAGGGGCTCCAATGAAAGTCCAATGAAGGTTCTTGACAAGTTCTGGGAGACATTGGCTGTCCAAAGATGAGCTGGGAAATTCTCACACAATGCTGGAATCACTTCCCCTTTTAAGGCATTCAACTGATTGGATAAGGTGTCACTCATTGCCAATGGCAATCGCCCTGATTGATATAACTATAATCAGCTATCTATGATTTACCACTGCAGTAAAGTCAAGGATGACTAAAGTCTATAAATGCCCTTGTATTACAGTTAGCCCAGTGCTTTCTTGACTAAAACAACTGGGCACAATTACCTGGCCAAGTTGACACAATAGCCTAACCATCATACATACCTACATTTACCCAGCACTTCGACACAAACTTAAGTAAAGCATTATATTTGCCACTAAAACATTTGCAATCTTGTGGGTCTTCTGAACCTTATCCCAAAGCTCTTTAAATGTGACATAGAAATCTCCCTTGACCCATATTTATTTTATTCTTACTAGTGATGGTTTAAAAAAATTAGCTGTCATTTGTTATAAACTGTGCTGAACATATTGTATACATTAAATGATATGATTTGGTTAGAATGCACTAACAAAATGAATACACACGACTTTTCTGGGCATGGCATTTAGGTACTATATTAGGTAGGTGTGGTGGACGGATTGTATACCCCACTTTGGACATGTTCTTGGTCTTGGTCCACATTCTAGTGGGTGCAGACCTGTTGTAAATACAATCTCTCCAAGATCTTAAGGCGTGGCACAAATTGAATCAGGTTGAGCTTTAATCCAGATTACTGGAATCCTTTCTAAGCAGAGTGAAAGTTGGAAGAATAAAGAAGCCATGGGGAGCAGTCAGAAGCTGGAAGTCAATGGAGCCCAGAAGAGAAAAGAGAAAATGCTGCCACATGCCTTGCCGTGGGAGGGAAAAGCCAAAGACCAAGCAGCACCAGCAGCCAGCCCCAGAGTGCCACAGTCTTCAGGGAGAAAGCATCACCTTGCTGATGTCTTGATTTTGAACGTCTAGCCTCAAAACCATAGCCAATAAATTCCCCTTATTTAAACCAATCCATTGTATGGTGTTTTTTTTTTCAGCAGCCAGAAAACTAAAACATTAGGGAACTCATTTGATTGCTATAAAAAAGACAAAAATAAAATAATGATTTAAAGAGATGTTTTGTCCCATGAAATGGCCCAAGTGCTCACACCCATGTTTGATAGAGCAGCTCCATGGTATCAGGAAAACAGGTCCCTTCCACCTTGTGACTCGTCTTCCTCAACACAAACTTTTATCTCATGAGTCAAGTTGGTGGAACCATCTCCCACCATTCAGAGGGAAGTAGAAGAAGACTAGGAGAAAGTAGTCCTACCTGAATGATATGGTTATCACTTCTGCTCACATTCCATTGTCCAGCACCCAGTTCATAGGAACCTGGGAGATGTTGTCTTTAGCTGGCTAGCCGTGTCCCCAGATAGGGTTAGTAAAGGATCCAGGGAACAATGAAGGTCGAGGCACAAGAAGCTGTCTCAGCCACAGAAAGCACAGCAGACAGGGACAGTATGGCCATAAGACTGGAAGCTCACTGAGGACAAAGACAAATTGCTGCCCCCTAAACTTGAGGTGAGAAAATGAACAAACTTACACATTTAAGAAGAAATCTACACAATGCCTCATACCTTAAAATTTAGCAGGTCCATTATTTACCTGCTTGAGCTTTTGCAATGACCTGGCTGCCCATGTCAGGGATGCCGAGATAGGAATGGAAACTGCAAGAAGGGAGGGAAGTGGTCCAGATTAACAAACGAAGGCACATAGTCCTGGAAAAAAAGCCCTCACTCTGGAGACCAAAGCCATGGACTTGAATCCTAAGAGCCATTTATAAGCAGTTTAAGTTTGGGAAATACTCTGAAAAGTTGTGGGTTTTTTGCACACTGGTTTCTAAATTTGTAAAAAGAATAAGATTAATAAATTAACACCCACCTCACACCACTGTTATTGGGATTAGAAATTTTACGTAAAATATTTGACATAGTAGCTGACACAGACCTCTATGGAGTTATTTATATCATTTATTCATATTATTGTTATGAGCAACAATAATGAGCAAGGTGCTAAAAAAAGCATAACTAGGGAAGCAGAATTGGCTCAATGGATAGAATATCCACCTACCACATGGGAGGTCCAGGGTTCAAACCCAGGGCCTCCTGACCCGTGTGGTGAGCTGGTCCACATGCAGTGCTGATGCATGCAAGGAGTGCCCTGCCATACAGGGGTGTCCCCTGCGTACCGGAGCCCCACACTCAAGGACTGTGCCCTGTAAGGAGAGCTGCCTCACATGAAAAAGGTGCAACCTGGTTGTGGCCCGTTGGGTGGACTTGGGGAGAGTGTGGACTACAATGTGGCCCACTGTCCATGTGCTGCGGCAGTTCTCCAGAATGTATTCGCCAGGTGCAGTGGATGTGCCACAATGATGGAAGAGTTTGTTGATGGGGGAGGGGTGGGGTGGGTGGAGTGGGGAGTATATGGGGACCTCATATTTTTTGAATGTAACACTTAAAAGAAAATAAAGGGAAAAAAAAGTGCAGCCTGCCCAGGAGTGGCATCGCACAACTGAGAGCTGATCCAACAAAAAGAGACACAGATTCCTGGTGCTGCTGACAAGAATGCAAGTGGACATAGAAGAATAAACAGCGAATGGACACAAGAGTAGACAACGGGGGGCGGGGGAGGGAAGAGGAGAGAAATAAATAAAAAATAAATCTTAAAAAAAGAAAGAGCATAACTAAAGATGGCACCACAACTAACATATTTGAGCACTTTCTGTGTGCCAGGCACTATTGGAAGGACTTTCTGAGAAACTACAGCATTCAATCATACGTTTAATTTGATCCCTGTGGCATGGGTTCTTTTATTTCTCCTATTTTTATGAGTAGGGAAACTGAGACCTACAGAAGTGTGAGGGGCAGCTTTGCAGATGTTCTCAACCACCCTGCCTTCTGGAACTGATAGCTGTGGGCAACGTCCTCCCCTGGAGTAACTTGCTTTAACAAAGGAAAACACAATCTCACTTCCATGATTAGATTACAAAAGACTCTAACTCCCATCTTGCCTGCTGACGCCCTCTCCTACTCACTTCGATGTAGCCAGCCGCCATGTTGTTTGGCTGCCTTGGGGAGCAGTACTGAGGGCAGCCTCTGACCAAAGGTCAGAGAGGAAATGAGGCCTCATTTCAACAGCCTTGAGGAACGGAATCCTGCCAACGACCACGTGTGTAAGCTCAGAGCAGATCCGACCAGTCCTTCACCTAAGACCATGGCCTGGCATCATGACAGACTGTGAAGAGAGAACCCAGTTCAGCCACGCCCAGATTCATGACCCATAGAAACAGTGAGAAAATAAATGTGTGTTGTCTGAAGCTGCTCAGTTTTGGAATAATCTGTGATACAGCAATAGATAAATAATACATGAGGCAACAAAACTTGCCTAAGTATAAAAAAGAGTATTCTCCTTCAAGTGGAGACGCACTAGATATAAAAGCCTTTGTGGACAGCAGTGACATCTATAGTGTGGATCCTTGGCCTCTAGCACAAGGTGAAGAATGACAGGGAAAGGGTTTCCAGTAAAAGGAATTGCATGGGAAAAGCCCCCAAGATCTTGAAACTTAAAAATATAAAATAAAAATGCCAAGGTTTAGTTTATGTAAACAAGTTCCCGTCAAGCCTTAATGTGCAAATGAATCACCTGCAGAACTTGTAAAACGCTACTTCAGATTCAGTAGGTCTGGGCTGGGGCCTGAGAGTCTACCTTTCTAACACGCTCCCAGGTGATGCAATGCAGCAAACCCTAAGACCGCCCTGTGAACAGCAAAGCCTTAAACCATAGGGACATTGATTGTGTACCCAAAATATCGGAAGTAGGTGGTACAGAGCTGGTTTGGTGGCTCAGTGCCACTTGGCAGGACTTAACATGTCAAAATATATGATGTGACATAATGTAGTATTATGTAATGTAACATTATACAGAACATTTTCTCATTAACATATGTAACTATGCTATGTCTGTATACACTAATTTTAATGGGCTCTGCATTGACCAATCAGCACAGATCAGAGCACATTTACACACATGGTGAAGCCATAATGGTGTATGCTAACTGTATAATACTTTTACTTATACGTACAGATATATGCACACATGCATAAAAATACATGCACATAAAAATACATGGACATAAACGTATGCGTGTACTAGTAAATGTGTGGGTGTGAGAATGAGAACAAGGCCAACAAGACAAGCATACTTAAACCCCAATTTCTTATGAACAAAGGAGTTTGACACACAGTCCTCGTATCTATCAGTTTTCTTTCACCGACAATAGCCCCAATATGTTAGGTTGCTTAGATGGTTCTCCTTGTGATCTAACTGGAAAGAGTAAAAACTGTTCCTCTAGGCCCAATGTGGCCAATAAATAAGTTTGGTTTGACCTGAATAAGGTTTTTAATTTGCCTTACATTCAAAATTCATTGCCATCATTTTAAAATAAATACAATTACCTTGAAAACCCAGGTTTGGGGATTCTCTCAAAAAATCAGAAGCCAAGGGACCGCTGGACCCACACCCCACATAGCTGTCCCCTAGAGGAGAAAGAAGGGCTCACCAGTTGTCCCACAGCCTCTGGCCTCCCACCCTTGACCTGGCCCTGGAAGCTTTGGAGTAGTTTGCACTCCTGCTTCAATTCTCTCTCTCTCTCTTTATATATATAAACCCACATTTTTTTTTAGCAGAGAAGTTGTAGCTTTACAGAAAAATCAAGCAGAAAATAGGTTTCCCATACCACCCCCACCCCTGCTATTATCAACACCTTGCATTAGTGGGGTACATTTCTTACAACTGATGACAGGATATTGTATTATTGTATACCATAATAATTGCATTATTCACTAGCCTATGGTTTACATTAGGATTCACTGTTTGTTGTACAGTCCTATCAGTTGGCTGGTTGGTTGGTTTTATTCTAGTAAAATATACACATTCTCAAATTTCCCCTTTTAACCACATTCAAATATATAATCCACTGCTGTTAATTACAGTCACAATGTGCTACCGTCACCACTTCTGTATGTTTTGGCTATGGTTGTTTCACAGTCTGTGAATGGGACAGGAAAGTTCTAGGTACTTTAGGCTGACTTGGGGTACTGACTACACACTCCATCTCCCACAAAAAAGGACATGTTTCCTGTCAGGACTCTGCTTCCTTCCGTCCCTTCGTACCCGCCCTGGGGTGCAGGACAGGCGTGAAGTCCAGTGGCCCCGATCCAAATGGCCAGGAACAAGGTTTTGTACAAAGGATAGGTCCTGTGTTTTCCTGACTCATTCCTGACATCACCCAATACTTTGTGACCTTCCTGAACAACCGAACAATGCATGTAGTGACCCGAAGTCTTAGAGAACAAGCTGTGCGCACAGGGGAACGGCAGTGGATGGAGGCCTTCTCTTCTCTTCCCCTCACCCTTTCCAGTGCCCACCACAGCTGTCCAAAGACATAGCCCTCAGGGGGCCTGGTGGTTGTGTTTATCTCGTCATCTTTATGATACCAGACTTGGGTGTCAAAACTCCCAAACAGATGGGGTCTCCTTTTCATCGTAGCCCACTGGAATGGCTTTTAACTGCTACCTGGAAATACACAGAGGCTTGAGATGAAGCAGCTCTAGTTCAAATGTTTATAAAGTACAAGCAAGGTTAAGCCAGGGCCTGCAGGTAAGTGACAGATATGGACACAAGTTAGCGGCCTGGGGAGCCTTTTAGAGCCTGGGATATAATTTATACACTGAGAGCTGAGTTTCCCAAACATACCTGATAAGAAGGTCATCTGGAGTGCTGGTTAAAACACTGTTTTCCCAAAGCCCTCCTTCAGATAGTCTGAAATCAGGAGGAAGCCTGGAAACTTACACTGTTAAAACTTGCCCCAGGTGAGTGGGCTGCTCAAGGAAGGCTGGGAAACACCCATCTGGGGGAACGGATCCCAGAACCGCCTGAGCCTCAGAATCACCTGGGATACTCTTTAAGCTTTCTCCCAAGCAAGCATTTGGAAGCCTCCAACAGGGCAATGCATCTCAGAATTGAATGTGCTTCTGAATCACCTGGGGATCTTGTTAAATACAGATTCTGACTCTGTGGTCCTGGCATGGGGCCTGAGATTCTGCATTTCTAGCAGGCTCCCAGGGGGTGCTACTGTTGATAGCCAGCAGGACCAGCTACATAATTTGTGGGGCTCAGTACAAAATGAGGCTGCTTGCTGCCCCTTGTTGGAAAAAAAAAAATTTTTTTTCTTTTCTTTTGCAGTCTATCTGTCATAGTGTTCTTTTAAAAGATTTATTTATTTTTCTTTATTTATCCCCTCTCCCTCCCCCAGATAATTCTCTCATCTGTCTGCTCATTGTTTGCTCTCTGAAGTCAGGAGGCACTGGGAACAGAACCCGGGACCTCCCACAAGAGGGGAGTGCCCAACAGGCCTGAGCCACATCCGGTCCCTGAGGCTGCGGCATCTGCTGGCTTCTGGCATCTAGCTCATTGCAGCTGGAGGCTCCGTCTGCTGGTCTTCTTTAGGAGGCACCGAGACCAGAACCCAGGACCTCCCATGTGGTAGGCAGGTATCCAACTGGTTGAGCCACATCTGCTTCCCCATCGTGTTTTGTTTTAATTTGCTTTTTACCGTTGGGTTCCCTCAGGCACAGGGACACTGTTGGATGAGTTCCCCAGTGGGGAGGCCCTTCCAGGGGTGGTGGGCAGCAGGGGTCCCTGGACGGTCCCAGCAAGTGGGCAGCTGAGAACTCATCCAGGGAAGCAGACGGGCCGCAGGAGGCAAATTGGAACATGAGCTGAGGCTCCAAGCCCCGGCACAAGTGGTGCCCCATCTGGTTTCACTTAAGAAAGGAAATTTAAAGATAAAATTAAGAATTTCAAGAGGGCAACCCCAGAGCATTAAACCCCAAGCATATAGCCCCTTTCTGAGCATAGGACACTTGTGACTCTATGTGGGCTGCACACCCGGGAAGCTGCCCTATTGTTAGTAGATCAGACTTCTAGTGGCAAGGACTTGGGGCCACTCAAGTACCCATTCACTGGAAAGTGACCCCAAACAATCCACAAAGACAGAGTTCGTCTTTGATTACTGATCCATCTAGGGACACTAGGAGAAATTAAAGATACTGTCTTCTATAAAGGAGTCTTTATAGGTACACGAAAGAAATTTAAAAGCTAAAATGGCTTTCTTATAAAGAACAGTATTATTTGCACTAAGACTAAGGAGGCAGGATAAAGTACTGGCTAAATGTACTGGCTCTGGAGCGAGACAAACAGGATTCAAGTTCTATTTCTTCCACTTATTGGTCATATGACCTTGGGTAAGTTCCTTAGCTCCTTGTCCCTTAAGTTGTCTTCCTCACCTGAAAAAATGGGATAATCATATCAACACACCTATCACCTAGGATCCTTGTTAGGAGTAATAAAGTAATACCCACAAAGTACCAAGAATGAGTCTACATGTGAGCCTTATTAAGAAGGACTGGCAAACTACAGGCCCATGCCCTGCCACCTTTTTGTGAATAAAGTTTTATTGGAACATAGCTACGCCCATTTGTTTACAGACTGCCGACTGTCCATGGCTGCTGCTTTCTTGCTACAACAGCAGAGTTCAATAGGTGCAGCAAAGACTGTACAGCCTGCAAGCCTAAAATTACACTCTGGCCCTTTCCAGAGAAAGCTTGCAAAACCCTGTGTTGAGTATAGAACAGTTCAATTCAAAACCTGGTCTCCAATAGTGAAGGGTTTCACCTAGGAGACTTAGTCTTCAATTTGTTTAAACTATGTCTAAGTCCTCTTAAAATTGTAAAGAGCAAGCATGCACTCTCAAATGTGCTGTAGATCATCCTGTAACCCCATAGAGGCCACCATCACCCTAACTCGAGCGGCTAGATTAACTGGATTTTGTGCAGACCTTGGAATAAATCTTCTAACAAACTCAGGGAACATATCTGAAGTACTTGTAAATGCATCATTGTTTGGGAAGCTTGTAACTCTGCCCTGGTCTTTTTCAAAAATTCTGGGCTGCACATGTCCACTCCCATAAATTCCTACAAGTAAGTACACTGCCAGCAGATGCAGAACATCCACAATTAAATGCCAGGTGAAGGTCAGATGCATCTGCTCATGGTGGTGCAAGGGGACAGGTAACAAATCCGCAGGAATGTTATTACATGTTCTGGCTAAAGTGCTCATCAGACCATCGGTCTATTTGATTTTTAGTCTGGGGCTCCCATTTGAAACCACTGGTTTTCCTTCCATTCACAAAAGTCTACTATATGTGGCAGATATCTCCTGATGGCCAGACGTATGGATCAATTGTTGAACCTAAATTTCAGCTGTCCTGGACAATGACTCCCTAATTCAATGAGGTGCTCCCCCAAAGTAAATTTCAGACATGCCCTGCAGCCGGTATGTATTTTTTTAATTATAACTTTTGAATTTGAAATAATTTAAGATTCACATGAAGCTATAAGAATATTACAGGGAATTCCTATGGTCCCTTCACTCAGCTTCCTCCAATGACAATGTATTCTACAGAACCACGAAATTGGCGTTGTGTAATACCAGTAATTCTGGTACAGACCTTTTACAGATATCACCTAAAGTTTTTTGTTTTTTTTTTTTTTCAGCCTGTATTTTAAATCATATCATTCCAAACACAAATTCCAATTTTGGTCTGTGCAGACATTTTCACATTTTGCAAAAACACACAAAAAACAGCTTTATTTTGGTGGGTAAGAAACATAGGCCAAATTATTATTAGCAAGTTAGCTTTAAAACAAAAAATTTTCTGCTGATCTTCTTTCTAGCCTCCAAATCAGTTCAATTAAAAAGGTTATTATAGTGCAGGGCATCTGTATAAAAGAAAAAAAAAGTTTATTTGTAACTACTTACCTGTAGGACTCTGGATTTTCCTTTGCCTTTCAGTCAAAATAAAAATAGCAAAATAATTTGGATTGTGAGGTTGCTATAAGACTAGACTCTGTAACTTCCAGTAGCAAAACTATGAATTAAAACATCTGCTTTCATGTTCCCACTGATTAACTTTCTAGAAATGTCATCAATATGAAGTTCTAAATAAGTAAAACTATTCTCTGTCATTTGATCCGCTCTAATATTGAAGTTACACATAATACTTTATTTTGTAAAATGGGGGGAGGGGACTGGATGAATTAAGAAGTGTTTGAAAACTACTGATATTTCAGAAAGAGCAATTATGAAGTCAGATCCCAGGCTGACCACTTCCAGGCATACTTATTTTTTATACTCCCGTGATCTCACTTTTCTCATTTGTAAAAATGGCAGCACCACCTACTTTATAAGGATGTGGTAAGGATTTCAGAAAATAAGAGCACTGATGCTGGCTAACATTTACTGAGGAACTACTATGTGCTAGGTGCTTTCCACACACCATCTCACTAAATCCTCCCATCTGCCCATAAAGTAAATATTATTATTGTCCCCATTCTACAGATAAAGAAATCAAGTATCAGAGTGCTTATGTAACTTGTCCAAGGTCAAAAAAATCTGGTAAATAGTAAAGCCAGGATTTGAACGGGCAGTCTGGTGCCTGGACCAAAACTCTAACCAAGGAGTAGGCAAACATTTTCTGTAAAGGGCCAGAGAGTAAGTATTTTTTTACTTTGCCGGCCATGTGGGCTCTGTTGCAACTACTCAATTCTTCAGTCATAGCAAAAGGCATCTAAGGACAATATGTAGAGGAACAAGTATGGCTGTGTTCCAATAAAATTTTAATGACAAATAAGGTGGTGGCGTGGATTTGCTTCACCGGCTATGGTTTACCTACTCCTGCCCTAACCGCAAAGGTTATATATATTATTATACTGCTTTTAAGAATGTGTATCAGGCAACTAACCTGTGACCAACCATGCAAAAGGAGTGGAATAATTAGTTATTAATAGTACTGTCTACCATTATGAAAATAATAATTAACTATATGTCATTTTACCAAACGGCCAATGCACGCTGTCCTTCTTTTCTTTTCTTTCTTTCTTTTTTTCCCCGCAGAGCTACATTCATTTCCTGGGTTGAAAGGCTTCTCTCTGTAATTTCATCTTGTTGCCATCCAAGAGGGGGATGCTACAACAAAATCCTCCTCTCCGGCGGGATTTAGTCAATCACATCGACAATAGAGCTTGACCTCTGCTTTCAGCCAGGGCAGGCTGGACATCTGTGACTGCCCCCGGGTCGCAGCTCAGCAAGCAGCCGCCACGCTCAAGGCAGTCATCAGCTCAGGGATTTCAGCCTGACTCTTGTGGGCTGGGGACATCAAAATGTGCCCCAAACTTCCTGTCAGCAATTAGGAGCCAAGCAAATGGGGGACAGGCTCGCCTGGTCGGGAGACATTTCAAGCAGCAGAAGGGTCGCCAGCCCTCACCCAAGGGCAGCCCGGCTTGCCACCCTCCCAGCCTGCCGGACGACAGCGCTGGTTTCGCCCCGTCGCGATGGCCTGATGCATCCTTTGACAGGCAGTTTGAGCACATGTTACGGGACCCAACGGACAACTGAGAAAACCTTGATTTTTGAAGGAAAAGCCGCACTCGGCCCCAGCGGGATCCGCTCTGCTCAAGCTTCAGGCCCGGCACTTTCTGGAAGCGAACACCAGCCCGCAGTGGATCCCTTCCCCCAAAGTTCAAGGGGTGAGAGCCCAACACGGGCAGTAAAAGACCTGCGTGTCTGTGGCTTGTAGGGGTCGTAATTCTTCCCCACAAAGTTACCTTTCCTGTTTCTATGAATTACTCTTACATTCTTGTAAGAGATATGGTTTGAGGTATTTATGGGGCATTCAATTCTGCTATCATTGATTTATTGAACGAAACCAGCTCGAGGATATGATGGAAAGGCCCCAATTCCAAAAACTCTTACATCTCAGCCCGGAGAGCATTTTCTGCCCTGTTGGCCTCCAGCAGATGACCAGCGAGATAAAGAGAGGGCCCTCCGTTCCCTGCCGCGGTGTGCTTGGTGATGTGAAGGAATCAATCAGACAAAAGCAGATTATTACAGTGTCTGAGAGAGATCAAACAGTGCTGGCATCCGCACCCACACACAGCTGATTTACAGGCACGCTGATAAAGTGCTGCAGCTCACTGTCAGGAGAACATGACAGCTCCTTGAGCTCTGTGGATAAATTATTGCTGAAGCCCATGATAACATTTCTCCACCTAGCAACCAAACATAACAGGATGTGGCTTTTAGTACTAGGAGCCAAATGATACAAAGACAAGAGGCCCAGGAGCCCTTGGAGCTCGAGAGGCACAGACTAAGATGGAATCAAAAATAGCAGCCTCGTGAAAACATACAGGAAATCGAGGAGTAATTAATAGCTGTGCGGAGGCTGCACAGACCTTTCCTATCTATACATGTGCATACAGGAAAGTGCTCTATTATATGAAGGTCCAAAACGACTGTCCACTAGCATTTTCTCTGTGCCAAGAATCATGCTAGGCGCTTTATGCACATCTGGTAGGTGACCCCACAGCGTGAACCTGAGTGCCTGGTGGTAAAGAGATTTTAGGTGATCTTGGACAATAGAATTAAATGACATTGAATCCCACAGTGAGAAAAGGTATCCCTTTCCGGTTCCTTATGGATTCTTACCAATTCCATCAAGAAGAAAGCCTCAGTGTGCTACTAGTATGAGGCAAACACCTCTACCCCTTGCTCATCTCTTCTTTAAACAAAGAAAAGGCAAACACATCTACCTAGAATTTGGGATGCCAACACTGATTTGTTTTCACCGTTTTCATTTTTAGAGTCACCATCTATTTATGGCAAGTGATATTGGTTTTCAAATGACAGCAGTGAAAGTTGTGTCTTTTTAAATTAAACTTGAGATCTGAGCTCCTTGAGGGCAGGGAATTTTGTCTGCTTTGCTCCCTACTATAGCCCCAGTACCTCAACAGAGCCTGGGTAAGAAGACAATCAGAAAATATTTGTTTAATGAAACTAATCAAATGAAAATACTAGGCAAATAGCAGTAAATGTGACACCTAAATACATGACGAGCACACAGGACGGTAAGGAGATAGGGGGAAAATATGAACGCGGTGCTGGTGTTGAGGAGAATTCCTTTAATATTCACTGTAATTCTACAAGGTAGGTTTTTTTTTCAAATAAGGAAAACGATGCTCGAGGAAGTTAGGTAACTCATCTGAGTCACAAACCTATATGTAGCAGAACCTGAACTCAGCCCCTCAGAGCTCTCAGCCTGAGGTGAGTTCTGAGCTTCATTCAACTTCTTCCCTCTTGCTTAAAAACTGTGCTGTGAGGAGACTGTTCTCCCCCTTTACACATCAGAAAACTGACTTCAGTGAACTTGTCTAAGGTCATGCAATGATACAAACCAACGGGGTTGAGATTCAAACCCCTGTCTGCTTGGTTCAACACTCTCCACTACACTCACCTGCCCCCAAAGAAACTTGCTCCAATTTAATATGTAAACTGCTGGAAATTATATTGAAAATGGTCACTAATTGCAAACCTTGGTCACGCTGCCCTGGGTGCTCTAACTGTATTGCAGAGAATAGAACCATCCTCTGGTGGGCAAAACAGGAAATTAGCTCAGCACCTAAGTACATTGGAGAAACACCACTTACAATCACCAAGGAAGGTGGCCAAAGGTTAAAAACAATAGTCTCAATCATGCTTATTTTAGAAGCACGCAAGTAGCCCCTATAGGACAAAGGGAAAAACTGAGTCCTTTCCTTACCTTTTGTCTGTAGGTTTCTAAATAAGCAACAGTTATTGCTAATGAGGAAAGAATGAGGCCACCCCTCCCTGGGGGGCAGGGAATGAACACGAGGACTAAGAATCCTGTTAAAGTGTAAGCTTCAAAAATATAAAATCATGGCTCCCATCCATACTAATATAAAATGGACACATGTCAAGGTCTTACTCAATTCACTAATTAATGAAGGAACTAATATTATGGCATGGGTAGTTCAGAGGAGAATTCAAGGAATGTGGATTTTACAGAGCAAGTTGGTCAAAGGAATGCTGAGATGGATTTGGTAAGAGATTTCAAAACTAGCAATGTCCTAAAGGGTCATTAAACTGTAACTGTTTGATGCTAGTCTCCCCCTGACAGGAACCTGCAAGTTAACTTGTAACTTCAAAGTATCTGGGTTCTGATCTAATAGCAAAGGACAAACTAAACACAAAAACATTCTACTAATTAAATACATCTATGCAACATGTACCCTGAAAGGACATGGAGTCATGCACCTTCTTTATTTACAAGTATTGTAGAGTTTTTCTGAACAATCTCATCAGGTTTACTACTGTTACTTCTGATGCCTCAGTGGGATGAGAATGCAAGAACCCAGGGGTCCCCACTGAAGTTCTGCTCCGGTCAGTTTGAAATGCATCCTTGGAATATGTTCTGAAAAAGCTCCCCAGATGATTCCAATGCAGGTAGTCTTCAATTACATGTTTAAAAATGACCAGTTTAAAACATGGAAGCCATAATCTTTGGGAGGGTCTCAGTTAGATACTTTCAGCTCTCAACAAATAAAAACTGAAGCTAGTTTCAAAATTGAAGAAACTTTTAACAAAAATAAGAGGTAATATGGACCCTAAGTTAAACCATGAACTATAATTAAAAATACATTTAAAAATATATACTTTTATCAATTGTAACAAATGTAATGTACCACACCAACGCAGGATGTGATTAATAGAACAGTATATGGGCATCTGTATTTTATGCATGGTTGTTCTGTAAACACCCAAAATCTCTAATTTAAAAAAAAGAAAATACATACTAAAAAAAAAAAGAGGTAATATGGCCTTGGAGTGAATTGAGTCAGAAGACAGTATCTGACCTTCTCTCTCCTCTGCATCCTCATGGGGCTGTTGATTGGCAAGACGGCTGTAACAATTCCACTAGTTACTTCCTGGCCCAACATGAAGTGGAAGAAGAGATTTCCTTTTGCTTTGGCACATCTCCTCCTAAGTTTGGGGAACCCTGTCCCAGAAAATCCCCTACCCTAGCAGACTTCCCATTCACAACTCATTGGCTAGAATTATATCAAGTGGTCACACCTGAGCCAATCACTGGCAAGGGGGATTTGAATGGAAACACCTCATACCAATCAGGCTCACAGAAGAACTTGGGTGAGAATGGTCTCCCTTGAGGCAACTGATTGTGTGGAGAAGGTAGGGCTATCTGAACAAAATAAAGATTCTATTAGAAGGAAAGTAGAGGTGGGAGTGGAGATTAAGTCAGCAACAAAAGTGTCCAGCATTAGGTGGCTTCAAGGAGTTACTGGGGATGAGCCTCCCTGGCACTGAGGGATTACTACCAAGTGCCAACTAGCAATGTATTTGGAAAAAGACCTTTACCAAAAGGGGGAAATATTAAATACCAATGAATTTTCATGGCTAAGACATTTCAAAGTGAGTCAGGAGGTCATTACAGAGGTTATGCTTATGCACGTCTCAGCAGGATCTCCTTGACTGCCACAGTAAACAGTGGTTCAAACAGTGGGATTCCCGAGGGCTCTAGAGACATTTAGACCTACAGGCAGGGCAAACAATTCAGGAATTCTGCACCCTATCAGTGGGCCTTACTTTGGAATATATGCTCTCCAATGTAAGAGAGTTAGACTCGTTTATAATTTCCCTAAACATGGCTCTTCTGTCCCTTTTATTTGAACCTATAATTAATAGTATACTCATTAAATATATGTCCCAGAGATTTAAATCTTCCATCTGTTTATATGTAGGTTGAGCCCTGAATCTCAGCAGAGTTGCAGCCAACACCTACTCCCCAGTTCATCAATCTCGCCCAGGACAACAAAGAGAAGGATGATGATGGGCAATGCCCAAAAAACATAGAGTATCTATAACTGCAAGCAAGATAGTTCCATCCATCTGCCCCCATGGGATCTAAACCCTCTCTCAATCAGAAACAGAGTGGGCATCACCATCCCAAAATACCCAACATTGCAGAATGACCAAACATAAAGGGGAAATGCAAATATGGACTAAAGTAGACTTATTGTTATTCTAGCAATGGAAGATCTTGTAACATTGATATAAAGGCAGTCATCACCAGAGGTCCTGAGGGGAGGGAGAGGGAAGAATAGGTGTAACATGGGGCATTTTTGGAACATTAGAATTGTTCTGATTGACATTGCAATGACAAATACAGGCCATTATAAATTTTGTCAAAACCTGTAAAATTGTGCGATGCAAAGTGCAAACTATATCCATGGTCAATAGCAATGCCTCAGTATATGTTCATCAATTTTAACAAATGTACAACACTAATGAAAGATGTTGTTGAGGGAAAATGTGGTAGGGGAGAGGGTGGTATATATGGGAATCCCCTATATATATTTTTTTAATTTTCTTTTTTAATTATCTTTTTTAAATTCCCTATATTTTTGATGTAACATATATATATATATATATATACTCTAAAGCTTCTTTAAAACTAAAAATTATTTTTTAAAAAAAGGAATTACAAGCAGCATCTTTTTTTTCAAGTACTTTTATTTATTTTTAAAAGATACATAGATTATACAAAATGCTACATTTAAAAAATACAGGAGGTTCTCAAATGCCCCACTCCCCTCACCCCCCACTTTTCCCACATCAACAACTTCTTTCATTAGTGTGGTACATTTGTTGCATTTGATGAATACATTTTTGATCACTGCCACACAGCATGGATTATAGTTTACATTGCAGTTTACACTCTCTCCGAGTCTATTCCAACAAGCAGCATCTTAAAATTAAGTTGCATCAAAGATATGGGGAATTACTTGGCACAATGTTATAACCTCCAAGAACAGAGCCAGGCAAGCTAACCCAGACATCACAGAACAAAATGGTTCACAGACCAAATGAAGGCGCTCGAATCAGAGTTTCATAAGTTTGAGAGAAATAACAAGAAGCAAGGGAAAGGTTAACACATAAAAGATAGGGTGAAAGTAGATGAAGGGACCATATCATCAGAATGTTGGAAAATGTTCATACACTCCATCTCTCTCGGCTGCATCCCCACCCTGTGGTGTGGTAACAAGGACCAGAATTGAGGTTTGAGCAAGGTGGCCCACAGACAGAAGGCTCCCCTGGGCCAATGCCCTATATTTGTTCCACCAGAGAGACTCAGGGCAAAGATGCCCAACCACAGTTGTAGCCAGCCAACTAGCCTGCTGAATAGCTATGGGTTTTAGCTGCATTTCCTGGGTAGAGCTCCTTGAGGACAGAACGGGACCATACAATGTATCTTCATTGGAGGCTGATTTAAGGATGACTTAGCGATCAGCCCCAAGCTAGCATGATCAAATGTTATGATTTGGTCTTCCTTCTCTTTCTATCTTTAATTAACACTTTTGCTTGTTTCATCAAATATTTCATTTATTTTCTTATTGTTCTTACAGGTTACCAACTGGCTCTCCACATTCCAACTATGTTTCATGAGATTCTTTCTTATTCATTATTTATTCTTATTATATCTTGTATCACCTATACCTTATAAGTCACTAGGTTGCTTACCATCTATGCTTAAAATTTCTTATAAATTCAATAAATCCCATTTATTTTCTTGTCTTCTCTAACAGAATTCAATATTCTAAAATAATGCAACAAACTCACATTACAAGACTTAAAATACTGTGATGAGGGGGGAATAAGAAGAGAGAAATGACTAATACATTTTGAAAGTCTTCACAGAAATTCTAACCTGATACAATTTTAAAAACACATTTATGAGTCAGTTGTGGAAATTTTAACACTGACTGCATATTTATCAAGTATGTTATCAAGAAATCATATATTTTAAGTGTGAAAATTATATTTGTTAGGTGTAAAAATATAAAAAGTTCTAATATTTTAGAAATACGTACTAAAGTATGGATGAAATTGCATGATGTCTGAGACTTGCTTCAAAGTAAAGCAATGTTTTGCAATTCAACAAAGAGTTCTTAAACTTATGCTAAGTAGAGTTTTGCAAACTGAGAATCATGACTCATTACTAGGTTAATCATTTGGTGGGCTGTGACCAGAACATTTTTCATGAGAAAGAGGATAGAAAAGAATAGAAAATATCAGAGTATATGGCATTCTGTCATAGTGTATTTTGTTATATGAAACTTATACTTCAACTCTGTGTATTATGATAATATGTAGTAGGTCATGACATAAAATGTATTTCTTACCAGGGTTTATAATTCCTGGAGTTGAACATCACAGTTGGAAGTAGAGTCTTGATCACTAATGGGCACAGGGGATACATGAAGAATAGGATATGCTCCTCACTTTGCAGAAGTGATGGACATGAATGAAGACATAAAGTAGAAGGCAAAGAGCTCTGCTAACAATAAGATGCAAGGACTGTGGGAAGACAAAGGAGGCATTGACTAACTCTGGTGTGGGCTTCACAGAACAGACAATATATGACAGATGAAAAGGCTGGAGAAGGGTAAAGAGGCCATCTCTCCAAACAAAGGAACAAAGAAGGAACAAAGTGGCATAGAAGGATAAACATACACATGGTATAATTGAGGAAAATAAAGTAATTTGATGAGGCTCAGAGCCCAGGAGAGTTCCATCTTCAATTTGGGGTCTGTGAGATGGACAATGGCAGGAAGCAGACCTGGCTCAACTAATATAGCATCCATCTGCCATATGGAGGGTTCAGGGTTTGATACCCAGGACCTCCTGACCTGTGTGGTAAGCTGGCCCACATGCAGTGCTGCCACACACATGGTGCGCCATACCACGGAGGGGTGCCCCCACATAAGGGTGCCCCATCTGCAAGGAGTACACCCCACAAGGAGAGCCACCCCACATGTAAAAGCGCAGCCCGCCCAGGAATGGTGCCACACACATGAAGAGCTGATGCAGCAAGATGACAACAAAAAAGAGACACAGTTTCCCAGTGCTGCCGGATAATGCAAATGGATGCAGAAGAACACACAGCAAATGGACACACAGACAACAGCAGGGAGGGGGAGAGAAATTATTAAAAAGTAAAAAATAAAAAAGATGGACAAAGGCAACCAAGGCCATGAAGAAATTGATGATCCTGGGGGAAATACATATGAGTTGAGAGGCTGTGAATATGTCATTTCTCTTTTGATGATCTCCAATGTTGATAAATTCATAGTCTTCCTATTTCCCTAATCCAAAGCTGTGCATTAAGATTTTCTGGTTTCAATTCTTTGATTCAGCAATTCCACTTTTAGAATGTACACCAAGAAAATAGGACTAGATGGGCACAATGACTTAGCTACAAACATCCATTTACAGCATTATAGAAAATGGCAAAATGTTGGAAAGAACCAAATGTTTAATTAAGAAGGTTGGGTAATTAAAATTATGGCCCATCTATAATTGGCAGACAATTGAAAAAATATTTGATAGACAACAAATTTTTAACTGGGAAAATGCTCACAATAATTTAAGTTATATAAGTAGTATTCTTAACAGTATGTACATACTGTATAACCATATTTTACGGGAGAAAATGAACATAATGCTGTAGAAGGACATGCTCTTTTACTTCACATTTCGACAGTAATATTTTTTCCTTTGTATGATGGAAGTACAGGTAATTTTTATTTTAGTCCTTGTTCTTTTCTATCAATTCCAAATTTTCTACCATAAACAAGGAGACAAGATTTTTAAAAGAGTAAAATCATTATAAAATAGGAAACAACCTAGAAATAAATTCCTAATTTATTATTAATGAGAAAAGCAAGGTGAAAATATTATTACATCATGATTTTTCTTCAAGAAATAGAAATTAGGCAGATTATTTCTTTTTGCTGATCTTAATTTTCTATATTTTGCCCAGAGAATATATTTATTTTAATATTTTTAAAATAATTGCTTCTTTACTCCTAACCAAATTCTTTGTCTCTGCAGAGCTTTTGAGACATAAAATGTGATGGCCTATATTCAAAAATCAGTCACTTGTTTTAGACAAGCTTATGTGATAGTGTCTTAAAAACTCAGAAACATTAAGAAACTAATTAGATGTAGGAATTTCAAAAGACTAATTTTAAGAGAAGAAAGCTATTGCAGATTTTAAAAATAAAACAAGAAGACATTTTTAAGTTTATAATTAAAATTTCAACCTAATGATCATGATTTTTACTCATTTTGTTTTTTAAATCCATAACTCAAGTTTGTGCATCACCTAAAGGAAGAAAAATATGCAAAATGGTAGAATGGTCAAATCATTTTAAACGAAACAGTTGCTTTTAAAACAAAGCTCAGTGATAGAATTTAGATTAAATTTCACAGATGAAAACATTAGAAAACACAAGGCATATACATTCATTTTTCTACCAGTGACCAATATGGTGCTAAATTATACCTGCCTGCAGTATTTTTTAGTACTACTTCTTAAAGTTACACAATTTCTTCCACAGCTCCCTTCCCAGGTTTATTCTTATTTTTGCCTTCAAACAAGCACACGCACACAAAAAAACACTTCTCAAACTTGACCACATATTGTAAGTACTAGAGAAAATTTTTTAAATCCCGAAACCCAAGCTGCATCCCAGACCAACTAAATCACTCTCTCTGGGGCTGGGACATTCCAATGTGTAGCTGAACATGAAAATCACTGTCCTCATTGATCCTATTACTTCCTTTAGTTTCTAGATCATTTCTCTCCCTTCTTTCATCTCCAAGCCTGGACTTTTTCCAATTTCTATTTCCTCACACCTGTGCTCATCCCTGCGATGAGATTATTGTATCATACATATGTTGGGTTACATTGTAAAAACTTCTTAAGTAGTGTATCATTTAGGACTTCTTTCACTGCAAGTAACAGAAACTCAACCCAGAGTACCTGCAATAAAATGCGTTACTTGCTCATATTACTGAACGGTCTAAAAATAGGAATAACTTTAGGCAAGACTTGATCGAGACTCAAACAATGGTACTATGTGCTGATATCACTCTCTCCATCTCTACTTCAGTCCTTTATTGTGAAGCTCCTGTCTCAGACAAATTCTCATCTCTTGGCTGCAAGATGGCTGCAACAGCTCCAGAGATTTTGTCCTCACTAATACATGTCTGATGGAAAAAAAGAAAGTCTTTCCCAAAAGTCTCAGTGAAAGTCTTATCATATAGCTCAACAACTGTGAGCAAGGCCAGGCGTCCATGCCTACGCAGATCATTGCGGCCAGATGAAAGGAATGTTCCAATATACTAGGCTTGAGTTCCATGTCCATCCCTTAAGCCAGACTCCCATGGACTGAAAGTGGTTCTCCAGAGAAAAATCAAGTGATTGTTACAATCAAAAGGGGGAAAATAAATGAATGCTGGTTTGCAATTTAATAATTGTCCATTACAGATGGATGTGATGACAGGGTATGCTTTTGGAGAAAACTAAATAAATAGAGTTGCATCAGAAAAACAAGCATAGATATCTTTAGAAGTCTATTATGGGAGACATAAAGGGGAGACAAAGAGAAGCAGACTGCTCTGAGAAACTGAACAGGTACATTTTTAAAGCTTATAGCAAATAGGAACTTGAACATTGCTCCTGATTTGTAATGAAGACTCTTCAAGGTATTTAAATACTAGCCTATTTGGTATTCATCAGCTTAAAATGAGCTGCAAAATGAATGGCCAAAACCTCAGTAAGTCCATAAGAAACCTGCAAATATATCTGGAGAGTGAAATCATATCTGCCTTTTGGACTTAGACATTATTTTTGTGTTTTGTTATGGCTGTATTTGGTATTATGTGAATGACCTAATAGTGTTTTTAAAGTCATTAACTACTTTAGTTTTATCAGAAAAATACATCCTATGTATAAAGTATTGTGAGCATGCAATGGCGTAGCCCTGACATTTTCAGCTTTCTACATCAAGTGGCAAGACATGTTCCCTGAAAAAAAAGAAAGTCACAGCCACCCAAATGTGACAAAGGCAGGTGTCTAGTCAGATGCTAAAGCACTTTTTCTAAACATGCCCTAAACCTTCTGACCATGTCTGCAACATGACAGCCACATCCATCCCTGTGGTTTTGTCACTTCCATTTACATAATTCATGAATACATAGCTCCAGCCCTTAATGTCTTTCCTCAAATTAAGCTCAACAAATATGAGGACCTTCAATATGGCAAGAACTATGGCAGGCCCTGGAGACATGCAAATGCGCCAGCATTTAAAGAGTTTGTCATCAATTGAGGGAGGTAGATAAACAGAACATCCCAGCATATGTGGAGATATGTACAGAGCTCTATAAACGTAGTGATTCATTCAAAAGATACCGATTGAGCACTTATTAGAAGCCAGGCACTGTTCTAGGGACTGGGATACAACAGTGAATAAGACAGACAAATCCTGACTTCATAGAGTAGTCAAGGGAGGTAGCAAATAAAAAAGGCAAACAATTAAATAAGAAGTGCAGTGAAAGGGAGAAACTGATTGGTATAGTGCAGACCAACTTGGGAGGATAGACTGCTTTTTAAAATGTTATAGAATGTCAGAGAAGGTGTAATAGATTAGGGAGGTTATCCTGTAGTAACAAGTTCCCCTTAATATGTAGCTTCATGCTACATGTCCAACATAGGTTCTGGGAGAAACTCTGCCCATTGTAGTCACTTGGGGATGGTGGCGGTTTTGTGCTCTGCAGATTGACTTTCCCGGACCTGCCTTTCCCAGAGTTCCCTCTCCTGTATAGTCACAGATTACAACTGGCCACAAAGAGATGAGTGTGAAACCTGGAAGGCAGAAGTGAAGCATCCACTGCATCTCCTCCTTCAGCATCTCTGGGTCCTGAGCCAGATGCGCATGTAGCTCCTTGCGGAAGGGTGCCAGCTCCCTCTGCAGATATTCACATCCTTGAGGCAGTAAAGGTGAGAGACAGATGTGGGTTCCAGGCTGTCACCAGAGCTTCCAGTTTATCTCTTCTCTTCCACATTTCACATCCTGTACCTGCAGGGACTTCAGAGCCAGCGCCATTCACAGGGACAACCACCTTCCATAGGTGTGTTATTCCAGCTCCAGGATTATGCGAGCTCTGGTCCCTAGAATAAATTCCTTATTCCTTGGGGCTGCGTGTTTCCACTTCCCTGATCAAATGCTGGCTGATCAGGGACCCAGGTGGAATCAATTGCTATTGCCTTGGCTACTGCAGTTTTTCCTGAGGCAGAAGAAAAAAAGCTCTGGAGGGTCCCACATGAGCAATTAAATACTCCAAACTGAAACAAATGTGTGTCACTTCTGCTCTCAAGTTACTGGACAGAACTAGACTTATGGGCCAACCCAGTCATAAGGGAGCCAGAATGTTCCATCCTACCAATACCCAGAAGATGGAAAGACAGAACTATTCAATGAGCAGCACTAATTACCATGGCAAAAAAACCTCTCTGAGGAGGGAGTATCCCAGAGAGTATCCCAGGTAAAGAAGGAGGCAGGCATTTGGGGGCTGGTAGGGAAAGCAGTTGAGGCAGAGGAAAGGGCACATACAAAGAACCTGACACAGGAATGAACTTGGCCATCGTGCTAGAAGAGAATGCAAGAGGCTGGCAGTGACCCAGGCAGGAGCTGGAGAGAAGCTGGAGTCAGATGGCCCAGGACCCTTGTGGTGAACTTGGAAGTCACCAAAAGATTTCAAGCAAGCAAGTAATAGAGTATCACCTAATGTTTAAAAAGATCATTCCAGCTACAGTGTACAGTCAAGAGAAGGCTCACAAAAATCGAAGCTGGAGGCTAGCTAGGAAGCTGTTACTGTGATCTAGCTGCAAAGTACAGCAGTAGCTTGGGTGATGGATCCTAAAAATCCAACAGCTGTGAATGATCCAAACTCATCACCTCCCTCCCAGGTCCCCTCCCAAATTCCTTTCTCTGTTCAGGAGACCTCCACGTGCCACATCACTGGTCAGAGCGCTCAAACCACGTTTGTCTCCTCATCCTCGGTAGCAGACACGATTGGCATGCCACACAGGTTCCCGCAGAGCCATCTAATCATTTCCGCACGCTGCTCCCCAAGCTTCTGTGTGTGTTTGCTTCTGGGCTGGCACCTGCTATTCTCTTGGCGAGACTGCTCTCTGCCCACAGAAAGCTGTAAGTGCTGAAAGTTTACAGCCCGTGCGGCCGCTTCTTAGCCAATGACTGGCTGCTCCAAGAGTCTGAAAGCCCAGCTCCCTGGGCTCAAATGGAGATCAACTTGGAGGTAGAACTTACCCTCCAGAATTCCCCAGTAGGATCAGGCTTCAGTACCCTCTGAAGGATTTTGTCTGACCTCTACCTTCTGTCTGTCTCCCTCCTCCTTAACTGGTTTCTCCTGGGTCTTTCCCTGCTAGATCCTTGCCCTGTGGACCTGCTTTGGCACAACTGGAACTAATATACTTTCCAAATATAAAGGGTCAGAAAGTTCCTCTAACTCTTTGTTTTTCTAATTTCAGTGCCCTTGAACTTTTTCCTTTATTTTTACTGCAGCAGAATTCTAACTTGGTTTCCTTTCATATAATTCATTTATTCAGGAAAGAGTATTGTATAGCTACTGTATTCCAGGCCCTGCCCCTCTCTACTTCCAATCAGCTTTCATCAATGGTCTAGAAGCACCATTTCCATGAAGTCCCCTTCGGATCAAAATTTTTCACTGGCTCCCATCACCTAAAGAAGTATTTCCTAAAGCATGTGTACTTTCCCTTGTAAAGGAAAAAAAATATTTATATTCTCATGGACCCTCAATGTAATTTTTAAAATTCATTATAATTTAATTTCAATATGTATAAACATAAAACTATAAACTCCATATACTGACAGCTTTGATACAACTATAAGTCCAGAACAAATTTTAAAATTATATTCAAACACAATGACAAAACCAATAAAATTTAAGTTCTCAACACTAATTTAATGTGATAGTTGATGTTATTTTGCTGGAACAAAACCACTCATATTTGGATTAATAGAGGAAGGACGTAGTCAGAGGTTTGTATCTATATTTAATCTGTTTCTGTATTTCAACTTCAATAATCCTAACGCAAGGACTAACCATTCTCACAATCATGCTATATAGAATTTTATTACTCATTGCAATTTTTTGTTTTCTCTTTTAAGATAAGCAGAGCCAAAAGTCTGCTTAAGCATATCCTTGCATGCTGGTTTTACTGAGGCATCAATTGATAACGCTGCAAACATACTCTGTTCACTTAAAGGTTAGCTTAGCATTGTCTTGTTTTTGAAATCAGCAGCAAATGAATTTTTATTTCAAATGCTTTAGGATCAGGAATTGTTTGGGCTGCATGCTTGTAAATGCAGACCTGAGATAAGGATTTGGGTACGTGGTAAGAGGTGTGGGCAAGTGGCATAGAGAGGGGAGGGAGGCCGACCAGCCCAAGTTCATATGCAGGCTACTGCAGCAGGCAGCTGGGGCTCAGTCCCACCAGAGACCTGGGGGGACGATGGGGAGGATGGGAATGTGCTGCAGGACTGGCCCATCTCAGCCCAGAGGTGAGGAGGCCGGGATGTTTATCCTCCAGCTTCCCTGTCATTGGTGAAGGTGTGCTCGCAGGGTTAACTCCCCAACACATTCCACCTGCCCCAGACCCATGCCTGCCAAGAGAAGGTCCTTAGGCAGAGGGTCAGAGGCACTGGTGGCTGGAGTCATAGTCATGGACAAGAACAGGGAGGGAGTGCCAACAGCATGTGGGCAGCCACCCACAGCCTCTGACCGAGGAACACATGATTTCTTCCTTGGGTGTTTACAGCAATGCCTTCAAGTCGTTAAGTTGGATGATGGGATCTGCTCACGTGAAGAGGGTACCACTCTCTAGGGGAAGATATTGTTGGGTCTGATATGTCCATGCTACTGGATGCTATGTGCAGACTCAATTTCTACCACTTTTTAAATTCAAATAACTCAAAGATTTTGGTGCATTTAGCCTGCTGTAACATAGTTTAGCCTCCACTTGGTGAGGCCATTACTAGACAGTACCCAGGAAGAGGGATGGTTTTCCATAGCATGCTCAAAATGTCGTTTAATTATCATGAAGATTAAAAAATAAAAGTAAAGCTTCATAGAGAACTTCACAACCCTGACAATAAATGCTAGGACCTCCAAAAAGGTATGGGGTGGGCTAAGGGCCAGGAGCTCATCCACTGCCCCCAGTAAGCTGACTACAAATGAAGCTTAAGATACCTGAAATTCAAGGTCCTCTGAAGTCAACTTTCCATAGTCAAAGTGATCGATTAACAATGCAATGATCAGATCTTGCCCTTTTCACTTACAAGAACCATACCTTTCTGCCGAAATCCTGCAGAGAGCCCAGGACTTCCCGGGTACTCTAGTTCACAACAAACTCACAGTTCCTAATTCTCGCTTGCCAATTAATCACACACTGGATTCTCATATCCTTGGTTTTGTATTACCATCTACCATTCCGTGTGTTGCTCTCACAGCCAGGCTGTGATGTCGACAATGAGACTGAGCCATCATGACCTAATGGAAGAATGTGGATCCTGAAATCACATGGGTGGCTCTTGGATACGGGCTTGGCCATGGACTAGCCATGACCTTGGGCCTCCATTTTGCCATCAGTGAAACAGAGATGCATTAACTTCCTCACAGTGCTTCTGTGTGGATAAAGGAGATGCCCAATGAATAAGAGTTCCCTTTCTTACTCTGCAATCCTTTATTTTCATTGCATGATTTTCTTTGCAACAGCACTGAGAAATTCCCAGTATCATTTTAAAGGTCTGATCCTTGTGATGAGTTGAGAGACCTTTAGTTCCTCTGTGATTTGCTAACAATCTAAACATCCTGAAAACACATTTTTATAAGACACTATTCTGGGGAGAGAACATCTGGATCTCTCCCATCCTTCCCTTTAAAATGATCCTGTCTGTGCCCACAGAAAGATAAAAAATTGATAAGGAAATTCTCATGGTCATGGTTACATTTTGTTTATGAGAAAGTCCTTCATTTGGCTAAAACAGATGTGCAGCTGAGACATTTTTGCCAGTGCACACGCTATCACAGATGACTGTTGTTGATTCATATGGACCACAGGGATGTGTAGGCAGTGACTGTGCAAAACTATCGTCTCTTCCTCTTCATGGGAAAATAGAATTAAGAAACTTGGTTTCTATGCTCCTGACAACAAATAGCAATTAAGAAATCTACAAAGCTGACTCAGAAATGGTTCATGTTGTTGGTTTTTAGCCTTTTCCTTAGTTTTTTCCTAACATAAAATGTTGCCTTTTGCCCCTCATAGAAGGTTTCACTGTGGTCTGATTTCTACAAGGCCAAGGCCAGGGATTCTCCTGGTGGTATCCCGGATGGTACATTCTTCCACCAATAAAGTTGCACTGAAGGAGAACATTTAAAAGTTATTTGTATTCCTTAAAGGATCAATAATAAAAAGCAATTAGCAGGAAACTTTTCAAAGAAGAGATTCTTTTGGCACAAATAAGTTTATAAATCTGCAATACATGATGCTGTCTCTTGCTTTTCTGAGATGAAAACTAAAAGCAGCAGGGGGTGTCCACAGTTCACTGAGTATTTATATCATTTGAATTGCAAAAAAAAAATCCTTTTCAGTGGGATGAGTCTTTGAAGCTGGGGTTATTAGGACTTATAGGTGAACTGCTTATGTGATCAGCAATAGAACTCCATTCATAAAGCATTATGTTAACACTGCCACTTCATCCTGGACCAGTAATTAAAAAGAGGCTAAGAACTAAGTGCTAGAGGTGAGGTTTTGTTTTAGAATAATGGTGTGGATCGCTGGGGACCTTTCTATTCCAGACACTTTCCCAATATTCTCTCTCAATGTTCTCTCAAAATCTTACAAGGAGGTTTCAGGGATATGTACTTTGAAAATATGTACTCATTTATTGCCAATTTTGTGAAAATATTCATTTGTGAATGGATAGTTTCCTGATGGAGTCAGTTCTGGCCTGTAGCAGGATTTTCTTCCTTTATTTTTACACAGTATATGTGTATTGATTAGAAAAGTGTGTGATTGCAAGTAACAGAAAATCCAAGCAACATATAGGTCTATTTTTCAAGTAACAAGAAATCCAGGTCTGAGCTTCTCCAGGTACATAAAGATATCAGTAAGGATCATAACTTATTCCTCTCCCCACTTCTCCATTCTAACATTGTAGCTCTTATCCTCCTTGTCAGAAAATGGCTGCTGCACCTCCAGGTCTCATGCCTGTGTTCCAGGAAGGGAAAGAGAGCAAGGGGAAAGGTAAAAGGACCAAAGAAAATGTGCCAGCCAAGTCTACATCTTTTTATAAAACCTTTCCCAGAAACCCTTCCTACACCTCCGCTTATATCTCGTTAGCCAAAACTGGGCCAGCTGACCATCCATAGCTGTAATGAAGTCTTAGATGTGAGTATTTTAGCTGGGCAGATTTTCTTCCCAAACAAAATCAGGACTTTATTAGTGCACAAGAGGGAAATATGGGTAATGTCCAGGCAGTATCTATCTCATCAGGATCTAGAGATGAGGGTCATCCCTAAATGGAAAATTATTTGCATTAAAGATAACTAAAACCTTTTCCCTGAGACATGTCTACTTTCAACGGACATAAGCAGAGTTTGCCAGAGCATCAAAACAAGAATGAAAACTTGATTGAAATCAGTGAGCCTCAAACATCAGTGAAGTCATGAATTTTGGGTTGCCTGTCCTAGAGTCGTAAATATATCTCTGAAAATATTTGGATTTAAAAAGGTCTTTTCCATCATAAGTTGAGTTTATTCCTAAAAATACTGCTTTAAAAGCAAGATCCTCCATGTTAAATCTTATCATCCCTCTGTCTTCCATTTTAAATTTAGAGCTCTCTTCTTCTAAAAAGAATTTTGACCACCTAAAAGCACATGCAACAGAGCAGCAAATTTCAAAATTCACTGTTTTTATTTTATGTTTCCCCCATATATTGTTAAATCCATTAAGGAAAGAACCACTTTTACTTTGTTCACCATTGTATCCCAGGCACTCACCACAGGGTCTAAAGTACAGAAAATATCCAATGAATATTTTATAATGAATTTACATATTTAAAATAAAAGTTCTTATTTTCCCCAAAGCATTATTATTGGTGATCAAAATAAATTTTAAATATGAATGTGAACCAAAAAACTTCATAATCAAAATCTGAAGAGGCATTAAATAAAATTTGAGATTAATTTCTGATTAAAAACAAGCACTTAATAAACTTGAAAGAAAAGTGAACTTCCAAAACATAATGAAAAATATCCATCTTGAATCAAGGGACAAGAGCCTACTTTAAAAATGCTAAAAGCAGCCCCATTAAAACCAGAAGCAGAACAGCAATAAAAGCCCTCTTCTTGCCAATATTATTAAATATTTTTCCAGAAAACCTGGCTAATAAAGTTAGAGTAGAAAAATAATTACAAGTATAATTATTTGAAAGGATAAGACAAAAGTATTGGCAGATCATATGAGTATTTTTTTAGACAAACCAAGAGAATCAATTGAAAAGCAATTAGCTATAAAAGTTCAGCAAATTGACCAGGACAGAATAAATGTTGAGAATGCTCATGATATAATATTAGGTGAAAAATGCAGGCTTTTACACACACATACACACACACACACACAGATGCTTGCTAAATATAGAATTAAGAGTGAAAGGAGATTTCCAGAGGTAGAGAAATATAAGTAAATTCTTAAACCTCACTAGTGTTAGGTAAACAGCATGAAATTAAGAAATTCTTGCTGCTATACACTTGAAAGCATTGTACAGCGCAGGTTCTGGAAGAAGAATTTCTTCAAAACAATCATCATGGGCCACAGGACCATATACAACTGAGATCGCCAATCAGGGATCCATTTTTGAAACCACTTGTTTCCTCTGACGCGGTATCGTAATAAATTAGTATTTTTATCTCTCATAATCAGCAATCACACATTTTACCTTCATTTCAATTGTTTTAAAGGATGATTGTCTACTTTTTGAGCTATCCTTCAGAAATGAATTCTGTACATGGCACATAGACTTTGTTTTATAGGAGGTAATCCTAAATGTACCCTTCTCCAAATTTGGTTTAAATCCATCCAGACCAAGAGCCAGAAAGTTATTTTTATTTTCATAAATATATCAAAGCTCCCCCCTCACAATCAGAAATAGAGAGGGCATCACCATTCTAAAATCCACAGGACTGAAGAATGAACAAATGTAAGGGGAGAAAGCAACAACAGTAGACTTATTATTCTAGCAACGGAAGATCTTGTAACATTGATATAAAGGCAGTGGTCACCAGGGGTTCTGAGGGGAGGGACAGGGAAGAATAAGTGTAACATGAGGCATTTTTGGGACATTGGAATTATTCTGAATGACATCGCAATAATGGATACAGGCCGTTATACATTTTGTCAAAACCTATAAAAATGTGCGGTACAAAGAGTAAAAAAAAAAAACAAAAAAGTTGTGCAATGCAAAATAGAAACTATAATATAAACTATAGGTCATGGTTAGTAGCAATGCTTCAGTATGTGTTGATATTGTTCATATTGTAACTTGTAACAACAGTGCCACACAAATGAGAGATGTTGTTAGAGGGGGTAAGTGTCAGAGGGGGAGGTTGAGGTATATGGGAATCCCCTATATTTTTAATGTAACATTTATGTAATCTAAACCTTCTTGAAAAATTACAAAATTTCAAAATATATCAAAGCTCTAGAAGAAATACAGCAAAATATTTATAATAGGATTAGGGATCTTTTTTTCATTTGATGGCTTTTTATATTTTCCAATATTTTTTTACAATGAATAGACATTACTTTTTAAATTTTTAAAAAATTATTATACAAAGCAGCATGTTTTGGTATTTGTGGTTGTTGTTTCCTGTTTATGCTATTAGTTCAGCTATCTTTTTGAAAAATGAAATCAGAGTTATCCTCCAAGGGCTCAACAAAACAGAAGGTCATCCCTCCCCAAATCTCTGTAGCCGTGGGACATCCAATCTTATCTGGCTGGTCAAATCCATCTCTTAATACTTCTAACAGATGATAGCTTCAGAAAGAAAATACTGTTCTGAGCTTGAACAGAGAGAAGACACCATAAACGGTGAAGCAGTGATCCAAATGAACCCAATCTTCCTAGAACAAACACTCTAGTAAGTGGTGAAATAACAGAAAAGCACATTCTCTGAAACATACCTCTCAGGGATAGTGAGCATTCGGGCAAGTACATCTTCTCATACGTAAGGTATTTTCTAAACCAGTGGTTCCCAAACTTTAGTGTGCATGAGAGGGCTTGCTAACACGCAGACTTCTTGACCCCACTCTCAGAGTTTCTGATTCGGTAGATCTTGGGTGGGGACTGAGAATTTACATTTCCAACAAGTTCCCAAGTGATGCTGGGGCTGCTCTCCACAGAACCACAATTTGAGAACCACTACTCTAATAATAAAGTAATTAAAATAGAAGATTCCCTGACAAATCGATTAGCAAATTGAACAGCCGCCATCATTTGAATGTTTACTAACAGTGATGGTGCTAAGCATTCCATGAACATTATTTCATTTGAAATCCACAGCAAGGGAGATAGTATTATTCTTTTTTACAGATAAGGAAACCAGGGCCCTGAGAAGCTAGCAATTGTGCAACATCACTGAGCAATTTTGGGGTAGCTATGAGAGTTGAAACTTTAGTCCAAGTTTTTAACCACCAGACTTATACAGTATCATTCATGAAATTAAAACATAAATGTAAGAAAGAAAATTAAGATGAGAAAAGGAAAGAAGGAATAAAAGAAGGAGAAAACAAAATAGAGAAAGGAAAAGAAATATTTATATTTACATTTCAATAGTATATAGAATGAAAAACCACAAAGAGAAAACATAAACAACAAAAACAGGTTGATACATTCATTATTGCAATAAGTATAAATGTTACTTAAAGTACTATTAAAAGATAATTACAGATTAAAGAAAAGTGCACGTATTCATTCATTCAACAATTATCTGTTGAGCTAGTCTTGTTATGCCTGGTACTATTCTAGGTGCTGTGGATACAGCAGGGAACAAAGCAAAAATGGTCCTTATTCCCATGGAATTTAAATGTTGGTGGAAGAAAAGGGTAATAAACACGTAACATAAAATAAACACATGATATAATGTCAGGTAGTGATAAGTGCTGCAAAGAAAATAAAGCAGGTTAAGTAGGAAGGTTAACTGAGAGGAGGGGAATGTCTAGTAAGACAAGGACAACCTCTCTGAAGAAAACTGAAGGATGAGAAGGAACCAGCCCTGCAGAAAGAAGAAATAGCAGCATAAAGGCTGTAAGGTGGGAATGAGTTTCTGTGTACAAGAGGCCAGATGCAAAAGCAGTTAACAGTAAACAGATGCACAATGATAAGTCAGCCAATGAAATACAATGTAATGCAACACAAGACAATACAACACAATACAATACAATAGATGACCCTCAATCCCAACTTAAAAATACAAAAATTAAAAATAAAAAATAATAAGTGGGGTATATTAGTCAGCCAAAGGGGTGCTGATGGAAAATACCAGAAACCTATTGGCATTTATAAAGGGTATTTATTTGGGGTAGAAGCTTACAGTCACCAGGCTATAAAGCGTAAGTTATTTCCCTCACCAAAGTCTGTTGCCACATGTTGGAACAAGATGGCTGCCAACGTCTGTGAGGGTTCAGGTCTCCTCTTCCTCTTAAGGTGCCATGGTCCCAGCTGCTTCCAATCTCAGTCACAGGCTGGGATAAGTCTCATCTCTCCCCTGGGGCTCATTTCTCTCTGGGCTCCCCTGCACTGCTCTCTCCACAAGGCCACTGTAAACTATCAGGCTAACAGCCCATCTTTCTTCCCTGGCCTCTGCCACGTGTAATGGGGCCTTCTCTCCTTCCTCACATACCTGCTTCTCTGTGTTTACTTCCCCACGCTCCAGCATTAAAACCTCAACTAACTCCTGTGCCCTGTCAACTAACCGGTGTGCCCCAATCAAAGCCACTGCCATTTCATTCCTAGATAACTATAAGAAACTTCTGACTGAGCTCCCCATTTTTCTCTCCTACTACAACCAATTCTTCAGCCCAAGAGAGGTCAAAAGCGACCTCACACAGGATGCTTCATTAAGATGAGAAGAAGTAAATACTGTGAGTGAGCAAGCAGACCGTAAGGAGAAGAAGGTCAGTCATTTCTGCTGAGACCCGCAAGAGAAATGAGAGTGGCCAGGACTCATTCAGCTCCAACTCCAAGTCACATTTATCCTCTTAATAAATTCCCTCTTTCTTGACCTAATTTGAGAAGATCTCTACCCCTGTAGACCTGATGAGTCCAATGAAAACATTCTAGAAGAATAAGTCAATAACTGTCAAGCACATATCTTTTAGATAGAAGAGTAATAAGTGAACATGCAGATTAATTCCAGCCGACAAGTTTATTAGTGGATCTAATAAGCATCCCAGGAACAACTATACCATATATAAGAATTCAGTATGCCAACTGGGAGAGGGGGACAATTTTAAGTTAAATCTATTCAACAAAACAAATTTGAGACTTTTTCTAACTTTAATTAATTTCTCTTTATTTTTTGAATTTGTACTTTTAATTTAATTCATTGCATTTATTTAAATGTATACATGTCAAAAATACCGTAAGTTAATAAAAAGCAAACTTCCAAGTATTTAGTAGCATTTCATAGACATGATAAAGGTTGTGACCCTCATTTAAAAGCATCACCAAGAAAACAAATACCTTCCTTTGGGAAATGGTCTAAGGACATGAACTTATGTGTGTCCAACATATACAAGGATTTATTTACAACAGTGTTTATTGCTGTATTACTCATAAAAGTGGAAAACCTAACAACAATCAACAAAACTGGTTAATGAGAACATTTAAAATGTAAGTATATTTAATGAAACTTGGAAAATTATCGTGGATATATTGCTAGATTTTTAAAAACAGCTTACAAAATAAAAAATTCACTGATTCCAATTTCATTAAATTTTATGCATTTCTATCAGGATAGAAAAAACAAATAGAAATAAAATATTGCAATGGCTATATGGTGATATGACAGGTAAATATTATTGTATTTTTTTCTAACTTTATATAAGAATAATGTATGTTCATGGTAATTTGGGGAAAACTCTATACACATGTGCACATGGCTACCTGTCTGTATGCAAGCACGTATTCCCCTAAAAACTAACTAAAAAGTTAGGATTACCAGGAATGGCCCATGGATAATCAAACATCAGCCAGTTCAAAACAAAACAAAATAGCTTTGTTAAAACTCTCTTTTATGCTCTTGCCATACCCTTATTTTAAAGTAAATTTTGGGAAACGAACTTGGCCCAGTGGTTAGGGTGTCCGTCTACCACATGGGAGGTCCGCGGTTCAAACCCCGGGCCTCCTTGACCCGTGTGGAGCTGGCCCATGCGCAGTGCTGATGCGCACAAGGAGTGCCCTGCCACGCAGGGGTGTCCCCCGCGTAGGAGAGCCCCACGCGCAAGGAGTGCAACCTGTAAGGAGAGCCACCCAGCGCGAAAGAAAGTGCAGCCTGCCCAGGAATGGCGCCGCCCACACTTCCCGTGCCGCTGATGACAACAGAAGCGGACAAAGAAACAAGACGCAGCAAATAGACACCAAGAACAGACAACCAGGGGAGGGGGGGGAATTAAATAAATAAATAAATCTTTAAAAAAATAAAGTAAATTTTGTCCTTAATCTTCTAATTATGTTAAACCAATTTTGGATAATATGTATACATGCTTCTGTCTACACACTGCCTAGCACATAGTAGGTCCCCAATAAATATTTGTTGGATTAATGAACAACTGCTACAGCCAAGAGGAAGGAAGGGTCTTCTAACGCTCTGATGACAATTTTCTTGACATAATACAGAATCGATCTGAAGAGGCTATTGGTCCTGCAGTTTGACTACTTTTAGAAATAATGTCCTAATATCAACTACTCTAAAAATTAAAACCATTATTTTTGACAGACACTCTCTAAAATTTAATTGGTTTAACACCTACAATCCCATATAGTAAGTTAATTTACTCAGCTACTTAGGGGCACATTTGCAATTAATTCTTTCCTGTGAGTTCACCATGCGGCTTGTTGCTTAAATCTAGAGGATTCACGAGAGCATCATTGAGATGTTTCTACAGCTGCAGTGGGTGACAGTAACACCTGTGGTGAAAATTTTTCAAGACAAAATTACCTTGGCCTCTATAAAGTGGGAATTTCAGGAGCTAATTGAGCAATCACTTATTTGCAGATATGGAGTCAGAAATTATGGGGATGGGGTAAGTTAAGAGAGGGGAAGGGGTCTGGCTTTGTTTGCAGATTCTAAGGCCCACCTTTATAAGACAGGGGATAGCCTGGCAGTAGGCTTGTAAAAGATATGTAATTTATCCAAAATGCATCCCTTGCTTACCCAGCAAAGCACATGGATCCAGTCACAACAAAAACTTATGGAACTTTCATAGTAGGCTTTCATTAGAAGATATATTCTCTTTCTTACCATCTGTGACCCAGATCTTAGCACAAGCCAATGGAGAAAAATGTATTGTACAAATTTTGCAATCACAGATCTAGATATAATTTCTTTTTTAAAATTTCCTAAAGCTGAACTTAACCCAGAGCAAATCGAAAAAGGAATCTACTCATTTTTTGGTAACCAGCCTCCAAGATGGCCTCCAGTCATCCTTGCTTCCTTGTCCCCACTGACTTGTGTCGTCTGCTCTCCCAGTGAAAAGGACTGACCTATGTAACTTAGAGGATACTGAAATGACAGTGTGTGCCTTCTGAGACTAGGTCCTAAAATGCAGGCAGTTTCTGCTTTGCTTTCTCCTGAAGTACGTGCTCTGAGGGAAACAGCTGCCATGTTGTGAGGTGGACAGGGTCCATCCTTGAGGACCTGAGCCTTCCTGCCAACAGCCCAGTCACGTTGCCAGATGACTGCAGCCCAGGCTGACATCTTGACTACAACCTATTGAGAATCCCTGAGCCAGGACCTTTAAGCTAAACCCCTCCTGAATTCCTGACCCTCAGAAACTATGAGAGATAATAAATAATAAACTATGAGAGATAAATAAATATGTGTGCCCATTTTTTTTGTTTGTTTGTTTTGTTTTGTTTTGTTTAAGTAGCTAAGTTTCAGGGTAATTTGAGCAGCGATAGATAACCAAAAATTCTTTCTAAGAAAAGTCCTTCAAATTAGTGCTTAATCTGTCTTCTCAGGGTTAAATCAGTTACTTCAGATTCTCTACTTCTTCCTTCTCTCTGGAGGGGAAATGGAATCTAAATTCCAGAGGACTTTACAGAGACTGGAGAATGGGAATCCTGGCCATTCACTTGTGTAGCATTAGAATTTTTTGGCTATAAATAAAAGAACGACAGGACTGAAATGGCTCAAGTAATATGCATTTTTATCTCACAAAACAATACGATGGAAGGTATGTGGTTTCTGAGTCAGATAATCCCGTGGCTCAACAAGCTCAGGGCTTTTGTTAGTTTCTCTTCTCTTGGGTTTCCCTCATAGCATTCCTTTTTCTGTGAATGGTCTGTTCCTATCGTCTAATTGTTTTTATCGTAGGTTGTTGGTGAATTTCTTATCTGTTTTTAGCTCTTTGTATATTAGAAAGTTAACCTTTTGTTTGATAGTATGAATTGTAATTTTTCCTCAGTTTATCATTTGACTTTTTCCTTTGCTAATGGAAATTTATATCATGCAAATTTTTATTAATTTGTTTAAATTTATCAATCTTTCTTTTATGATTTCTGGATTTTTAGTCACATTAATTTAAAAACATCTACTCCCCAGACCAAGATTACAAAGCAATTACCTTGTGATTTCTTCCAGTGCTTATGTGGGTTTTCGTTTGTTTTACGTTTAAATGTTTAATTCATTAAGAATTTTATCTTGGTGTACAAATTCGAGTTATGGATTCAACTTATTATCTGCCCAAAGCCCCATACCATTTATTGAATGGTTTGTATTTCCCGCCACAGCCCCGTTTGAGATGACACACTGTTAACCGATAATCACCATCCTGTTTCCCTCTAACAACCTGAGGAGCTAGACAAATGAACGGTAATTACAGACCACTTTTAAACCATTATTAGTATGCCACAAAACTGTACTGTGAAAAAATAATTTAAAAATTTAAAGACTTGCATTGCAGGCCTCCCCCAGTCCTGGCCTCACTGTGCCTTCGCACTCCTCCCCCGGGTTCCCTGGCCAAAGAGAGCACGGTGGTGTGCACGGGCGGCCCAACCCAGTTCCCACGCCTGGCACACCAGGCTCCCCGGGCACCACAACCTTGTGCTCCCCAGTAGCGGGTGCCGCCGGCGGCAGGGGTGCTGTGGAGGATGAGGCGGATCTGCCAGGGCTTTCGGACACGATGAGGAGGCCCCCTGGGAGGATGAGGAGCTGCTGATCTCCCCCGGGACAAGCAGCAGACCCTGCGATGGGTTATTCACGTCTGCTGAAGAAACATTTTCACATCCTACGTCTGAGCATCAATTTAATATTGATAGCATGGTCCATAAACATGGACTTGAATTTTATGGATACATTAAGCTAATAAATTTTATTAGACTTAAGAATCCTCCAGTTGAGGATATGAATTCCGTACACATCCCAGTGCCTTGGGAGAAAGACAAATATTTGAAGCCAGCATTAGAAGATGATCTTTTACTTCAATTTGATGTAGAAGATCTTTATGAACCGGTGTCAGTCCCATTTCCATACCCTAATGGACTCAGTGAAAATATGTCTGTTGTTGAAAAATTGAAACACATGGAAGCCAGGGCACTCTCTGCTGAAGCTTCATTAGCTGGAAAACGAGAAGACCACAAAGACTGAAACAATTGGCTCAGGATTTTGTGAGGAACGCAGATGTCAGAAACTGCTCATCATCTTCTGCTGCCATTGCAGGCCTCCAAGAGGATAGGATGGTGTTTATTTCATATGGGCATTATGGGATACATGAAGAAGTGCTAAGTGACCAAGTACCACCAGAAAGTTACCAAGATTTTATATACCAAAATCCACACATTTTCAAAGACTGTTTTGAGTCTTGGTTGTAGAACTGGAATTCTGTCTAGGTTTGCTGCTAGTGCTGATGCAAAGAAAGTTCTTGGAGTTGATCAATCTGAAATACTTCACTAGGCAGTGGATATCATAAGACCAAATAAACTTGAAGACATTATTATACTAATTGAAGGGAAGACTGAAGACATTCATCTATCTCTGGCATGGCAAGCTGATGCAACAAGACGACACAAAGAAGAAACACAATGAGAGACATAACAAAGCAGGGAGCAGAGGGGCTCAAGCAATTGGGTCCCTCTCTCTCATATGGTAGATTCAGTTCCTGGAGCCTCCTAAAGAGAAGGTGAGCAGACACAAAGAGCACACCGCAAATGGACACAGAGTGGAGACAGTAAAATAAATCTTAAAAAAAAAAGTGTTCTAGCATATGGAAAATATAGCATCGGCTTTCTCATACAAATCATATTTGAAGACAGCTTAGCTGATCCTATCTAGCATACCTGTAGTTAGTTTGTAGCTTCTTCCCTCTGCAAATATTCTTTAACCATGCAGTTTCCTAGTACTGCCCAGAAAATCTACTTTCAATACATGCATTTCATGTTTCATAAAAGTTTTTAAATATCTAGATAAATATGTACTTACAGAATAACCTTTTAAATCTAAATATATGTGCAAAGTTTAAAGATACAACTGTTAATATACTTATATCACAATAAAACTATATTGCTTATAATTACTGACAATTGAAATCGCAGAATGAAAAATATTCAATAAAATGCAAAACAACAACCAAAAAAAAAAAGAATCTAATGCAATCATTAGAATAGGGGTCAGTAAACTACAGCCCCATGGACCAGATCTGGCCCACCACTTGGTATGTAAATAACATTGTGGAGCAGAGCCATCCCTGAGCACTCTCACTCATTTCCGTACTCCCCGTGGCTGCTCTTGCACTACAACAGCCCAGCTCAGTGGTTGCAACAGACACTACACGGCCTTCAGAAAGCCTCAAACATTTGCTGTCTTGCCCTTTGCAGAAAAAGGTTGCCATCCTCCACTTCAGAGTTTACAGAGCACTTTAACCCTGTGACATTTCTAATAATTCTGTGAAGAAAATATAAGCCCCACTTTAAAGATAAGAAAACTGAGTTACAGAAAAGATAAGGGAAGTTCGAAAGTGCCCATGGCCTTGAGGAGCTAGAGTTGGCCTCAGAGCATAGGTTCTAGGACAAAATCTCCTGCTCTCTCTACAACACTTCGTTGTCAATATCTTAACGCAATATCTCAGTTCCGTGCAGAATACTCAAGCAGTCCAGATATTCTTTGACTAAAATGAAGAGCATTTGATTAATATAGCTATCTTTTTTTATGCTAATGATTTATCAAAAGAAAACAAAATTAAGCCCGGGAAAATGAGGAGGCAGGAAGAGGGACAGGGGGAGCCTGAAACCCAGAATTTTAAATACAATTATATCAAATATATACCTACACTTCAAAGCAAATAAGAGCCTTTTCAAGGAAGAATTGGGAAAAGGGCACTGAATTTCTTCCGGCTAGGGATACCCACCAGCACAGATGTAAAATTCACCCCCAATTACTTCTAGCCAAATTAAGAAAGAACACTGCACCACCGTTTGCTAAATTCACTTTCTCAAGGCAATGTTTATCTTTTGCAGGAAGTGAGAGGGTTCATGCTGAGACCAGAAAGAGCGACATTAAGCGCGTTTTTAAGCTATCTTTTTAATAAACTGTATCCATAATATCTAAGCAATTCACACTATTCCCCCACGGAGTTTCTGTGTTTCTGCCCCACTGGCCCACTGGCTCAATAAAGTCATAGCTTTCTGTTATTAATAAGGCATTTCACCTCAGGTACTTCTTTAACTTCCTGTGTTTTTTTCCCCAACTTAATGTTAATTTGTATTCCTTATCCAAAGAATGATTACAGGGTTTCTACAAAAGAGAACATTCATGATCAAAGAGAAGCTGGTATTATAAACAAATTATTACAACTAGGCTCCCTTTGAAATATTTTAACTTAATTGAGCTCAAACACTTTTGGCAAAGGTTTAAAAACTTGAGAGTAATTGAAGAGTCGTTCCAATTTGGCTGGATTTTTCTTTTAATGTCGGAGTGAGAGGAGGGTATCTTTATATGGTTATGGCCTAAAATGTCAAACTGATATTATTTTTTAATTGCTGCCTTTTTAGGCAAAACATATTAGGCAAACTGGGTTTGTTTGGGGGTGATGGAATTGTCAGATAGCCCAGTCATGGTGGTAGTTATAGGACAGTATGCATTTGTCGAAACTCAGCACTGCACACAAAAAGGAGTTGAATTTTACTATATGTAAATGATACCTGTATAATCCTGACATTAAAAAAAAAAAAAAGATTGGATACTGACGCAGCAAGATGGTGCAACAGAAGGAGACACAGATTCCTGGTGCCTTCCTCCCTCCCTCTCTCTCTCTGGGATCACTTACCTTGGGGGAGCTTACTGCCATATCTAAGGTAACTCTGTGGAAAGGTCCAAAGGGTAAGGAACTGAGGTCTGCGCACAGCCAGGGGAGGAGGCTTGAGAGCTCATCCCCCAATGGGGGCCAAGCCTTCAGGTCAGACCACAGCCCTGGCTGATTGTCACCAAGGCACCCAGATAAACCGAGTCTCAATCCTGACTCATAGAAATTGTGAGATACCAATTGTTTGCTGTTTTAAGCCCCTAAGTGAGTTTTAGGTACTTTGCTACACAACAGTAGAGAACTAATATAACACCATTTTACTTTCTAAGAATCAAAGGATTGTGACTTCCAAAACACATCTGGCCCCAAGGTATTAAGTCAAAACTGGAATGAGTGATTGTGGCTATGTGGCACCTCTTTCACAGGGTTTTTCTGATAACTAAATGAGATAATATTTGCAAAGTGCTTAGAATGGTGTTGGCGCATTGACGTGCTCAGTAGTAGTTACTGTTAACCTTACCGAGATTGTTTTTCTATTTGTTTGTTAAATGAGATATGCCATGACTTCAGCTGCTGTTACTATTGCTTTTAGCACCATATTATTCTGCAGCTTGCTTTTCTTTTTCCATTTCACAATTTTTTATGCAGAATCTTCCAGGTCAATAAATAGTTTTTTTTTAAGTATGAGGGATTGAACCTGGGGCCTCCCATGTGGGAAGCAAGTACTCAACCCTTGAGCCATATCAGCTCCCTACATACAGTTTTTTTATTAGCCAAATTCCCTCTTTTTTTTTTAAGATTTATTTTTTATTCATTTCTCTCCTCTTCCCTGCTTCCCCCGCCCCCAGTTGTCTGCTTTCTGTGTCCATTTGCTATGTGTTTTCTTCTGTGTCCGCTTGTATTCTTGCCTGTGGCACTGGGAATCTGTCTCCTTCTCTTGCATCATCTTGCTGCATCAGTATCCAATCTTTTTTTTTTTAATGTAAGGATTATAAAGGTATAATTTATGTACAGTAAAATTCAACTCCTTTTAGTGTGCAGTGCTGAGTTTCGACAAATGCATACCGTCCTATAACTACCACCATGACTGGACTATCTGACAATTCCATCACCCCCAAACAAACTCAGTTTGCCTAATATGTTTTGCCTAAAAAGGCAGCAATTAAAAAATAATATCAGTTTGACATTTTAGGCCATAACCACAAAAAATAATATCAGTTTGACATTTTAGGCCATAACCATATAAAAATACCCTCCTCTCACTCCAACATTAAAAGTATGCAGATACATACCTAGGCAGAAGTGCCATCCCAGCTAATCTAATCTCAGAGGTGGCATTCCATCACTTCTGCCACGTTTTATCTGTCAGAAGCAAGTCAATAAGTCCAACCACGTTCCAGGGGCCAGTTACACAAGGGTATGAATATCAGGCAGTCAGGCACGGGGGCCATTGTAGAGTTTGCCTCACGCAGAAGCACCGATGACCTAATGCGAGCAGTGCTCTGGGACAGCACCTTACAATGAAAAGCACTGACCCTTCTGCACTGAAACACTGGAATACGCATGCTAAATGGAATAAATAAAAACAATAAATAGCCTCATGTCAGTTCAGTTTAGGTTTTGCTTTCAAATGAGTTATAATAAATCTTTTGGTTTTCAGAGATTTAAGAATTTCAAAATTATGGAAGGGGTTGGAGTTCTGCATCATCATCCCCCACTTTACAGATGATGATATTTAGGCACAAAGAAGGTACGTACATGTAAGTATGTTTGGGCATCTTCGTATGAGCACAGAAACAGATACATCAAGCTCTTGACACTGGAGTTCTCAGAGCAGGGGGAATTGGAAGGCAGGGATTTTCAGAGGCTCCTACATGATTTAACCTATTATAAAAGCATACAGTAGTCTTATCAATTTGTAAATTGATAACATAAATTGTTTAAAAGAATAAAATGGTATTTCTCCCATCAGGCAAGGGGTTTACCTTTATGTCACAAGAGCAAAGGTTGTACACAGTTATGTTTGCTTCTAAAGTCCTGGTCCATTTTACTAAGCGATAGCACAAAATGGAAAAATTAGAGAAAAGAATTAGAATAAGAGAAAGGGAAAATAAAAGAGTGATAAGTTAGATTAATTTCTTAAGCTTCCATATAGTTGAGAGTAGCAAGGGGACAGAAATAATCTGCAGTTTTAGAAAATGCCTAGGTATGTATCTGCATGAGTGGAGAAGAATTCCAATTTGATACAGTTTTGGTGTGAGTTAATGAAAAACACTGCATCATTTAAAGGTTGACCAACCTTGACTAGAACACAAATGCCAGTCAGACTGAAACTTTATTTCTGCCTTTTAGGTTATTCTCTCATACTGGTTTGCACTGACTCTTAATCAGAATTTGGGGCATGAATTAAATATTGCAGAGAGAAGGAGTTTGTCCGTTAGCTCAGATTTCACTTATTTTTTATGACCTGTTTAAACAGATAAAAACTGACTTTAATAACTGCAAGCGATATTAGATAGACGGAATGGTCCTACTTCCGATTCTGTATATCTTAACAAATTAAGCTTTTCGTCTTTATGACCAAAGGTAAAGAAAGTGCTTAAGGAGGCAAGCTAAGAAATTCATACAATCTCCTTTACGGGGTACTAAGAAGCCAAGACGTCATTGACTTCAATTCTAATACTGCAACGCCTCAATGCCAATATGTTCATGTCAGAATCTGGACTGGCTTGAGACTATGACATGGCAAACATCTTCTTAAAAAGCAATTTGAGGAGCCAGGAGTGGACAGGGAATCCACTGCATTAGCCAAAAGGGCAGGCAAGACTGCCTTGTCATGACTCAGCCTCCCACAAGGGGGCGATGCTCCTCAACGGCAATTTTTAACATAAAGCTCAATGGGCTTTACCTGGCCTGTGTAATACACCCGTTGTTGGCCTCAAATATTTCATTAGTTCTACTACCCAAGAACCATCTCATTTTCCAAGAGGAAAATATTTCTGAGTGAGTTCACATTAGCAATGTATTTTTTTTCTTCTTTATTTTCTTTTAAATGTTATATTCAAAAATTATGAGGTTCCCATATACCCCCCACCCCATAGCAATGTATTTTTAAAATAACAATAGCCAACAATTTACTGAGATGGTCCCGTATGGAGATAAAGGACCGGTTCAAATTCCAGCTATGCTGCTTAGCGACTGTGTTACCTAGAGTAAATTACTTGACCTCTCTGAGTCGCATCCTCTCAGAGGGCAGATGGCACATTTAGCTGAGTAAGTCTAAATAAAGCCCTTAGAACAATGTCTGGCACATAGGAAGCACTACTTCAGGGGTAGCAACCATCACTTGAGCATCCCACACACGAGTCCCTTACTGTCTCCGCTGGCTGTATCTCACTGAATCCTCTCGACAACACTGGGAGGAGGGATAACTTCAGGCCCATTTCACAGATGAGGAAACCAAGGCCAAATAAGTGAAGGTAATTTCCCAGGGTCTATTAATGGCAGACCTAGAACATGAACTCGCATCTACCTGGCTCTAAACCCATCTTCTTAACCACTGCAATACATCATACAGACTACATATTATAAATAATAAAAATCAAGAAATACGTAACTCAAAAGATAATAGCAATTGCACTCCCCCAAAAGAGTGTTTTCCTGTTTTCCGCTCTCCAACATCATTCTATTTCCCTTCCTTTACATGGTTTACCTCCCCTAAATTACATTTTGCCTTAATATTTATTTCTAAAACCACCAAGAAATACCTATAGACTAAATCTCTACAAATTCTTCAGATACGGTTTTGAAGTGAACTTAAGAAAGCTCCCACTGAAAAAAAAAGGTTAAATTATGTAAAAGTGAAAAATATATATGGTCCCATGAATCCTCAAAAGGATAAAAATAGAATTCCAACTCCTCTACCTAAAAACTCCACCACCTTCGCACTGCTGTTTTTTCCCTGTTAGCCCTTGAAATGACCTTGGTTTAATTACCTGCATCTCAATGAGTGAATCTACATAGAAAGTGAAGGTTAATTAATGAAGGATCGTTTCTTTTGCTAAGCCCACCAGGCAGTGGCTGACAGCACCGCTCGTCCACTTGGTATTATCCTATATCTCATTAGAAATGGTCAGATTGATGTGCTCGCTTTGGACCAGAGAAAAGAAAGAAAATAGTTTAGCAATGATGGCCACTTGCAGTGCACGGTCACAGAGCTTCCCCAGCTGGCACCTCTGACCTTGAATGGCACTGCTCCTGAATTCACAGATTCCAAAATGTTAGACCCAGTTAGAAATGCAGAGATCAGAGTCTAACAAGGTTGGACATTTGCATACCAGGTGCATAATGATATTTCCAGAAGTCCTATACTATTATTTTTCTTAAAAGTACTTATTTTCATATATTTTTAAAAAATAAAGCTGAGAACTTTTAGAACAGGGTTTCTTAACCTCATCACTAGTGACATTTTAGCCCAAATAATTTTTTTATTTTGTAGGTCTTTCTTGGCAATATCTTTAGCAACATCCCTGGCCTCCACCCACTAAATGCCAGTAGCACCTTCTCGCCTCACCCCCCTAAGTTGTGTCATTGCCATATGCCACCTGGGAAACAAAATGTCCCCAGTTGAGAATGACTGATCTGGAGAAAATTTAGGTTTTGAGGTCTTTTTTAGCTTTTCAATTTCAAAATAATTTCAGACTCAGAAAAGACTTGCAAAACTAGTACACCTGTATACCTCTTACTCAGATTCTCCAAATGCATAACCATAGTCCAATTATCAAAACCAAGTAATTAACACTGATACAATACTATTGGCCAATTTTCAGATCTTTTCCAAATTTATCAATTGTCACACTCAAGTCCTTTTTCAGATCCAAGAGCCAATCGAGGATCACATATTGCATGGCGTCCTTAGTCTCCTCCCATCTGTGACACTTCTTCAGTCTTCCTTTGTCTTTCATGACGTTGGCGTGCTTGAAGATGCTAACCAGTTATTTGGTAAAATACCCCTCGGTTGGGTTTGTCTATTCTTACAATTAACTTGAGGTTATGCATTTTTTACAAGAATACCGTAGATGTGATGGTGTGTCCTTCTCAATGCATCATATCAGGAGACACATAATGAAGATATGCCCCATCGTGGTGATACTCACTGTGATCACTTAGACAAGACAGTGTCTGTGGGGTTTCTCCACTGCGAGGTTACTATTTTTTTCCTTTGTACTTAATAAGTATCTTGCGGGGAGATTCTTTGAGAAGATGCAAATATCCTGTTTCTTACCTTACTTGTGCCCACTAATTTCAAGCATCTGTGGATGATTCTTATAGCAACAATTATCATTGTGGTGTTTGCCAAATGGTGATGGCCAAAACATTCCATGTTCAAATGGTACAGAGAGTATTCAATCCATTTCTGCTTAATTCTTCCTAAAATTATTTTTTTTACATTGAAAAGTTGTATGTTGTGGAAAACTGGCTTTTGCTATTTCTCTGAGCTCTTCGTAGCAGCTATTTTTAAAAATAAGCCCTGCTTGTTTTTTTACACTTGTTTTATTAGTGTTGCCCTTAGGTGGAGAGTCCTGGGGGAAATTCTAAAGGGTCAATTTCACTCATGTTTTCCACTTCAGTTTTAAAGGTTAATGCAGATAACGATCTAATACAAAATTCGCAGTGTCTTATGTTCTAGGGATATGAGGTTGAGAAGACCCTGAACCTGCCTTCAAGGCACTCGAAAGAGCTTGAAGGGAAACAGAAACCTAAATAGACAAGAACAGCAAGCAGGATAAATGTCTGTAGGAGTTCCCCCTGGCTCCAAGGAGATGTGGAACGAAGTCAAAGGGCACTTTGTCCTTTTTAGAACTCCAGAAGGACAGACTTCATGGAGGAGAGGACATTCCAAGCTAAGACTTGGAGGATACCTCGAAAGTAGAAAAATCAAGATGGGAAGGACATGGGGGGCACTAAAGAGGAAAGATTTGTCTGTTTGAAATCATCTAGGAAAGAGCCACATGGACAGGTGGACAATTCCGTGTCAGCAGAGGATGAACCCAAGAGGAGAAGTAGATGAGATGAGGCCAGAGCTATGAGCAAGAGGGTCATTGTGTCCAGGCTTAGCTCTAAGGCCATACAAAAAGAGGGATCTTGAAAAAAAAAAGGAAAAAAAAGAAGATTCTGTGATGTCTGGAGAGAGGCCAGAGCAGGGCAGCCAAGAATAAAGAAGAATTCAAGTTTTCCCTAAGTGTGTGCCCAGGAATATGGGTTCTCATATTTGGTGTCATCAAACAAGCTTGGGAAACATTAGAGTTGACAGTGATTTTTTAAATGCCACAGATTCAGCACCCGAGCTCCCATGTGCCTTGGGAATGTCTCAGAGGTAGACAGAGCACGTCTTTCCTACCTCACCAGGCCCTCGCTCTTCAAAGGGCTTCAGGCACCAGCAGGATCAACCTCACCTGGGAGCTTGATAGAAAGGCAGAATCTGCATTTTGACAAGGCCTCCCCAGGTGACTGGTATGAACATTAAAGTGAGAGAAGCACTGGCCTCCTGCATGGGAAAATGCTGCTTCTGATCCGGTAGTTCTGGAATGAAGCCAAGACTACATTTAAGTAGCCAGACTCTAGGCCATGGACACTTTTGTTCAAGGACACTTGGGAAAGTTGGAGAAATCCACCAACCCTCCTACCAACCATCCACTCTTGGACCATCTTTGCATGTGGGAACAGGAGAATGCCAAGGAATCCACGCTATCTCTGCCCTCAAAGAACTGTGGTTTAGTAGAAAATTGAATGCTTAGGGACAAGAAATAATTAATGAACAATAAAACTACATGTGTATAAAATTAACTTTTCTGTTCAACAAATCTTTATTGAATGCCTACCAAGACTGTGAATATCCCCAATCGATGGCTGGGAATATAGCACTGAAATAAACAAAGTCCTACGTCTTCATAGCTGTTGCATTCTAGAAAAGATGGAGAGGGGCAACATATAAATAAACAAACGAATACACAGGAGAACCAACAATAGTGGGGGAAATGGAGAAAGAGAACGGGTGGAAGCTAGGGTCTGCCCGTGGAGGTAGGACTTAGGTTGTTCTGTGAGGACAGGGGGACGGGCTCAGTGATAAGATGACATGTCACAGAGACCCTGGAGGATCTGGACGAATGGGACCTGCAGCTAGCTGAGAAGAAACATTTGAGTCCGAGGAAATTGCAAATACAAAGTCCTGAGTTGGGAGCATCCTTGGGATGTTATAGAAAGCGAGGCGCTTCCCGTAGCTGGGACAGGGTGAGCGAGGGGAAGAGCGAGAGGAGCTGGAATGGAAGACATGGTTGGCGGGGACAGGCTGCAGACCAAGCTGCACCTTTCCGGCCATTGAAGGGCATTGCCTTTTCCTTGGCATGAGGTGGGAGCCACTGGAAGGTTCTGAGGGAGGGTGACACATATTTTAAAAGACTCCCTTTGGCTGCTCTGCAGGGAGGAATGTCTAGAGGCCAGAGGGGGCCGCAGGGAGCCCAGGTAGAAGATCGTAAATCAGGTGAGCAATAATAGTTGCTTGGGTCCTGGTGCCCAAAGTCAAGGAAATGTGTTAAGCTTTATGCCTTGAGCAGTGGGAAGGGTAGAGTTCCAGCACAAGCAATGGGGAAAGATGTGTGAATCTGTTAGGTGGAGGCTGGTGAGGAGGCATTCCGTTTTGAACATGTTACATTTGAGGAATCTGTTAGATGTACCCAATTGGAGACACCCAGAAGGCATCTGGAGATATGGGGCTAAAGTTCAGGAGAAAGGTCCAGGCTGGAGAGAGCAAGCAGTGTGTCCTCTAAGAGATAGCTCAGTAAGCGGCAGATAATAGGAAATCAGTAAATGGCATGTGCAGGAATGTCATGACTTGAATTGGCAGAATTATTTGCTTGTCATTGGAAAAGAATGAGGCCAACACATCCTACCAGTGGTGGGTCAATAACATTTTCACATCAGAAGAAAAGCATTTTTTTCCTATTCCAAATGATGGGCAAAATAAGTTAGAGTGGTTTCACTTGGGCTGTTTTCTATCACCAAGAGAACATTAATAAACAAAGTTGAAATCACACGAGTATGAACGTAAATTATTTACAGTGTGCTTGAAGAGTTCAGAAGGGCTTTGTAAGGTAAATAATTTATAAACTCATAGAAAGAGCTTCTTTTTTCACTAATTAAGGGTGAAAATTTTACCGATAAATCATGAGAGGTTTCAGGAACAACGGGAGTAGTAGAGATCAATTCAGTCCAACTAATATTTACTGAAAAACTACTATGTGCCAGGCGCTTGGCCAACCACTGGCAATTCAGAGACGCTAGGATGGATGGAGGCTCTGCATCTAAAGGCTCTGCCTGTGCAATGGGAGAAAGGGCAGCTCCAGGCTGATTCCCCACCCCCCTTGAGAGGGGACACGCCGTGTGACTTGCTTTAGCCTATGAAATGTAAACAGAAGTTGCATGTGCCCCTTCTGAGTGGACGCAGTGAGAAGCCGTGAGCAATCTGCCATGTGTGGAAGTGGGGCCATGGGTGAGCTGTGAGCAGAGCCCCCCCCGCACCTAGGTGACTTGTGATGGCTGTACGGCATGAGCAAGAAATCAACCCCTGTTGCGCGAAGGCACTAATATTTAGGAGTTTTTAGTTACTGCATAATCCAGCCCATCTTGAGTGATATAGGCCCTGTACTGGTAAAAGATACATCCTTTGTGAATTTCCACATTTCTCCATTTCTCCCCCTTCTTTTGGCCTTTATAGATCTTTCTCTACTGTAAAATATAATTTCTACCTGGGCTGGATCTTCAAAATCACTTCTCTATGTTCATTATAGAAACAAAGTTATCGATCCAAGCCATCATTTGAATACTTTAGAATCCCCTCCTTGATTTATTTAAAAATTCTGTTTTCTCACTAGGGACCATCACTTTCTGTCTCTGATTCTCCGTTGTCTTCTGTCACCAGTACCATCTCAATCTATCTCTGATTGCCCCTCGACGTCTATCGCCTGTAGGCTTTTTTGTCCTTGTCCTATTTATCACCAGAAGTAAATCTGCCATTGGGTGGTGTTGATGTTAATTTCACAAGAGTCTCCAGGTATCTAAGAACAGCAGGAGTCAAGAGAGCCGTGAAATTTGGATTTAGGTGACTGAGTGTCTCCCTCCTGCAGCCCAACCTCACTTTAATAAATCACAATTGGACAGTTTGTTCAGGGCCTTCCAGGGACCAGCCAAGAGATGAAATTATGAAAAGGTGTGCTGGTTTTGTGGGTTTTATTGCCTGCCATCTTTCTACTACCTAGTAAATGTCTAGCACAGAGTAGATGCTAAATAAATACTGTGAGGGGAAGTATGGCGGAGGGGGAGAGATGAGGAGAGGGAAGGAGGGAGAAAGCAGCAGCCAGAGGAGGCACCAGCAGAGATGGGTGGAAGACACAGTCCATTGTGGGAGCCCAGAGGAGAGGCCGGAGTTACAGGTGGCACGGGCCCTGGGGGGACACAGCTTCCAGAAGAACACAATAAAGCAAAGGCCACAAGATACTTTTCTCTAATAGTTCTGAGAAAATTCCACCATCATCAATTTCGGGCCATAAGAAGAATTTCTGTATAGGTCAGCAGTTATTCTAATGGTTTGGAAAATCTACTCTGGATCAAGGGCAAATGCTACCTATAGCAAAGGTACTGGGTCTTTCCTTCAGGGCACCCAAGTGCCATTTCACCTGTTATGGTAGATTGAGTTGGGAAAGGTCAAAGCAAAGAGAAATAGGAGAAAATCTGCTGATAGCAGTGGAGGGGCCAAGGGGGAAAGGAGGGTTGGTTTGGAGGGCTCAAGCTCTCTACATAAAATCCATTATCCTTTCTCAAAAGTCACCCAAAAAAGCAGTAAGAAAATGTCTCCGTTATCATTAACTGGCCTTAAGAAAATATGACTAAAAGCACCTTTTCAAAAGAGCTGTTTTTATTGATCTGTAATATCACCTAAATAACAGTTTTCTTACTACGCAAACCCAGCCCTAAGACAAGTACCACACTAACAGCAGCTGCTCTCTCCAAGTAACTCCTGTACTGAACTTTGAAGCAGACCTTGGCTTAGAGTGAACTATTTATTTCCAGCACCAGCAGCAACCAGTCCAGCGGACACCTGGAGCTGGTGTCGTTCTGTGTAGAGTCGCACCACAGAACATCCATTTGCTGACTGCAGCACACGCTATCAACTTCCACTCATCAACCTGGTAGACTGGATGCCTCCTCTGTCTTAGTTAAGATTAGTTTTGGGGCTGCCAGGTTAGAAGACCCAAATGGCAGTGGGCGCAGTTTCCTATGTCTGGCACTAGGAAGTCCTGCCTGGGCATGGTGGCTACATATCCTGGCTCCTTCGGGCCTGTTGCTCCTGCAAAAACAGTTGTGACTCTCGCAGTCACCTCATGGACCAAACTTGCTGCTGGAGCACCAGCTGTTATATCCACATTCCAGTCAGCAGGAAGGAAGTAGGGGAGGAGGTGAAGAAGAGTCCACCATGTCCTTTAAAATACCTTTCCCAGAAGTTGTCTCTTCCTCTTACAACCCATGGGTGAGGAATTTAGTTTCATGGTCCTATTTAGGAGCAGGGGAACCTGAGAAATTGTTGCTGTATTGGGGCCCGCCATGGGCCTTTTAGCAATAGAAAGTCAATTACTAGGAGATAACTGGGGGAACAGCGTTGGGGGATAATTGTCACCTCCACCCACCTCAATATGGTTTGTGCCAGGTTTTAATTTGTCTTACTCTGCCTCATCTCAAGTGCTAAGAAAAATAATGAGATATATAAAGTTTTCTGGAACCATGAAACTGAACTCATTTACCTTTATAATTTTCTATTAATCTACTACCAGAATTCATTTTGCATTTAATTCCAGCCTCTAACACTTTAATGCCATCTCTTTAGTCTTTATACATTAGTGGTCTCAGTCATGTCAGACTTTTTCATCTCTTTTATGTTCATTTATTTTAACTTTTAGTGGTCTTCTAGCCAATCCTTTATCCTTTTTATTACAAGAGCATGAAATTTTATAATCCCCTAGAGCTTTGTTAGTCAGCTGCTATAAGGTTCCTAACCTTCGCTAATTTATTCCCTCATTTTTGACTTTCAGATCCAAAGCATGCCTTAATATTTTGTTTGTGAATATGAAAACAACTTTTATTAAGTAGGTTTATTGCATTAATAGATTTTTATTTCAGTTTTTACCATTATATTTAAGTTCCCTGCTAGTTATGCTGCAGATCACTTTAATAACAATTTATAATGCTATGTAATATAATTTATATTTTGCTATAATAAGAAGGTACATAATATAATAAAGCAAGAGTAATTTTATAAAACTTTACCTGGAAATCATTTCAAATAAGCATGTTTTTTTTTCAAATTCCCAAGCAATTTTACTGATATTTATTATAATATAGACTCCCTAAACAATAATAGCTTCTCTTTTTGAGAGAAAAAAATAAAGACAGCACTTCTTAAAATACCATATATGTTTTGATATTTTATTTGCCTCATCTTTTCCCCCCACTGTTTTGATTTCTCCAAGGCCAAAAGGGAATTGTGTTTCCTTTGTCATACAATTACATGAATGATCAATACCCGGCTGTGAAAATTTCTAATTCAGGTTACAACAGCCAGAACAATCATGTCGGCATTAACTGAGATATATATGTGACAATAAAATAATGCTAATAATTATAAAACACTCTCTCCTCCTCCATTGAAAATCTGGCAGGGAAATATAAAAAGACTGATCAAAATGCAAATGTTCGGCATATATTTGCACACCAGGGGAAGGAAAATCCAGGGAATGAACTGGAAGACTTTAAACCCTACGGGCTTTAGTGTAACATCAGTAGGAGTTTAAAATTGACATGAAGGGTCTGGACTAATGGCTTTCTCTTCTGGCAAAAACCTATCTACCTGTATTGGTTAGCATGTGTTGCATAACAAACCTTCCATAATACTCAATGGTTTAAAACAGGAACCTTTTGGAAGCAGATGTGGCCCAAGCAATTGGGTGCCTGCCTACCACATGGGACGTCCAGTTCAGTACTCAGTGCCCCCTAAAGAAGACTAGCAAGACATCGAGCTGACATGACAGGTTGGCGTGGTGAGCTGACGCAACAAGATGACACAAGCTAGCAGGGAGAAGAGGTGACTCAAGTGATTAGGTGCCTCCCTTCCACATGGGAGATCCCAGGTTCTATTCCCAGTGCCTCCTAAAAAGAAGATGAGCACACAAACAGACAGAGAGCAGACAGTGAGCACAAACAAAGAAGGGGAGGGGGATAAATAAATAAATATAATATTACAATAAAAACAACCAGGAACGTTTTAGTTAGCTCAAGAGTCTGCAAGTTGACAGCTGGGGCTGAGAGAGTCTGCTGATCTGGGCCAGGCTTGGCTAAGTCTCACCAGTGTGCATGAGGTCAGCTGGGGGGCTGGCTACCCATAAGCTGGGGTGCCTCAGCTCTCTTCCACATGCTTGTCATCCTCCAGCAGACTAGCTCAAGCTCATTCACATGGATGCAGAGTTCCAAAAGCAGCAGGAAGGCAAGCTGCATGTGTGGGTGCCCTTCAAGCTTTGGCTTGTACCACATTTGCTAATGTCCCACAGTCCAAACCCAGATAAAAGGAGTAGGCAATAAACGCCACCCCTTTGTGGGATGAGTGGATGACTGTGGCCACTTTATAACCTACATAGCAGCCCCAGGATATTTGGGATCTTCGCTATCAAACCCTAAATTCCAATGGCCATTTGAACACTCACTACATTAATGAGGGTTTACTATGTACCCACCAAGCCCTATTTCAGAAGTAGTGAACAAAAGAAAACTTCCGCCCACGTGAAGCTTACATTCTAGAAGGTGCCTCTGTTTCCCAAATCAATTTCCTGTTTGACCCACTCGATGTCTTTGCCTCCTATAATAGACCTCTGTGGGATTTCCTCACCCACATCCTTTCCCCTTTCTTCAGGCAATAGAATATTCCCTCTCCTTTTGGAAACTGTCCCTTCTACTTCCTGGAGGTCCAAACATGGGGTTCCCCTTTCTTCCACAAATTTGAACATGATGCCCAGTCTGGACAATCAGAGTACCTCATAGCAGATGCAGTGATTGATCCACAGTTTGACAAATGAACCCGAGAGGATCAACCAAAACCTTTATCAGGAACTGATGTGAAACTGTTTAAAAAGACACTCTCTTCTCTGGAAACTCTGTCTATAGCTAAAATGTGAGATTGCAATGCCAATAAGCTAGGATACTCCATAAAAATAAAGCAAACTGAGGAAATCAGAGCAAAGAAATAAAGAGAGTCCTGATGATATCTTTTTAGCTCCTGGAAACAGCCATGCCTGATGCCCCATCTACTCCTGTGCTTTGTTATATAAGTCAACTGCTTATCAAATTTGAGTTGGGTTTTTGTCACTCACACCAAATGAGTTGTGAACAGTACAACCTTCCGGCACTAAAAATTGCTGTCCCAACCTCCCAAAGCCAACAGGAGACTCTGGAAAAGTACTAGTTGCAGAACACCATGAAGTACACAATATATTATTCTACCCCACAAATGAAGAAATCTATTAGGCAAAAAATAACTACATGATACAATTTCAATGTAACAACCATAAATACACCTTTTCCTTTAAAGTAAAGAAGTTGTCAAACTAAGTTCTGCCATTTCCAATTTTTGGTTAGGAATCGTTTGATTCTCATTTATCCATTGGGTCACCAATAGCTGGTACTCACAGACCAGCTGTAATAAGCAGGCCCATTCAAGAAAGATTTACAAGGAGGAAAATAAAATGAACAAAATTCTCTAGGGTCAGTTATTTTTTCCTATAAGGTAAAAACAAAAACAAAAACAAAAAAGATTTGCTTCTGCCTACATCATGGAAAACTCCAATGCTCTTTTGGACCATATATTGAGAAGCTTTTTTCTAAATTAACATAGAGATTTTATTAAATTAGTCATCCTGAATTACAAATGGCAAATTCTACACTTCTTTAGCTCATCTTTGCAAAACATTCTGAAGTCTTTTGGAAATATATTCCCCAAACCATACCCAATCCAGTCTTTCTTTAATGTGTCCTATGAAATGTTATACACACACATATAGACACACACAGTTCTGAGTTTAAATTATGTCACATACTCAATAATTATCTTGTAAAGAAGCTATATACATCAGCACATTAAATGTTCTGGAAAAAACCATATTTAACTTTGACCCATCATTTTCCAAACTTATTTGACCACAGAACATCTTTTTTTTTATGTGTCACTCTTGTTAATATTCAGGAAAACAGTTTCCATGGAATAAAGACTGGTCTATAATCTAGAACAGGAGTCGGTAAACTTTTTCTATAAAAGGCCAGAGAATAAAAGTTGAGGTTTTGCAGGTCATGCAGTCTCAGTCACAACTGCTCTACTCAGCCATTGTAGTGTGAAGCAACAATAGACAACATGTAAACAAAAAGGCATGGCTGTGTTCCAATAAAACCTTATTTATAAAAACAGGTGGAAGGCTGCATTTGGCCTATGGACCACAGTTTGCTGGCCCCTATCTGTACAAACAGGAAAATTTGAGTCTAGAAGAACAGAGTAGTAAAGACCCTGTACTTAGACTCTGTTGGTCTCTATTAGAGTCTCAACTCCATGCACAAGGCCATATAACCTTGAATAAGTTACCAAATCTCTCTAAGCCCTTGTTCCATAACTGAAAAACAGAGATTAAGTGCACATTTGAACACCAAGTGTTTTTTCTATTTCTACATGACTTTACTGAGTGGAAGTCGTGTGAGTGTGTATGTGTGTAATTCGAAAAAGGAGCTCATTTCAACACACAGGCCAATATAGGTCAAAACAAGATGAGACGGTGAAAAGATTCATAAACCAAAATAATGCAGCAAACAGAGCACTCAGATCCATGGGTGACAAAAAGATGTAAGCCCCCTGGGAATTGTGAAAATCTGGGAGAGGGTTCTGGACTTCCACAGTGTGTGGAGAGGGCTTGAGCCGATCCCACCTAATTTTTAAGGACTAGTTAGACATCTTGGTTCCACAAACCCATCAGAAGTTATACTTGGGTTTATATTAGGTCTAAAGAGGCAGAAGAAAACTAACCTGAAAATCACTTACAAACACATTTTTGCTCTTCATTTTCAACCAGAGCCTCCAATTACAAAGTAGACCGTGAGAAAGGTTCTGTTTTCTCTTTATTGGGAGGTGAAATGAAGAGTAATTTAAACAAAGAGTTAGCTTGTTAACAGCACTGTTTGGTGGGAAGAAGTTGGATTTTTTTTAACCAAAATGTTTGCTTTCATAAAGTTTTCTTTACACTATCATGGGTAGTTATATTTTTATTTTGCCAGATTAACTGTGTTCATGGTTTCAAGCTTTATTGCATAATGTAGATAGATCTTCTTTTCCATTCATTCTATTTTTGTGTGTGCAGAGCTGGCAGGAGGGAAGAGATGAAGAAATACCCAAATCCCTCCAGAGTTCCCCTTTCATTCCATCGGGACCTAACATTTATCATGATTAATTTTTTTTCTTGGAAAAAAAAAAGAAATGAACATTTCTTTGTCAGGTAGAGCTTTTAGTCATCCTGACACAAGGCTTTCACAGAGCAAAAATATTACTAATACTATTTTCCCTCTGAAGTGCATTTGTTATCAATATGCACTTAAACTGGTGATCAAGTCTTGCTAGGAGAGACACCTGCTCTGCATTTTCTATCTGTTTAATACCTTAGGGATACATCACTTAATAATTTAGTGCTAAACCATTTAGCATTTTAGCCCATCATCGCTTATATTACACACAGGATTTCAGTAATGTCTGATAAAATTATGTGTTAGCTGCCTTATGTGTGTGTAAAACTTAATAAGTCTTCTTTCCCCCCTCAAGTTTAATAACTGATTTTCTTACATTTATGGATGTGAAATTTTATTGCTCATGGATATAGTTTGAACCTAAATCTTCATATTTTATAAATTGATTTTTAGTTTCCTTTTTGACCTTATGAATTTCAATCAGACATTGACCTCTTGTTGCTCATGAATCTGACTGATTTAATGCCGTATAACAATAATAGTGGAGAAAAGCATTATCATAAGAGCCCACAGGGTTTGCAGAAGCCCATAACTAGATCTTGGAGGCCTTGAGCAATAATAATTCTTGACCTAAGCCCGTTCTCTAAATCCCGGCATTCTTTACTGTACTGGGACGGCCCATCCTTGCTAACCAAGGTGAGCAATAGAAAAGTCCCAAAAAGAGATTAGTGAGCATTTTTTAAAAAGACACAGCCTTGAACATAAACCAGTAATGGGAAAGGCGCAAAAAGCTAATTTTATCATGACTGGGAATAAAAAAGAAATAATAGACTGGAGCCATCTTTGGGGGGGGGGGGGAGCGGTGCATTTTAAGTATTTTGGCTTAATGAAAAATGAAAAATTAATATTAATTGTCTTTTCAGACCATATTGTTACTACTCTGTCTCATATTGTGACTGCTGAGTCTACAGTATAAATGGAAGAATTGAAGGATTGTTCCTTTGTTTCCCAGGCAGTGCTAATTTAATTTAATTGGTTTACTGAATAACTGGGTGTTGATATTCATTATTCCTTATTAAGAAAGACTCTTAAAGCAAAAACAAAAGCGGCTCTTTTTTTCTTGTTCTTTCTTTTATGAACACAAGGGACCAACTTTTTCCTGCCTGGTGATCAAACGCTTCTCAAAAGATAAACAGCTAAAATCTGGGCTCACCCAAGAGCTTCCCTTCCATGATTCATTCTCGCAAAAATCTAAAAATCCTCCAAATTGCTACAACATAATGCTGGCAGTGGAATGCTGACTAAAACTGAAATTACTTGGGGACGAATAAATCTTTTCTGCTGAGCAAACTTAAGTAGATGCCCTATTTAGCACACTTGCTTTGTTGGTAGCTGTTTAAAAAGAAAAGGAAAGCAGCCGTCAAAATACCTTATTGTGGATGAACCACACCTGAAATCATAAGCAGCATTCAACTACGGGGACTTAATAGGACCTAAAATACTAATACCCATATCCCATTTCAGCCACCATAATATAAGAGACTAACGATGGCAGCTGTTGTTTTGTTCACCAATTCTCCTTCTTCAATGCATGGGATAGAATTATTGCCCTTTCCTGCCACCTTGAAGTTAGGTGTGCCCATGTCATTGCTTTGACCAATAAAAAGCAAGCAGTTTCATTTAAAATCTGGTGCAGACACCAGTTGTGGGGAATGGGGAGTTATTGCTCAGTGGGTGCCAAGTTTCAAATGGACGTTGGTGATGGTAACACAATTCTGTGAATGTAATTAACGCCACTGAGTTTTACACTTGAAAGTGATTAAAATGGGAAATTGTGAGCACATATATACATATCTACAATAAAACGCTAAAGAGAAAAGAAGCTGATGCACAAGTCTACAACTTCTCTTCCTGGGTAAGTGCAATATGGAAGCACCTGTTAATCTGGAGGTCCAATGCAGAGTCAGCAAATGTTGCCCTGAAAAGTCCCCCAAACCCATGGCAGAATTTGCATAAAGAGAAATAAATTTTGTTGTTTAAGCCAATGAGCTCTTGAGGTTAAAGTCTGTTATGATTGGTAGACCTACCTTTTTTCAATCTTCATTACCAAATTTCATTTTGGTAAAAGATCTATGAGTAAGTGAAGTAGGAACTGGAGTATATGGAAATGAGGCAGAAAGGACCATCTGATCCTAACAGCTCCACTACTTGTGAGAAAGCCTATCACCTGGGGCATATCTTTAAGCTAAGGCATTATCAGGTAAAGGATCCTACTGAAATGAATTACAAAGATAAATGCATTTAAAAATTAGCAGTCATTAGCATTTCAGTATGCATTAGCAGATCTTTTCTATAAAAAGGATTCGAGTCTGTGGTGGTTAGTTTTTGTATGTCATCCTGACTAGGCTATAGTATCCAGTTATTTAATCAATCACTGCTCTTGGAGTTACTGTGAGGGTGTTCTGTAAACGTGGTTAACATCTACAATCAATTGACTTGAAGTAAAGGAGATCTCTTTGAATGTGAGCAGGCCTCATCTAATCAGCTGCAGACCTAAAGAGCAAAACACTGAAGTTTTCCAAAGAAGAAAACTTTTGCCTCAAGACTGCACCATCGACTCCTGCCTGAGTTCCAGCCTGCCTGCCAGTCCTACAGATTTTGGACTTGCCAGCCCCCACAACTGCATGAACCAAATCTATAGATAGATAGATTAGATGGATAGATGGATAGATGGATAGATGGATGGATAGATGGATGGATAGATGGATGGATAGATGGATGGATAGATGGATGGATGGATGGATAGATAGGCAGGCAGGCAGGCAGAGAGAGAGAAAAATAAATAAGTAAGTCCTGCTGGTCCCGTTTCTCTGGTGAACCCTAACTGATACAGGGTCCTAAGGTGAAAAAGAACAAAGGAAGGTAATGTTTTTTTCAGTAGAGAAGGTAAAGAACCATATCTCTAAACAGTAAAAGGGCATCAGGATAGTGAGAAGGAATGAAAATGAAAGGGAAAGCTGAAGCAGCTCACAATTTCACAAACCTAACTTTTTAAAAATTTATTCTTTATTTTATACCCCCCCCCCCCCCGCCCCGTTGTCTGCGCTCTCTGTCCATTCGCTATGTGTTCCTCTGGGTCCGCCTCTATCCTTATCAGTGGCACAGGAATCTGTGTTTCCTTTTTTGCATCATCTTGTTGTGTCAGCTCTCCGTGTGTGCGGCACCATTCCTGGGCAGGCTGCACTTTCTTTCGCACTGGGCGGCTCTCCTTATGGGGCGCACTCTTTGCACGTGGGGCTCCCCTACGTGGGCGACACCCCTGAGTGGCAGGGCACTCCTTGTGCACATCAGCACTGCGCGTGGGCCAGCTCCACACAGGTCAAGGAGGCCCAGGGTTTGAAACGTGGACCTCCCATGTGGTAGGCAGATGCCCTATCCACTGGGCCAAGTTCGCTTCCCATCAAACCAAACTTTTAAGCCATTTCGCCAAGTCACTTTTTTAGTCTTTTGTGAAGAATGCAAACTTAGAGGTACAGCATGCCCACCAAAAGAGTTAGGAGTATTTAATCGACCATCTTTTTCCTTGAGCAAACATTCATTGAACAATTACTGAGGACTGCAAACCGTCCAGGAAGCCAGGGATAGAGCAGTGAGCGGGGCAGATGAGGCTCTGCCCTCCCCGAGATTCCAGTCTATCAGGAAGTCCTAAAAGCAAAAAGACCATTTAAATACGTGTTATGAAAGCGCATAGAAAAGGGGAGGTAAGTGAGCGGTAACGGCCTTTAGCCTGAGGCTAGTGATTGCTTCCCAGGTGTATCAGCCGCTGGGCCTAAGGTTGTAAATGACAAGAAGCCAATTGAAATTATTTAAGCTTCCAAGGGAATGTATTGACTCAAAACTGGGAAAATTTGAAGCTGGTCTCAGGACCCAGGATGGCTGGGTCCAGGGTGGCTTGAAAAATGTCATGAGCATGTTTTGTCTGTCCATCAGCCATCTGTCTCTCCTCTGATTCTCTCTGAGTGTCTACCCCACTTAGCTCCACAGAGCCCTGGAGAAAACACAGCCCTCAACCCTTCTCTCCTTCCCCCGCCCTCTCCATCTTCCTCTCTGTTTATTAAAAATCCCTAAGGGTTCTTTTCAAAAACTTATGCTAGAACAACTGGATATCCACAAAGAGAAAAATGAACCTCAACCCTACATCAGGCTATTCATAAAAATTCACTTGCAATGAACCATCGACCAGGGTAGGTTACATGGTCCTCCTTAACTTATCGCTATGGCTAAGAGGCCTGAGTTATCTGACTACTCCTTGGGCAGGGAGGCAGGATGCTGTGCCAGAAAGCCCAGCAGAACTGGCTGCAGAGGGGAGGCAGTTCACGCCTAGAAGAAGGGTTGGCATTACCAGAGGGAGAGAGAAAGAGAGGCAAAGACAACAGTGAACAACTATGCATGGCAAAGGAATGTGCGCACGAGGTATGCGTTCCAGGCAAAGGAAGCCATGCAAAAAAGTCCAAAGGCAAGGAAGAACGCAGCACTTGAGGAACGAAACATGGAATGGCTATCTGAAGGTGTGAAGCTTCGTGATCTATGAAGGGTAAGATGTTTGCTCTTTGCACCACAAGAAATGAAGAATTTTAAGCAGAAGAGTGGTGGATGTAGCCTTACAAAAAAGAGCACATACTTAGTATTCTTTATATCAAGTTCTAGAACAGACAAAATGTGTCTATGATAGAAAAAGATTAGAAACACGGTTGCCTCTGAGGATGTGGAGACTGGGATTCACTGGGAAAGAGCAGGAGAAAACTTTCGGAAATGATGGTGGTATTTTATCCTTCAATATGTTTTGGGTTACACAGGTGCATGCATTTGTCACAACTCATCAAATAAACAAAAGATTTGTGCATTTCATGGCATGTAAATTTTACAGTCAAATGAAAAATGTAAAGAAATAGTGAACCCAAGTTAATGATAGCAAGTGTACTGTGTGCGATTCACTTTAATATATATCAAAAGCTTAAGATGGATTGATGGATTGGTAGAGGAATGGATAAATATATGGATAAAACAAACATAATGTGTGAAGGATGGAATTTAGGAGGTGTGCAGCTTTTCATTGAAAATTCAACTTTGCTATATGTTTGAAATTTTTCATTTAAAATGTTGGGATAATATAAGAATTTAAAACGATTCTAGAACAAGTAATACATTCAAATAAGTTTTTCATTTCTATCATGTTTGGACTTAAATACCACTCTTGAACATACTGAAACTTGCCCTCGGGTGTCTACCAGCCTGAGTGAGGCACAAAAGGTCTCCTTGATAACAGAACAAGCTTTGGGTCCAGGCAGACCTGAGTTCATTCACTTATCAATCAGTTTGAAGCAATGCATACTAGGCCAAGTGTAGCGTGAAGAGCCAGGGATACAATGATGAGCAAAAGAGGAAAAGAAATTACTTTCATGGAATTTATAGTCCTCCAAAGAAGAGTCAAATAATCATACAAATGGATTTATAATTGCAAACCATGATGAGTGCTGTGAAGAAAAGTATAGGTTGTCGTATTGGTTCACGTCCTCCAAGAAGCAGGTGCAGAGATTGGCAGAGACATGCAGGAGATTTATTGGAGGAAATTCCTGTCATCAATAAAGGGGGAAGGAGCAGGAGTAAGCATGGAGCACCTTCGGACGGTAATGCAGGATCAACATTCATGAAAGGAGAGCAGGAAGGAAGAGAATTGGGTGGGAAGATCCTCAGACCGTATTGCAGTTCTGAGAGTCTTGGCCAGGCAGATGGGAAGTGCCTGAGCAAAGATGGTCTACAAAGGAGTTCAGCGTCGGGCAGAAATGGCCTGACTTGAGAATCCTCGGCACGTTCAGTCACTGGCAAGAGGAGGCTAGGCAAAGCGTGGCCTCAGTGTGAGCTCAGCTGTGAGCTGAAGGTTCAATCAGTGATGATCTTCACAGTTTTTTTTAAAGGAGACCCAAGGGCACTTGCTCATGACCGCCATGATGCTTCAGAGGCAGTGTAATCTCACAGGAGTATGGGCTCAGCAATCAGACGGACTCCCCCACTTACTAATGGAGTCTTAAGTCAGTAGCAACATCTGTAAAATTGTAATAATATTACATATTTCATAGAGCTGTTTTGAAATTTAAATGAATTGATACATGTAGGGAGCTTATAACAGTAGCTGCACAAATAAGTGCTCAATAAATGTTAGCTATTGTTATGGTGCAGCTATGAGAGTGAAGGAACCTGATATGCACATTTGACCTGAGGACAGAAGATTGGAGGGTTGTGATGTGCAAAAACCCTGAGGAAGAAGGTAATATGGTATGTGTGAGAAAAGGGAATGAGAGATCATGTGACCCTCAAAATGGATTCTGTAAGCAGGACCAAATGAAGTGAGAAGCTGCTGACAGTTTTTAGAGGTTGCAAGCAAAAGCAACTAGCACAGGGTGGCCTTGGCAATATTTGTTCACTTTGAGCCTTTAATGGGCACATATTTTCATTGGTATACCCAAACAGCTGTGATTTTTTGCTCACCTGTCTCTTGACACTGCACCGAGTTCCCTGAAGGCAATGGCCAAAATTCGTTTTGACCCTGCGTCTAGTCCAGGGTTTGACACCACATTAGCCCTTAATACATATTTGCCAAAATTAATTGAACTGATTCGAGACTGTCTGGAGTGAATTTCTTCCTTAACACCTGCATGCATCAGAAACGGAGATGGGTGAGGCCAACACCCTTATCAACAGCCCCAACCAATCTACTCTTCAGCTGATAACCATCTGGAGCCATTCCATTAATGACTCAAACCCCAATGGAGACTTATGACATGATGTCAACACCCATCCCTGAGCTTTCCCAGACATGCAACTTCAATAAACATCAGAATGCTCTGCCAAGAATATGAAGGGAAATGAATGGCTTTTTTCCAATATATCCTGGTTATGGAGAGGTTGTTTTAAAGACATTCATCATCAACACAACAGTTCTAGAGAAGATACTGATCACAGAGAGATGGGGACCAGGACAGGGGTCATACATCTATAGAGGGAGCCTGTAACAGTACAGGAAACCTATTCCAGTTGCTTAGCACACATATACACAAAAAAGCTCTGCATCAGCCATTCTGAATGTGGGATGGCTCAGCCACCCTAACAAGGCAACCAGAGAAATAGCTCTGGTTCTCAGTCCAAAGGGGGTAATTATAACTGCGTCTCAGCAAAAGATATAGAATAGAAATATATTGTTCCCATAAAATTATCTCTCCACGATTGCTTTTACAGCCAACTGATATTGCCAATGGCAAAAGCCAATCCCAGCTTTCCCTAGTTGCCTATACAGCACAGCCATTAGAGGACTGCACCACTCCAACCTGCTAACAGATGGAAGAACAATTTAATTGTCGGTTTTGACTTCTAATGAATAACAGAGATTGTCCTGAGTAACAGCCTTCCAATTCTGTTGAAACTATAGAGTTTGTCCAAACAAACTTTTGGAACTTCCAGTGTCAAAGGCTATAGATTTACTCACCATCAAAGCATCAGTCTGTGAATTTATTTCTGGGCTGAAATTCTGTTGAGGTTGAACAATGGATATTTGTGCAGACAATGGCTAGAAGAAAGAAAGGCAGAGTGGGACACTGACGTTTTCCCAAGCAATACCATTTACAGTGCACCTTCACAATTTTTGTCATATCCACATACCACTTGTTCTATGATTTACTAGTATTTTTGTTTAAATCAACCACAGATTGACTGCTTTTTTAAAAATTTAGCTTTGTCCTAAGCAATAACACCTATGAAGTCGTGGGTATGAAGTAGTAGTCATATTGTTTTCTAATACACATTTAAAAATTTATAGTTGTGAAACTTTTCAAAAATGTTCATCCTCCATCTAATGTGCTGTTCTGAACAAATCACTAAGAGGTCCGAGGACAGAAATCAGGGAATCCATTAACAAGGGAGGGGGAAATTTACATATTTACTTTCAGCACCTTCTAACTGAAATTTAGGATTTCCTTAAATTATGAACGTAGATAACAAACTACAGTACTTGTGATTATTGCCAATAGAAATCATAGATATTTCATCATATTATGGATTTTGCAAATAGATATTACTTATTTTATTATCTATTTAGAAATAGTAATAGTTAATAGACTTGCTGCTAGATCTTGTTATTTACTGAATTAAATAAGAAACATATATTATTGTACCTAGATTTAGTTTATTAATATTTTGATAACTGCCTTTCATTATTCTTAATTTTTTCTATAACCCTATGTATTTTTTATCTTATGTATCCAAAGCATTATTGTAAGAAAAGGTCTGCAGTCTCTCTAGACTACAAAAGAATCCATTGCTCAAAAAAGTGAAGAACCACTGACCTAATACAATCTTTTTTTTAAGATTTATTTATTTCCCCCTTCCCCTCCCCCTCCTCCTTCTCCCCCTCCCTCTCTCCCCCTCCCTGCCCTGCTGTTTTTGCTCTCTGTGTCTATTTGCTGTGTTATCTTCTGTATCTATTTCTCTTTTGTCTTCTCTTCTCATTTTTTCTCCTCTAGGATTTACCAGGATTCGATCCTGGGGACCTCTGATGTGGAGAGAGGCTCCCTGTCAATTGAGCCACCTCAGTTCCTGGTTTCCTCTGTGCTTCACCTTGACTCTCCCCTTCATCTCTCTTTTGTTGCATCATCATCTTTCTGCATGACTCACTTGTGCAGGCACTGGCTCACAGCGCAGGGACTTGGCTCGCCACGCAGGCACTGGCTCGCCACGCAGGCACTCACGTGGACACTCGGCTTACCAACTGGGCACTGGCTCGCAATGCAGGCACACTTTCTCTTCTTTTTCACCAGGAGGCCCCAGGGATGGTAGGCAGAAGCTCTAACACTTGAGCCACATCCACTTCCCTGCCCTAATATAATCTTGGATGCTCTCAATGTTAAGTACACCACACTAATAGAATGCCAATTGCTTGCAAGTAAGAGAATACCCAACAACTGGAGGGGCTTAAATACAAAAGATAGGTAATAACCCATACAATAAAACATTCTGAGACAGGACTATTCCATAGCTGATTTAGTCGCTCTATTATGTCATCATGGGCTCAGTTAGCGTGCATTGTTCTGCTTTGCCATCCTCAACACAATCAACCAGTGTGTTGGTTTTAATTTCATGGGTTGTCCCCTCATGGTCATAACATAGATACCATAGCTCCAAGCACCGCAGCTTCACAAAACCAATTTTAAAGACAGAAATAGGAATTTTTCCTCATGTGTTTCTTTTCATCAGGGAAAAAAAACTATTTGTCGGAAGTGCCTAAGTAAAGCATGGAACTTCTGCCTCTGTACAAGTCCCAGCGACCAGATTTACCCTCCTACCTGAAACAAACAAACAAAAAACATGCAAAAAGATGGAAAATTAATATATGAAACAACTGTTTTCAGGACCCTGGACATCAGGCAATGAAGGGCAGTGATTGCAAGAAAAGGGGAAAAAATGAAATATGCCCCATAATCTCCCCACCTCATCACCTTCAGAGAATTTCCAGGCAATAGTGGGTGGAGAGGGAGCCAAAGTGGAGGCTGGCATACCCCCCGAGATGAGAAGATGGAGCTGAGAATTTGGGGAGAGATAAGAGGGATTGAGTTTGTAGGGCAAAGTAGCAGAAAAGAGAGTGCTATACAGAGACAGAACTCCAGTGAACTTCAGAGGCTCCCCTACAGTAATTGGCATAATACTGACCAAAACATTCATACAAGTGGGCATTTTGGGACATTGGAATTGTCCTGCATGACATTGCAATGAGAGATACAGGCTGTTATACATTTTGTCAAAACCTATAAAACAGTGTGGTACAAAGTCTAAACTATAATGTAAACTACAGTCCTTAATTCGTACAATGCTTCAATATATGTTCATCAATTGTAACAAATATACCACATAATGAAAAAAAAAGTAAAATGTGGGGGGGGGGTTATATGGGAATCCCCTATATATTTTTTTAACATTTATTTTTCATTTATTTATCCCCCTCCATTGTTTGCACTCACTGACTGTCTTCACTGTCTGTTTTCTGTGTCCATTCCTTATGTGCTTGTCTTCATTTTTTTTTAAAGGAGGCATCACCAGGAACCAATCCCAGAACTACCATGTGGGAGGGAGTCACCCATTGGCCTGAGCCACCTCCGCATCCCACTTGTTGTTTGTTGTGTCTCTCATTGTGTTTCCTCGTTGTGTCTTTTCGTTGTGTCATTTCGTGTCAGCTCGCCACACTATCCCATTGCATCAGCTCTCTGTCTTGCTTGTCTTCTTTTTTTTGTTTTGTTTTATTGGTTTTTTTAATTTATTGAAGTATATCACTCATACATAAACATACATAAACAATAAGTGTATAATAATAGTTGTGAATTTACAAAACAAACATATATAACATTATACAGGACTCTCATAGATCACCCTACCACCAATAACTTGCATTGTTGTTAAACCTTTTTAACTAATGATTAAAGAACATTGTCAAAATATTACTACTAAACAAAGTATTTTCCCCCAACCAATCCTATTATTATTATCTTTATATCATTTATATATGAACATACATAAACAATTAAGTATATAATAAAAGTTGTGAACTTACAAATCAAACATGAATAACATCATAAGGGATCCCATACATCAACCCTCCACCAACACCTTGTATTGTCATGAGACGTTTGTTACAAATTATGAAAGAATATTGTCAAAATCTTACTACTAATCATAGTCCTTATCTTACATTTGGTGTGTTTTCCCCCCAACCTACTGTATTATTATTTTTTAAATATATTCTTTGTGACAGAAGTTGTAAACTTATAAAACAATCATGCACATGTGCAGAACTCCCAAACAACACCCCTCCATCAACACACCACAATGTGGTGTGTCATTTGCTACAGATAAAATAATACCATCTGATTATTGCCATGTCCATAGTGTACACTTGGCTCACATTTTCCATACTGCCTCAGTATCAACACAGTACATAGATGCAAGAATGTTATATTATTACTGCTAACCACAGTCCATAAGTCACTCCAGCTGTATTTTTCCCATGCTTCTCCATATTCCCAACAACCTGTAGTAATGTACATTTTTTCTAGCTAACAAAGGACACTCTTGCATCTGTACCATCAGCCACAATTCTCATCCATCTCTTGGTTTACTGTGCTATCCAGTTCCTAGATTATTCTCTAGCATTCTGTCAATTGGCATTTACATAACTAGACTACCATTTTCAGTCACATCCCCATTTATAAACTAGCTGTTACTCACTGTGTGTTACCATCCACTCTATACATTTCCACACTTTACAGTAAAGCTAATTAAAACTTCTACATGGATTAAACATCAGTAGTACACTCAGTCCTCCTCTTATCTCCTTTAAGAATCTACCACCTACCACCAGGTCTTGAAGATATTTTCCAATAATTTCTTCTAGAAGTTTTATGCTTCTTGCTTTTTAGTTTTTTTATCCATTTTGGGTTAATTTTTGGATAAGATATGAGATAGGGGTCCTCTTTGCTTCTTTCAGCTATGGATATCCAATTCTTTCAGCACCATTTGTTGAATGGATTGCTCTGCCTGAGCTGTTCGAGTTTGACAGGCTAGTCAAAAATCACTTGACCATACCTGTGAGGGTCTGTTTCTGAACCACAAATTTGGTTCCATTGATCTATGTGTCTGTATTTAGGCCAGTACCATGCTGATTTTACCACTATAGGTAGGTATTATGATTTAAAGTCTGGAGATGAGGGTTCACTTTTCCTTTTTATGATGGTTCTGGCTATTCAGGACTCCTTACCCTTCCAAATAAGTTTAATGATTGTGTTTTCAATTTTTCTTTAATGCTGGTGGAATTTTTTCGGGATTGTATTAAATCTGTACATCAATTTGAGTAGAATTGACATCTTAATGATATTTAGTCTTCCAATCCATGAGCATGGAATGTTCTTCCAGTTATTTAGGGCTTTTTTGATTTGTTTTAACACTGAGTTGCAGTTTTCTGAATAGAAGTGCTTTACGTCATTGGCTAAGCTATTCCTGACTATTTGAGTTTTATCTGTAATATTTTATTTTCACCGCATTTTTGACGCTTTTAGTTACTTTTATTGATATAATCTTCATTTCTAGACTATCTTCCAGGCCTCTCTCTCCTGTCTTTTCTTTTCAGGCTCTAGCACATCCTTTAGTATTTCCTGAAAATCTGGTCTCTTGCTCAGAAATTCTCTCAGTTTCTGTTTATTTGTCCTCATTTTTGAAAGACAATCTTGCTAGATGTGAGATTCTTGGCTGGAAGTTTTTCTCTTGTAGTATCTTAAAATATATTTGACCAATGACTTCTTGCCTCCACGGTTTCTGGTAAGAAATCAGTACTTAACCTTATTGGATACCCCTTATATGTTATGCCTTGCTTTTCTCTTGCTCCTCTCAGAATTCTCTCTTTGTCTTTGTCATTTGACATTCTGATGAGTATGTGTCTTAGAGTTGGTCTATTCGGATTTTTTCAGATGGGAATGTTGTGCTTCTTGGACAGGGATATCTATGTCCTTCAATAGGGTTGGGAAATTTTCCACCATTATTTCTTCAATAATTCCTTCTGCCTCTTTTCCCTTCTCTTCTTCTTCTGTGACACCCATGAAACATATGCTTCCCTGCCTTTTGCTGTCATTTAGTTCCCTGAGACCTTGTTCAATTTTTTCTATTCTTTTCCTCATCTGTTCTTTTGTATGTTCACTTTCAGAGGCCATTTCTTCAAGCTCACCAATCCTTTCTTCTGCCTCCTCAAATCTGCAATTATATGATTCCAATGTTTTTTAAATTTCATTTATTGCATCTTTCATTCCCATAAGATCTGCTACTTTTCTATGTATACTTTCCAATTCTTCTTTGTACTCATCCAATGTCTTCTTTTTTATTTATTTATTTTTAATGTTACATTAAAAAAATATGAGGTCCCCATATACTTCCCCACCCCCCTCACCCCACTCCTCCCATAACCACAACCTCCTCCATCATCATGGGACATTCATTGCACTTGGTGAATACATCTCTGAGCACTGCTGCACCACATGGCCAATGGTCCACATTATAGTTTACACTCTCCCCCAGTCCACCCAGTGGGCCATGGGAGGACTCACAATGTCCAGTAACTGACCCTGAAGTACTACCCAGGACAACTCCAAGTCCTGAAAATGCCCCCATATCACATCTCTTCTTCCCACTCCCCACCCTCAGCAGCTACCATGGCCAATTTCTCCATCTCAGTGCTACATTTACTTCCATTACTAATCACATTAGTTCCAGAATAGAGTATCAGTAAGTCCACTCTAATCCTTACTCTATTCCTCCATTCTGTGGACCCTGGGATGGTTATTTCCTCTCCACCTCTGTATCAAGAGGGTGCTTAGATTCCACTTGGATGATGGATGCAATTCTCCTGTTTGTAGTTGTAGGCACTCTTGGCTCCCTGGTGTGGTGGTTGACCTTCTTCACCTCCCTGTTAGCTGGCTGGGGTAAGTTCAATAAACCAGAGTGTAGGAGTTGCAAGTCTGTTGAGGCTCAGGGCCTGGCTATCACATGGACAGTCCAGAGATTCAGGTCCCCTGAGTATACACTAAACCCCAGCACCAACCACAGGGCCAGTAAAAGTGACAGAAGAGACTTATGAACAAAGATCACACCTGAGTCCAACTCCATCACACTCAGGAACACAAACTACAAAGTAGGGCCAACTGACATGGCACTGAAGTCCATCTGCCATGACCATAGAAACTGTGGGTCTCTGTAGCCCTCAGAAGAATCAATACCTGGGGTTGTATCTACTTTAACTCTCTCTGGGACTCTGCTGAGGTGTGTGTAAGGGTGACACCTCTGATGACCTCCTGGCTCTTTTTTGGAGACTCATAGCCATATAAACTCATTTTCCTTTCCATTTCCCCCTTTTATTCAAGGTCAAAAAGCATTTTTAACTCCTGATATTACATGTAGGCTGAGATATTCTGCTGGTCTCAGTTGACCCTTTTATTCAAGGTCGTTCTCCAGCCACATCATCAGCTGGTACTTGGTAGTAATCCCTCGGTGCCAGGGAGGCTCATCCCCAGGAGTCATGTCCCACACTGGGGGGAAGGCAGTGCGTTTACATGCTGAGTTTGTCTTCAAGACTGGTCACATTTGAGCAACATGGAGGCGCTCAGGAGGTAACTCTTAGGTACCCTGCAGCTCTAGGCCTAAGTCTTATTTCAGGCACACAGACCCACAAACATAGTCATTAGCATCAAGGGCTCATTGTTGGACCATCCTTCCTTATTGGTCTTAGCCATTGCGATCGGGGGATTGTTGCTGTTCCATTAGGGAATGTTACAGAGCTCCCCCAGCCAGGAACTCAGCACTCCCCCAGCCATCTTTTCCAACTGTAACTACTATGAAAATATCCAAACATTTTTATGCACCCCGCACATATGCCCTGGAAAACTCCCTCCCAACCATGTACCTCCCACCAATAACACCCCACACCAGTATTCCTCCCCCACCACCATCGAACCCCTCTGTTGTCTAAAACCTCCCCAAAAAATGAAGCCCAATAAATTGCCAGGTTCCATTAATAGTAAAATGGAATATAGCGATGGGTTTAGAGGTTAGATAGAGAATACATACTAATTTAGAAAAATTAAAGTAAAATAAATTGAGGTATCAAAAAATTTAAAAATGAAAAAGCATTGTTTTTGATGTTTTGCCTTCCATCACTGCAATTAGTGTTGCCCTGTATGTACTTTGGCAAGGTAACTTCTTCCATCTCTTCCTCAGTGTCTAAGTCCTTTCTTTTTCTTTTTCATTTTTTTTCTAATTATTCAGCTTGTCTTCACAAAAGTTTTAGACCACAGTAATTCATATATACAATATACAGTACTCCCAAATATTCAACATCAGACACTTTGTCCCTTCCCCAGCAATGACCTTTTTACATGTTCATACTTTATTTACTACAACTGATGTACAGATATTGAGACAATAGCTTTCAAACAAGGTTACACTTGGGTTTACATTGTGGTTTATATTTTAGACTATACAATTTTCTAAATTTTTAGTTATCTTATGTTTTACATTCTGATCTACATTTTAGCCTATAGGTCTCTGTACATTTTTTATGTAATTTAACATGTCCTATATCCATCCTTGCATAATTTTGTGGAACACTTCCATTGCCCCACAGTTACACTGATTCCACCTATTCAATACCTCTTTCCCCCTCCCCTCAGGGCCAACAGTGACAATCACTCTTCATTGTTTGAAGGGCCATGTTTAGAGATCTTGCAACAATGTTGAGGGCTTGACATCCTCGACTGCCCTAATACATTGGGGGCCACCATTTCTCTCAAGAGATACAATTTCCTCTATTGAGAACATCAGTCCTCCCCAGGATGTGGGTATACCTTCACTTTCATTGTATGGGTCTCCATCCAATGATATAACCCACTATGACAAAACAAGCACTCACACACTTCCTAGAAGCCTGTCCTGTGTCAGATTCTCCCCTTTAAGCATCTTAAACAGGTAACCTTCCTTATTATGTTTTTCAAAAAGTTTTCTCAAGAATATACTCTCAACCACATACCTGACAATCTCCTCTGTTCCCCCAGCCTCCCCCCAATTTCTTGGGCCATATTACCCATCCTCCCATCCCTAGCCCCGCTCAAGCCCACAAAGCCCCATCCAAAGCTATCCCTATGCCCCCATTTTATCCCTTTCCCGTACAAATACTTACCTCCAGCTTATCATAGATTTCACCCAGGTAGGTGTCAGCTCACAACCTTCCTCTACCCCCAAAATTCCTTTAAGCCTATCATCCAGTCTCCAGCTCTCTGAGGCAGCTTGGTTTACTTATTTCATATCATTGAGGTCATGTAGTATTTGTCCTTCAATGCCTGGGTAGCTTCACTCAACATAAGGTTCTTAATATCCTTAATCTCTTTAGCCATCTCATTGAATTTATTAAGAAGATTTGTTTGAACATGTATAATTAGTTGTGTCAACTCCTTTATGTCATCTGTAGGCTTATCTTGTTCCTTTAACTGGGCCATAGCTTCCTGTTTCTTGGCATGGATTGTAATTTTTTATTGATGTCTTCACATCTGGCTTAGTAGAGTATTTATTCTGGGTGCAGTTTTTCTCTTTAGTTTAGGGCTTCCTATCCTTTCCCCCTTGCTGATTGTACAGTAGGAGCCAAGCATGTAGTTGGTGCTGTAAGCTGTGAAGATTCAAGCTGCCCTCATTGCACCAGGGACCAATGAAGCTTCTTCCAACTTTCTCCTTTGCCAGAGGTAGGACAGAGTCAAAGCTGTGGAATAATCCAAGTGCAGATCTAAACTATAGTTGCCCAGAGAGACAGATGAAGCTTCATATCCCTTTCTCCCCTGCCTGGGGTGGGAATGGAGCTGCAGGTATGGGCAGCAATCTATGCAGTGCAGGTCCAAGATATCTGCAGTTGCCCCAGTAGACTTCTGATTTTTGGTCTATGTCAGCCAAAGTTCCCTCCAGTTACATGTATAGGCTGGTGCAGGGCTCCTCAACCTCCTCCCTGCCAGAGATGGGGCTGAAGCCTAGGCTAGGGCTGCAGGCCGATCTGCATGAAAGAAACTGGTTCCTGCAGACACTGAGAGCTTCAGTCAGCCCAGCTTCCCTTCAGGCTGGAGGCAGAGTCAGAATGGTGGCCACTGGCCTCTTTCTGACTTGGACTGGTTCTCACCCCAGCTGTTCCCAGCGTTATCTCTTAGCCAGCCAAGTCAACCAATCAGTAGCCAAAATGGGCAGCCACCTGTCTCCTCCTCCCCTGTTTCTGGGAAATGGAGCTTCCAATTCCAGCCACAGAACAGCTCCTGGGGTGGCTTATGCCGCTAGATTAGGATAATCACTGGCCTCCGTGGCTTGGCCAGTAATTTCCTGTAGAGGTTGGTGTAGGTCCCCGCAGCTTCCTCCCTGCTGGAGGTGGCCTGGGGCCTAGGCTAGACCTGCAATCTGACCTGGATGGGAACAAGCCAGTCCCCACCAGCACTGGGATTCTCAGTCCACCCCGCTTCCCCTCCTGCCAGGCATGGAGTTCAGATGGCGGCTCCCGGCCTTTTTCTGACATGGACAGGCTCCAACTTCAGCTGTTTTCAGGGTTATACTGTAGCCGCTGAATTTACTCATGAGTGGCTGAAATTGGTGCCCAACCATTTCTTTGTCGTCCCCCGTTTTGGGGAAGTGGAACTTTCAACTCCAGCCACGGAAAGGCCCCCGAGGTGGCTTGTGCCTCCAGTGGAGGGTGGGCACCGGCCTCAGCGGCATGGAGCCTCTACTTACAAGTCTTCTCTGCAGACAGGCAGTCTCCTCCTTCTACTCCCCCAAGGACGTTGCAGGATGCTCTTCTGGTCTCCTGGGTTCCTCAAACATGTGCTTCAGCTAGTTCCAGAGAGTTCTGGGTGTTTGCTAACTGCCCTAAAGGAGCTGACTCTAGGAGCACCTTACTCCACCATCATCTTGCTGGTTCTCCCACTTGTCTTCTTTAGGAGGCACCAGGAACCTAACAGGGACTCCAGTGTGGTAGGTAGGTGCTCAATTGCTTGAGCCACATCCACTTTCAAATATTTTTGATGTAACATTTATGTAAGCTAAAACTTCCTTAAAAATAAATATATGTGTATATTAAAAAGAAACAATCTCTAGTGAGAAAGGATGGCTCCCAGGGCATTAGGGCAGTTGAGAAAGTCAGGCTCTGAATACTGCTGCAAGTATCTCTGGACATGGCTTCTCAGGAAATGGAGATTGGCTGGCGTTGTGGGCCCCAAGGGGAGGGGAAAATGGATGTGGAATGGATGGAAACAAGGTAAATATGGGGGCAAGAGAGGAGTTTTGTGAGAGTACATGAAGATGAATATAAAACATGTAATATTACTCCAAAAACATATAGGGGACGACAGACTAATAATGTAAACCATAAGGCAAAACATAGGATAACTAAAAAATTTAGAAAACTGTACAACCTAAAGTATGGACCACATAGTAAGCACAGATGTCATCTTGTTTGAAAGCTATTGTCTCGGAATCTGTACATCAGTTTCAGGAAATATGATATGAACAAGTTAAGAGATTATCGCTGTGGAAGGGAAAAGGTTTTATGGTGAATCTGGGGAAGTACTGTATATTGTATATATGAATTTTGGTGATCTAAGACTCTTGTGAAGCTGACATTATGTTGGGATTGACTTTACAGGAAGTTTTGGATCACAGAGTGGTTAAACAATGGCAGTGGAGGAATACTGATATAGGATGTTATTGACAGGATATATATGGTTGACAGGGAGTTATACAGGGCATATGCCCAGGGTATAGAGTAATGTCTAGATATACTCATAGTGGAAACAATTAAAAACAATAGCTGGGGGGGGGGTACTGGGCCCCTGGCCGGGGGGTCACTGTCGCGGACCCTGGGGGAGCAGTGGCAGTCCCCCAGGTGCAACGGCAAGAACCAGGAAGGAAGGAGGGCCCAACAGTGGGCTCCTGATACTTATGGCTATGCTTTTGAGCCTATACACCTGCAATAAGAATAAGGCCTAGAGTAGCACTGTGCCTGGGAGTTTCCTCCTGACAGCCTTCATGTTACTCAAATGTGGCCACTCTCACAGCCAAACTCAGCATGTAGATGCAGTGCATTCCCCCCAGCGTGGGACATGACACACGGGGATGAGCCTCCCTGGCACCGAGGGATCACTACCACATATCAGCTGAAGATGCAACTAGAAAAGGACCTTGAATTAAAGGTTCAACATGGATCAGCAGAATATCCCTGTCTACATATAATAACATGACTTCAAAATGCTGTTTGACCTAATGTAAGGGGGAAATGGAAAGGAGAAATGAGAATATAAGGCTATGAGTCTCTAAAAAAGAGTCTGGAGGTTGTCAGAAGGAATGCCCTTATGCACAACTGGGCAGAGTCTGAGAGACAGATAAAGTAGATACAACCCCAGGTATTGGTTCCTTTGAGGAATAAAGAGACCCACGGGTTCTATGGTCATGGCAGATGGGGGTCACTGCCATGGCAGATGGCCCTTCTTTGGAGCTGGTGTTTCTGCGTGATGGAATTGGACTCAGAGGGGATCTCTTTTCACATGACTTGCATGCTACTTTAATGGAATTGTAGTTGGTGCTGGGGTTTTAGATATATTTAGGGGATTTGAATCTCTGGACTGATAATATGACACCAGGCCTAGAGCCTCAACAGACTTCAGCTCCTACACTTTGATTTATTGGACTTACCCCACTCAGCTAACATTGAGTTGAAGAAGGTCAACCACCACACCATGGAGCCTAGAGTGTCTACAACTGAAAGCAGGAGGAGTGCATCCAGTATCCATGTGGAATCTAAGCCCCCACTTGACATAGATGTGCAATGGACACAACCAATCCAATGTCCACAGAGAAAATGTGGAATGGGTATGGGAAGGGTAGCCACGTTGGCTGCTGGGTTTGGGGAATGGGAGGAAGAGATGAGATGTGGAGGCGTTTTCGGGACGAGGAGATGTCCTGGGTGGTGCTTCACGGACAATTACGGGACATTGTAGATCCCCCCAGGGCCCACTGGATGGAACAGGGGAGAGTGTGGGCTATGATGTGGACCATTGACTAGGGGTGCAGTGATGCTCAGAGATGTACTTACCAGGTGTAATGGATGTGTCACAATGATGGGAGAGAGTGTTGCTGTGGGGGGAGTGGGGGATGGGGGTGGTGGGGTTGAATGGGACCTCGTATTTTTTTAATGTAATTTTAAAAAATAAATAATTTAAAAAAAAAAAAAAGAAACATGCATATAAGGAAACTACTTGAGACTGGGGAAAGAACCACACAAAAGGAATAATACCGGTGCTCACACAAGACTAGAGAGTGCCTGTTTCAACTAGTTAGTCTAGGAAACCACACAATTCGCAGGGCAAAGGTGCTACTTACCTTTGTAGTGGGAAATCATTAGTCCTAAACTAAATCCTGCACTGGTGTTGCCTGACAAATCTTTAGAGCAAGATCAAAAAGGATCTAAGTGTTCTCAAGTAAATAAAATGTGTTCCAGAAATAAAGCTCAAGAATATTTTGTAGAAAGTTTAAAATATCCAGCACCAAAGAGTAAAATTTATAACATCTGACACCCAAATCAAAATTACCAGACATTCTAAGTAGCAGGAATTTAAGATGCAAAATTAGTAGAAAAATCAATCACTTGAAATGAAGAACTGATACAGATATTAGAATTAGCTGACAAGGCCATTAAAACACAGTTATTATAATGATATTCCATATGTTCAAAAGTTAAGTGGAGACATGGAAGACAAAAAATAATCAAACTTACAAAGATGAAAACAAAATATCTGAGATGAAAAATATATTGGTTAGAATTAACAGCAGAATCAACGTTGTAGTAGAAAATACTAGTGAACTCAAAGGCACAGCAACAGAAAATATCCAAATTATTTTTTTTTTAAATAAGCAGATACCACTCTAATGTAAAATGTTAATAATAGGGAAAGCTGCATGTGAGGGGGGTATATGGGAACTCTGTATTTTTTACATGATTTTTCTTTAAACCTACAACTTCTCTAATAAAGATAAAGAATAAATAATGAATTAATAAACAGAGCCATTAGTGTAATGTGGGAAATTTCAAGAGGCCTAAACATATGGTATAATTGGAGTGCATGAAAGTGGAGGAGGGAAAGAGGACAATAAAAATTAATGTACATCTCTTCTTAGACACCAAGGAACATATGAATAGCAAGTAAGCACATGAAAAGATGTTCAATATTGTTAGTCATTAGGGTAATTCAAATTAAAAATACAGTGAAATACCACTATACACATCCTCACAGAATGACTTAAATTAAAAAGACTCACCATACCAAATGTTGGTGAAGATGAGGAACACCTGGAAATCCTATACAAAGCTGTTGGAATTGTAATTTTGTGCAAGCACTTTGAAGAACAGTTGGTAGTTGTATTAAAAGTTAAACATACATCTACCATATGATCCAGTCATTTAATTTCTAGGCATTTATTCAAGAGAAATGAAAGCGTATGTCTAAGAAGACATGGCCAAAAATTGGAAACAACTCAAATACCCATCAGGAAACTGGATAAACAAATTGAAGTATATCTATACAATGAAATGTTATTCAGCAATAAAAAGAAATGAACTACTGATATACACAACAACTGGGATGAATCTCAAAATAATTATGCCTAGTGAAAGAAGCCAGACCAAAAAAGAGTGTACACTGTAATGATTCCATTTATTTAAAATTCTAGTTAATACAAACTAATATTAATATATAAGGACATAAAGCATATCAATGTTTGCCTGGAGATGGGGAAGAAGAGAAAGGAACAAGAGGAAATTTGGGGGTGATGGATATGTTCATTAACTTGATTTTGGTGATTGTTTCACAGTTGTATACATATGTCAAAACTTATCAAATTGTACACATTAAATTACGTATAGTTAAGTGTGGGTCAATAAATCCTCAGCCATGCTGTTAAAAAGAAGGAAAGAGAGAATGGAAGGGGATAGAGTAGGGGTACAAAAAAGAGAAACCACAGCAGAAGCACAGCAACTGCTTCCAAACAGATGTCCCCTCGGATTTCTTGAGCTGGAATAGGTCACATGCCTATGCCTTACTTACAAGGGATGCTGAAAAGTGAATGTCTAGAATTTTTGCCCACATTCTAGACAGTGAGCTCTGTAGCAAGGGACAAAGGAAGAAACAAGGGAAACAGACTTGTGATAAACAACCAACAGAGTCTGCCACCCAAATGTTGGGTGAGAGGTGTGCATGTTATGACTACTTTAATAAGTATCTCCTTTTTAAAATTAATTAATATCTTCTTACAGAATAGATGGGGTTGTTGTGTTTGACTTAGGAGAACCTATAAAAGAAAAAAATGTACTCAATACAGTCTAACAATGAGGGAAGAGGTTAAATCCTAAACTATGATCCTAGTAGAGATATAGGATCCAGGATGAGGGCACACCCTCAGAAGTATAGAGAAGAATATTCTTGGACAGAACTCAAGATCTTTAGGAGAAATGTTTACCATTCTAAGCTTAGCTTAGTCAGTGAGGGCTGTGGAAATTCCAAATAGATGGTGGTATTTACATTCCATTTTTCTCCAAATCCAAACTCTTATTGAGTCATGTCTGAATCCAGAGATAAGAGAAAGGTTTTTTTTTTTAACTAAAAGAACTATTTGCCTAAGAACTCAATAAGATATTGATCACAAGCAATATAAATCTGGTAGCCACTAACCATCCCTTCAGGGCTGATGAAGGGAGCTGGTGATTATGTTAATCAGATCCATTTGATTGAAAATGTTAGCGACTCGACTCAATATGTCTTAGAAAAAAATAATAATGAAATATCTTGACAGGAAATGGATGTGGCTCAACCAATTGGGCTCCCGTCTACCATATAGGAAGTCCAGGGGTCAACGCCCAGGGCCTCCTGGTGAGGGTGAGCTGGCCCACGCAGAGTGCCAGCTAACGTGAGAATGCAGCCCCACACAGGAGAGCCACCTTGCGTTGGAATGCCGCCTCACATGGGAAAGCCACCACATGGAGGAGTGCCAGCTGACGTGGATAGCTGGCACAGCAAGGTGATGCAACAACAGACACAGAGGAGAGAAAATAAGGAGGTGTAGCAGAACAGGGGAGAGGAGGTGATGCAAGAGAGTAATCACCTCTCTCCCACTCCAGAAGTCCCAAGATCAGTTCCCAGAGCTGCCTAATGAGAATACAAGCAGACAAAGAAGAACACACAGTGAATGGACAGAGAGAGCAGACAACAGGGGGAATGGGGGTGGGGGGAGGCAAAAATAAATCAAGTAAATCTTTAAAAAAAAAGAAATCTCTTGACTAGTAACTGAGTTGTTTAAAGGTTTCAACTTTCAGGCACTGCTAGAAGCTCTGCCTGTCTTGGTTGCATTCTTGGAGTTAGCATTTATATTTTCAAAGCTATAAAACAAATCCAGTAGAATGAAAAAAGAGTGTGTTTGGCCTGATCATTCCAATGGAAGTAGTGAATTAAGTCTTGTTAGCTTGTCCATTCCTGAACCAACTTCAATGGTCAACGGTGAGAATTGGCCGGTTGACCAGACCTGAGTAATGGACCCATCCCTGGAATGAGCAAGGGAGGCTAGCCCCATCTTAGTAACACAGACAGAAAATAGACAAGTGGATCTCCAAAAGAAAACTGAGGTGCTGTACGAAGAAGGGGAGCAGATGCTGAGCAACTTCCACCTGAGAATGGTTTTAGGCTAACTGCGGTTGGCTGAGTCTGTCCTCCATTGCCACTCAATTCCCCTTCCATTATTTTCCCTCACAACTTCACACTCTTGCTTTCAAAGTCTCTCATACTGACTCAGGCCTCCAACGTCATATCAAAGAAACATATCAGGTCAAAGTATTCACTCTAAAGTGTAAATAGCAACATGTAACCTCATCCCAGAATGCATTGGACAACATGGCTAGGCCTCCGATAGCCATTTCTTCTATAGCTGTGATGTGGCTGCCCCAGGGGATTTCAGGATGATTCCATCTCTGATCAACTCTGGGGATAAACAATTCTACAAGAGGAAACTGTGGTGGTTTTAAAAAGGAAAATGGACACTAGATAGGAACAATGTCATTCCACACACAAAACTATTTAAAGTTTTATTGGGGGAGGAGGGAGGCGTGGCAGAGTCATAAAGGATGTCTTTTACTTCTTATACATTTTACTTTTACTTTTTAATTGTTTAAAAATGTCAAACCCTTACATTAATATATATTAATATATTTTTGTATATAAAAGCAATTTTAGACAACACTGTCAACTTTTAACACCAATTGTTTTCATCACTAATGTTATATTCTATACCAAAAGTGCTTAAATTCAGAGGGAGTCCTGAACACTGTTGCAAGTATCTCTGGACATGGCTCCTCGGGAAACGGAGGTTGGCTGTCACTGTGGGCACCAAGGGGATGGGAAAAATGTATGTTTAATGTGTGAAACCAATGTAAATGAGGGGTAAGAGAGGAGTTTTGTGAGAATACACAAGGATGGATATAAAATATGTAATATTACATCATAAACATATAGGGGACAACAGAATGACAATGTAAACCATAATGTAAAACATAGGATAACTAAAAATGTTAGAAAACTGCGTGTCCTAAAGTATGCACCACAATGTAAGCACAGATGTCACCTGGTTTGAAAGCTATTGTCTCAGACTATGTACATCACTTTAAGTAAATATGTTGTGAATAGGTTGTAAGAGTATCGCTGTGGAAGGGAAAAGGTTTTGTAATGGATGTGTGGGAGTGCTGTATATTGCATACATGAATTGCTGTGGTCTAGGGCTCTTGTGAAGAGAAGGTCAATAATTAGGGGGAAAAAAAAAAGGAAAAGAAAAAGATAGGATGTAGAATTTTTCCAAGTCAACACATATTCTGTATCTAACCTTTAAACCCATCACTATATTCCATTTTGCTAGTAAGAGACCCTGACATGATATTGGGGCTTCAATATTCAGGAAGTTCTGGATCCCAGAGTGGTCCAACAATGGCAGCGGAGAAATACTGGTATGGGATACTATTGACAGGGGATATATGGCTGACAGGGAGCTATACAGGGCATATGTCCAGGGTGCATGGTAATGTTTGGATATACTCATAGTGGCAACAATTAAAAACTAAAGCTGGGTGGGTACTGGGTCCCTGGCCAGGGGTGCTGTGCCGTGGTCCCTAGGGGAGCAGCGGCAGTCCCCCAAGTGCAGCGGCAAGGACCGAGAAGGAATGAAGTTCCAACAGTAAGCCCCTGATACTAATGACTATGCTTGTGAGCCTATAGGCCTGAAATAAGAACAAGGCCTAGAGCAGCACTGTGCCTGGAAATTTCCTCCTGACAGCCTTCATGTTACTCAAATGTGGCCAGTCTCGAAGCCTAACTCAGCATCTAAATGCAATGCCTTCCCCCCAGCGTGGGACATGACACCCGGGGATGAGCCTCCCTGGCACCAAGGGATCACTATCAACTAACAACTGATAGTGCAACTGGAAAATGACCTTGAATTGAAGGTTCGATGCGGATCAGTAGAATATCCCTGTCTACATAGAATAATATGACTTTAAAATGCTGTTTGATCTAATGTAAGGGGGAAATAGATAGGAGAAATGAGTTTATATGGCTATGAGTCTCTAAAAAAAAAAGAGTCTGGAGGCTGTCAGAAGGATTTCCCTTATGCACAACTGAGCAGAGTGTAAGAGACAGATAAAGTAGATACAATCCCCAGGTATTGGTTCCTTTGAGGGCTAAAGGGACCCACGGGTTCTACGGTCATGGCAGATAGGGTTCACTGCCATGTCAGATGGCCCTTCTATGGAGCTGGTGTTTCTGCGTGATGAAACTGGACCCAGAGGGGATCTCTTCTCATAAGACTATCATGCTACTTTACTGGAATTGTAGTTGGTATTGGGGTTTAAGATATATTTAGGGGATTGAATCTTTTTACTGACAATATGATAGCCAGGCCCTGAGCCTCAACAGACTCCAGCTCCTACAATCTGAATTATTGGACTCACCTCACTCAGCTAAGATGGAGTTGAAGAAGGGCAACCACCACACCATGGAGCCTAGAGTGCCTACAACTGAAAGCAGGAGGATTGCATCCAGTAACCATGTGGAATCTGAGCCTCCTCTTGACATAGAGGTGCAACGGACACAACCAATCCAAGGACCTCAGAGAAAAGGTGGCAATGGAGTGGGAAAAGTGGACATGGTGGCTGATGGGTATGGGGAATGGCAGGAAGAGATGAGATGTGGAGGCGCCTTTGGGACTTGGAGTTGCCCTGGATGGTGCTTCAGGGGCAATCACCAGACATTGTAAATCCTCCCAGGGCTCACTGGATGGAATGGGGGAGAGTGTGGGCCATGATGTGGACCAATGACCATGAGGTGCAGAGATACCCAGAGATGTACTTACCAAATGCAATGGATGTGTCATGATGATGGGAGTGAGTGTTGCTGGGGGGGGGGAGGGGTGCGGTGGGGGTGGTGGGGTCGAATGGGACCTCATATTTTTTTAATGTAATATTTTTACAAAATCAGTAAAAAAAAAAACATAAGGAAAAAAAAAATTCAGAGGAAGTCAAATGACTGTCTTAGATCCTGAAATCTGACCATCTACTCCAATGTTTATTTGGATGCCTCTGGCAATAATACCCTGAAAAACATGGGGAAGGGGAGACTGACAATTTTTTTCTAAAGCACATCAAATTATTTGCAGAAGATGAGACACAAATTATGAATAAACCAATCAATATCTGTTTCTCCTGTTCTTCTGAGAGCCTGTCTTAGTTCTATTTTCTAAGGTTCATTGGAAATAAGTTCTTTAGGGGAAATCTAAAGGCGCCTGGAAACTTTTTTTTATTATTGTTATTTCTTCATTTCCTTCCCTGTTAAGCCATATTACTTATAATGGCAGGGTGCTAGCCGACTATATACATTTACCCCTTTCTGTTCATCCTGTATTTGCCTGTCAACGCAAATAAGCCTGCTTTGCATTAGAAGTTGGAAATTAAATTGTGGGAGAGTAAGTCCCTCCAGTTAAGGTAAGCCAGAATTGGTATGCGCTGATACCCAGAGGAAACAAGCAGCCAGGATATCTGCATCTGTGGCAATTAGGCAACCTCGGAATGGGAAGCGAAAAATCATAAAAGAACAGTTACACACCCAGCGAAGCCAGCCACTTTCCTTAGAAATAAAAGCATCTGCTTTTAAACATCTTACCTTATCAAAGCTGTGGCTGTAAAAGTTAATTCTCACTGATGCCATTAACATAACTAAAAAGAAAATCTCATTTCCTTCCTAGCTTCCTCTGCCACTGGGTCATAATCTTAAATGGAGCTCAGATCACTAAGAGATTCTCCTTTAGAAAACAGAAAGCACAGAAATTGATGCCCAGTGATTAAGTTTCCATGTCCTTGACCTCAAATCCCACCTCCATGATTCCCAGAACATTTTACTTTTATCTTGGTTAAATAGCAGTAAATATTATTGTATGCCTGTTATGAACCTTAAATTGCTAAACCCTTGATATATATCATCTTTTCCGATCGATAGAACCTGAAGATGTAAGCATTATTATGTCATTTCACAGATGTCAAAACTGAGGTTCAAGTAACTTGTCAATTAGAATCCATTACTTTTTTCCAAATATATGTATATTAAAATAAATGCACAATTCTAAAAAGGTTTTTAAAAATCTTCATACCTACACTACCTAAAACTTGTCTCTGACGCTACCTGCTAATTCAAGGGGGAGAGAAAAAAGAAGAAAAAAAATTTCAAGCCTCAACATGCCAAGCCCTGCTTTCCAAACCTTTGTTGCTTTTAATCTGCACAAGCACCATCAGGTTGTACCACTTTAAGATCAAGCACAAGCAACGGGCAAAGGATTCAAACTCAGGTCTCCCTGAGAAGGATATGAAAGCCAATATTAACCTATAGGCCCTGACCTCAGTTGTGCATATTACAACCCCACACTAGCAGTGTGACCTTAGACAAATTAGTAGAAGATTCTACCTCATATTGAGGCTGTTCCTCTGGAGACCAAACAAGACAAAGCACATGGAGCCGGTGCTCATGGAGGCCAGCCCCCAAGATGCTCCAGTGGTCCTGGCCTTAGCTGGACACACCTTACGTGTGCCCCTCTCTCATTAAGTTGGACTGAGCTGCATAGAATATTGTGGAAGGGACAACGTTTGACTTCTGAGGCTTTCATAAAAGACTGTGTAGCTGACACCTTGGTGTCTTAGCTCATTGCAGGGGAGGCCATCCAGCTTGACATGAGGACACTCAAGGTGACCCTCCAGAGAGGCTCACATGGAGAAGAACTGAGGCCTTCCGCCAACAGCCAACACCAACTTGCCAGTCACATGAGTGGGCCATCTTGGAAGTGGATGCCCAGTGCACCACGGTCAAGCCTCAAAATGGCCAGCTGGCATTTTGACTGCAATCTCAGAAGAAGACAAAACCATCCAGTCACTTCTGAATTCCTGACCCACAGATAGTGTGAGTTAATCAATGTTTACTGTTTTTTCACCAAATGCAGTGAATGTGCCACAATGATGAAAGAGGTTGTTGATGTGGGAGGAGTAGGAAGGTAGGGTGGGGGTATATTGGAACCTCTTATATACATACATTTTCTAAGGTTTATTTTTTTATTTCTTTCTTTCCTCTTCACCCCCACCCTCACCCCCCACCCCCACATTGTCTCCTCTCTGTGTCCATTCACTGTGTTCTTCTGTGTCCGCTTGTATTCTTGTCAGAGGTACCCGGAATCTGAGTCTCGTTTTTGTTGCATCATCTTGCTGCGTCAGCTCTTCGTGTATGCGATACCACTCCTGGGCAGGCAGCTCTCCATGCAGGGCACACTCTTTGTGCATGGGGCTCCCCTACGCGGGGGACACCCCTGCATGACATGGCACTCCTTGCGTGCATCAGCACTGCGTGTGGGCCAGCTTACCTCACGGGTCAGGAGGACCTAGGTTTGAACTCTGGACTTCCCATACGGTAGGCAGATGCTCTATCAGTTGAGCCAAATCCACTTCCCCTCTTATATTTTTTAATGTAACATTTTTGTGATCTACGTATCATCAAAAAATATATAATTAAATAAATAAATAATTTTTAAAAAATATTTATTGTTTTAAGACCCTAAGGTATGGGGTAATTTGTTACACAGCAATAGGTAATTAATACAGTGCTCAAAACCCCTTAAGTTATTAGCAGAAGCCGAAGTCCACGTTCTTTCTGCTTCACCAAAGAACTTCCTTCCACAAAAGAAAGAACTCCCTTCATGGCGATGTTAAGCCTTCGAGCACAGGGTGGGAAAGGCAGGTAATGAAGGGATTTTTTTCAGGGATGGGGGCCTTGGGGTTGCTATTGTGGTGACCACATGCCTTATGCAAACACACGGAGGATCATACCCACCGAGAAGCTCAAAATTCTGTGACTAACACCACAACATGGGCACCTGCCTTAATTCAACTATAAATCAGTAGGCGATTTTGCATTTTCAATATCCATTTGCAGGCCCCAAATATGCTACCTTTCCCCATGATTCCGCCATTTACTGCCTCCTTCTGATTTCTCCCAGCGATGCAAACAATGAAAGAGAGGCATGCAAAGCAATATTTCTAGTAAAGGATCTTTCTTTTCCTGTATGTTGTATCTTTCCCATCGGAGGCACCCAGGGAACAGGAATGGGCTTAATATTTTTGTATTAACAAGACTCATAGCAGTAACATCCCTCTGCAGCCCTTGCAGTCACACCAAAATAAATCACCATCTTATCAACCCATCTAAGCTCTCCGGGTTCCCTCGCTCTGTACAAAATACCTCAACTGTTGTTCTAGAAAAAGTTTTAGAGCCACTCAGGAGCCCTGAGCTTTTTCCCCAGGTTCTAGGGATGAATGAATTGATTTCCCTCCTGTCCGGCCTTAAATGTAGGGATATATATATGTGTGTGTGTAAATGTCAAACTTCTGCTGCCTAGATATCACTCTACCGTCCACACCGATGGTGGGAATGTAGCTGCTTGTGGCCATGTCAGAGATTAGACGACACGCAGATTTTTTCATCAAGTGTACATTTGACACTGACTTTATCCTCTAATGCACCTGCCAGATGCAATGCTAATGTAAGGGCTTGTGGGAGACGTATGAGGGGCAAGAGTGAGATGGTGCAGAGCAGGGAATGACAACTTAGAAAAACAAGTAGCCAAGGACTTTTCAAAAGAATAAACTACACATCAACTTGAGCAAGGTCAAATGCCAAGCAAAGCAAATCGATGTGGGGCGCCTACTGCGTGCCACACTCTGTGCTGGTTGCTTTTGTGTGTATTATTATCCCCTCAAGCCTCAGAGCAAACGAATCTATTAGCACGCGTTAGGTTTTTAGAAGCTCGATATTCAAGCAGAATGACATAAACCAGGGGGGTGGCAGCCTATGGTCACCCGCAGGCCAAGTCCAGCCTACTGCCCGTTTGTTGGTTTTATGGGCACACAGCCATGCCCATTGGTCCACGGCTGCTTCGGCATGAAAACCGCAAAGTTGAGTAGTTGAGACAAAGACTGTAGGGCCCTCAGAGCCCAAACTGTTCCTTATATGGCTTTTTTCTAGAAAAATTTTGCCAACATCTGAAACTTTTCAAGAAAGCCAAAAACCCTTGAGAATTTTCCACCCACTCTCAATTCACTGCTGGGGATCCTGCAACTCTCTTAAAGTAAAGTGCTTTGGTTTGAAGACCCAGAGCACCGCTTATGAATTTTCCTTTGGCTCCTTCCTTAGTCCACAGCAGTTCCAAACCTTCAGCCCGCAGAGGAGGAACCACATACTTGATGTGTCCAAATCCCAACTCCTGACTTCCAACCCCCTCCCAACCCTGCTGTCCCATCTCAATGGCGTCCCCTGTCGGCCTCAAGCTAAAAACCGCAGGGCCCTCCGGGAGCCCTCTTTCTCTCAGTGCCCTCTCCGCGCCCATCTAGTGCCTCAGCAATCAAGTCTCTCTTCAAAAGAAGTCAGAATTCAGCCTCTTCTGTCCATAGCTACTGCGGCATCTACCTCCACTGGGCCCCCTGCTTTCACCCTGAAACCCATCCACTCTCTTCTCAACAGGGAGCTGAAGTTTCCTGTCATACGTCAGTCAGATCATGCCACTCCTCTCCTCAGAGCCTTCCAGGGGCCTCACGTCACTCAAAGTAAAACGCAAAATGCCCCTCCCCTCTCCAGCCTTTCTCCCTCACGCTCAGGCTGCTGCACGGTTCCACAAACACTGCGAGGTGCCTTCCTTCAGTGTTGAGAAGATGTATCTTCTGTCTACAATGTCTGCCCCTCAGAGAGCCACACAATTCGACCCATCACCGCCTTCATGTTTCTGTCACCTTCCATGACAACCCAACTTAAAACTGTAATCTCCCCAACACGCCCAATAGCCCTTGAAACCCAACTCTAAATTATGAACTTAGCAAATGGAGACAAGTCATTCCACTTCTCTGCCTCTAACCTAGAAAATGGTAGGGGCAACAACCACATAACAACTATTTTGAGGAACAAATTCCATAATGTATGTGCAGATATTCTGTGAATATAATTCTCTAAATCAGTGGTCAGCAAACTTTTGCTGAAAAGGTCCAGATAGTAAATGGTTTTGACTTTGTGGGCCACATGGTTTCTGTCATGACTTACTCAGCTCTGCGGTTATAAAACAAAAGCAGCTAGGGGCAACCCATAAATGAATGGGGATGGCTGTGTTCCAATAAAACTTTATTGACAAAAGAGGTGGAGGGCCAGATTTAACCCATAGATTGTAGGATACAGACTCCTGCTCTAAACCATTACTAATAGTATTGGTAAAGATAAAGAAGGCAGATCAGGGTCTTAAATGCCCAGGAAAACAGGACATATAATATATTTTATCTTTTTATTTTGTTTCTTGTTTGTTTCCCCCAGGAGAATGTAAGTTCCAGAAGGGCAGGAGTCTTTGTCTGTTTTTGTGTGCTTTGCATGCTGCTCCATCTCTAGCACGAAGAACAGCACATAGCACATAGTAGACATTCAATACATTTTTTACCAGAGATTTAATGGATTTTCAAGGGTATTTGGACTCTGTGATTTTTGCTATACAACTTAACGTTAGAGCACTGGTTCTCAATTAGAGAACGTTAGGCAACGTCTGGGGGCATTTTGGGTTATCAGGCCTTGGTGGGAGCTGGATAGAGACCAGGAGGCTGCAGCTAGCAATGCCCAGGATAGCCCCCAACAGCTGAGATTTATCCAGCCCAAATGTCAAAGTGCCAAGGTTGAGAGACCCTGCTTTAGAGCCCAAAACCCTTTGAAACCCAACTCTGCTGTATGTAACATTTGAAATGCACATACTGGGAAGTGGATTTGACCCAACAGATAGGGCATCCACCTACCACATGGGTGGTCCAAGGTTCAAACCCCAGGCCTCCTGACCAGTGTGATAAGCTGGCCCACACGCAGTGCTGATACGTGCAAGGAATGCCGTGCCACACAGGGGTGTCCCCCATGTAGGGAAGCCCCACGTGCAAGGAGTGCGCCCCGCAAGGAGAGCTGCCCTGCATGAAGAAAGTGCAGCCTGACCAGGAATGGCACCGCACACACGGAGAGCTGACACAGCAAGATGACACAACAAAAAAGAGACACAGAGTCGCAGTGTCACCGACAAGAATACGAGTGGACACAGAAGAACACACAGTGAATGGACACAGAGAACAGACACTTGGGGGTGGGGAGGGCAGGGAAGGCAAGATAAATAAATAAAAAGTAAATCTTTAAAAAAAATCAAAAGAGGTTAAAAACAAAACTCAAGGAATAAACATTCTGCTTTAAAAATAAATAAATGAATGAATGAATGAATAAATAAAATGCACATATTCCCTGTATTTGTTAGAGGCTTAATAAATAAGGCATCTTTTCCCTCACAGGAGAAGCTGGTGTTGTGGAGTTCAAGGCTGGTTCAGTGGCTCTATAATGTCTCCTGCTCAGACAACTGAGGGCCTGTTACCACACCATCACAAGATGGCTGCATCACCCCCAGCATCACACCCCTGCTCTGGGCATGAAGCAGAGGAGCAAAGGGACAAAAGACATTTTCTCAGTGGTGTGATCACTACCATCCCCTGGGCCCCCTGGGTCTTTCCTGGAAGCTATATCCAGTGACTTCTACTTACATTTCATTGGTCAGAACCATGTCCAAATCCTCAAAGAAGGCTGATAAGTGTGTGTGTTTTTTTAACAGATGATGTTGATGCCACCAACAAATTCGGAGTTCTCTTAGTAAGTTGAAAGGAAGAATGGCTATCGTATTGGCATCTGGCAGTCTCTATCACACACTTTGGTTTATAAATTTTACTCCTAAGAAATTCTCCTAGATAATTTTGCACATGTACACAAAGACATGGGTATGAGAAAGTTCGTCACACTATTAATATAGAAAAAAGAAAGCTGGAAACCCCACAGATACACGTCGCTGAGCCGGCATCCCCCCACCAACCGCGGGGAAGGTTGGCTGCCAACCTGCTCTTCTCTAGAGGACTGTTGACTGCCCGGGTTTCTCCCGTGCCCCTTCCTGCCTCCCACACTCCCTTGTTAAATCAGGTGTTCAGGAATGCCCATCGCAAGCTCTGCTTCTAGGGAACCCATGCTTAAGACAGCATATGTCCACAGAGGACCAGCCATATAGGTTACGACATAACTATTCAGGGAAGATGTGGCTCACGCAATTGAGCTCCCGCCTACCACATAGCAGGTCCTGGCTTCGGTTCCTGGTGCCTTCTAAAAAGAAGACGAGCACACAACAGACACAGCAAATGCAAACAACAAGGGGGTGGGGAGAAATAAATAAAAATAAATCTTTTTTAAAAAGATATAACCATATAATGAATGCCCATTAGAAAGCTATCTATAGCAATAATGACAGAATGTCTGAGGTACTTCATCAAAAGAAACAAAAAGGCAAGTTGAAGACCAGTATGTATTAATACAAGATGCGTGATTTGTCTAAAATAAAAAAGAACAGGATTTATTATGCTTAAATATTAGCAAATTTCTAGAAGACAAAATTGTTGATTGCTTCCTCTGGTTACCATTCCGTCTTCTATTCTTATGTATTGTTTGAATTATTTAACAATAAATATCTTTTTCTTTTATGATGTAGAAAAATTTCACTTAAAACCCCAGTGGGATCAGATGTAGAGCTCTTCTAGGTAACAGTACTTAGTGGTTAAAGGATTTCAAATTTGAAAAGAATTAAATAGAAACCTTAAGTTCCAGTCCAGCTCTACCATTTACTAAGTAAATTTAAGCAAGTCATTCCACCATTCAAATGCTGGCCTACAAAATAAGAGTTATAATAAACATATAAACCTACATGATTATTGAAGAAATAATGAAGTGGAGGAACTCTATTAACTGTAACTCTCTAAACAATACTTACTGTTATTATCAATAATGATACAGAAAATACATCAGCTTAAATGCCCATTGTTACCTATTAAATTAAATAGTGGGAAGCAGATTTGGATCAATGGATAGAGCACCTGCCTACCACATGGGAGGTCCATGGTTCAAACCCCAGGCCTCCTTGATCCGTGTGGAGCTGGCCCATGCGTAGTGCTGATGCACACAGGAGTGCCATGCCACGCAGGGGTGTCCCCCACATAGGGGAGCCCCATGCACAAGGAGCGTGCCCTGTAAGGAGAGCCACCCAGTGCAAAAAAAGTGCAGCCTGCCCAGGAGTGGCGCCACACACACACGGAGAGCTGAAACAGCAAGATGACACAACAAAAAGACAGATCCCCAATGCTGCTAACAAGAATACAAGCAGACACAGAAGAACACACAGCGAATGGACACAGAGAGCAGACAGCTGGGGGGAGGGGCGGGGAAGGGGAGAGAAATAAATTAAAAATACATCCTTTTAAAATTAATTAATTAATTAATTAAATACTGTTAAATGGTTCTGTGATGCAAATAAGAGAAACTGACTCTGGCTGATTGTAGTAATCAGCCGAAGGGGTGCTGATGCAAAATACCAGAAATTAGTTGGTTTTTATAAAGGGTATTTATTTGGGGTAGGAGCTTACAGACACCAGGCCATAAAGCATAAGTTACTTCCCTCACCAAAGTCTATTTTCACAGCTTGGAGCAAGATAGCTGCCGACATCAGCGAGGGTTCAGGCTTCCAGGGTTCCTCTGGGCTCAGTTCCTCTGTTTTCCCCACAAGGTTAGCTGTAGACTATGAGGCTCTCTAGGCTTTGCCTCACTCCACAAGGCCAGCTGTAGACTATCAGGTGAATGGCTCTATCTCTTTCCCCAGGGTTCCAGCTTAAGACTTCAGCATCAACTCCAATATCAAAAACCCTCAACTCTGTCCTTTGCCATGCCTTTTATCCGCCATGCCCCTTGGTGGGTGGGGACTCAACACCCTAATGACATGGCCCAATCAAACCCCTAATCATAACTCAATCACGCCCAGGTACAGACCAGATTACAAACATAATCCAGTATCTAATTTTGGAATTCGTAACCATATCAAACTGCTACAGTGATGTACGTGGAAAAGGCTACTGGAAGCTCGTAGAATCACCAGGAAGGCCAGAGAATGAGGCCAGGAGAGGAGGCAGAACAAAAGGTGACTACTGGACTCCGCCCCAGGCCCAAGGGGAAGAGGGGCTGACTGAAAATCACAGTGCTGGTAAGGACTGGCTTCTTTCCTCCCAGGTTAGATTGCAGGTCTAGCCTAAACCCTAGTCCCACCTCCGGCAGGGAGGAAGCTGGGGGGACCTGCACCACCTCTCTGGGAAGCTGCAAGCCACGCTGCAGAGAGTGGTGCCCATCCTACTCTAGGGGTGCAAGCCGCCTCAGGAGCTAGTCCATGGTTGGAGTTAGAAGCTCCATTTCCTGTAAAAGGTGGAGGAAGAGACAGTAGTCCACTGACCTCAGCTACTGATTAGTGGACTTGACTGGCTAAAGTATAATCCTAGAGACAGCTGGGGTCTGAGCCTGTCCAAGCTGGAAAGAGCCCAGTAGCCACCATTTTGACTCACCCCCCAGCATAAGTGGTAGCCTGGCTGACTGAAATCCAGTGAAGTTAGGGACGGGCTTCTTTCCACCAAGATCAGACTGTAGCCCTAGCCCAGGCTCCAGCCCCACCTCCAGGAAAGAAGTAACTGGTGGGACCTGCACCAGGCTCTCCAGGCAACTGCAAGTGCTCTCGGCTGGCACAGGCTGAATAGTCGGACACCTGGGGGTGTATCCCCATGCCCCAAGAGAATAGCAGAGGAGCTGGGTATCCTTGACCTCTCTGGGCAATGGCAGGAGTTTTCAGCCCACAAAAAACAGGTTTCATGAGTGCCTTTGAGTCTGTCTCCACCTCTGTCCCCCCACAGGATAGGAGGGAGCTGGTATTCCCTCAGCCTTTCAGGGCAACTTCAGGCAGTTTTGGCCTGCACAAGTCTGACCATTGAGCACCTGTGGCTTGACCTCCATCCCTAATAGGACAAAAAACAGAATGTATTTGCCCAGCCTCTCTGGGTACCTGCAGGTGATTTTGGCCCACACAGCCTGGACTGGTGGGTACTTGTGGACCCACCCTCACCCCCCAATAAGAAAGAAGGGGACTGGTGTTTCCACAGCCTTTTTTGAGCAACAGGAGACCTTCAGCCTACATGGACTGGACTATTGGATGCCTGTGAATCCAGGGGTCTTGTGTCTCCATAGCCTCTCTGGACAACAGTGAGAACTTTTGGCCAACAGGGACTGAACTTTAGGTGACTGTGGATCCAACCCCATGCCTTAAGAGGATAGAAAGGGGCTGATGTTTCCTCATCCTCTCCAGGCAATGGCAGGTATTCTTGGGCTAAAGGGACTAAACTGTTGAGCGCCCATTGAACCACCTCCACCACCCAATAGGATAGGAGGGGGCTGGTGCTTCCTCAGCCTCTCCAGGTAATGGTGGGTACTTTCAGCCTACAGGACTGAACTGTTAAGCATTGGTGGTTCCATTCCTACCTCCTAAAGGGCAGAAAGGATTGTACTCCCTCAGCCTCTCAGGGCACCTGCAGGCACATTTGGCCCACAGAGATTAGATTGTTAGACACTCCAGAGAGTCCATTCCCACCTCTGGCAGGGAAAGGGTCTGGTGCTACATCAGTTTACCTTAGCAACTGTGGTCATTTTGGACCCACACAGCATAGATGGCTGACCACAACTATCGCTCCATCCTTTCCTAAGGTAGGGGACGAAGGGGTGTGAAGCTTCATCAGTGTCTCCAGATGACTGCAGACAGTCTTGTTGTGCCTAGCTTGTATTATTATATCTGACTACAGCTCTGTCCCTACCCCTGACAGAGGAGAAAGATGGGAGAAGCTTCATTAATTCCTGGGCAGCTTCAGGCTCCATAGCTTACAGCACCAACTATACATCCTTGGCTCCTACTACACAACCAGCAAGGGAGAAAAGACAAGAAATCCCTAAACTAAAGGGAAAAAGTACACCCAGAATAACTACATCTAGCAAGCCAGAAACACCAATGAAAAGTTACAATCCATACCAAGACCAGGAAGAGATGACCCAGTTAAAGGAACAAGAAAAGCCTGCAGATGACATAAAGGAGTTGAGACAACTAATCTTAGATGTTCAAACAAATCTCCTTAATACATTCAATGAGATGACTAAAGAGATTGAGGATATTAAGAAGACCTTGGTTGAGCACAAAGAAGAATTTGAAAGCATATATAGAAAAATAGCAGACCTTATGGGAATGAAAGGTGCAATAAATGAAATTTAAAATACACTGGAGGCATATAACAGCAGATTTGAGGAAGCAGAAGAAAGGACCAGTGAGCTCAAAGACATGGCGTCCTAAAGTGAACATACAAAAGAACAGATGAAGAAAAGAATGGAAAAAATTGAACAGTCTCAGGGAACTAAATGACAGCAAGAGATGTGCAAACTTACATGTCATGGGTGTCCCAGAAGGAGAAGAGAAGGGAAAAGGGGAAGAAGGAATATTTAAAGAAATAATGGTGGAAAATTTCCCAACACTATTGAAGGACGTAGATATCTATGTCCAAGAAGCACAACATATTTCCACCTGAATAAATTCAAATAGACCAACTCTGAGACCATACTAATCAGAATGTCAAATGTCAAAGACAAAAAGAGAATTCTGAGAGCAGCAAGAGAAAAACAATGCATAACATATAAGGGATATCCAATAAGATTAAGTGCTGATTTTACAACAGAAACTATGGAGGCAAGAAGGCAATGGTATGATATATTTAGGATACTACAGGAGAAAAACTGCTAGCCAAGAGTTTTATATCCAGCAAAATTATCTTTTAAAAATGAGGGTGAGATTAGAATATTCACAGATAAACAGAACTGAGAGAGTTTATAACAAAAGACTAGCTTTGCAGACATATTAAAGGGAGTGTTACAGCCTGAAAAGACAGGAGAGAGGGACCTGGAAGAGAGTCTAGAAATGACAACAGTAACTAAAAGTGTCAAAAATAAAATGACAGATAAAATGCAAACATCAAAATGGATGAAAGAAGAACTGCCTTTACAGTGATAACATTGAATATTAATGGATTAAACTCCCCAATCAAAAGACACAGACTGGCAGAATGGATAAGAAAATATAAGCCATCTATATGTTCTCTGCAAGAGACTCACCTTAGACCCAAGGATACCAATAAATTGAAAGCAAAAGGTTGGAAAAAGATATTCCACACATGCAGTAACAAAAAAAAAAAAAAGCTGGGTAACTATACTTATAACAGATGCTATAGACTTTAAAAGCAAAACTGTTAATAAAGATCAGAAAGGACATTACATATTAATAAAGGGGATGATTCACCAGGAGGAAATAACAATCATAAATATATATGCACCTAACCAGGATGCCCCAAGATTCATGAAGCAAACACTGGCAAACTGAAGGGAGAAATGGGCATCTCTACAATAATAGTTGGAGATTTCATTACACCACTCTCAGCATTGGATAGAACATCTGGGCAGAAGATCAATAAAGAAACAGAAAGCTTGAATAATGTGATAGAGGTCTAAACCTATTAGACATATACAGAACATTGCACCCCAAAATAGCAGGATATACATTCTTTTCAAGTGCTCATGGATCTTTCTCCAGGATAGACCATATGTTGGGTCACAAAACAGATCTCAATAAGTTCAACAAAATTGAAATTATACAAAGCACTTTCTCTGATCATAATGGAATAAAGGTGGAAATCAACAAGGGGCAAAAAAAAGGGAAAATCCACATAAATATGGAGATTAAACAACACCCTCTTAAATAATCAGCAGGTCAAAGAAGAAATTTCAGGAGAAATCAATACATATCTTGAAACAAATGGCAATGATAACACAACATATCAGAACCCATGGAATGCTGCAAAGGCAGTTTTGAGAGGAAAATTTATAGCCCTCAATGCTTACATTAAAAAAGAAGAAAGCACTAAAATCAATGACCTAACTACACAGCTGGAGGAACTAGAAAAAGAACAGCAAACTAATCCCAATGCAAGTAGAAGGAATGAAATAACAAAGATCAGAGCAGAAATAAATGGACTTGAGAACAAAAAAAACAATAGACTTAGCAAAACCAAAAGTTGGTTCTTGGAGATTAACAAAATTGACAAACCCATAGGTAGACTAACTAAGAAAAAAAGAGAGAAGATGCAAATAAATGAAATAAAAAATGAAAAGGGGAACATTACTACTGATCCCACAGACATAGAGAGATCATAAGAGGATACTGTGAACAACTTTATGCTAAAAAAACTAGACAATGTAGATGAAATGGAAAAATTCCTAGGAATGTACAAGCAAACTACACTGACAATATAAAAAATAGAAGACTTCAACAAACCAATCACAAGTAAAGAGATTGAAACAGTCATCAAACAGCTCCCCAAAATGAAAAGCCCAGGACCAGACAGCTTCACAGGTGAGTTCTACCAAGCATTCAAAGAAGATTTAATACCAATCTTACTCAAGCTCTTCAAAAAATTTGAGCAAGAAGGAATGCTACCAAACTCATTTTATGAAGCCAAGATCACCCTAATACCAAAGTCAGATAAAGATATTACAAAAAAGAAAAGAAAGAAAATTACAAACCCATTTCTCAAATAAACACAGATGCAAAAATTATCAATAAAATATTTGCTAATTGAATTCAACAACACATTAAAAGAATTATCCTTCATGATCAGTGGGTTTTATACCAGGCAAGCAAGGCTGGTTCAACACAAGAAAATCAATCAGCATAATACACCACATTAATAAATCAAAGAAGAAAAATTACATGATCTTTTCAACTGATGCAGAAAAGGCATTTGACAAAATACAGCATCCTTTCCTGATAAAAATACTACAATAAATAGGAATTGAAGGAAACTTTCTCAACATGTTAATGGCAATATATGAAAAACCCACAGCTAACATTATACTCAATGGTGAAAAACTGAAAGCTTTTCCATTAAGATCTGGCACAAGACACGGATGCCCTCTGTAATCACTGTTGTTCAATATAGTGCTAGAGGTTCTAGCTAGAGTAGTCAGGCAAGAAAAAGAAATAAAAGGCATCCAAATTGGAAAGGAAGAATAAAACTTTCACTATTTGCAGATGATATGATTGTATATCTAGAAAGTCCTGAAAAATCAACAACAAAGCTGCTAGAGCTAATAAATGATTTCAATAGCGTGTCGGAATATGATCAATATGCAAAACTCAGTGGTGTTTCTATACAGTAATAATGCACAATCTGAGGAGAATTTACAATAACTAAAAGAATCAAATATTTAAAAATAAACTTAGCCAAGGATGCAAAGCACTTGTATTCAGAAAACTATGATGCATTGCTAAAAGAAATCAAAAAAGACCTGCATAGTTGGAAGAATATGCCGTGCTCATGGATTGGAAGACTAAATATCATCAAGATGTCAATTCTACCCAAATTGATACACAGATTCAAAGCAAACCCAATAAAAATTCCACCAGCATTTTTTAAGCAAATGGAAAATACAATTATCAAATTTATCTGGAAGGCTAAGAGGCCCCAAATAGCCAGAAACATCTTAAAAAGGAAAAGTGAAGTTGGAGGACTCTCACTTCCAGACTTAAAATCATATTACCTAGCTACAGTGGCAAAAACAGCATGGTATTGGGATAAAGATAGACACATAGACCAATGGAACCAAACTGATGCTTCAGAAACAGACCCTCACATCGATGGCCAAGTGATTTTTGATAAGTCTGTCAAGCCCACCCAGTTGAGGCAGAACAATCTATTCAACAAATGGTGCTGGGAGAAGTGGATATTCATAGCCAAAAGAAAGAAAGAAGACCCCTCTCTCACACCTTATACAAAAACTAACTCAAAATGGATCAAAGATCCAAATATAAAAGGAAGTACAATAAAGCTCCTAGAAGAAAATGTAGGGAAACACCTTCAAGACTTGGTGGCACGTGGTGGATTCTCAAGCCTTACATTAAAAGCACGAGCAATGAAAGAAAATATGGTTAAATGGAACCTCCTCAAATGTAAACACTTCTGTGTTTCAAAGGACTTCATGAAAAAGGTGAAAAGGCAGCCCAGTCAATGGAAGAAAATATTTGGAAACCACTTATCTGATAAGGGTTTGATTTCCATTCTATATAAAGAGATCATACAACACAACAATAAAAGAGCAAGCAATCCAATTCAAAAATGGGCAAGAAATTTAAATAGACATTTCTCCAAAGAGGAAATACAAATGGCCAAAAAGCACATGAAAAAATGTTCCATATCTCTAGCTATTAGGGAAATGCAAATTAAAACAACAATGAGATATCATCTAACTCTACATAGAACGGCCATTATTAAAGAAACAGACAACAATAAGTGCTGGAGAGAATGTGGAGAAATAGGAACACTCCTTCACTGTTGGTGGAAGTGTAAAATGGTGCAGCCTCTGTGGAAGACAGTTTGGTGGTTCCTCAGGAAGCTAAATATAGAACTGCCATATGATCCAGCAATTTATCTACTAGGAATATATCCAAAAGAACTAAAAACTATGACATGAAGAGACATTTTACACTGAAGTTTATAGCGGAGTTGTTCACAATTGCCAAAAGATGGAAACAATCCAAGTGGCCATCCACCAATGAGTGGATAAACAAAATGTGGTATATACATATGATGGAATAATATGCTGCAGTAAGAAGAAATGAAATTGGTACACATGTGATAACATGGATGAGTCTTAAAGACATTATACTAAGTGAGGTAAGCCAAACACAGACAGACAAATATTACGTAGTCTCATTAATATGAACTAAATACAAATAAACATATTGAATTAAAACCTACAGTATAGGTTATTAGGAGGTAAGAGGAGGGTTAAGAAGAACTACTGATGCCTAATGTATGTAACTTTTAATTAACTTGACTGTAAAAGTGTGAAAATTGATAGGGTTGATCGTAACACATTATAGTGAGTAGTAACTGGTTTATAAACGGGATTGTGGCTGAAAATGGTAGTCCGGGGAAGTAAATGTCAATAGAAATAAAGCTAAAGAATAATTTATGGGCCGAATAACACAGTGAACCCAGAGGTGTATGACGATAGTAGTGAAGGGTAAAAATGCAAGAGAGCCCTTCTGTGAGCTGGAGCAGATGTACATCACTATTGCAGTGTGATGGGAAAATGGAGAAGCATGGGAAAACTACAATTTGTGTAACCTATAGACTGTGGTTAACAGCAATACTACAACATTCTTGCACCAATGCCAAAGCTGTATTGTGTTGATAATGGAGGTGTATGGAAAAAGTATGCCAAATATATGCTATGGGCCATGATTGGTGATAATGTCTGATGATATTATCTCATAGTCTGTAATAAATGTTCCACCATGGTATGATATTGTATGGGAAATTTACACATCTGTATGATTGTTTTACAAGTTCACAACATCTGTACCAAAAATATATTTAAAAAAAAAAATAGTGTGGGTTGGGGGAAAATACACCAAATGTAAGATAAGGACTATAGTTGGTAGTAATATTTTGACGATGCTCTTGCATATTTTGTAACAAAAGTTTCACAACAATGCAAAGTGTTGGTGGAAGGGTGACGTATAGACCCCTGAGTGATGTTAGGTATGTCTATTTTGTAAGTTCACAGTCTTTACTAGACACTTATTGTTTATGGATGTTTCATGTATGAATGATATACTTCAATTTTTAAAAATTAAAAAATAATTGTCAAAAAATAATTATTATAATAATAATTTTTAAAAAGGTGACTATTTAGTTGGAACCGCAGGAAAAGCCCATTGTGGCAGAGTCCAGGCAGGGCGTGCTTGTGGTAACTGCTGATCGTGGGATGCTGCAGCTTGCCCTGCCAGCTCCACAGGCCCTGCCAACTGCACAGGCCCTGGAGAGAGGGCAGGATGTCCCCGCACTGTCACATGGATGCTACTGCAGCCTCGCCAAAACGATGCTCCTCTGCCACTGCTTCTCAACCGTTCCCAGTCACCGAGGCAAAGTTCAGAATGAACATTCCCATCACAAGGCCCAGGATGCCCGCCTGCATCCCAGCTACAAGGAAGTCTGGAAGAGGGAGTATTTGGCATGTTCAGTTTTGTATTGAAGAATCCGATTCTAGCCAAGACACTTAAGGTGGGTCAATGTTCCTTCCAAACATTGCAAGGAGATTCAGATCATGGCAACAACAACAACAACAAACAAAGCTGAGTGTTATTAATCTTGTACAGGCATAGATGTCTTTGTGAATGACCAAAAGCCAAGTCATTTTTTTCTCTCTATTCCAGGGGTTCTTAATAAGGGATCTATGAGCTTGAATTTAAATTAAAAATATATGTATTATTTTTCTGGGGATGTGATGGTGCAGGTGTGATATATGTATTAACTAATACACAGTATAGTGTGGACTTAGTAAGGGGTCCATGGTTTTCACCTGACTGGCAAAGGGGTCCATAGAACAAAAAAGGTTAAGAACCCCTGCTCTATTCTCAAATATATTTGTGTAGATTGGGTTCCCAGAGAAGCTGACTCTGAGACCAAGGCCAGCATGCAGGACTTTATTAGGAAGTGCAACATCTATGCAGGGAAGGAAGGAAAAGAAAGGAAATAGGATTGAACAGAGGGGGAGGTCGGGCTGCAATGCAGTTTCAGTGAAAGATCTGTAGCTTTGTGGTAGCAAGATGGCTGCTGCTATCCCAGCCATCACAACCACATGAAAAGGCAGGAATCAGAGGTATAAAATACAGAATATCAACTGGTTTCTCCATAGATGGCTCTTCTCTTTCTCTAAAAGACTATACCTTAAATCCCATTGGCCAGAACTGGGTCACATGCTGTCCCTAGCTGAAAGGAACACTAGGAAAGTGAGTTTCTGGCAAGAGAGAGTGGGCCCTGTTTGGATTAAACTCCCTGGCAAAATGACAAACACAGCACCCATGATGGCCACCCTCACCTTGCTTACAGCCTTGTGGAGCTTTTGCTGAGCATTTGCTTGGTGCCAGCTGTTGAGCTAAGAATTTTACATGAAACATTTTGCCTGAGTCTTGCCACAATCCTATTATGAGGGTTCTCTTATTGTGCCCATTTTACATATGAGGAAACTGAAGTTCAGAGAAGTTAGAAAGATTTTATTTATTTCTTTACTCCCTACCCGCCCCCCCTCAAGAAGGCTTCCTCATCTATCTGCTCATTTTCTGTTCATTGTCTCTGCTCATTGTGTCTGCTTGTTGTGTCTGCTCGTCCTCTTTTTTAGGAGGTGCTGGGAACCGAACCAGGGACCTCCCATGTGGGAGGCAGGTGCCCAACTGCTTGAGCCACATCTGCTCCCTGAAGTTCAGAGAAGTTATAGGTTCAAAGTCATACAATTAATAAGTAACAGAGCTTCAACTCAAACCCAAGTCTACATGACCCTATGTGTTCTTAGCCACTTCCCCGCACTACCTCCCAGCACATGACTACATGAATAATTATACTAGAAAAGTGGAAAAGGGAGACCTGGGAAGCTAGGAAGGCTTCATGGAACTCTGGGACCTGGGTGGGACCTTGTGCGACAAAGAATGAACAGGGAGCATCACTCCTTCTCTGAACTTGCTTACGAATACAAAGGAGGAAAGAGAACAGAAATTACAATGTTTGATCAAAACAATCTCATTCCTCACCACCCAATGTGTGGTCCCCAAGTTAGCAGCAGAGTCATCAACCTGGCACTTGTTAGACATGCAGAATCTCAAGTCTTGCCCCAGACCTAATGAACAAGAATCTGCATTTCAATAAGGCCCCCCAGGTGATTCACATGCACTCTAAAGTGTAAGAAGCGTTGTTCTAGAAGGTTCCTTGAGAATTCAGGCTGAGGGGCAGTGAATGGAACAGGACCAATATGCTGACTTTGACACCACCTGACTAACTCTATAACCTTGGACTTTACTCCTCTGTGTCTCAGGTTTTCTGTCTGTAAAATGAACATTCCAGTAATAAGCATTTATTGAGTGCTTACTCTAAGTCAGATGCCATGCTTTGTATGGATTGCCTCATTTAGTTCCCATGGGCAAGCAACAACCCTATGGGTTGAACTGTTATTATTGGCAGCTGAGGAAATGCATCTGCTTTCATAACTTGACCATTTCACTTAACGAATAACATGGCAGAAACTAAGATGTAAACCCCCCACAGTTTGACTCTAGAACATTCATTCTCCTGCACCACTCTCTACCTCCTAATTACAGGTGGTTGTGAGAATGGAATGAGATCATCTCTGTGAAGGACTTAACACAGAGCCTGGCATTCAATATACATAAACAATAAGGGGAAATAATCTGACTCCCTTTAATGAGATTTGAATCCAATGAACTCTTAATTACCTAAACGTGGCTATCTGTTGAAACCTTCTAATGCCAGCTTCCACCAACACCCAGAACACATTTCAACAACTTCTCTCTCCCACCAGCCCATGTTTTATCAAATGAAAATAAATGTTCCCACTAATCTAAGCAAAATATAATTAGAAAGGTGGATCTGCAAATCTGAGCCAAAGATATGCCTCCGAAGCGTCCCATAAATGATTCTGGGTTTTCCACTGTTTTGAATTATCCATGCCACTGTTCCCCTTATTGGCACCAATAACTGAAAGTTAACTACATTACATGCAATTAAATTCAAAATATTTGTGCAGCAATTATATGGATTCATCAAACCTAATGGTGTAGTCACGATTTACTATGCTCATCAGCACTACTCAGAAAAAAAAATTGGCATATAGAAATTTATTCCCACAAGCCAATAATTATAAAATAAACATTGTGTCTGATGTCCTCCTATTAGCTGATATCTGTCAATAGTAAACTGGAAGATTCTAACATTCACCCTCATACTGTCAGTATTTTTATGAATTCTTCATTAGAGGTCAGATATATCAAGAAGGCATTGGTAGAGCAATCAATGAATAAATCATACTTATGATTACTCTGTAGTGTACAAGCTTATTTATTTTCCTTTCTTCTCTTGAGAGCTTCTCAGTTTCAGCTGCCCGGCATATGAACCCCCTGGAGCAGACTTTGCTGATATCTGCCCCCGTCCCTCCCATCGGCCCACCTCCAAGGTCACAGGGAGCCAAGGTGGAGATCTTCAGAGCATAATGGCAGAGTCCCACCTCAAGCGTCGATGGCTCTCTTCTTCTCTGCCTGCAAGGTTTCTATGGCACCAGAAGAGCCAGGGATTTAAAACCCCTGAGCACAAGCCCCAACCAATGAAGAAGGGGGGTTGAAGGGTAAATTCTCCAGCTTTCTCACTACACGGTGGGATTATTCTGAGGCACTTTGTACACATTTCCTCAGAGGCTCCAAACCGGACGGAGGCCCGGAGGCCCTCAGTGGTAACCCACCCCTCACGCATCTTCTATTGCTTTCTCTCCCTTTCCTTGTCACATCTTCCCTGCTCATTCACTTCTGCTTCCTGAGATTATCCCCCACTTACACTCCCTGCCCCCAAGCACTTGGCCCAAGGTCTGTTATGAAGACTCCCTATTTTGTTTATGAGTCTTGGTGGGAGTCAGAGACAACGCAGTCTAGAGAAGCTGTATTCTCACTCTCCTGGACTCCTCACAGCCGGGACACAGGCAGAGGCTCCCGCAGTCTAGAGAGTCTGCTCAGCCAAGTTGCCAGCAGTGGTGAGAGAGCTGCATCCAGTTTTCGGAAATGCAGTGGCAGGATTCTAACTGAAGTTCCAGAGAAAGTGGTATCAGCGGTGCAGGCAGCAGCATCTGGGCCCCACGGTGGCGGCAACAGTGTCTTCATGTTCCACAGACTCATTTTGGCCTTTTCCTGATGGAGCCTTCCAGCCTGGTTCTCCGACCTTGCTCGAGAGCCTCTCGTAAATTCCTTTTCTGTCTAAATTAGCCACAGCTCATTCTCTGAGGCTTGACTCTAGGAATGACAACTGATATGATGTGTTATGGTCTTGCTTTATGTATAAAAATAACAAGGATATTCATTAAGACATCGTCTGTCAGAGGCAAATATTGGCGACAACCTAAATAAATAGCCATCAGTAAGAGAAGGATCAATTATGAAGCATCAAGGCAATGGCTTAAAATGACCAACAGGGCTCTGAGTGTAGGCATGTGGGAACCAAGATTAAGTTGAAACCAAGAAGCAACATAGTATACCTGGTGTGACACCCTTTCTAAGATATACATTTTTGAGTTATATACAGAACATACACATATGTCTACATACATGTGAAGTCCTATATGCTTACACAAGCACTAGATATTTCTGAAAGGGTGTGATAACACGCTTTGCCTCTGGGGAGAGGAACTAGGATCTTGAAAATCAGGATGTGAGACCAAGTCTCACATTTCCCTCTATATCCTTTTTAAATCTTTGGGATTTACACCTACCAACATATATCACCTATTCAGAAATAATTAAAATTTAAATTAAAACAGGAACTTAAAATATCTGAAGGCAAAACATAAAAAAGACAGATTCCCAGACTCTGACATGCTCATTCAAAGGTAAGATCCAAGAATCTGCATTTTTAGGAAATAGGGCATGTGGCTCTGACACCAGGGGTCTGCAAGGCATGCACTGGGGTAGATTCTCATGGATCGCACATGGTTTTTGTAATGTGCTGCTCCACTTTGTCCAGATTTCTGCACTGTGCCCAAATTAATATTGTATTTTTAGGCCATTAACGTCGTTTTTAAAGAAGAGTCCCTGCTGAGAAGAGGCACGTTCTGATGGTATCCAAAGATGTTACCATCTGTGGGAAGGGAAGCATCTACATATTGACAACCAGGGAAGTTCCCTAGACCAGGGCTAACTGACCAAGGGCAAAGGTTCTTATTTTTGCCACCTTTCCCATCTTTTCTGGAATATTAAGTAGAGACAATTATATGCTCATAATGTGCTTTTGATTTCTACCTCAGCACACACACACACATGATCACACACACACGATCACACACACTAATTTTAGCTCTTGTAAACCTTAAGGTTGTTGGCAAGTTCTCCACCAGAATACGTTTTGTGACTGAGGACAAAGGTTACTCTTTGAAAGCTGAAAGGTGGCTATTCCTATCGAATATTAGTGAGGATGCTTTTCTCAGCTAAAACCCCTCCTTCTCTATCCCAACTTTTGTCTCTTTCTTCCTTTTACTTTCTTTTTCTGGGCATCAAGCCAAACATGTAAGGAGGTGACCCACTTTATCAATCTATTATAATCTTTTAAAGCCTCTGCCATTTCAAACCAATTTATTTTTATATGGCATCTTCCATAAAAATTATCTCAAAATACTTTGTGGAGAAGAAGAAAAATTATGAGAAAACAGTTTAAGCATTCTAAAATTTCTTGGTTGTGAAGATCAAAAGTTAAGCACATTTCAATAATTTCCTGTAAGTTCACGGCTCTTAATATAAGAGTTTTATTATTCTAAGCAATTCCTGTTTTAGGGAGTAGTGACTGGCAAAAACTTACAGTAGGACTAGATTATCCAGAGTGTGAGAAGTTTGTAAGCGCCGAAATGGGAGAGTGCAAAGCATTCCATTCAGATCTGCCACCATTTTGTTAAGCCATTGTCCTGCTTCACTCCTCACCTGCCATTTCATTCCTCATTAATTCTCTGGTCCTGTCTGGGGCATTTGACATTATTAATAATCTTTTCTTATGATTTCTCCCTCCTCTGGTCTCTGTGACTCCAAACTCTACAAGTTTTCCTCCTAAAGTTCATCATCTTTCCACCATCTTTTTGGAATCTTCCACCTGTGCCCTGGTTACATCCCAAAATTTATTTTTGAGAAATTTGTAGAAATCTAGATTTACACCATTTCTCTTCCTTACTCCTTACATCTTGAAGTTTTCTTTTTCCATTGGAGCCATCTACTCTGCAGACCAACATATTTTTTAGTGGACTACTCTTCCTTTGTTCTGCTCAGCATCGATTCTCCCCTCTTTCAGATACTGCACCCAAAATACCCTTTGGAAAACAAGGCCTCACCCATCTGTATTCCATGTGTTTTAAAAGGTTTACTCAGGTCCAATTTCTTGAGGTGAGCTTATCACCCTGGCTGGCCCAATCAGAGCTTTCCATTCCCACAACCAAAAAAAATGGTACAAGGATAAGCATATGGCCTAAGTTAGGTCAATATATTCTGATTCTGGAATTTTCCACTGGCATTGCTAAGCTGGTAAGACAGCATCAGTCTAGAACACAGGTTAGCAAGCTTCTTCTCTAAACGACCAAAGAATAAATATTTGAGACTCTGCAGATCATAAGGTCTCTATTGCAACTACAGAAATCTGCTTCCTGAAAGTAGCCATGGACAACAAATGGGTATGTCTATATTCCAATAAATCTTTATTTATACAAACAGGCAGTAAGGGGAAGCAGATGTGGCTCAAGAAATCGGGCTCCCATCTACAATATGGGAGGTCCAGTGTTCAATTCCTGGGGCCTCCTGGTGAAGGCAAGCTGGTCTACACCACAACCTGGCCCAAGTGGAGTGATGGCCCAAGCAGAGAGCTGGCACAGCAAGATGATGCAACAAAAAGAGACACAGAAGAGAGGTGCAGTAGACCAGGGAGCTGAGGTGATGCAAGTGACTGAGTGCCTCTCTCCCACTCCAGAACATCCCAGGATCTGTTCCCAGAGCCACCTAAAGAGAAGACAAGCAGACACAGAAGAACAGACAGCAAATGGACAAAGGGGGAAGTGAGGGGGGAAGGAATAAATAAATGAATCTTAAAAGACTTCATTTCTTTAAAAAAAAAAAAGGGGGGGGGCAGTGAGCATTTGGCCTGCAAATCACAGTTTGCTTGTTCCTTGTCTAGAGATTCTGGCTGGCTTTACCAGCTCATTGAAGAGACTGCCTGAGAATGAAGCGAACACAGAACAAGGCAGAAAACAGAAGAAAAATTCCGGATGACAATGTCTGAGCAAGTGAATTTAGCTGTGCCTGAAGTTAGAGCTACCCCCAGACATTTTAACTATACCAGTGTGGAAGGCAGGATAATGACCTCTGCCAAAGATATTCAAGTCCTAACTGCTGAAACCTGTGAAAGTTACCTAATAAAAAAGAAAAGGGCCTTGGAAGATGTGATGAAATTAAAGATCTTGAAGTGAAGAAATTATCCTGGTCCATTTAGGTTGTCCCTAAATGTAATCACAACTGTTCTTGTATAAGAAAGGCAGGTGGAGATTTGACTCACAAGGACAAGGAGGAGGTGATGTGACCAAGGCAGAAGTGGAAGTGATACAACCACAAGCCAAGGGATACCAGCAGTCCCCAGAAGCTGGAAGAGGCAAGAAATGAATTCTTCCCAAGAGTCTGTCCCGGCTGACACCTTGATTTTGACCCAGTGATACTGATTTCAGACTTCTGGCTTCCAGAAGTGCGAGACAATAATGTTTTGTTGTTTTAAGCCACTAAGTTTCTGGACGTTTATTACAGCAACCATAGGAAATAATAGAATAAGCAAAAAAAGTTCCCATTTTCACTTAAACCAGTTTGAGTTTAGTTTATGTTGCTTGGAACTAAAAGATTCTTAACTCATTCATTATTCAAATCTTCCTTATGAGAAAATTCTTTCTTCATTCCAGTTACTGTTCCAACGACTATTTCTTTACACAGTCAGATTTTTTAAAATACACTTCTTTATTTTTATATTATAAAAGAAACTTAGATTACACATACATTACACAAAAAAAATAGGGAATTCCCATATGCCCTACTCCCTAGCCCCCCCCCACATCAACAACATCCTTCATTAGTGTGGTACATTTGCCACAATTGATGAACACATCTTGGAGCATTGCCACTGAGCAACAACTATAGTTTATATTGTAGTTTACACTCTCTTCTGCATATTTTTGCAAGTTATTATAAGATATACAGTAGCCTGTATCTGTCATTGCAATGTCATACAGGATAATTCCCAAGTCTTGAAAATGCCTCCAAATTATTCCTTTTTTTTTCCTTCCCCCTCCCCTCAGAACCTCCAGTGGCCACTACCTCCATATCCATGATAAAAGTTCTTCCATTGCTAGGATCACAACAAGTCTACAATAGAACAGCTGTAAGTCTACTCTAGTCCATTGTCCATTACCCATTTTTTTAAAGAATAGATTACGCAAATTCATAATCCCTTATCTGAAACTTTGAAAGCCAGATGGTTTCAGATTCAGGTAGTAAAAGGGTGGCAAGAGATTTCTGGTCTACTAAGATGGCTACATAAGATGCTCCAGGGTGCTGCTACCCCACAGAATCTTGGACCAGCTAGCAAAAGCTGGGAGAGCCATCTTGCCAACACCCCAGAAAACAGTTAAAGAGCAGCAGTAACTGTGAAAGTGCCAAAACAAGAACTCATAGCTTTAAAAACGGTAGGAGTTTATGTCCCCTTGCTGACCCTCTCTCAAAACTCTCCCCAGCAAGATGTGGAGCCACTGCTTGCCCCACTGTGAGTCCCTGGCCCTGTTCCAGATAGAGCACAGTCACCCCTATGCACACACTGGGGTGCCTGCATATGGGTCCCAATCTATCAGGCAGCAGCCTCAAAGCGGAAGCAGGACACTCATCCCTGGTTTGTCCTCCCAGAACTTGCCCTGCAGGCAAAAGCAGCCTGCAGCAGCTAAAGCAGCCTAAGAAACAATTGTCAAAATGGCTTGGGGCAAAGGACAACCAGATTTAAGACATACAATAGAGCACCGGGGAGGTAGGAAAAGTCTGTTTCAGAGGGAGTTAAAAGGACATTTGGATTCCTGGATTGCTATAAAGAGGGAAATTTCTAAGGACATGATTGAGTGCAAGCCCACAGCATAAGACCCAGGCTCAGAGAAGACAGAGAGCTCCAAACACAATGGAATAAAGGTAGAAATCAATGACAAAGGGAGAAATGGAAAATTCACAAATATGTGGAAATTAAACACCATACTCTTGGGAAGTAGATGTGGCTCAAGTGATTGAGCTCCCACCTACCACATAGGAGGTCCTAGGTTCAGTCCTGGTGCTTTCTGGGAAAGATGAGCAAGATACCAAGCTGGTGTGACAAGTAGGCATGGCGAGCTGATGCAACAAGATGATGCAACAAGGAGACACAGAGGAAAGGCAATGAGAGACACAACAAAGCAGGGACCTGAGGTGGTTCAAGCGCCTCTCTCCCACATGGGAGGGCCCAGGTTCGTTTCCAGGTGCCTCCTAAAGAGAAGACAGACACAGACAGCACACAGCAAATGAACAGAGAATAGACAGCGACCACAAACAATGAGGTTGGAGGAATGAATAAAATAAAAATCTTTAAAAAAAAAAAACAAAAAACAAAACATCATACTCTTAAACAACCAGGGCGTCAAAGAAGAAATCACAGGGGAAATTAGAAAAGACTTTGAGGCAAATTAAAACAAAAATGCAACATACAAAATGTTATGGGATGTAGCAAAGGCAGTGCGGGGAAGGAAGTTACACCAGAGACTTGACTTTACAACAGGAGGATCTAGAAGTGAAGAGCAAAGTGAACAGCAGGAAGGACATAACAAAGATTAGAGGAAAGATCAATGAAATAGAGAATAAAAAAACAATTAAGAGACACAGTGAAACCAAAACTTGCTTCTTTGAAAAGATCAATAAGATTGACAAACCTTTAGCTAGACTTACAAAAAAAAGAGAAAGGACACCACAAACTAAAATCAGAAATGAAGAGAGGGCCATTACTACTGATCTCACAGAAATAAAAAGAATTATAGAAGGATACTATGAATGACTGTACAACAATAAACTAGACAACCTAGGTGAAATAGACAAATTCCTAGGCAAAAATGCAAATTACCTATGCTGACTCAAGAAGAAATAAAAGATTTCAACAGACCAATAACAAGTAAAGAGATTGAATCAGCCATCAAACACCTTCCAACAAAGAACGTTTGGTGAATTTTACCAAATATTCCAATAATCCTACTCAATCCTACTCAAACGCCTCAAAAAATAAATGAAGGGTAGAGAACACCACTTAACTCATTCTATGAAGCCAGCAACACCCTAATACCAAAGTCAGGTAAAGATACCACAAGAAAAGAAAATTGTAAACCAATACCTCTTATGAATATAGATGCAAATATCTTCAGCAAAATACTAGCTAACAGAACCCAAACACATTTTTAAAATTATACACCATTATCAAATGGGATTTATCCCAGGTATGCAAGGGTGGTTCAATATAAAAAAATCAATGACTGTCATATACAGAATTAATAGAATGAATGAAAAAATACATAATCATCTCAACTGATACAGAAAAGGCATTCAGTAAAATCCATCACTGCTTCTTGGGGGGAAAAAACACTTAGAAAACTAGAAATAGAAGGAAACTTCCTCAACATGGTAAAAGGCATATACAAAAAACTCACAGCTAATAGCATAGTCAATGGTGAAAGACTGAAAGTTTTCCCTCTAAGATTGGGAACAAGACAAGGATGCCTAGTGTCACCACTGTTAACATTGTACTGAAGTTCTAGTCATAGCAATTAGGTAAGAAAAAGAAATAAAAGTCCACCAACTTGGAAAGGAAGAAGTAATATTTTCCATATTTACAGATAACATGATCCTAGATATAGAAAATCCTGAAAATTCCACAACAACACTACTAAAGCTAATAAATGAATTCAGCAGAATGACAAGGTTCTGGAGCAACCAGAAAAATCAGCAGTGTTTCTGTATGCTAGTGATGAAGAATCTGAAGAGAAAGTCAAGGGAAAAGTCCATTTTACAATAGCAACTAAAATAATAAAATATTTAGGAATAAATTTAACCAAGCATATGAAGAACTTACATGGAAAACTACAAAACAAAAGAAATCAGAGAAGACCTAAATAAAGGGAAGGCAACTTTATGTTCATGGGTTGGAAGACTAAATATTGTTAAGATGCCATTTCAACCCTAAGTAATTTACCCATTCGACACAATCCCAATCAAAATTCCAACAGCCTTCTTTGCAGAAATGGAAATGCAAATCATCAATTTTATAAGGAAAGGCAAGGGTCCCAAATAGCCAAAACCATCTTGCAAAAGAACAAAGAATCACACTTCCTGTTTTAAATTTTATTACAAAGCTACAGTAATCAAAATAGCATGGTACTGGCACAAGGACAGACATATAGTCCAATGGAATAGAATTGATAGTTCAGAAATAAACACATCCATGACCAATTGATTTTTCTTTTGTTTTAAGGAGATACTGGGGATTGAATCCAGGACCTTGTGCTTAACCACTGAGCTACATCCCAGGCCAAGTGAACAGGGTGCCAAGTTCACTCATTCAGGAAATAATTGTCCCTTCAACAAATGTTACTGGAAAAACTAGATATCCATATGCAAAAGAACAGTCCCCTATCTCACACTGTACTCAAAAATTAATTCAAAATGGATCTAAGACTTAAATTATAAGGACCAAAACTATAAAACTCCTAGAAGAAAACATAGGGAAGAAACTTTATTTGTGTTAGGTGATGGTTTCTTAGACTTTACACCAAAAATACAAGCAACAAAAGAAAAAAAAAATAGGCAAATGGGACATGATCAAAATTTAAAACTTTTGGGGAGCAGGTATATTTCAGTGGTTGAGTACCTGCTTCACATGTATGAGGTCCTGGGTTCAATCTCTTGTATCTCCAAAATATATATATATATTTTTAAGTTTTGTGCATCAAAGGTCTTTATCATGAAAGAAAAAATACAACCTACAAAATGGGAAAAAGTATTTGGAAACCACATATCCAATAGGAGTTTGATATCTAGAGTTATAAAGAAATCCTAAACTCAACAACAAAAAGATAAAAAACAATTAAAAATTGGACAAAAACTCAAATAGACATTTCTCCAAAGAAGATGTACAAATGGCCAATAAGTACATGAAAAGAAGCTAAACATTAGGGAAATGTAAATCAAAAACCACAATGAGAGACCATTACCCACTCACTGGAATGGCTACTCTTAAAAACAAACAAACAGATAATAAGTGTAGTAGAAACACTTGTTCATTGTTGGTGGGAATATAAAAGGGTACTGCTGGTGTGGAAAACAATTTGATAATTCCCCAGAAAGTTAAACATAGAATTGAAGTCAAAGGGACCTAGCAATCCCACTTCTAGGTATTGTTAGAAAGAAATCTTCTTCTGGAAGAAAATAAGGCTCACCCGATTGTGAAGAAGAAAAGAATTTATACTCAATCTTGCAAGAAGGGGTGCACAACCAGAAAACATGGCTGGCACCCCAAACAAAGAAAAATGACACAATTTATACCCCTAAGCCTAGCACGCAAGCCTGTCCTCTGTTTCTCCATAGATTGGATACTTCAGAAGTTACAACCTATCCGAGAAGATCTAACTTTCCCGCGCAAAAGTTTGTGATTAACTGCTTCCCTCATCACATTCCAACCATTTTTGTTTTCACCTGCTCCCCTTTTCCAAATAAGGAATGGAATTTAGTGCTGAATTGGTATTGGCTTAGCTCTTTCTTGGGCATCTTCTTTTTTTTTTTTTTTTTTTTTTTTACTGCCTATAGGACTGGCTTAAGCTGGTTTCCTTTGTTGCTGTTTAACCCAGGAGTGGGAGACTGAGGCAGTAGGCTGCCAGGTTACATTAATCATTGTTTTCTTCCTTTATGTGAAAACTAAACTAATCTTTGTTTCTTACAGTATATACCCAAAAGAACTGAAAGCAGCATTATTCAGAATAACCAAAAGATGGAGGCAACCCAAATGTCCATCACTGATGAATGGGTAAACAAATTGTGCATATTCATACAATGTAATATTATTCAACCTTAAGAAAAGAAATGGGATTCTGATACATGCTTCAATATGGATGACCCTTGAAGACATCACGTTGAGTGAAATAAGCCAGACACAGAAGTATAAGTATTGAATGATCTCTCTGTTATGAATAATTAGAATAAGTAAATTCATAGATTTAGAAACTAGAATACAGATTACCAGGGAGTGGGGTAGAAGCAGGAAATGGGGAGTTAACGGTTAATTGACATAGAGTTTCTGTTTGGGGCAATGGAAAAGTTTTGATAATGAATGGTGGTAATGGTGGCACAACATTGTGAATGAAATTAACAACACTGTATTATATGTTTGAATGTGGTTAAAAGGGGAAATTTTAGGTTCCATCTCTGTCACTAGAATTAAAATTTTTAAAAAAATATAATACTGTACAACACATAGATTGAACCTTAATGTAAACTGTTAATAGTGTAATTTTAAGTATATCATTTCACCAGTTGTAACAAATTTATCAAACCAACGCAAAATGTTAATAATAGGGAAAACTGTGTGTTTTTGGGGGGATGCTATATGGGAATTCTGTGTTTTCTGCATGCTTTTTCTGTAATCCTACAACTTCTCTAATTTAAAAAAATTATAAAATGTAATAAGAATCTATTGTAAGTTGCATTATTATTCAAAATATTTGCTGCATTTTCCTGGGTTGGCCTCCCTAAGAAAATTATATATCCTCCCATTGAGCTCAGATAGCTATGTGACTTGCCTTGCCCAATGACAAAGGAACAGTGGTGGCATGTGCCCCTCCCACAAAACCTTAAGAGCCATCACGTGGTCCCACCACGTTCTCTCTTCAGTATCCCAGACCAAGGTCACTCCATCATCCTGGGTCCCAGTGTGGAGATGGCAGGAAGCAGAGCCCCGACTGACCCATAGGGGGCATATAGCCTTGTGCAAGCCACTGCTGCTTGGGGCTTGTTGGTTGCTGTAGCATAACCTACCCTTATCCTGGTTTATACTGTAGTATCTGCATTTACTAACCCCAGGGTGTCTAAGACAGCATGCTAAAATAGAACACATTAACACTTCTCAAGAAACACATGCAAATATTCATGCTAAGAAGTTTGAATTAAAATATATAGATAGCCTCACATTAGTTCAGAAATTTTGTTTTTGGAATTTGGGGATTTCAGGCTATATTTGCTCTATCATGTCTTCATGCAGTCTTTCACCATTTGCAATCTGTCTTCTCTCCCCTTCACCCTACTGAAACTACTCTGTAACAACCACTGAATTTCTTTACTCTAATCCCTTCAACCTTGTTTTAGTTCTAACCCTCCCTAAGCTGCCATTAACATTTGATGCTGTGATTTATAACTTCCTCAAAGCTTTTCCTTCCTTTGACTTCACTGACCCCATGTGATCCATATTGTCTGCCTTTTCTCTTTTTATTCTAGTCTCCTAACTGGTTCCTCTTCCCCCCTCACTAACTAAACACAAGCACTACTACAGAGACTACCCCAACCCTGTTCTAGTCTCTTCTCTTGCCCTTGCTTTGCCCCCAGGCAATCTTTTCCATCCCTCTCCCTCCCATGTACCCTGGCTTCAGCGCTCATCTCTATATGGATGGCTTCCAAATCGATATTTCCAGACCAAATCAATAACTCCACACATGACATCTCTCCTGGGTTCTATCTCATGCACAGGTATGGGCAGTGTTCTTTCTACGCTGGCACATAAATAAACCAACAAGAGTTTCTTGAGCATCCGATGGCTAACAGTGGGCAATGCCAATGAATATCATTAGAAGGTAAACCTCCTAAGATGAAAAGTTTGAATCTTAGAGGCAGTGATTTGAAATAATCTATGCAATAATGTAATACTAGTCCATATTTGAAAATTCAAGAAGGTGCGGTTTTCGTTGTTGTTTTGTTATGCCTGGCAACACAAAGTACAGAAAGTAAAGCTTAATTCACATCATCCTGTCTTCATTTTTGTTCCCCCTGAAACAGACTCTGAGGCAAGGCCTATAGAACAAGCAGTTTACTTTACATGTGATCTCAAGAAACATCAGCAGGAGAGGAGGGAAGTAAGGCAGGAAAGAGAAGGCGGCCAAGACAAAGTCTGTTTTTCAAGCAGGTTACCACTGTGAGTACTTGGAGCTCCCACCTCTACAGTTTAAAACACGCCCCACCGTTATCCCACCCGGGGCAAGGGAGGGATTATTTATACACCAGTGATTCCCTCCTATTGGCCATTGAGGAAGGGCTAATTGCCCGAGATTTTAATTCCGTAGCATTTCTGGCTTGCTTTGCAAGTGGCAAAGCAGGCTCCAGCAGCAAGATAAGTCCCTTAGCAAAGAGATGCTGGCCCTGGCGGTTGGAATTCAGGCCAGAATGCACTGAAGTGGTGAGGGCGAGGGGTGGGGAAGCTCACTACGAGCACCTGCTACAGCTTACAAGACTTAGTGGTCGTTTGCCACCCTTTCTTGCTGACCCAAACCTGAACACTCATTTGCATTTGAATAATTTCCTACTTATGATTCAATGAGAGGTAGAGGCCACCTCCAGGTCTAAGACTCCCTTGCAGCCAAGGTGCAGGCACTTGACCTATCTGCAGCCAATCGAATATACTTATGCCAGATTTAAACAGCAAACTTCTGACATTCTGTAGCAGGAATCTGTCCTGGCAAGGTTGTCCGGATCGCAGTAAATAATAAATATTAGCTATTACTGTGATGGAAAGGGACACTTGCAAATATTTTCTTATACTTGAAATAGGGGGACTCTCCCTTTAACATAAAAGGCCCTGCCCTCCATAAATGTTATCTGACATTCAAAAGAAAGTAAATATCATTGTGGAAAATAAGTCAAAGCACTGGGGGGAATGCACTACATTCCGACATTGTAAAAACAAGTACGCCCAATCTCCCTGCAGTGAAGTGATATGCCTAACTTCGGACAGCTTCCCCACTGAAAAAATAAAAGTTTTTCAAAGATAATGTATAACTTAATACTTGACTAGAATATCTAACTGAGCCTCAGCATGTGCTAGGCCCTTATGGATACTAGGGAGAAGATAAGATGAATGATAAATTCCCTATCCTTCAGTAGAGTACAGATTTGGTGGGGAGATACACTGGTAGAATAAGAATTACAAATATACTGCAACAAAAACACTTCCAGAGGGCCACGGATGGAATGCTAAGTTGAGGCATCTAAATCAGGCCAGGGCACCCAGTTAAGCTAAGCACCTGGCCAGTTGCTTAAGCTGTATCTCAAGTTCAAGTATTATGTAGCCAGAAAGAGAACCAGAAAGAAGGAGTGGCATGAGCAAAGGCAAGGAGATATAAGTGCACTTGAGAATGTTGGGTACGACCAGACCATTAAGTGATCAGGGACATGTGAAAACTCCATGTGCCCCATGTAGCCTTGCCATGGTAGACCACCATGGCAGGGCTTCCTTTTTCCAGAAATGGAAAGGAGGGAGGGAAAGAAGTAACAATTTGCAGAAGAAAGGTCAAAGTTCTTGCTTGTTGTCCTCTTTAGAAAAAACATTATGAAGTACTAAAAACTGCTTCTGAATCAACATGTGCAGCACATTTCCATAATTTACCATCTGAGCGAAAACATGGCTGAACTAATGGATCCCATTCATCAGAAAGTGGAGTAAAGTTTGGTGTGTGCGTGTGTGTTTGAGAAAGATTTTTAATTATAATTTATTTTTAAAGAAAATCAATATAGAAATGTGTGGATTCCAAAGTTATTCTTCAACTAATTGAATTACTTCATAAATAGAAGTGATCATAATTAGAAACACAGAAGCATTAGTCAAAATGTCTTCAGCTTTTCTAAGAAAAGAATTCACATCCTGGTTAAGAAACACTTCAACTCCACCTGGAATCATATATTATTCGAGTACATATTTAGTGCTTGTTATTATTAAATGTGTTAGTTGGTAATTTCTGTATTATAAATGTCTATTCCTTGCATCATATTTGGAACAACTTTGGTCTCATTACTTCAAAAATATGTGACTGTCTTTTAAAGTTTAACCTTTATGCATTTTATCATTTTATTTTGGTCTTCACAGATGTCACCAATATAAGAAATATCAATCATTCATTTCTCTTTTCAATTCAAATGAGATCAATAGGCCTTATTGACTATTGGTACTGAGAAGCCATATTTTCTTCTTGTCTTTTTTTTTAATTTGCTACTGTTTTAGTAATATAATCCCCTTAGGAGTCAAAAGAGGGAATTCTTACCAATTTCTTATGATTTAGAGTAAGTAACAGATGAATTTTTCAAACTCTGAAAAGCACAATATTGGTCAGCAAAACAGATCATACACATGACTTTGTTATTGGACACAATCAGTTTTGGAATCTACTTAGGTTCAAAAACTTAGATGTGGGGGAGTAGCTGTGTCTCAAGCAGTTGAACACCCATCTCCCATATGGGAGGTTCCAGGTTTGGTTCCCTGTGCCTCCTAAAGAAGACAAACAATGAACAAAGAATAAGCAGACAACGAGCAAACAATGAACAGACAATGAACAAAAACAAATGAGCAGGGAGCAGATGTGGCTCCAGCAGCTAAGCACCTGCCTCCCACCTGGGAGATCCCAGTTCAGTTCTGGTGCCTCCTAAGAAGGAAAAACAAGCAGAAAACGAGCAGACAATAAGCAAAAACAACAGGCAGACAAAAAGTGAAACAACATGAGTAAACAGGTGAGGGCGCCATGGGGGGGAGGGGGCGGACTTAGATAAGGTAATAGGCTTAAAATCAAATTTTCCCAAAAATATTCAAGCCAAAAGAAGGAAGGGAAGGAGGGAGGGAGGGGGGCGCAGAGAGAGAGAGAGAGGAAAGATGAGGTAGTTATTTCTGTAATAGCCCTTGTTCTGCAACTGAATTTAACAAAACCAGTCTTCTTCCAGTATTGTGAGAGAATTTATCTAGATGGAAGTCTAATTTAAATTCCTATACAATTTTGGATTTGTTTCTAAGTGGGAAACCCAGATGCTAAGGGACTAAAGAGATTCATTTGGGAGATGCAAAATGCATGATCCAGATGTAGAACCCATAATCCATATTATTTCTACACTGTGGACACAATCCTAGAAACCACCAGAAATTAGGGATTCTCTTGGTTTATTGTAATGGGAAGAGACAGAATGATGAAATGTGGAGATTATTTGGCCTAGAAACCTGAAGAAATCAAGAGTGAAAATAGGGACCCTAAGAAGAGGCTCTTTTTACATGATTGTGGGTTGACTTGCATTTCCCCAGAAGACAACTTGAGGATGCTCAGTAAATTTAAGGTGTGCTGGTTAGTCAAGTACGAAATGCAAAGCAGAGATAAGTAGCAGCCTGCGTAGGAGCTGGGTCCTAAACCTGGCAAATAGAGTGCAAATTACAAAGGATCAGAATTATCCTAGAAATCCCCTTAGAAGGGTGCCATGTCTACACCTGCACCTACGTATGCCACCGACCTACACACTGTCTCCCCGCAAGCCCAGCACAACCAATTTCTCCCACAATATTGAAACAAGTGGGTTGCTTGTTTTGGTTCACATTATAGCTGGCTTACGTGACGGGCCATGTTATATGACCAATATGTGTGCCTCTTTAAACGCTAGAAGCACAGCAAACAGGGTTGGACTATTCAGTCTTTGAGTGAAATGCAGGAACTGAGACCGATGGAAGGAACAGCGAACTCCCAATGCCCCTCTCACTCCCCCTCTGCAGCCTAGAGAGTTCAGGTAACTGGAGGGTGTATTCGCCACCTTTATTTAGAATATAATTCTTTGGTTTGCCTCTGCTTTGTATAATTGTGCTTGGGATACATTAACAGCATACACCTCAGACTCCACTTGGTCTAAGACAGCCAAGTGATTAAAAACCCAGAGCGAGGCGCACGTTTGAGGCCACATTCGGCAGGCTCACCCTGGCAGAACGGTAACATTTGTTCATTTCTGGCATCTGGCTTGATTGGTTGGGAGTAATGGATTGAACTGTCCCTGCCCCGCCTCCAAAAAGAGCTACGTCAACGTCCTAACCCCAAGTACCACAAACCACGAAGTTATTTGGAAATAGGTCATAGCAGATGGAATTAGCTAAATAAGAATGAGGTCACATGGAGCAGGACGGGCCCTTGCTCCAACCGGCCCAGTGTCCTTCTGAGAAGAGAAGTGGCAGGGCCCCAGGAGCACACCAGCAGGTGGTGGCGGTGCGTCTACAGGCCGGGGGGCGCCAAGGGCGGCCAACAAACACCCGAAGCTGGAAGAGGCAAGGGAGGGTGCTCCCCCAAGGCACCTCGATTCCAGACTCCCAGCCTCCAGGAACGTGAGAGTGAGTTTCTGTTGTTTCACGCCACCCAGTTTGTGGTGCTTTCTTACCTCAGGAAACTAAGGCCGTTTGGGTCCCTTCTGACTGGATGCTGCCTAACAGTATTTTTAATATTGCTACCAGATACGACACCCTAAAGCCAAGCGTACATGCAAGAAGGCCAGCAACAGAATTTGCAGGAAGAGCCTAGGCAGGTTCCCGCCTAACCAAGAGGCCAACTATTGAAATCTAAAGCAAGGCTTCTAAGAACTACAAGATCGCTCTGCCCGCTCTGTTTTAAAGGTGTGCTCGACTGGGCTCATCTTCTCCAGCTGTCCTTCCCCCCACCCCCCAAGTCACCCTCCCAGGATACCCACGGCTTGTGGAATCGCCTGAGGAAGAGCCTCCATGGTGGGCGTTTCCATCAGCAGGGTGATACTCGTCACCCGCCTCTAGTAGGCCCCTGTGCCAGGCAACTCAGAGCAAATGTCAGCCTTGAGGGGAGCGCACCACCCTCTCCTCTGAATCAAGTGCTCAAGCCTTTCCTCTGGCCCCGCACAAAGGCAGCTCAGGAGGAAACAGAAAGATCTGAAGGGAACTCCCAAGGTGAAAGAAAAACTCTGGCGTGAAATGAGAACATAGAAAAAGGTGGAACATTGGAAAAACCTGCCAGATGCCTCCCAACAGGTCACATCGAATTTGGCAGGAAAACGATGAGGTCGTGATCTCAATGGCGTCAGCTGTGAAGTGTGTGCTTCACTCGCTTGTTTCCGATGTTCTGAGACCAGATGTTCTCCTCTTTCCTCTGTGCTCATGCCAAGCTCAGTTTCCAGAATGTCACATACCTGCACCAGGTCAGCGAGGCACCCCCTTGGTCTCCAGCCTCAGTCTGAGCGTGTAGCCCAAGTTGGGGATGGTGGGGGGTGGAGAGGTCTCCCATTATCATATGCAATAGGCTTCTGGTAGACCAGCAATCTTTACTGCTTGGTTTTGCTAAGGAGGGTGTATTAGCTACCTTCCAGATTGAGGACACGCACGCGATGCTTCAGCCTCTGCCATACTGTCAGTGTCCAGGGCTGTATTTATTTCAAATTTAGGAATCAGCACTCAAAATAGATAAAAAATTTAATCTCCTGTCAGTTTTCATTTTGTTTTTTTTTTTTAAAGTACTGGGGCTGGGGATTGAACATGGGACCTTGTGTGTGGGAAGCCAGCGCTCTACCACCGACTACCCCAGCTTCCCCGAGTTGGGTTTTTTCCATTTGTTTCTTTGTTTTGCTTTTTAGGATGTACCAGGGATTGAACATGGGACTTCATACATGGGGAGTAGGGGCTCACTCAACCACTTGAGCTATATCTGCTCCCCTTCAGTTCATTTTTCTCCCCTAATTCCCAAATTCATTCCATGTGCTCTTCTCAGGGGCAGCCTACAACGGGGACTTCCTGACCCCTATGTCCCACCTCCACGTCACAGTGGTAAAGCCATACCCAGTGTTCACGCTACCTGCTATGCCAGAGTCACATCACACCGGAGTTAAACTCCTGGGGCCAACCACCTGCACTTGGCTGAGAGAGACAGAAGGGGAGAAAGCAGCCCAAGCTGGTGAGCATCTCACCTTTCTGGGTGTAGATGTTGTGTTAAAAGATGCAAATTTCTCAGACAGTGTGAACCCCTAAATGCAAGCCAACTATTTCATCTGGGGTCCCACCAAACCAGCTGCTCCGACACTGGAGGAAAACCTAACTCACTCAGACTTACTGTGGGAAGCTGTGTCTTTATGTTACGGTTTGGGAATTTTCCTCGAGCGTGGACTTTAGAATCTAACTCCTGTGCAAGGTGGGAGTCTTCACCTTGGTTGATGATGAAGGTTTCCTCTGTAGGGCACTGCGCAGGAAGCCGTAGCACGGGCCGCGTCTTAGGCCGTCACTGATCTGCATTACAATTAAAGGAACGTGTTGAGTCCAAGCAAAAGTGATTTCAAAATTACAAATTTCTTGATTGTAAGAAAGAACTCTTTCAAATGTTTTTCCTGGTGCCTCAATAGCCCCGCTTCTCACCTCCAGCCACTCTGAAACAGTCCTCTCCCCTGTACCATGGATCACCGTTCCAATCCTCCTCTTCTTTTTTCCTCTTCCTTCTTCACTGCAACAGTCCACAGGAGACAAGACCCACTTTGAAGAGCATAAAAGGGAAAGAGATAGAAACAAGCCAAGGCAGAACTTTCTTTAGCAGGTCAGGAATGTGAAAAGGACAAGGAACATTCGATCATCAATAATCCTCTTATCCTGTCTCAAGTTATTTGTGGACTATTGAAAATCACAACATTTTTTAGACTCTGAAGGCTCAATCTATGGTGGTGGAATGCCAGGCAACAGGAGAACCCTGGCACTGCTTTAAACTGCACTATAGAAGCTACGGAGTAATCCACATGACACGAAATGGTTAGCTTGCCAACTATTTTCCAGTTTGGCATTCAAGGCCCACCAGAAATTGCCCCGTCCAGCTTTGTCAGTTCTCCTCTCTGACTGTTCCCTTCTCTGTGCCATTCATCCTGCACATACACTCCCGCTCTCTTGCCACCTTGCCCTGGCCTGCACTGTCCCCTCCACCCAGAACGCTCCTTCTGTCAACTGCACTTGTTCAAAATGTGCCCTTCATTCAATAATTCGTTTAAATACCACCTCCTTCCTGCAGCCACCCTTTAAGGCTCATGACTGTGTTCTGTTTGGGGTGGGGTGGAGGATATTTTATCAGTACCGAATAAATATGACTTAGCACCAGCACAGATCTAGACAACTAATGGACATTTGTTAAATGAGCAAATGAATGTAAGGAGAGAAAATTAAAATGTGCACCTGTCAAAGAGAATCAGGGAATTTATGCCATACCTATGCCTTGCCTCTAAATCAAGGATCGCAATAAGTAGCCTGTGTGCTGTCTTGCTTAGCTCCTTCCCCCTGGCAGACATCACCAATCAATCATCCCTTTCTGCCTGAACCCCAGCACAACGATGCCTCTAAATCAGGGATTGCAACGTCAAGCATGTGTGCTGTCCTGCAGAGCTCCTAAACCCGTGGTAGACATGACCAATCAATCATGACTCTCTTTCTCCCTAAATCCCTGGTACATTTTCAGAATCCTTCCAACAAAAAGCTCCAGGCAGGCTCTACTAAGGAATTTGGATTTCTGTGGATGAAACCCATTGCCCTACCAGCTTTCCGTTGCCCGTCAGAATTGTCCCCTCTGATCATTTCTCATCCACTCATTTCTCAATCCTCCTGACCTCTGGAATTGTGCTCATTCTGGCCTCAACTTCCAGACAGCATTGGGCACTGTTTCCCAGACAACAACCCTGCAAGGCTTTGGCAACGGTGCAGACTTTCCAGTCAAGTGATCCATCAAGGGTAAACTGGCATCTCAGTTCAAGTCTGTAGGACACTGACCACTCATGTTGGCACACTTTCTACCCCAGAAAAAGAAACTCCCATTCTATGTCCATCCCAGAAGCAAGAAAGAAACACCTTAGGAATGGAAGTTCAAATATATATCATATACGCTAAAACTACCCATTCCCCACACCCTTGGAAGACATAGCTGGTTGAATAGGGTACTCTTTTGTATGACTCTAGATGCATCCTCAGAAATTTTCTTGACACAAGACCTGGACAATTGTTACAAATCACCTCAGTTTGGATTTTGAGATGAAACCTATTTACCAGTCATGTCATAGGAATGAATGGGGATTACAGTTCCAAAGTCAAACAACCCTGTAGAGTGAATTAGATTGCAAAGACATAATAGAATTAATCTAGAATCCAAACAGACCACTCAAGGGCCATGCCAAACAGGACTTTAGAGAAAAGGAACCAGCTGGAAACTGCTGTCCCAACATAATGAGCAATGGCACACTGCTGTGACTGAAAAAATGTGGCCCAGAGTCTGTGGTCCAGACAAGGCAAACCTTCTCAAACCTGCTTCCTGCTTTACATTGAGGAAATTGTACAAAATGAAAATTACAACCTGTCATATTACATTACACCAAAGCATGATGTAATATCATAATTTTTTAAAGCATTTGTTTTAATTTATGGTACTGCATTATGCCTCAGAAAGCTTGACTTTCCCCAATAAATTTTGACAGTGATGGTTTATCCCAAAACTTTGGCAGACTAAAGCACAACAAAGGTTGGCCAAAACAGGTTATTTAGCAGCTGCTGAAGTACTGCTTATGAGTCAGGAGGGCATCGCTCTGTCTCGTATTCTCCAAAAGCTCAAACTCTATAGCCCTGCACTACCCAGTAAGTAGCCACTTGGCAATGTGGCTATTGAGGACTTGAAATGTGATTTACCCAAATGAGAAATACTGCAGGAATAAAATAGACATCAGATTTTGAAGGCTTTGTATCAAAAAAGTACCTCTCATTAATAATTTCTTTATTTTGATGACATAGGTTGAAATAATATTTTGTATATATTAGGGCAAAAAAGAATAAATTACCAAAATCAATTCCAGTGTTTTTGGGGTTTTTTTTTTACTTTTTTAATGTGGCTGCTGGAAATTTTTAAATTACATAGGTGTCTTGCTGTTATTCCTATTGACAGCATTGCTACAGAATAACTCATTTCCATGAGCAGGAAGACCAAGCCATTTTAAATAAAAGAAACCTCAAGTCTCCTTAATGGGTCCAGACAAGAGAGTGCAGACTGATCACATTGAGTGAAGCTGTAAATATTTTATTCTTTTTTTTTTAAAGATTTATTTGTATTTATTTATCTTCCCCTTGCCACTTGCTCGCTGTCTGCTTTCTGTCCATTCGCTGCACATTCTTCTGTGTGTGCTTGTCTCCCTTTGTTGCTTCATCTTGCTGCACCAGCTCTCCACAGGCACGGGCCAGCTTGCCTTCACAAGGAGGCCCTGGGGAGCAAACCCAGGGCCTCCCATATGGTAGACAGGAGCCCAATCAGTTGAGACACAGCTGCTTCCCAATGTATTCTTTTAAAAAGCATGTATTGAGCACCTAATACATACAAGGCCCTTTTCTAAGTCCTGAGGATAATACAGCAATGGGGGGGATAGTCCTCATGGACTTTACATCCTAGGGGCAGAGACAATAAACGAGTGCGGCAGAAAGTTCTATGAAGAAAAATACAGCTGGGTACGGGAATCTGGAGTGCTAGGACAAAGGATCTTGTTGTCCTCGTAGGGTGGTCAAGGAAGACACCTCTGAGGAATATCATGAACTGAGACCTGAAGAAAGGGAGCAGTGAGCCAGGGGGATATCAGAGGGAGAGCATGTCAAGCTGATGGAACAGCAAGAGCAAAAGCCCTGCAGCGGGAACTGTTTGGCATGTCTAGGGAGCAGCAAGAGCCCTGTCAGGATAGAATATACTGAGAAAAGGAGCCAGAGGTAGAAGATGACATCAGCAAGGAGGGCTGGACGGGTTTACATCATGTGGGGTAGTTCAGACCTGCAGGCCAAATTGCCTGTTTTTGTAAGTAAAGTTTTATTGGCACACAGCCGCGCCCTTCATTCACCTGTTGCCCATGTCTCTTTTCACACAGCAGCATCAAGGAGGTTGCCAGAGTCCACAGGCCCAGAAGTTCAGGTTTTGCCAGACTAATTCCTGCCGTGCTAACCAAACCAAGTCCCACATGTCCAGGTGTTATCTTTCCTCTTAAAAAGTAGGAGTATATAGGGGTCTTTGGAGGGGTTGGGGTTTCCCTCTTTGGTCACGTTTTGTGTAAAGAGTGGGCAGGCCACATCCAGCCTGCCACCTGGTTTGGCACGGCCCAGGAGCTACAAATGGTTTCTACATTTTCCAGTGCCTAAAACACTTTCTTAAAAAAGAATAAATGTCATGATGTGAAAACGACGTGAAGCTCAGCTTTCACGGTCCATAAATAAAGCTTAATTGGAGGCCTGCCACGCCCGTCAGCGTACGTGCCGACTATGGCTACCTTCCCGCCACAGCGGGCAGAGTTGAGCGGTTGCGATAGAGACCACATGGCCCACAAGGCCGGAAATAGTTGCTCTCCGGCCCTTTATGGAAAAGGATCACCACCCCCTGGCTCGGGCCTAGTAGGGCCTGGTTCAGGCTTTTACTCTGTGTGAGATGAGGAGACTGGAGGGGTTGTGTCAAAGAAGGGGCATGATTGGCATGGGTTTTAGGGGTCCGATGAGAGCAGGGAGCCCATACCCGATGCTTCTCGAAAGCCCACCACCGCCGGTCTGCATTCTCCTTTTAAGGGCAAAGTTTTTGTCCCATTTACCTCAAAGCCCCAGCAGACCTTTACCTCATTATGGGGGAGAGGGGGTCTCAATAAATGTTTGTTGAATGGCTGAGTGAATGAATGAAAGGTTAGCACCTGGTTTTATCCATCAGTCATCACAAACTGGGATGCCAAGAGCGGGTTTCCTTATCACAGAAATACTCTGCACGGTGGGTGTCAAAAGGTTCCCACTGCTCCGTCACATTGTGTGCCCAATTTCTGTCCTACACCCCAGCCACATGTCTTAGCCTAGGAATCTAATCTGATCTGCTTTAGACTCAGCTCTCTAGCAAACTGATGCAGATAAAGGGCTGTCTCCTTGGCTACATCAGACCTGCCCAGGGACAAGAAAGCACATAAGGCAGCTCAGAACCTGAGCTGGCTGAAAAGCAGCCCGCTCTCGCCCAGGACAGCTCCCGGGGACCCCCGAGGCACCAGCAGCCCACCTCCATCTGAGCACCCCTCCCGATGGCTCAGGCTCCAGGTCACATTGGTCCTTCTATAGCTCTTTAACGCCACCCCTGTCCAGGCCCTCAGTCCTTCTCCCTTCCCCTAGTTCCTCAGAAATGAAGGGCTTTCACATTCCCTCTTGTCAAGAGAACACAGTGGCCCCCTCACTGCATTTCTAGCTTCCACCCTATGATCCTTTACAGACTCTTCTCACCCCCAGCAGCCGAGGGAGGCCTTGAAATCATGTCAGACCATGCCACTCGTGCTCTCAAAAGTCACCCTGGCTCCCATCTCCCACATGGGATAAAAGCCAAAGTCCTTACCATGCCCAACTGAGGCGGTTCTCAACCGGGGTAAGTGTGCCCCCCTCCCAGCAATATCTGGGGGCATTTTTCATTGCCACAATGGGAGGAAGGTACTACTGGCAGCTAGGAATGCTGCTAACTATAACACAATGTACAGGACAGCCCCTACCACAAAGAATTATCCAGCCACAAATGTCCACAGTGCCAAGGCTTAGAACCCCTTCCCCGGGTGGTCTACCCCCTAACCCCTACTCTGCTATTCTCTGACCTCATCATCTTTGGCCTATCTCCTCTCTCATCCCACTCTGATCACACTGGCATCCTGGGTGTGTGTGTGTTTTTTTTTAAGATTTTATTTATTTATTTATTTCTCTCCCCTTCCCCCCCACCCTGGTTGTCTGTTCTCTGTGTATATTTGCTGTGTCTTCTTTGTCCGCTTCTGTTGTTGTCAGCAGCAGGGGAATCTGTGTTTCTTTTCGTTGCGTCATCTTATTGTGTCAGCTCTCCGTGTGGGCGGCGCCATTCCTGGGCAGGCCGCACTTTGTTTCACGCTCGGCGGCTCTCCTTACGGGGCGCACTCCTTGGGCGTGGGGCTCCCCTACGCGGGGGACACCCCTGCGTGGCAGGGCACTCCTTGCACGCATCAGCACTGCGCATGGGCCAGCTCCACACGGGTCAAGGAGGCCCAGGGTTTGAACCGCGGACCTCCCATGTGGTAGGCGGACGCCCTAACCACTGGGCCAAGTCCGCCGGACTCTGGGTGTTTCTTGAACATGCCAGGTACACGATGCCTCAGGGCTTTTGCCCTCATCCTTTCTTCTATACAGAACACTCTTCCCTCTGTTGTCTTCTTGGCTTTCTCCCTCACCTTCTTCAGGTCTCGCCTTAAATGTCTCCTAATCATTGAGCCATCCTTTGCCACTGTATTAGTTTCCAGGGCTGCTGAAGCAAATACCATGAAATGGTATTTAGCCATTCATGGTTTTGAGGCTAAAAGAAAGTCCAAATCAAGGTGCCATCATGGTGACGCTGTTCTGGGGCCAGTGGCCAGTGGTCCTTGGTCCTCCGCTCGCCACGTGGCAGTGTCTCCCGGTCTCTCCTTTCTTTGCTTGGTTCTGCAGACATTCAGCTTCTTGCTTGCCGTGGCTCCCTCTGTCTGCATTTCACCCTCTTACAAAGGACTCCAGTGACAGGATTAAGACCCATCCTGACTGAGCTGGCCACTACCCCTTAGCTAAAGTAAGCTCATTGAATGTCCTATTTACAGTGGGTTTGCACCCAAAGAAACAGATACATTTAAGAACATATTTTCCTTGGGGTACCTACAGCTTCAAACCACCACAGCCACCCAGTCTAAAGTAGCATCACCTCCTGCCCAGAACTCCCTCTCCCCTTTCCTGCTTTATCTTATTTACGGTACTTATTATCATCTCACATACTATAGTTTTTTCTTGTTTATTATTATCTGTTCACCCAGGCAGGGATTTTTTTCTGTTTTTCTAATTGCCACATTCCCAGACCCTAGAACAGTGGCTGACACACATGGACCATTTAATAAATTTTTGTGGAATGAGTGGATGTCACCTAGTGATTTGTTGAAAGAATGAGTGAATGACTAATACCAAAAAAAAAAAAAAATTTAAAAGATGGAAGAAGAGTATTTTACTGAATCCTTTTTGCCTGGAATGAAAGATGAAGCATACCAACCTACTGCAATCTGGGATGGATAAATGGAGGAGCACAGGTTTCAAATTCAGGCCAACCAACTGTGTTACTGAAAATGTTCTATCATTATGTTTAGACCTAAAGGAGCAGTCTTCCCAGCCTTTTCACCCAAATGACCACATTTTATTAAATGACCCCAGTGTTCACAAAGGTTTGTATCCATACAAGATACCTTTCTAAAAAAATTTTGTATTCCCATTTTTAAAAATTAATCAACAGTGTTGCACATTGGACCTTCTGATTAGCATTAGCTAACCTCAAAGAGTTGAAAGTCCCAAGCAAAAGGTGAAAAAAATATGATATTTCAGTTAATTTATGGGTACCTATACTATATAAATGTAGAATTTTGATTCAGGAGTTTGAAATAATAAATTGCCTTGGGACCCTCTTTTTTAACTTCAAATAGCCTGAAGGCCTGAATACTGCAGGCTAGGAACCACTGATTTACTCCCAACCTTCCCATTTTACAGATGAGAAGACTGAGTCTAAATACTCTTGTCTGTTCATTTATTGCATAATTGCCTTGTAGTAAATGGATCCAGACTTCAGAGTAAGAGACCTGGAAGTCTTCCTGTATAAGCAGATACTCCTCGGTTTCAAGTGCCAGAAACACCAACGCAACTGGATTAAGCACAAAATATAATCAGCTCATGTAAATGAAAAGGCCTAAAGTAGACCTGATTTGGTACAGCTGGATTGAGGGGTTTAACCGACATCATCAGCACTCAGTCTTTCCCCACTCTGGGTTCTGCTTGCCCCTGGGTTAGCTCCATTCTCAATCAGGTACATGCCAAATGGTGACAGAAAGACTGCCAGCAGCTCCAGAAGGACAAATGACATCTTTACAGCTCATGTCCAGGAGAGAGAGAATATCTGGCTCCTATTCGCTCCAGTAAATGTCCTAGGATTTGCCCTGATTGGCTCTGCACATTCATCCCAGAGCCACTCCGTGGAGCTGGAGAAATGCTGATTGGCCAGGCCTGAGTCGCGTCTACTCCTTCCACCCTCCTCCCTTCTCCCTCTTCTCATCCCCCCAAGCCAAACAAGCAGACTCGTCTCCTTGTCTCATGCACGGAACTTTTGTCCTTTTCTCTGAGGCCTCATTTCTTAACAACTTTAAGATTCTCAGGGTCGCAACTTCTGCCCCAAGTACTCCTCAAATTATTTTCTCGAACAAAGATGATTTCCATCTTTAAGAGTAATTCTGTTCTACATATCAGTATAATTTTTTTACTTTGCTCTATTATTTGTTTCATTCCTGATCATTTTAATCCAAACACCAAAAAAAAAACAAAACAAAACAAAAACAAATATCTTTCTATCTGAGTAGGCAATTAATCAAAACAATTATATTTTGCCTGATGTTTAAACTGCTTCCAAATTTAAGAATACCAGAGAAGCTGCATGAAAGAGACATCCAAAAATCATAAGATTAAAATTCTAGTTTTTCAGATTAAAAAAATAATAATAGTAAGCAACATCTTCAGACACATAAAACCTTGGTTCTTTACAAATGAAGTTTCTGGAAAATTGAAAATAATGATGGTGACAGTGATAACACTAATACTAGAGCAGCCAGCATTCTACTGATAGTAAAGTAGTTAACATTTAAAGTAGCTATCATTATAACTTACTATACATCTGGTATTCTGCAAAGCCCTTTAATACACTCATAATATTTAAAGCTCTAATTTAATTAAAATTAAAGATTAATATTAGTTCCATTTGACAGATTCAGAGACTTCAGTTGAGAGAGATGAAGTGACTTGCCCCAAGTCACAGAGCTAGTAAGCAATAGAGCTGGAGTTTAAAACCCCAGACTGCAAGCTTTTCACCCCCATCTCTCACTGTCTTTATTCTTTCCGTCTCCTGACAGATTACCACGACAACTCTTTCCTGGATATTTCTGTGAAGCCTTGTCACCTTCCAGTTTTTGCAAAGACTGGCTCTGTGCCTGCGTCTTCTAAAAATTAATTGAGTTTCTAAGTTTACTTTGCACCTGTTCGCTTTAGTTCACTGGAAAAAAAAAAAAAAACACACCCAAATGAAGAGATGCCATTCCCCAACCTGCATGCCTGCTTGTGGGCACAGAACTGTCCCTTTAAATGCATGGAAAGACAGGCTTCGACTTACAAACACCATGGGGCTAATTTCCACTCTTTGCCCCTGTTAGCAAGTCATCTGCGGGATGTTTGAGGGTGGGAAATTTTCATAACATGAGCACTTTTGATGCTGGCCTGGGAAGGAAAAGGAAGTACATTATCTGAAGCCAGAAACTCCAGAGCCAGTGTTCTTAGCCACTAGTTCACGTGGGGCGTGGAAGGGGGCTGCCCTGGGCCCTGAGGATGTTTGACGCATCCCTGGTCTCCACCCACCAGATGCCAGCAGCACGCCCACCCCCGAGTCGTGACAACCAACACTGTCTCCAGACATGGCCAAATGTCCCCTGGGGGACAAAATTGCCTCTTATTGAGCACCTCTGGAAGAGAGCTGCAAATCACCCAACAAAGGCTGCCATGGGAAAAAAAAAAAAAAAAGCCCATTTTGCAGTCCTGCGGTGGCGTGTCAGCTTCCCACACAGAGCCTGCACTTACAGAGCACCGGCGCCCAGAGGGCCCGCACCCGAGCAGCTGTGCTGAGCCGCAGCAGAGCCCTGCACCCGAGTCACAGCAGCAGAGGAGAGAGGGCCTCCCTGGCCTGATGGCTCCGTTTGCCAAGGGAGCTCCGATTCACTCGGGTGTCCAGAACAGAACATTTTAACGTAAGGAGCAAAAGAAAAATGATCCCGGATATCACAGCCTTCCCAGCTTTTCTTTTTTTTTTTTAAAGATTTATTTATTTATTTTTTATTTCTCTCCCCTCACCCACCAGTTGTCTGCTCTCTGTGTCCATTTGCTCAGTGTTCTTCTTTGTCCACTTCTGTTGTTGTCAGCAGCATGGGAATCTGTGTCTCTTTTTGTTGCATCATCTTGTTGTATCAGCTCTCTGTGTGTGTGGCACCATTCCTGGGCAGGCTGCTCTTTCTTTCCCACTGGGCGGCTCTCCTTATGGAGCGCACTCCTTGCGCGTGGGGCTCCCCTACGCGGGGACACCCCTGCGTGGCAGGGCACTCCTTGCGCGCATCAGCACTGCACGTGGGCCAGCTCCACACGGGTCAAGGAGGCCTGGGGTTTGAACCACGGACCTCCCATGTGGTAGGTGGACACCCTATCCATTGGGCCAAGTCCACTTTCCCCAGATTTTCATTTTCCGAGTCCAACACACTGAAAACAAAAACGAGACTCTGTTTGGCTTTCTGAACTCTTTCCATGTTCCCCTCCTGGGGATAGCAGTTTCCCACCAGCCGCATCCCCGCCACTCGGGGTCAGCTCCATGTGTGTTGCAGGGGCTGCCTGTGCACTGTAGGATGTTGAGCAGCACCCCTGACCTCTGCCCACTAGATGCCAGTAGCATCCTCCCACAGGTGTGACAACCACAATGTCTCCAGACATTGAGAAATGTCCCATGGGGGCAAAATCGCCTCTGGTGGAGGATCTCTGGTTTATACAAGTTTCTCTTTCCCAGCTCTTCTCTTTGGATTACCCATTCCTGGCTTTACCCAGTTGTCCAAGGCACCATCATAAGAGCTATTTCATTTTTTTAAATCCTTCATCAGTCATTAATAGATATGTGTTGTATCTATAGTGGTACTCTGTTAATAAATCTTTTCAAAAAGGGGGTGGAGTGCTTTTCTGGAGGTTTATCACAAAATATCAGCTTGGAAGATATAATAGGGAGCAGCGGCAGCTCCTTTTCTTGGGTTTTTGGCTGCTCCCTCCAGCTCAGGAACACAATGATGATCTGTCATTTCAGAAAAATACAGAAAGAGCCTTGAATCCTTACTGCCCTCTAGAGAAATCCAGGCAGAAGAGCTCAATCTGTTGCCGTCAGCAGAAAAACAACGCTGCCAGACGCCAAGTACCTCGCAGTTGTAAAGCAAACAATTTATTTGCTGAATTTTTTGAAAGACAGGACTATCAGACCCTTCCTTTACAGTCTTGCACCTGAACAATGAGCTGATATTGCCTGGTACATTGAAGCAATCTTAATTTTCCAAATCCAGATGAACACGCCAACACTATGATTTTATGATCACAGATGAATCAAACACCTATTTTCTACAAAGTACTGGTAGACCATATTTTAAATGCAAATAGTCATGTTTATACAAATGTGTTCTCTGGCCTTTGTTTACTGGTCTAGCAATGGTCAGATGTACAGGGATTTCTTTTTTATGATTAGGTGTTTTTCTTTTGGTGGTGGGGGGTGGGGAGAACTTTCCAGTGAATTTTGCAGATAATAATGACATTTTTTTTCCTATTTAAAAAAACACATTTTTAAAGTATTTTGGATATTGTCATTTTGATAAAGACGATCCAGGTACTTAATGATTATCTATATACCAATGAGAGCTTCCACACTGAGAGTAAAGTGAGCTGAAAGAGAGATCCCGGTCTTACTCATGTCTTTTTAGCACAGTTGGAAATCAAGTGAAATAACATTGAAAAGTATGTGCTTGAAAACATACACTAGATAGAAAATCTACAGGTTTAATCAGAACTTTAAAATCATTGTTTCCATTATGACAGGCAATAGAAAAAAAAAATGCTAAATGTTTATGCCTAATGGGTTTGCCCTTTGCCAGACAAATCCTTTTAGCTATGGCAGGGAAACATATAATTTTTATGGGCTCATGGAGAGAGTGCACACTGCCCTCTAATGGTTCACATGCTCATAATTTTATGGGGTCCCTTGATCAGGTTCCAGAAGTCTGTAGAGTGTTACTACCAAAGACAGATCAATAACCCTATAAATTGATGGGGAGCCAATAGTTATCTTTATTATTTTCCATTTTTCCCACTCCCTTCACAAGGAAGTAAGATATTTCATCCTTTCCTTCATTATTAACAGTTGCGAAAAATATTTTGCCAAGATGAAAATAGATCAGAGTATTAGAACATTTGAACTTCATCAGACACAAAATAACATGCACACACATGCCACAGACCCAAAGACTCAAAGAAATAATGTTTTACTGCTGAAAAAAAATGTTTCTCTCTGAATTTATCACTAAGTTACCTAAGGTTTCAGAAATTATTTCAGATTGAAAATTAGCAAAAAAAAAAATTTTTTTATTTTTAAAGAAACCTTAGATTACATAAATGATACATCAAAAATAGAGAGATTCCCATATACCTCACCTTTTCACCGCACATACAAAAAATTGGAAGGATTTTGGGGGCTAGAGTATGTTTCAGCTGCAATCTGTAGAGGTATATTTTAGATGGGACAAAAAAATTGGTATAGAATAAATTTTTCCCCAAGCCTTTTTGAAAGTCAACATACTTTCAAAATGTATGAATTTCTCATATCCAACTATTTTCATCTACCAAATTACAGGCTCCTCCTAATCTCACTAATTCCCAGCATTTATGGAAGGGAAACAGGGAAAAATAAAAGCCAGTACATTCACTGCCACAACCAGGCTCCTGGAGCTGTATCCACACGGGAGCTGATGATCTGTGGAAATGTAAATGTCATCTCTAAATATAGCATTAGGGAGCCAGAGAATCAGCATTTCTGTTGATGAAACACCTTTTCGGGAAGTAGCATGTGTGCAAGGCAACGCTTCTCTCTGACACATGGGAAAGTCACGAATCTTACCGCCCAGCCCTCCATCCTGAGGAATCTAAGATGCCACGTTCATGCAAGAACAGTGCGCATCCTTACCAACTTCCCTAACCTGCTACCGCACCAGATTGCAAAGCGAAGCAAAGAATTTCCTGTGCCTCTCCGCTCTTTCCTTAAAACAAAGTAAAAAGTAGAATTTCATTCTGTCTCGTAAGGATCCCTCACTTGTTAGGGATGCTGGCAAACTCACAAACAAAACCGAAAGGGGAGGTTTGCGCTGAACCAGGCGAGTGCGCTTAGCCTGGGATCTGGGCTGATGGACGCAACCGTCACACAACCTGGCCCCGGCCGCCTTTCCAGTCGACTCCTGCTGGCCACTCCGGCCATTCTGGAATGCTCTCAGGCCCTGGGTCTTTGTTCAGTCTGTTCCTTCTGCCCAAAGCTGCCTTCTCCTCCATGCTTTGCATGTCTAGCTCTTCCTCATCTTTTCCATTTCTGATTCTTTGTCACCCTCTTGCAGAAGGATTTGTGACACTCCTAATGATGCTAAGGTCCCCAGCCCCCTCAGTTTAACTAGTACCAGCTCCATGTGCCCAGAAGGACCCAAGCTTGCTTTAAAGCTTTACAGTAGCCCTCTTGAAATTCTTAATAATTTTTAACAAGAGGCCCATGTTTTCATATTCCACTGGGTCCCACAAATTATATAGCTCTCCTGGGTCACAGACCTTTGTTTCCTGCATAAAATACAACTTCTAATTACTAATTTGACCGTTTATTTGTGAGGGGGGCTGATCTGTTTTCTCCATGAGACCAGAAATCGTGTCTATATTGTTTATTGTCTAATCTAATGCTGTCAGTAGAATTTTCTGCAATAATGAAAATGTTCTGTATCTTTGTGGTCCAATATGGTAGCCATTAGGCACATGAAATGTAGCTATTGTGACTGAGGAACTGAATTCTTTAATTTTTCGTAATGTACGTTAAAATTAAAATAGTCTAATGTGGCTACTGGCTACCATTTGGAAAGGTGTAAACTGCAAGGCCTAACACAGAAACAGAGCCTCCACAGGAGATCTGCAAATATTTGCTGAATGAATGAATAAATGAATGAACCCAGGGGGTTATAAGATCTTTTTAAAAGAAGCTCCTTGGCAGTGACATGGCACATTGGTATACATCAGAATTCCCCAAGGAGCTTGTTAAAAATACAGGTATCCCTAGCCCCATCCTCCAAGACCCTGATTCAGAAAGTTTACAAAATGGTACAGGCACCTGGTATACCCTCAAAGTTTAAGACCTATTGTGTGTAGTTTATGATAACTTGTATCTAAAAGCTTGTCATTATGTTAGTTATTTAAATATATTTAACTCTTTGGGGTCAAATCCTATTAACACAAATACCACTTCTACAACAATTGTACTACCAAAAAATTTTCCCGCCCACAAGCTTGTTTCAAGCAATACCTGACCCATTAAAACTGAAGTGGAGAAAATAGAGTTTGACCATCTCTTTGGTTTGGTTGTAATGAACATTGATCTAGAACCCCTTCTACTGACTTTTAGAGGCCAGGAGTGATAGCACATTTTTTCAAGACTCAAACATTACTGGTTAAATGTATATGTAACATCTATCGTTTAGGTAGGAGTTAAGGCTTCATTAAGGAAATGTGTAGATCTCAATTAGGAATTATTTGACGTTGGGAAGGGGGGAACAAGAAAATCTTTGTTCATAAATGAGGATGGTGTCATTTTTAATGACTTTGATACAATCTTACTCTTCCTTCACTCACAGGCACGCACAGGAACACACGCACACACAAATGTAAATGGTTGTTAGTGTCAACCCCCTTTTTATGTACCTTTGTCTTTCTTGAACCAGTATTATAATTCAGCCCTCTTACATGAGCCCTTTTTCCTCCACTGAGCTATCAAAGACACCTTCCTAATCAACATAACACACAGTAGCATAATGGATGGCACCAAAGTGAATACAAGGATAAGCTGTAACTCACTCTGGGGCTCTGCTGATGTCATAAACCGCACGACCAGCTTTATGGAGAGTGACTGAGCCCAGAACGTGAATTCCAATCTCTGCTCACTCTGGGAGCCATCTGTTAAGGAAACAGATTTAAATGCCGACCTTTTCATCTCTGTCGTTTACAAAGATTTCAAACTTTTGCTGTAAAATTTAAACTTTTCAGCCATGAATAGATTAAAATTTTTTTTCTGAAGTCATTTTTAGTTTTTTAACTAACAAAGAGATTAATGAGCTTACCACCCATTGCTACAAACTAATTTAAATAGAAAATGCACTGTGTTTCAGAAATCGGAGTGCTTAGACATGCCCATTCCAAATGACCTTCACCTCCCACAAAAGACACTGCAAAGACCAGTGAGTCACTATTTTTTCAGTGCGTGCTAGCCATATGACCCAACGAGATGTAAAGAGGAACCTTCTAGGAAAGTTTTCTTGTTTCAAGAAAAAAGGCATTGAGGAAAGACCTTTTCTACCGGTTGCTCCTTCAATCCTCTACTCCAGCACTTCCAACTTGGGATGCTGTCAGGTGAGGACGCATTATCTGAAGTGCGGCAGCCATCTTGCAATGTGAAAGGACACATCTGAAGATGAAAAACCACCTGCTCGGGAGGGAGGAAGGATGAATAGAAAAGTCTAGGTGCTTGATGGCCCTGCCGAGCTGTGGAGCTGGCCAGCTTTAGCACTGTCCACCTCCAGGCTTCTAGATAAATGTTTTCCATTTGGTTCCCCAGAAGCAGAGCCTGAGACAAGGTTTTGAGTGAAAATAGTTTACATGGGAAGTGATCCCAGGAAGCCCTGGTAGGAAAGTGGGAAGAGAAGGAAGCCAATGCAGTCAGGCATGTTCATGGGCAGGTAACCCCCGTGGGCATCCAACATCCAGGCCTCCCAAGCCCCACGGAGGGAGAAAGGGAAAAGCTGGAGTATTTATCCACCAACCCCCAGCTTCATTTGTTGGTGGCTGGTCCTGAGAGTGTTAACTACCTGGCATCTCCGGCTTGCCCCAACAAGCATCATCAGCCAGGGAAAGCACTCAGACAAAGAATCCTGGAGGCTTTAAGTAAGGGGCCATTGTCCTGCATGAGAAATGGGGTGGGGAAGGAGGCTTTGGTGAGACTCCAACCACTTCTTCGCCAGTAAACCAGAAAGGTCTCATGTTGTGAGTCACTATTTGTCAATGGTCTGTTACTTATAGCAGGAATTGTTCCTAACCGGCATCACTGTGGAACTCTTCCTGTAAGTCATTTGTACCCCTCAGATTTCTCTACAGTTCCATGCCAGTGCAATGACATGAATGATAATTCATTCAGCAAATTCTTATTGAACACTGGCTGTGTGTCCAGCATCAGCAATGCAATGGTGAGCCAAACAGACATGGTCCCTGTCCCTGAGGGCTCACGCTTTAATGGGGAGAGAGGGATATGGGACAGATAATCACTCTCACACAGCTGTAACATGACAAGGGGTGGTACACACTAAAAAGAAAAGTGAAAGGCACAAAGAGACACTGCCACAAATTTAGAAGGTAGATTCAAGGAAGGGTTCATGAATCAGAGACTAGAGAGATGAGTGGGAGATAGTCAGAAAGAAGCAAGAAATGTTAACCCTAAGCCTTGCACCAATGGGAAGGAATCTCTTCCAGACAGGACATTATAATGGTCCAGAGAGGAATTTGGCCCTCTCCCAAAACGTTATCCCTAGTTGTTTTGACTGAAAAGTAAGTTGAACCATTACAGGAGTCATCATGTTCTATAGAAACAAATAAGTTGTGGCCAAACCAAATACTAAATTCTGATCTTCCAACTTCTTTGAACTAGAAGACAACTCTTTGGGGACTTTAGAGAAGTTGTTTTTTAAAAAGTGCCTATTCTGTTTTATTGCAGAAAAGCATCACCATTTCTTCATTACCATTCTTAGGCATTTACATGCATGTGCATATAAAGAAGGTCTGATTCTAAACTTAGCTCTCTCAATGCAGATTCGTAAACATGCCCATCGATGTGCATTAGGCCTTTCCCGGGCCCACAGCCTTCCATCACCTCTCCAGACTCTCATGCAACCCCATCAAAACCCATGGAAACCTCTTACATATATATATATATTTTTTTTTTTCCTCCTAGATGTTTTTTTTAATTTCTCTCCTCGCCCCCCCCCCCCCCCGCCACGTTGTCTGCTCTCTGTGTCCATTTGCTGTATGTTCTTCTGTGTCCACCTGCATTCTTGTCAGGGGCACCAGGAATCTGTGTTGCTTTTTGTTGCATCATCTTGCTGTGTCAGTTCTCTGTGTGTGCAATGCCACTCCTGGGCAGGCTGTGCTTTCTTCGTGCAGGGTGGCTCTCCTTGAGGGGTGCACTCCTTGCATGCATCAACACTGCACATGCGCCAGCTCACCACATGGGCCAGGAGGCCCTTGGTTTGAACCCTGGACCTCCTATGTGGTAGGTGGATGCTCTATCAGTTGAGCCAAACCAGCTTCCCAACTCTTGTATTTTTTAATGTTACATTTTGTGTGATCTATGTATCTTTGAAAAAAAAAGATAATAAAAAGGGGGAGAAAACACCCATGGAACTGCAGAACACAATTTGAAAAGCCTTGCTATTAAAGATTTTTTTCCAAACAGTAAACCATTAATAATGATCATCTAAGTCAGAGGACAGCAAACTATGGCCCATGGGCCGAATTCAGCACACCATCTGTTTTTGTAAATAAAATTTTATTGACACACAGCCACACCCATTCATTTATATATTGTCCATGACTGCTCTTAAATGACAGAGTTGAGTAGTTGCAACTGAGACTCATATGATCAGAAAAGTCTCATATATTTACTATCCAGTTCTTTACAGAAAAATTTAGCCAACCTCTGATCTAAGTTTGGAAGAAATAATCATAAGATAATAATGCAAACTCCAGTCCTCACCTCTAATCAAACAAGATTGTAATGGAAGCATGAAAGGGTAAGAAGAACAAAAGGAAACCACAAAGGGACTGTGTTTGTTTACCCCTTATTCTATTTTATAATTATAACCAAATCATGGGCAATGTCCATGGACACAGGACGTGATGTGTTTGGGGCATGGATGTATTGGTTTGGTGGCTCTCTGTAGTTTTTGCCCACTCAGTATTTATTCATTCTTCTGGGGGAAACTCCCAGATTTTTTTGTGGGAGGGTACTACCACTCCCTCATCTTTAATCCATGGGGCTCCAAGGATTAACCTGCTCCTAAACTCAAAGTAGGGCACATGCCCCCAACCCCAAGCATTCATCAACTTGGCCATGAAGATTTGTTGAGAGAAAGCCAATGAGAATCACTTACTTGAGTGATTTTTTGAAATATTAAGAAAGAGAAGACTGCTTACTGCTGTGATTGCTAAAAATCATAGCGTAGGAAGCTGAAGGTGATGGTGGTCATCCTACCACTCCAAGGGTTGATCCTGCTCACAAATGATGCCCATGCATTAGAAAAGAGAATTAAGAAATGGAAAAACACTCATACCAAATGAACATTGTTGGAGTCTGAATCGAGCCTTATCTTAAACGAGTTCTATTACTGGGTTTTTCGGTTACTGAAGCCCATACATTCTTCTTTCTATTTCAGCCTGTTCGAATTCTGTTTTTGTCACATACAATCAAAAATCCTAAATAATATTATCATTAATGGTTTTTTCCACTTTTAAAATCTGGAACAACAAATAAAATTGAGAGCAGATAGACGAAATTAATTTCTCAAGAGAAAGCCATGCTCATTCCTACTAGTTTTCTGTATCAGTCGAGTAACTGAGCCAGTTGTAGTCCTTAAATTTGACCAAGAGAATATCAGTGCTCTCTCCAAAAATTGACTGGGAGCCTATTTTAAAGAAAATACATAAAGATAGGCCTTCAGTAGAGATCACAAATGATGACAATAGAAAATAATTCAGGAAAGACTATCTGACTCTGCAAAACTGGAGTGACAAATGTGGGCCAGTTGAGTGTCTCAACGAGGGAATGAAAGCAATGTGACCATAACATGGCCACTGCTTCTTAGATAAAAGACTTTGGAAGAAAACACAAATCTGACAGTGTCACTGCCAAGCTTAAAACTCAGCAATGGTTCCCACTTGCCTACTTGAGCTCAGACTCCCGTAGTGGGCATGATTTTCACAGAACACAAACTTGAGTGTTCAAAAAATATAATTTTTATACTTTCAGTAACTCAATTTAATTTCTTTTTATCTCAAGTCCCCAGTCTACTTAATAGCAGAATATTTAGTCATTTCCAGACAAATGCCATTACTACGTGTTTAAACACCATCAATTCAGGATTCTGCCCACACACACACAGGCACACACGCACATACACACCTTCTTTCTTCTCCCTTGGACAGCCCTCAAAGACTAAGAAATTTTGGAGGATAACAGCATTAGGGAACAGAGTCTGGTCTGTTGCTGTACTTTGCTCTCCACCAGCATCTAGTAATATTTTTTAGTCTTTGGTGCTGTTGGCATTTATCTCCCAACAGCATTCACTGAGATATGATTGTTGCCATTGTATCTCTGGTTATCTTTTCTACCAAGCTCAAATACACCCAACACACACACACGCATGCACACACAGCTTCAACAATGTCAAGATCCAAGTGAACCACTCCACTGCCTGGCTAGCCACCACAACCATATTCCTGCAAGCAAGATGCAAGTGTCTTCTCTTTCAGGGCAAATCCCAAGAAAGCACAGGAGGGGAGCTATTAGGAAAAACTAGCACTCTCTGTCTCAGATGTTTAATATGTACCTCAAAATTATTCAAGGTATAAAGACAAGCATAGGTCAGAAATATTGAAAATAAAAAACAAAAGAGCAAAGGAAGAAAAAACTGGAAAAGCAAAGTTAAATCAATAATAAAAAATAATGGTTTTAAGACATAGGATAACCAAAAGCATAAACAGGAAGAAGGCAGAGTCAACAATTCAAGGGGAAAATTCAGGGAACCATTAAAGTATAAGAATTGAGGCCACCTCAAAACGTGAACAAACTTTTCACAGTCATTTTCTTGATCTTTAAGGGAAATAAACTAAGCGTGAAGCAGAGAAGGTGAGAAAAACATGACTTATAAATGGAAACACACCAAACAAAGTGGAAAATTCACATCAAGCCCACAGATAAATCTCAGAACAAAGGGAAACGTTTTAAGGTCAAAAAATGAAAATGAGACTTTCACATTGGAAAATGTGATCATGTGGAAGAAGAACTTAGGAGAAAAAACTAAGCAGGGTACTCCCACCTAAAACTGACCCACAGATTGGTAAAACCTGAATATTTGGTTTTGCAAAATAGAAAATAACATGCAAGTTTAATCCTGGAGTTTGATACCTTGCATTTTTCTTCCTCTGATTTTACACACTTCTGAATCTCAGAAAGAGGGAGAAGAACCTGCCTGCTTTAAACAACACGCAAATTAAGGTGTGACATTTGGCTCCATTTTTTATTATATATAGCGATCATCTGCTCTAGAACACACTGGATTTCTTCCACTGAGTTCATATCTCCTTCTGTCTTTTTTTAATTTCCATTTTAAATCTTTGTGTTACTTTCTGGAAAACCTACCATAATGTAACAACAGATTTTAAAGCTTAAATGTATATTAATCATGATGCCAACAATCACACTCTAATGCAGTCCTTACCTTTCACTGACAATGTGAATTTTAATTAAGTGCATAATGCACAATTAAGATCTGAAATGCAGAGTGTATTTTTGGTCCTGTTTATTTACTGTGTATAGGAAAATCTAACATGGAATGAAGTTAGCCTCCCTGCTGCAAAGGCTTAAATTTTACGAATTAAATGAATGATGACTACAGTTGGGTTTTCAAAGACATTTGGAGGACTCATTCAAGATGGCTGAAGGAAATTGGAAATGAACTTTATGTTCATCAATAGAGTAAGGGAATGATTAAATAAAGTATGGTACATCCATACTATGGAATGTATGCTTTAATCAAAATAACATAGTGGCTTTATAGGCACTAATATGGAAAAATTCCCAAGATAGATTATTAAGGAGAATAAATGCCAGTTGTACACCAATACGAATAATATGATTCCATTTAGCTTAAATATAGATAGATGTAGATACAGATAGATATCACACATGTGTACATACGTATTGTGTATGTAATTGTTCACATACATATACACATATATGAAAAAAACACAGAAAAGGGTCTGAGATGACAGACACAAAATTTGAACATTGATCAGCTCTAGAGCAAGGATAGCAAACTTTTTATGTAAAAGAACAGATAGTAAATATTTTCAACCTTGTGAACCATACAGTCTATCATAACCATTCAACTTTGCCATGAGAACATAGAGCAGCCATAGACAGTAAGAAATGATGGTGGCTATCTCCCAATAAAACTCTATTTACAAAAATAGGTAGGGGGAGGAGACTGGATTTAGCTGGTGGGCCATAGTTTGCCAGGCCCTGCTGTGGAGAAATAAGTAACATTTGGGCAGTGGGGAGATGAGCAGAGGATAATGCAGAGGGACAAAGAAGAATTTTACTATTTATGCTCTAACATTTAATTTTTTTAACAAGCTCTCTTACTCATAATTTTTTTAAATTTAAATACCTAAAATACTACCGTGCATTAAAATGGCATGACATTTGAACTGATTAAAAAATAGAACTGTTTTGGGTTCTCCTTAAGATGGGTATTTCACATTTTACCCTGATAACGACACTGAATTTTTATCCTCATTTCACAAATGAAGCAATAGAGTATTTGGGGTCAATTAAACAGATTCTACAGCCTGAATCCTGAGTCTGTCTCTCCCTAACTTTTGGAATTGAAGCAAATCATTTAACCTCTACAAACCTCCATTTCCTCATCTATAAAATGTGAATTAAAACAACATTTCGGGAAAAGGACTTTGGCCCAGTGGTTAGGGCGTCCGTCTACCATATGGGAGGTCCGCGTTTCAAACCCCAGGCCTCCTTGACCTGTGTGGAGCTGGCCATGCGCAGTGCTGATGCGCGCAAGGAGTGCCGTGCCACGCAAGGGTGTCCCCTGCGTGGGGGAGCCCCACGCGCAAGGAGTGCAGCCCGTAAGGAGAGCCGCCCAGCGTGAAAAGAAAGTGCAGCCTGCCGAGGAATGGCGCCGCCCACACTTCCCGTGCCGCTGACAACAACAGAAGCGGACAAAGAAACAAGACGCAGCAAACAGACATCAAGAACAGACAACCAGGGGAGGGGGGGGGGAATTAAATAAATAAATAAATCTTTTAAAAAAATAAAAATAAAAAAAGTAAAAAAAAAAAAAAAAAACAACATTTCATTTCTAACAGGGTTATAAGAATTGAATGAGCTAAGACACATACAACACTTAACCCAAAATCTTACACACAATACAGTCACAATAACTGTTAGCTACTACTATTACACCTCCAAATTAAGTACAATTTCTTTTTTAAAAAGGAAAAAAAAAGGTATTTTTATAAATTTCTGTTATGGACAATAAGTGGCTTTAATTTATTTACTCTTGGCTCTAAATCTGAATGAGCATAACATGTATGAAGACTGCTCAGTGTCCCTCATGTCCATTCCCCCTTCTTGCTTTTAATAATAGAATCCCTCGGATTAAAAATGGACATGTGGACATTTCCTGGCCTCCCTTTCAGCTCACTGTGGCCATGTGGCTCCAGCCTGGCCAGGAGGCTCGGCGTGGAAATGAAGAGCGCCCCCTCCCACACCAACTCATTATTTTTCTCTTTCCGCAGGTTGGAATATGATGTGGCAGTAATGAAACAGGCATGATCACGTCAAAAGCAGCATTCCAGGAGATGGCGCAGCCACAAGGAAGAATGAGAATAGATCTGGGTCATGGTCAACGAAGCCTCCTATGCCCCTGACCACCCATCACCCAGGTCTTTAGAAAAGAGAGCATATATTTTGTGGTGGGGTCAATGATGCACCCAAAAGGCACAGCCTGTGGGTGTGAACCCACTCTAAGTAGGATTTTTTGTAGATGTTATCTTCAGTTAAGATATGGGGACCTGACCCAGGCGGACCTCAACCCAGATTCCTGGAGGCCTTATAAAGACCACTCAGAAGCACAGGGGCAAGGAAAGGAGAGGACATACCCCTGTGGCAGGAGACAGAAATACAAGCCAAGGAACCCCAAGGGTTGCCGGCAGCCAGCGCCACACTGCAGCCTTTGGGAGAAAGCAAGCTTTGCTAATACCTTTGTTAGACTTTTTCTGGCCTCAAAACTACGAACCAATAACTTCCCATTGTTTAAGTCAACCCATTGTATGGTATTTGTGATAGCAGTCCTGGCAAACTAAGACACAATTTGTTAGGCATGTTAATATGGGGATGATAGCTATAAAATAAGGATAATAATAGACCTGTCCTACTAAGAGCAACTCTAGCTGCTGGCACAACATGACCCCCCAAAACATACAATGGCTCAAAAATTATGGATGCTTATTTGTCCTAGTTAGAGCAACTCTAGCTACTGGCACAACATGACCCCAAAATATACAGTGGCTCAAAAACTATGGACATGCAGTACTGAATGGTTCCAGATTGGTGTGTCTCATGGGGAAGGCGCAGGGAAGAATTCTAGCACCATGCACTCATTCAGGACCAGGATGACTGAGCCGCTGCCATTTTCAAAAGGAAGTTTCCCATCTACTGTGGTCCTCTCCAGCAAAGTGTCAACTCCACAGAGAATAACAGGAGATTTCTTATGGACCAGGCCTGGAAGGGGCCCACGTTACTTCTGCTAACATTCTACTGGCCAAAAGTCAGTCATATGGGTACACCTAAGTGCAAGGGAGGCTGGGAATTGTGGTAGAGCCATTACAAGAAACAGTTCTGTTGAAGAGTTAGCAACCTCTGAGATAAGCACTAGGTAAACCTCCCAAGAGTAAAGATTTTTTTGTCTATTTTTGCCACCACTCTGTCTCCAGTATCCAGATCAGGGGTAGGCAAACTCTTTCTGTAAAGGACCAGGTAATAAATATTTAGGTTTTGCGGGCCACACCCACTCTGTTACAACTACCCTACCCTGCCGTCGCAGTGCGTGCCGAAAGCCAGATTTGACCCATGAGCTCTAGTTTGCTGACCCTGATCTAGAAGAGCACCTGGTAAAATGATTGGTACCCCCAAAATGTTTGCTAAATGAGTGAAAGGAAATGAAGAGTGCAATTTCACAAGACCGTCCTGAGGCATAAATAAAATATTGCATGAAAGGATTTAGCAAAGTGCCTGATAAATATTAAGTTTTCAATAACTACTCACTATTAGTATTCATTGTTTGGAGATATAAAGAAAATATATTCCTCAAGAAACAACTAATCTAGTAGAGGAGGCAAATAATTCTAGAAAAATTAATTTAAAATAGTGTTTGCCTAAAGCAACACAAGTATGTACAGAGTGCAAATAGAGTGCAGGGTGGCTCATTCTGGGGAGGGAAGAGTGGGCCAAGGATGGAACACAGAGAGGATAAAGTCTAAAAAGGAGGCTAAAGAATGCAAAGGAAACTACCCAGGCATTTTAAGAAACATGAAGACTTTTTTTTACCTCTCTGAGTCAGAAACTCATTAAAGGGGAGCTGAGGGAAGACACCAGAGTCCCTGGGCATGATGCTCTGTTTCCCTGGAACAATCTTCTCCTCCCCTTTCTCCTTTAGCTCTCACTCTTCCACTCCCCCCTCACAGATCAGCTCATTCATCACCTCCTAAGGGCAACTCTCCCCGACCCGGCCCACCTGACCAGGTCTGCTTCCTCCACTGGGTTCTCGTCAGTGTTTGTTTCTTATAAATTTATACTCAGATGATGGTGTGTGTGTGTGTGTGCATGTGTGCACATGTGTGTCCATTTCCCCTTGGGGATCACACCCACTGTAAGGAAGGGCAGCACGACTGGTTGCTCCCTGCTGTAACCCCAGTACCTGACAGCGTGCCCTGCCTGTAGGGAGCACTCTGTCTTTATTTGTTCAATGAAAGAATAAAGTTTGCATCGTGCCACCTGATGGGAACTTGTATGTAGAAAACTGGAGCCAGTTGAGGTCAGGTCTACACTGAAGAAGCTCTATGAGCTGGTGATAATCTTGACGCGATTTGGTAAAAATTTTAACAAGTCTTAAGAGGAAGTAAAATGCAATGGCTAAAAATGGCAGGCTTGCACATTCTTTACAACCTTTCCGTAAATCTAAATTTATTCCAAAATTAAACATTTATTTTTTTAAGATGATAGTTCTGGAGCTGACCATAGCCTGGCTCCACCATGTGTTTATTAAATGTCCTGCGGTGCTTACTCATGCCAATTTGGTCCCTCAAATGAGGAAGGTAGGAATAAACCTCGGACTCCACCAGGAAGTAAGTGAATTTGCAGTGAGGCGCTTGGCACACGGTGACTTCTCCACCTGTGAGCTAGTCTTATTACCGCTTTCCTCTGACTAATTTAGAGCCAAATAGGAGGGCCGCTTTCCAGCCTCGCAGAGGTCAGCCACAGGGGCTAATGTGGGTGAAGGGGGAGGCACAGGGTGAAATAGATTCACTCCTGGGTAATCATCTCATTGCATTCTTTAGACGTTACTATGACTTCGTTTCCTTGAGAAGATTCACAGATGCTCACATACCACGGCTGGGAAATAGAGCAACTCAGGATAAAATTAGGTCAATATTGATCAAGAAGGCCAAAAGGCACCCAGACACACTGCCGTGTGGACTCATTACGCTGCGATATAATTGGCCTTTCAAAATGAAGTCTGTGGCATAGGAGGAGAACATGGCTCATGGATATTATATTTATACATTTGTTTACAGCCTCGGTGCTATATATACACACAGAAACCATGAATGGCTTTCCTGATAATTCAAGACTGGATGCACAAACAGACTCGCAAGTTAACGGTATCACTTCCATTTAAATAAAATGTGCATGTGATTTCAGTGTTTGCAACTTTGTAATGAAAGTTTACATTGATAAAATGCTTTACTATAACATATGCCTTACTACGTTATAGGTCTTGGACTAAGCTTTTTCAAATTTTTCTTGTGGCAACATATATAAAACTGAAAATTTCCCATTTTAACCATTTTTAAGTATACAATTCAGTGGTATTAATTACAGGCACGATATTATGACCATCACCACCACCCATTACCAATCCTTTTCAGGACCCCAAAGAGAAACTCTAAACCCATTAAGCAATAAGTCCCCATTCCTCCCTTCCCCTTCCCCCACCAACCCCTGACTACCTGTAAGTTACTTTTGTCCCTATGAGTTTGCATTAAGTGGAATCACACAATAGCTGCCCTTTTGTGTCTGGCTTATTCACTCAACTTGTTTTCCTAGTTCATCCACACATCTGTGTATCCTTTAAGTCCACTCAGGGTAAGGGCCTATGCACTCAGTTTTATTGCCATGCCCCCTTTACAGATGAAGAAATTGATACACAATAAAATAACTCACCCTAGAGACCAGAGCTAGTAGTGGCAGAGCTAGGAGTCACACAGCACTACTGAATTCTAGATACTGGTGGTGGTGAAGAGTTAATGACTAGAAAGGAAAGACTGGTAAATACAATAGAAAAAAAAATGTTCAGTGTTTAGGTTCCAGAACTAAAATAATTCCAAAAAATAAAATTTACCCCACTGATGAACCCCACTGCTGAAATGCATCCCAGCCCAGCGGAGCCCAGCCCCAGTGGTCGTAGCACATTTTAGGTTATTAGAAATTCTAGGAGTTGCTGGGGAAAAAAACTTTATTAAAAATGCCATCAAAAGAAAACAGCTAAAATAAAAGTCCAAAGCCCAATTAAAATAAATAGAAACACAAGTAATAGTGGAGGCAAGGGGGACATTTGGGCAAACAACCCAAAGCTGTATGGTTTAATCTTATCATCACTTGCAAACAGAGAAACCATGATGAGAACTGGATTGGAGAGGTTCTAAAGAGACGGAAAAAGAAACCAGGAAACGGTCATCTTACTAACTTGAAATATCAGGTCCAGGCTAATTCAAGAAAACCATCCAAGCACCACTATTAGCAGAGCCTATGTTTGCATTAACATTTTCTTCCAGTCTTTTCTTTTTTTTTTTTTTTCATTTTCATTTTTTTTTATTTTATTGACTTTGTAATAATATTACATAAAAAATATATATATGAGGTCCCATTCAATCCCACCCCCCCACCCCTCCACTCCCCCCCCCCCAGCAACACTCGTTCCCATCATCATGACACATCCATTGCATTTGGTAAGTACATCTTTGGGCACCTCTGCACCTCATGGTCAGTGGTCCACATCATGGCCCATACTCTCCCCCATTCCATCCAGTGGGCCCTGTGAGAATTTACAATGAATGTCCGGTGATTGCCCCTGAAGCACCATCCAGGGCAGCTCCATGTCCCAAAGACACCTCCACATCTCATCTCTTCCTGCCTTTCCCCATACCCATCAGCCACCATGTCCACTTTTCCCAATCCAATGCCACCTTTTCTATGTGGACATTGGATTGGTTGTGTCCATTGCACCTCTATGTCAAGAGGAGGCTCAGATTCCACATGGATGCTGGATGCAATCCTCCCACTTTCAGTTGTAATCACTCTAGGCTCCATGGTGTGGTGGTTGTCCTTCTTCAACTCCATCTTAGCTGAGTGTGGTAAGTCCAATGAATCAGATTGTAGGTGCTGGAGTTTGTTGAGGCTAAGGACCTGGCTATCACATTGTCAGTCCAGAGATTCAAATCCCCTAAATATATCTTAAACTCCAACACTAACTGCACCTCCAGCACATTAGCATGAAAGTCTTATGAAGAGAGATCACATCTGAGTCCAGATTCATCACACATAAACACCATTTCCAAAGAGGGGCCCTCTGACCTAGTAGTTAACCCCATCGGCCATGACCATAACTCCCATGGGTCTCTTTAGCCCTCAAAGGAACCAATATCTGGGGGTTGTATCTGCTTTATCTGTCTCTCAGACTCTTCTCAGTTGTGCATAAGGGCAATCCTTCTGCCAGCCTCCAGACTCTTTTTTAGAGACTCGTAGCCATATAAACTCATTTCTCCTTTCCATTTCCCCCTTACATTAGGTCAAACAGCATTTTAAAGTCATGTTATTTTATGTAGACAGGGATATTCTGCTGATCCGCATTGAACCTTCCGTATAAGGTCATTTTCCAGTTGCATCATCAGTTGGTAGTTGATAGTGGTCCCTCGGTGCCAGGGAGGCTCATCCCCAGGTGTCGTGTCCCACGCTGGGGGGAAGGCATTACATTTACATGCTGAGTTTGGCTTCGAGACTGGACACATTTGAGTAACAAGAAGGCTGACAGGAGGAAATACCCAGGCACAATGCTGCTCTAGGCCTTGTTCTTATTTTAGGCTTATCAGCTCACAAGCATAGTCATTAGCGTCAGGGGCTCCCTGTTGAACCCTCACTCCCTCCCGGTCCCCGCCGCTGCACCTGGGAGACTGTCGCTGCTCCCCTAGGGACCACGACAGAGCACCACTGGCCAGGAACCCGGTACCCCCCCTGCTGTGGTTTTTAATTGTTGCCACTATGAGTATATCCAAACATTACCATGCACCCTGGACATATGTTCTGTACAGCTCCCTGTCAGCCATATATCACCTGTCAATGGTATCCTATGCCAGTATCCCTCCATTGCCATTGTTGAAACACTCTGTGATCCAGAACTCCCTGAAATTTGAAGCCCAATATAATGTCAGTGTCCCTTACTAGGGAATGGCATATAGCGATGGGTTTAAAGGTTAGATAAAGAATACGTGTTGAATGGAAAAAATTCTACATCCTATCTTTTTCTTTCTTTTTTTTTTCCCCCCTTAATTATTGAGCTTCTCTTCACAAGAGCCCTAGACCACAGCAATGCATATATATAATATACAGCACTCCTATATATCCACCACAAAACCTTTTCCCTTTCCAGTCTTTTCTTGACAATGAAACCAGAAGATGAGTAACGGGAGGTTTTGACTTGAGGCCTCCTTGGGACGGAGGCATGCAAAGCTCCCTCTGGTACACAGGTGGAGTAAGTGCCCCGGTGGCATCTGCATGTGTCCCAGTAGAGCTCTGGTCTTGACCACATCAGCTCTGATGCCAACTCCAAATGCGAGCAGCACCTGCGTTTCTGTACTGGGGGATTTCTCTGGCTCCGGAAGACCAGTTTGCCCCAGCACAACAGAATGGATACAAGTGCCAAAAATTAACTCCCCCCTAAAGCATCTCTCAACCAACAACTGACAGTGTTGGTTTATAAACCCCAACTCCCTCCCTCCTTGGGGAAATAACTCTGAAGCATTTTCCTACACTGGCTTCCAGACTGTTCCGAGAGGCACCAAGCTCCAACTGCCCACGGTGATAGTTGACTTGCAAGCATACATCTCCTTCCCATCTTTCTCCCCCAGTCTCCTCCCAGGACTTCCTGGTACCACCTCCCAAATTAACCATCAGCACTCAAACTGG